>NC_143038.1:40339772-40966818 GCF_057628025.1 Oncorhynchus mykiss | reverse complement strand
TTCACGTCCTCGTTCAGTTGTAGCTGAACGGGGACATAGATAATAGACAGTTATCGACAGAACAGCACACCTTTGGTAAGATGATGGGTGGTGGTCTGTCTATTTGTTAATAACAGCTAGTGCGTAATCTCTAATATTAAGGAAGTCTCAAGGTTAAGTACCTCATGACAAACTGTAGACCACACTATTTAACAAGAGTTTATCTATATTTTTCGTAGCTGTCTATTTAACACTACAAACCGATGCAGGCACTAAGACCGCACTCAGCGAGCTGTATAAGTCCATAAGCAAACGAGAATGCTCACCCAGAAGCGGCACTCCTAGTGGCCAGGGACTTTAATGCAGTAAAACTTTAAATTAATTTAACCTAATTTCTACCAAGATGTCACATGTGCAACTGGAGGAAAAAACCTTCTAGACCAACTTTACTCCACACACAAAGATGCGTACAAAGGGTGAGGTTTTTTTGTCGCCTGAGTAGCCTCGTTTCACTGCCTAAAATGAAACCATGTAATGTCAAATAATTAACATCCAATCACATTAACCATTACGGGAATTCCACTAATGGTCCGTATGTAGCCAAATGTAGCTGCTCCTCATGTTGGTATCTGTGCTGATGGAGCAAAAGCCATGACATGGAGACATAGTGGAGTGGTAACGTGCGTGCAAGCAGTTGCTCCCGTCGCCACTTGGGTACACTGCAGCATCCTTGCTGCCAAGGGAATGCCTCACAAATTGAAAGATGTTTTGGACACTACAGTGAAAATGGTTAACTTTGTTAAAGCAAGGCCCCTGAACTCTCGCTTATTTTCTGCTCTATGCAATGATATGGGCAGCGACCATGTAACGCTTTTACAACATACAGAAGTGCGCTGGTTATCAAGGGGCAAAGTATTGACATGTTTTTTTTAAATTGAGAGACAAGCTTAAAGTTTTCTTTATTGACCATCATTTTCACTTGTCTGATCCCTTGCATGATGACGAGTTTCTCACAAGACTGGCCTATCTGGTGTTTTTTTTCTCACCTAAATGATCTGAATCTAGGATTACATGGACTCTCCGCAACTACAGTTGAAGTCGGAAGTTTATATACACCTTAGCCAAATACATTTCATCTCAGTTTTTCACAATTCCTGACATTCAATCCTAGTAAAAATTCCCTGTGTTAGGTCAGTGAGGATCACCACTTTATTTTAAGAATGTGAAATGTCAGAATAATAGTAGAGAGAGCTTTTATTTCTTTCATCACATTCCCAGTGGGTCAGAAGTTCACACTTTGTTGTCCTTAAGCCATTTTTCCACAACTTTGGAAGTATGCTTGGGGTCATTGTCCATTTAGAAGACCCATTTGCGACCAGGCTTTAACTTCTTGACTGATGTCTTGAGATGTTGCTTCAATATATCCACATCATTTTTCTTTCTCATGATGCCATCTATTTTGTGAAGTGCACCAGTCCCTCCTGCAACAATACACCCCCACAACATGATGCTGCAACCCCCGTGCTTCACGGTTGGGATAGTGTTCTTCAGCTTGCAAGTGTCCCCCTTTTTCCTCCAAACATAACAATGGTCATTATGGCCAAACAATCCTATTTTTGTTTCATCAGACCAGAGGACATTTCTCCAAAAAGTACGATCTTTGTCCCCATGTGGAGTCGCAAACCATAGTCTGGATTTTTTAATGGTGGTTTTGGAGCAGTGGCTTCTTCCTTGCTGAGCGGCCTTTCAGGTTATGTTGGACTCGTTTTACTGTGGATATAGATACTTTTGTACCTGTTTCCTCCAGCATCTTCACAAGGTCCTTTGCTGTTGTTCTGGGATTCATTTGCACTTTTCGCACCAAAGTCCGTTCAGCTCTAGGAGACAGAACGCGTCTCCTTTCTGAGCGGTATGACGGCTGCGTGGTTCCATGGTGTTTATACTGGCGTACTATTGTTTGTACAGATGAACGTGATACCTTCAGGTGTTTGGAAATTGCTCCCATGGATGAATCAGACTTGTGGAGGTCTACAATTATTTTCTGAATTCTTGGCTGATTTCTTTTTATTTTCCCATGATGTCAAGCAAAGAGGCAGTGAGTTTGAAGGTAGGCCTTGAAATACATCCACAGGTACACCTCCAATTGACTCAAATTATGTCTATTAGCCTATCAGAAGCTTCTAAAGCCATGACATAATTTTCTGGAATTTTCCAAGCTGTTTAAAGGCACAGTCATCTTGGTGTATGTAAACTTCTGACCCACTGGAATTGTGATACAGTAAATTATAAGTGAAATAATCTGTCTGTAAACAATTGTTGGAAAAATTACTCGTGTCATGCACAAAGTAGATGTCCTAACCAACTTGCCAAAACTATAGTCTGTTAACAAGACATTTGTGGAGTGGTTGAAAATTAGTTTTAATGACTCCAACCTAAGTGTATGTAAACTTCCAACTTCAATTGTATATTCAATGTGTGGTACAAAATTGAGGCTAAGATTAAGAAGTTGGAGCTCTTCTCTGTCTGCATTAACATGGACAACCCACAGGTCTTTCCATCATTGAATTATTTTTTTGTGTGCAAATGAACTCAAGCTTACGGACAATGTCAAATGTGATATAGCGAAGCACCTGAGTGAGTTGGGTGTGCGATTACGCAGGTACTTTCCCGAAACGGATGACAAACAACTGGATTCATTATCCCTTTCATGCTCTGCCTCCAATCCACTTACCGATATCTGAACAAGAAAGCCTCATCGAAATTGCATCAAGCGGTTCTGTGAAAATTGAATTTAATTCAGAAGCCACTGACAGATTTCTGGATGGGGTGCGCTCAGAGTATTCTGCCTTGGCAAATCATGCTTTTAAGACACTGATGCCCTTTGCAACCACGTACCTGTGTGAGTGGTTTCTCGGCACTCACTAGCATGAAAAATAAATACAGGCACAGACTGTGTGTGGAAAATTATTTAAGACTGAGACTCTCCAATACAACCCAACATTGCAGAGTTATGTGCATGCATTCAAGCACACCCTTCTCATTAACCTGTGGTGAGTTATTCACAATTTTGGAAGAACAAATAAGGTTTTATATGTTTAGTGGCTAAATAAAGAACAAAATGATTGATTATTATTTGTGCCCTGGTCCTATAAGAGCTCTTTGTCACTTCCCACGAGCCGGGTTGTGACAAAAACTCACATTTATTAAACATAAGAATGAATGTATCTTATAGTGTGTGTGGCAGGCTTACAATGATGGCAAAAAAACAACATTTGAGAGTGAGCTGACCCTGGTGCTAGAGGGGGTACGCAGCTGGAGGTTGAATGTTTGAAGGGGTAAGGGACTATAAAAAGTTTGGGAACCACTTACCTACAACTATGAGACAGCCAATAGGGAGGAGGTCAGAGACCTGGCAATGTGGTACCAGGACAAAAACCTCTCCCTCAATGTGAGCAAGACAAGGAGGTGATTATGGACAACAGGAAAAGGAGGGCCGAGCACACCCACATTCACATCGGCGGGTTCTAGTGGAGCCGGTTGAGTACTTCAAGTTCCTTGGTGTCCACATCTCTAACAAACTATTATGGTCCAAACACACCAAGACAGTCATGAAGAGGGCACGACAATGCATATTCTGCTTCAGACTGGAAAGATTTGGCATGGGTCCTCAGATCCTCAAAGAATTGTACAGCTGCACAATCGAGAGCATCCACACTGGTTGCATCACTGTTTGGTATGGCAACAACTGACATCCGACCGCAAGGCGCTACAAAGGTTAGTGTGTGCATCCCAGTACATCACTACAAAAAAACTGCATTGTTGGTTAAGGGCTTGTAAGTAAGCATTTCACAGGAAGGACTACACCTGTTGTATTCGGCGCATGTTGTATCCCTCATTTACTCAAGTGTTTCCTTTATTTTTACTTGTAGAATTGATGGAGAAGTATTTCTCAAGTCGCAACAAAATGGAATTTAACGTTACAGATAAAGTTCAGAATTACTCAATTTCATGTGTACAACATCTAAAGACCTGCATCACTATACTGAGAGCTTTGATGTTTTTAAAGGATGTATTTGGGTATTTTTGGAGCATTTGTTCATGTTTTTCTGGGTCCCCATACTAAAAAACTAGGATGAGGAAGTTATTTGCTGTTTGGGGTAGTTTCTTAAAAACGTGAAATCACAAAAAAGTTGTCAGGACCGTTCTGTATCATCCCATAAAATTTTTTTACTTGGTTGTAAAAAATAACTTCTCTTTTAAAACAGTAACAGAGTATTTATTTACCACGTAAACATTTGGCTGTTTGGAAAGCCATTTTTCCACAACTTTGGAAAAACACATTGCCCAATAATTATTTTCAGGCAACGTACCAAAAATCCTATGTGAATTATACCTTGTCGGCATTCACCTTTTATATTTACATTTTTTTTGCCGGGAAGCGCAAGAGGAATTCAACTTTGACCCTGTTGTTGTGATCATTGTCATGGTAACCTGAGTGACTACACTGCTTTCATTTCTTCACATTAACAACAGTAATGGCCTAAATTCAAAGGCAAAGATGTTAGTTGTGTGTGTGATTTGTCACATGTGCAACCGGAGGAAAAAACCCTCTAGACCACCTTTACTCTACATACAGAGATACGTACAATGCTCTTCCTCGCCCTCCATTTGGCAAATCTGACCATAATTATATCTTCCGGATTCCTGCTTACAAGCAAAAACTCATCCCACAGTAATTTTAGAATGCATTGTTTGGAATTATAATGACCCAACCGAAGCCGGGCGGGGTTTCCACTTTGACGCCTCGCTCAATTAGAGCATGTCTCTTTTTGTGTTTTATTGCTGGCACTGTACAGATGTAGAATCTTAAATTGAGCCAGTTTGCTACAGGAAATGTGGATTATAAGTAATGGCCAAACATTTTTCATTTGGGCAAATCAAGTCTGACATTTTAAAGTGGAAACTACAAACTTAGAAGCCTTTTAAAAATCTTGAATACACTACAAGTTTGCATTTCCTGCAGTGTAGGAAAATTCGCCGCAACCAGAGTGATCAAATTAAGATCCCACATCTGGAGTCACACAAGAAAAATGTTTCCATTATTCAACTCACGTTGGCAAGCACTATAGCCTCTTTGCCTGACCATATTGCTTCACTCTGGGAGATGTCGCCAGTATCAGAGGCTAGCAAGCACCTAAATACAACAGTTGCACTGGTCATTTGCAATGGCTTGCCATTACATTAGCTCATTGGCATGTCACGGTGACATCCAGATGGTGGCTAATACTACAAGTTATTTCTCCCTCACCCATCGAAATTAGCAACTTTATTTTACTAGTGCCATGCTGCTGTTTCCAGCTAGCCAGCATAAACTAGCAGGGCTCATCAGGATGACAGAATCCATTAGCTTTCACTCAACTCTCGCTGTGCGACATACTTTGTCAATTTGTGTACCAGTTGTGTCCGTATAGCCTCTCCCTGCTAGTATACAGTATACAGTCACTGCTCTCACTCACCCGCCTGCTTCTGGTAAGTTTTTTTGCTTATACTTGTAAATCATTTGTAAATAATTACCTAGTAATGTCTTAATTTTCCTCTTATGATGAATAAAAAGTTGGCTACAGATACACTACATGACCAAAAGTATGTGGACACCTGCGCATTGAACATCTCATTACATCTCGTTACAAAATCATGGGCATTAACTTCTTATGGCTGCAGGGGCAGTATTGAGTAGCAGTCCCAGTTGCTCGTATATGCATATTATTATTAGTATTGGATAGAAAACACTCTGACGTTTCTAAAACTGTTTGAATGATGTCTGTGATTATAACAGAACTCATATGGCAGGCAAAAACCTGAGAAGATATCCAAACAAGAAGTGAGAAATCTGAGGTTGGTCGATTTTCAACCCAGCCCCTATTGAATACACAATGGGATATTGGTTATGTTGAACTTCCACTAGATGTCAACAGTCTTTAGAAACTTGAATGAGGCTTCTACTGTGATGTGGGGCTGGATGAGAGCTCTTTGAGTCAGTGGTCTGGCAGAGAGCCAGGTCCTGGTCATGCGCATTACACATGAAAGCGACCTGCGTTCCATGGCTTTTCTACAGACAATGGAATTCTCCAGTTGGAACGTTATTGAAGATTTATGATAAAAACATCCTAAAGATTGATTCTATACTTAGTTTGAAATGTTTCTATGACCTGTAATATAACTTTTTGAAGTTTTCGTCCGACGTTCGGGTGGACCTGTACGAGCGTTTGGATTTGTGTACCTAACTCCCTAACAAAAGTAACTTACTTGGACATAAATAATGTACATTATCAAACAAATCAAACATTTATTGTGGAACTAGGATTCCTGGGAGTGCATTCTGATGAAGATCATCAAAGGTAAGGGAATATTTATAATGTTATTTCTGATTTCTGTTGACTCCTCTCTTTGGCTGGAAAAATGGCTGTTTTTTTCTGTGAGTTGGTGGTCACCTAACATAAACGTTTGTGGTCCTTTTAGCTGTAAAGCCTATTTGAAATTGGAATGTGGTGGGATTAACAACAAGATTACCTTTAAAACGGTATAACATGTATGTTTGAGGAATTTTAATTATGAGATTTCTGTTGTTTTGAATTTGGCACCCTGCACTTTCACTGGCTGTTGTCATATCGATTGCAGCCCTAAGACGTTTTAATATGGAGTTGGTGCCCCCCTTTCTGCCATAACAGCCTCAACTCTTCTGGGAAGGCTCTCCACTAGATGTTGGAACATTGTTGTGAGGACTTGCTTCCATTTAGCCATGAGAATTAGTGATGTCTGGCACAGATGTTGGTCGATTAGACCTGGATCGCAGTCGGCATTCCAATTAATCCCAAAAGTGTTCAATGGGGTTGAGGTCAGGGCTCTGTGCATACCAGTTAAGTTCTTCCACACCGATCTCGATAAACCATTTCTGTATATATATAGGACAGAACACACATCACGACAAGAGACACCTCAACACTACATAAAGAGAGACCTAAGACAACAACAGCATGCCAGCAACACATGGCAACACAACATGGCAGCAGCACAACATGGTACCAGCACATAACATGGTACAAACATTATTAGGCACAGACAACAGCACAAAGGGCAAGAAGGTAGAGACAACAATACATCATGCGACGCAGCCACAACTGTCAGTAAGAGGCCGCGTGCTTTACACCATTCAAGCCCACGCTTGGCATTGCGCATGGTGATCTTAGGCTTGTGTGTGGCTGCTCGGCGATGGAAACCCATTTCATGAAGCTCCCAAAGAACAGTTCATGTACTGACGTTGCTTACAGTGGCAGTTTGTAACCCGGTAGTGAGTGTTGCAACCAAGGACAGACAATTTTTAAGCGCTACGCGCTTATGTAGCCTGCAACTTCGCGACTGAGCCTAGACGTTTCCACTTCACAAGAACAGCCATTAAAGTTTACCAGGGCAGACATTTTACAAACTGACTTGTTGGCCATTCTACTGCCAATGTTTGTCAATGGAGATTGCATGGCCGTGTGCTCGGTTTTATATATCTGTCAGCAACGGGTGTGGCTGAAATAGCTGAATCCACTTATTTGAAGGGATGTCCACATACTTTTGTGTATATATATTGTATGTTCTAGTAATTATATGATCTGGCTAGCCAGCTAGATAGCTAACAAGCTAACTTTTAGCACCAAACCAAAATATTGTTGTCTAGAAAGTTGCTTTTAGTTGCCTGGCTTGCTAGATTATCACCACTGTGACCCTGCTGGTCATCAATGAACATTTGAACATCATGAAGAACTATCTAGCCTTAATGGCCATGTACTCTTATCTCCACCGCCACAGCCAGAAGAGGACTGGCCACCCCTCAGAGCCTGGTTATTCTCTAGGTTTCTTTTTAGGTTCTTGCCTTTCTAGGGAGTTTTTCCTAGCCACCGTGCTTCTACATCTGCATTGCTTGCTCTGTGGGGTTTTAGGCTGGGTTTCTGTATAAACACTTTCTGACATCTGCTGATGTAAAAAGGGCTTTATGCCAATCAATCAAATCTATTTATATCTTAAATAATTGTTAACTGGTACAGCTCATAATGCATAAAAATGCCGCCTCTGCATTATATTAAGCCGTAGGCAGAAATTTACCAAAATTATTACTAGGCGGAAATAAACTAAATAACTTTGCTATCAGCAATATGTTTCGGATATAAAGAGAAGACTGAAAAAAGTTGGTAAAGTTGTCGGAAATACGTCTTAGTATGAAAGGGATATACACTGAATGTACAAAACATCAGGAATACCTGCCTCAATTCGTCGGGGCATGAACTCTACATGGTGTCAAGCCTTTCACAGGGATGCTGGCCCATGTGTCAAGTTGGCTGGATGTCCTTTGGGTGGTGGAACATTGTTGATACACAAGGGAAACTGTTGTGTGAAAAACCCAGCAGAGTTGAAGTTCTTGACACACTCAAACCGGTGTGCCTGGAAAATACTACCATACCCCATTCAAAGGCACTTAAATCTTTTGTCTTGCCCATTCACCTCAATGGCACACGTACACAATTCATGTCTCAATTGTCTCAAGGCTTAAAAATCCTTATTTTTAAGCAGTCTCCTCCCCTTCATCTACACTGATTCTGGCCCTTCTTTGAACCTCCAGACGAGCTTCAATACCATACAACTCTCCATCCGTGGCCCCCAACTGCTCTTAAATGCAAGTAAAACTAAATGCATGCTATTCAACCGATCGCTGTCCGCACCTTCCCGCCCGCCCGCCCAGTATCATTACTCTGGCTGGTTCTGACTTAGAATATGTGGACAACTACAAATACCTAGGTGTCTGGTTAGACTGTAAACTCTCCTTCCAGACTCTCATTAAGCATCTCTAATCCAAAATGAAATCTAGAATCGGCTTCCTATTTTGCAACAAAGCCTCCTTCACTCATGCTGCCAAACATACCCTTGTAAAACTGACTATCCTACCGATCCTTGACTTCGGTGATGTAATTTACAAAATAGCCTCCAACACTCTACTCAGCAAATTGGATGCAGTCTATCACAGTGACATCCGTTTTCTCACCAAAACCCCATATACTACCCACCACTGTGACCTGTATGCTCTCCTTGGCTAACCCTCGCTTCATATTCGTTGCCAAACCCACTGGCTCCATGTCATCTATGAGTCTTTGCTAGGTAAAGCTCCTCCTTATCTCAGCTCACTGGTCACCATAGCAGCACCCACCCGTAGCACGTGCTCCAGCAGGTATATTTCACTGGTCACCCCCAAAGCCAATTTCTCATTTGGCCATCTTTCCTTCCAGTTCTCTGCTGCCAATGACTGGAACTAATTGCAAAAATCACTGAAGATGGAGTCTCATATCTCCCTCACTAACTTTAAGCATCAGCTGTCAGAGCAGCTCACAGATCATTGCACCTGTACATAGCCCATCTGTAAATAGCCCATCCAACTACCTCATCCCCATATTGTTATTTTTTTTCTCTCCTTTGCACCCCACTATCTCTACTTGCACATTCATCTTCTGCACATCTATCACTCCAGTGTTTAATTTCTAAATTGTAATTACTTTGCCACCATGGCCTATTTATTGCCTTACCTCCCTTATCTTACCTCATTTGCACATACTGTATATAGATTTATTTTCCTATTGTGTTATTGACTATGTTTGTTTTACTCCATGTGTAACTCTGTGTTGTTTGTGTTGCTTTGCTTTATCTTGGCCAGGTTGCAGTTGTAAATGAGAACTTGTTCTCAACTGGCCCACTTGGTTAAATAAAGGTGAAATATATATATATATTTTTTTTAAGTGGATTTAACATGCGACACCAATAAGGGATGATAGCTTTCATCTGTATTCACGTGGCCAATCTGTCATGTAAAGAGCAGGTGTTCCTAATGTTTGTACACTCAGTGTAAGTCTTTAGGTGGCCTTTGTTTTTCCATGTTTTCTACCCCCTACCCCTTTCAGATATACAAAAAGCTGGTAAAAAAAAAAAAGGTAAATTAGTGGTATTGTCTTCCGGATGTTTCTCACGGGAAACGTGTGAAGCGAGGCAGAGCAACATTCAGGAGTTTTGGGGGGGGGGGGGTCTTTTCCTCTCAGGGTTCAGCTGGATACTGGCTTGATGGGTCAGCCAGAAGGCCACATGCCAGCTAGCTCCTGTGTCTTGTAAGTTGGGTTCCTGGTCAAAGGTCTTGACTTGTCATGACCAGGGTGAACCTTTTTTAGTTTTTAATTACATGCATCAGATTGGAGACGGATGGTGGTATCACCCTTTAGTTTATTGACGAGGCAGAAGACTGTTGGGCATTAGTTACTGGTAGAGAGATACACGAGCTTCGTGTTCAAAGGGTACCCATAGGTTGTTGTTGTGATTTCCTCCCCCCCGCAATGGTCTAAATCCAGAAGGCTCACACTCTGTTGACATGTTCAGGCTGAGGCAAGGTGTGCTGGTCATGTTTCCCAATTAGCTTACAGATGGTATAGGTTATGTAATGTTTTTGTATTGACTTTACTTAAACAGGAAATGTATAGAAGATATTGATCAGCTGAGCAGTGTGGTGTTAAATTAAATGAGCTGACTGATGCTGCAGGCTATGTCACTTCTTTGCCTAAGAAAGCACAAAGAGGAGGAAATGAAATCTTCAAAGATAAATTGCAAACCACTGTTAAAAGATGGCATTTCCATATCCTTGTGCAATGGTTCCTCGACCTGTCTATCTTGGACGTGATGGAAATGTATCAGCTGTGAAAACATTATAGCCTGAGCTATCAGCAACGTCCGTACCAAGAAGTGATTGTGTCAGCATTGAATATGCTACATTTCTATAAATTCTGATGCCAGCAGGATGCCTACTGCCTCACTTATTGGGGAAAAAATCGTAAATGCGCATTCTTCATGAATTTGCCATCGTGACTTATCCATCTCTGTCTTTGTTAACAGGATTCTTACCCTCCATCTTCCCTTATCTCTGGTGATTCAACGTGGTATAATGTGATGCAGGAACATCAGTGGCGCCAGTGAGATAAAGCATGGGATTGCCCCCCAGAGACAGGAACCACACTCCTATTCCTGAGGTTGAGGTCCCTGGCCCCAGAGGGCCACATGATAGACGGCTAGAAGCTAGCTCTGAGGTGAGTGGACTCATTATGACTATTTGGTCTGTGTCACTGATATCTGCAGTGCTAGGGAATTGACTGCTAAAAAATAATACACTTTACAGTTTCTATTGAGGTTAGATTTCGTATAGTTGTTGAGGTATCACACTGAAGCCCCTGTAGGTGATTGTCACCATCCAATGAGCAGCGCCTCATCAATATTGGTCAATATTGGGGACGTACAGGTAACAGCCAAACATGGTTTTAGAGATTCTCTGGTACTTTTGTATGCTTTTTAGCCAGTAGTTCTGAAAGTAGCACTCTCGAGCCAAAAGTGATCCCCAAAAATGTAGTACTACGTCTTTCCCACTCTGCTGTGTGTGCATGATGTGCCTCTTGCTAGCTGTCACTCAAATGGCGAGGGGCAGAAGCTCATTGGTTGAACTCTAATTGCTATGGGGCTGGCCGACGTGGGGGGAAATGTAGGGAAAATGGCGCAGCACAGCTTCCAGAAAGAAGTCGCTTTCAAACTAGGGATTTTGTGGCTAATTGAGGTAAAACAGTAATTCTGCTCATAGATTATGCACAAAGTATGAACTACACATTGACACATGTCAATGGGGCGGCAGGGTAGCCTGGTGGTTAGAGCGTTGGACTAGTAACCGAAAGGTTGCAAGTTCGAATCCCCGAGCTGACAAGGTACAAATCTGTCGTTCTGCCCCTGAACAGGCAGTTAACCCACTGTTCCTAGGCCGTCATTGAAAATAAGAATTTGTTCTTAACTGACTTGCCTAGTTAAATAAAGGTAAATACATCCAGCCCAAAGCGAAAGGTTTAAAAAATATGTTGTAGTTGCCAAAGTTCCAGAGCATGTCTAAAAGGGCCAGAACAGCTTCAATGCACCTTGGAATACAGTAGCTATAAATGGGGACATGCAATTTTTACTTCATATGTCATAAAGTGATTTGATCAACTATTTTGCTATTTGTTGAAATTAAGGTTAAGAAGGATTGCGAGGGGAGCATTTTACAGCTAATATTGAGAAGGAACTTCCCCTAGCTAGCTTATGTTGACCATTAGAATTAGCCAGTCTAACGTCTGCACCATGACCTTGAGTACGTCCAGCTAATGACTTTCCATTGGTGTCGGTTACAACAGTGGGTCATGCCTGAGATTTGAGTGTCACAGTGCTACAGGCTTAGCTGGATTAGACCCCCCCCCCCCCCCCCCCAAGCTCCTGTTGAGCTTGGAGATTTAGTGGTCACTGACTGAGCCCCTCCATTGCGTCTCCATTGAGGCTGGCTTGTACAGGAGAAAGTGAATGGAGTCGTCTGTCCACTGTGTCCAGGGTCAGTCCCGCCACCATTGCACAGGGGAAGAGTGGGGAAAGCAAGGGGCTTCTCTGGAGTGAACCAATGCCAAAAGGAGAACAAGATTAAGTGAGTGATAGAGCTGGGAAGTGAAGAGAGGGAACGAAAGAGGGGGTAATAGAGAGGCCATCTGTTGATTTTTAATTATTTTCAATCTGAGATTCTCCTTGATGAATTATTCAAGTCTTCATCAAAAGGCAGTTTTTTTTTCTCCTTTCTTCATCTTTGTCTTTATTTGCTCCTTTCTCTTCGTTTTTCTTTAAGGAGTGTATTATTTCTCTGGGCGGTTTACTCTCCCATGTAAATTAATGGACGCTATTGACGTCAAACGGCACTTCTGCTGCGGTTGTAATCTGCTGTGAGATTATTTAAATGCATGAGAGGAGGCTGTCTGGTTGTGGAAACTCTGTTTTATCAGTGCGGCAGTCTATTTCTGGCACTGTGGTTAAATTACTTTTTTAAATTTCCCTTTGATTTTGTATACATCGCTGTGCAGGAACCTCATCCACTCGACTGTCTATTTGTCTCAGTAGTTCATGAATATGGTTTCAATCCATTCTTGGAATTCATGCCGAGTTCTTGGTTTTCAGTCAACAGAGGTTATACTGTATCACCACATGATTTCAACAATGTTTTTTCACTGTTTTGGAAAAGAGATAAAACTACAGCAGAGTCCACTACCCGTTTTCCTTATCAGTTGTGACTGGTATAAAGTGATATTTAGACAAATGTATCTTGTCTTAGGCACTCATTTTGGGACCAGGTGCACAAACATCACTGACACTTGCAGACACACATGCTCGCTAACAACTGCTAGCCCCCCAGGATGGCAAACATTCCAATGGAGAGAGGGAATGGGTGGGGGCATACCGGGGATAATGATGACCAATATCCCTCTTCACAAAAAGATGTAGGCTGGGTGACCTAATGGGCTATGAATTCAAAACTCTTTACTTGACTACCACACTGTCAAGTTGGCTTCTGTGGACATTGGTTAGATATAGTTCAGTCTGTTGGTAGTCTAATATAAGTTCTCTAAACCTAGGCAAAAAAATATTACCACGAAAGACTAAGAAAGGAACAGTCTTGCTAGTTATCAGACCTCCAGGACATTATTACTTTCACAACCAGATCTCATTAGAAGTGTCTACTCTATGTGAAACTGTGCTCTGATTCTCCATAATGGCCATCCCTGTGGGACACACTGTGAGCCCCTGGAGGGTCCCTGTAGCACATATGCTACCCTTACTGTGTGGGTGTTCATAAAGATTAACGACATATGACAACTGATCTCACATTCCACAAATCTCTGGGGACAAGTGTGTGTAATGTGTAAGCATGGGTTTCTGAGTTTATGCACTATGAGGGGGGAGTTGAGGTGTGTGTGCCTATATCACTTTGGGTGACCCGATCAGATTCACATAGAAATGTGAGTTATAGCTCTGTCATTCTCATTGAAAGCAAGTCTAAGATGGCACCGTACTGGATGGCTGTCATTTTGTAAGCTCCGACCCAACTTATTATTTTGTTGTTTATTTTTATTTTACTTTCACAATGTATGCTATTATTTCTTACAGCCGACAATAACTTTTGAACATCAGCTCGGCAGTTACTTACCCCAATTCCGGCTTCTACTTCAACTCATCTGCCCTGGGCTCTCTCTGTAATTCCGACCCAATTTTTAGGCTACCCAAGAGGAAACGCTGGCATTACAGAGGCAGGGAGGGGGGGGTCCTGGTGATATGGAAGCGAAGGGAAAACCGGTCACGTCTTCCCTCATTCTACTGACCAGTCACTCCATAATAAGATGGATGAATCTGAATGCGGATTTGCTACCAACGGGAGTCTCAATTGCAATATTCTTTGCTTTTCTGAAACATGGCTCTTGGACAGCACCCCCCATGGCTATCCAACTCAATCAATTTTCCAGTCGGGGAAATTGAGTGGGGAGGGGTTTGCCTCTACATCAACACCAACTGGTGTGTGTCGACCCACTGTTCACCCGACTTGGAATACCTGATGGTCAAATACCGACCTTTCTACCTCCCGAGGGAATTTTCAGCTGTTATCTTGACTGTTGTATACATTACACCTCAGTACAATAAAAATAACAAGCTGGCACTTAACGAACTGTACAACGCTATAAACAAGCAAGAAAACCTACATCCAGAGGCTGCCTGTCTGGTTGCCCGGAGATTTTAATTCCGCATCACTAAAATGCGTGTTGGCCAACTTCCATCAACACGTCTCCACGCCACTGTCGTTATACCCCCAAGCAAGCATACAAGGCCCTCCCTCATCCGCCATTCCGCAAACCAGATCATGACTCCGTACTCCTGCTTCCTGTTAACAAGCAGAAACCCAAACAGGAAGTACCCTTGACTCGCTCTTTTGAGAAATGGTCACCAGAATCTGAGATGATGCTACAGGACTGCTTTGCTAGCGTTGAATAGAATATGTTTCGAGACTCCACCGATAACATTGATGAGCTATAATCTAAATTTGATCACATTCACATTTTCTCCTGACACACAAATGGACTATAAATGCATAACGTTACCAATTAGGTAACCCTGACCAGATGGACAGGGCGCATTGGCTGTATGCAGCTGCTCTTATTAGTAGCCTACAGTTAATAGTATAAAAATAGTATAGTTTTTATCCCATACCCCATGTCAGATTTCTAATGTTTAGATGTAGCCTAGGCTGCTACAACATTTGTGTCATGAGTTTTTGCTTGTGTCTGTCCGGAGTGATTATGTGTTATCATCTTTGCTAAATAAATACCGGAGGAAAGTGCAAAGCCTACTTGAGTGCACACGGAAACATGTGCTGCGTCAACCTCTCTAATGATGCGATGGAAGCTATCAAATCATTCAGAATTGTCTTCGACATCCCAGAAAAGATGTTCAGCATGTAAAGCATCGTAACATGCAATTACAGGCAGCTTGATGAAAGGCTCCGTGTTAACCAGCTATACATTTGATATCAGTTGGTATTGAATGCCCTCACCTTTTCATCCTTATTCATGAAACTGATCTCAGGCAGAGGTCGACCCTTGCTTATAATTTGCAACTTTTCTGTGTACCCTAGAGAATAAAAGGGGTTCTTCAACAAAAATCCACAACATTTTTGGCACCGTTGGCCATTCTATAATTCGGGCGGAGAAAACTGCACACAAGTTAGTAAGGCAAATGTGAATAAATTGCACTAACTGGACACAAAAATAAAGTTACAAACCCAAGACAACAATTGATAATATACCTCATCCATCTCCTGTAATTTTTTATTTATTTTTTTGAATAATGTCCCAAAAATGCTCAACTATCACTCTTCACTCTTTAATCTCTATCCAACAATGTCACCAAGCTTCTCAACACACAGAACCCCCATAATGCTCTGTGGCACAATCCCAATACAACACACTAGGTTCATTTTCTGATCCTACATCTATGATTGGATGGACAACATGTCAGTTCATACTGAAAAAGCTTTGATTGGTTGGAGGGTGTCCTCCGGGAGTGGTCATAATTACCATGTATGTCAATGGAAGGGGGTGAGGCCACCAGTTTTCAGTTCTTTCCACAGATTCTCGATTGGATTCAGGTCTGGACTTTGACTTGGCCATTCTAACACCTGGATATGTTTATTTTTGAACCATTCCATTGTAGATTTTGCTTTATGTTTTGGATCATTGTCTTGTTGGAAGACAAATCTCCGTCCCAGTCTCAGGTCTTTTGCAGACTCCATCAGGTTTTCTTCCAGAATGGTCCTGTATTTGGCTCCATCCATCTTCCCATCAATTTTAACCATCTTCCCTGTCCCTGCTGAAGAAAAGCAGGCCCAAACCATTATGCTGCCACCACCATGTTTGACAGTGGGGATGGTGTGTTCAGCTGTGTTGCTTTTACGCCAAACATAACGTTTTGCATTGTTGCCAAAAAGTTCAATTTTGGTTTCATCTGACCAGAGCACCTTCTTCCACATGTTTGGTGTGTCTCCCAGGTGGCTTGTGGCAATCTTTAAACTACACTTTTTATGGATATCTTTAAGAAATGGCTTTCTTCTTGCCACTCTTCCATAAAGGCCAGATTTGTGCAATATACGACTGATTGTTGTCCTATGGACAGAGTCTCCCACCTCAGCTGTAGATCTCTGCAGTTCATCCAGAGTGATCATGGGCCTCTTGGCTGCATCTCTGATCAGTCTTCTCCTTGAATAAGCTGAAAGTTTAGAGGGACGGCCAGGTCTTGGTAGATTTGCAGTGGTCTGATACTCCTTCCATTTCAATATTATCGCTTGCACAGTGCTCCTTGGGATGTTTAAAGCTTGGGAAATATTTTTGTATCCAAATCCGGCTTTAAACTTCTTCACAACAGTATCTCGGACCTGCCTGGTGTGTTCCTTGTTCTTCATGATGCTCTCTGCGCTTTTAACGGACCTCTGAGACTATCACAGTGCAGGTGCATTTATACGGAGACTTGATTACACACAGGTGGATTGTATTTATCATCATTAGTCATTTAGGTCAACATTGGATCATTCAGAGATCCTCACTGAACTTCTGGAGAGAGTTTGCTGCACTGAAAGTAAAGGGGCTGAATAATTTTGCACGCCCAATTTTTCAGTTTTTGATTTGTTAAAAAAGTTTGAAATATCCAATAAATGTCGTTCCACTTCATGATGGTGTCCCACTTGTTGTTGATTCTTCACAAAAAAAATACAGTTTTATATCTTTATGTTTGAAGCCTGAAATGTGGCAAAAGGTCGCAAAGTTCAAGGGGGCCGAATACTTTCGCAAGGCACTGTATTTTGTATAGTTTTATCTAAAAAGGATAACTTAAAAAAAAAATGTTTGACAATTTAAAAAAAATTACATTTCACTGAGGATGATCCTCTTCCTCACCTGTCCTCTGAGGAGCCTTCACTTATATATATATATACACACACATACACACAAACACAACATGTAAAGTGTTGGTCTCATGTTTCATGAGCTGAGAGAAAAGATTCCAGACATTTTCCATACACACAAAAAGCTTATTTCTCAAGAATCTGAGACCAGCCACCTGGACAGCTGATGAAACTGAGGAGTATTTATATTAGTACTAAAGCCCTTTAGTGGGGAAAAACTCATTCTGATTGGCTGGGCCTGGCTCCCAAGTGGGTGGGCCTAGTATTACATTGTTAATGATTATTTATTGTTGGGTTTTTGAGTTTGCAAGAAAGTAATTTCACTGTGCATGTGACATTAACTTGAAACTTTGTGTGCTATTCCCATTCTTTTACGTTTAGTTTTTGAGTATTTTACTCTTGGTTATGTGCTTCAAACAAATTAAACTATATTTTTGGTTATTTTAAATACTTTTCACAGCGGTTTAGATGGTACAATGATTCTCTACACTATATATTGCTTGTTTTGTCACAAACTGAAATTAGGCAAACTATTAGAATTTTAGGAAATGGGGGTGCGATTTCTGCATATTGCACCTTTTTTAAAAGAAAGATTCACCCATTCTGAATGTTATATTGTTTTTTTCACCTCTGAGTGATGTTCTATCGATTTCCCATTGTAATTTCATGGGAATCTGAGTTAATGCCATTCAAACAGGCAGAAATACAGCCGGGTGTGATGACCAGTGGTACAAATGAAAATGTATGCAATCACTACGGCATTTCGCTCTGGATAAGAGCATCTGCTAGTTGACTAAAATGTAAATGTATTCATTTTTCAGTGGGGACCCCATTTTTTTTTTCTGGCAAAATTTCTGGTGACCCATTTTATTTTCCCACGGATTTCTTGCAACCCAACCCAACCCAAAATCGAATGACACATCAACAAATAACCTCCAATTCATTGCATTTTTATCTCTTATCAAAATGAGAAAAAAACTATAAATACATGTACAATTTTATTTTTTATTTTTTTAATACCACTGGCTTAAGGTGACAGAGCAGGGTCAGGCATGCTTTCACATTGTCTGCTAGAATTCTGTATGTGTGTGTGTCCATTATACCTGAGAACTCCCTGGACACTAGCCCTCTGACATTTACACATTCACACATCATTGTTCCACTGCTTCCTTACAATAACTCACAAGGACGTTTGATTAGATTTCACTTCACACAGATGAGGTAGTTTGTTATTCTAAATCAAGCTCACTGTTGTTGTTCAGATGTGCCATCTTTCACCATCCATCCAATCTCGTTTTGTTCTCACTTTTGCTGATAGGGAGTTAACTCTCTGTTCTAAGGCACATGGCTGCTATTTAAAATGTCAATATGCTAGCTCTATCTGTATGGGTACTTACTTTCTGTGACCTTTGCGGATGAAGTGGAGAAGAGAAGGTTTAATGTAGAGTAATCCTTTTGCCCTGGTGTCAGACACTCTACCCTCAATATGCAGTAGAGTAAAACTTACCGTATGCTTCACAGTCAACAGTTTGTGAATATATTATGACACATTTTTATTTGTTTTGATGTTCAGCAGGAATTTTTTCAGCTTTCGAGCACTTTTTTTTCTTTCTTGAGGCTTGCCGAAGTTGGTGATTGGTCAACAGTAGGAATTCTTCAATTAAGTGTTTGTCATTCAACGACAGCCGACAAGTTTTCTCATGCACATTTTTTTCACTTGAGAAATACTGCACATTTTAAATTCCAGCGCTTCACTTGACTTTACTTCAAAATCCCAAGCGTGTTAGCCGTCTACGGCCATCTTAGATGTAAAATTGCGTGACCTATGAACTCTTCTGCAAAAACGTCTCAATTAATTACATATTTATTTTATCTTAGATTAATAAAGACTATATTTTGAAGAAGTGTACTGGCTACAGTGCATCAAGAGGGACAAACGCAAATACTGCAGCTTTTTTCTTGTTTTTCAAGTGAAGGTATTTTAAGGGAGGATGCGAGCACAGACATTAATTTTGCCCAGCCGAGTTCTGCTAGGAGCAAACCGAACCTATGTATGCGGATGCCTTAAGCCCCCTCACCCACACCCTAAACAAATCCCACCTTGGTGTGGTCCAGCTGGTTTGGGTGTCAGGCAGTGTGTGTACAGACACATGCATACACACAGTGCGTACAGTGTTCCCCTCCTAGCTTCCCCCTTCCCTTTTGATGTGTGCTGTGTGGATGCAGCCCCTCTTATTTTTATATATTTATTCATTCTTACCCTCTCCCTAGGCAGGGATTTGAGTCCCACTTGGCTTGCCTTCTCTTTCTCTCTCCTCACCTCGCTCTCTTTCTCAAAATAAGCAAACTGGAATCCAACTGACTGAATTGGTCACAATTAAACAGTAGGATTCTGTATCAGCAGGGTGCAGGCTGGTTTGGGGACCTAATACCACAAAAGCAAGATATTATTTTATAAAGCACATCTTCATAACAGGCAGCGTGAAGGACACCGAAAATGACCCTCTCTGGGGGTAGTCTACAAAATGTACAGTAGTGCGTTGTGTTTGGCGATCTAAGTTAGAAGAAAAAAAATCTGGATGGTTGGTTCTGGGTAAAAACATCTGCTAAATGAATAAATGTATGATGAATAGCTACACAGCAGACAACGGGGTAGTCCTATATACTTGTCATGACCGAGACACAGGCCTCTGTACCAGATAAACACTCAGAAGAACAGCTGATACTACACATGCTTGTCTTCTCTAACCTTATTACAAGATATGAAAATACATTTGGAGAGCTTATATCTATATACACTACCGGTCAAAGGTTTTAGAACACCTACTCATTCAAGGGTTTTTCTTTTCTTTTTATTATTTTATACATTGTAGAATAATAGTGAAGACATCAAAACCATGAAATAACACATATGGAATCATGTAGTAACCAAAAAAGTGTTAAACAAATCAAAATATATTTTATATTTGAGATTCTTCAAAGTAGCCACCCTTTGGCTTGATGACAGCTTTGCACACTCTTGGCATTCTCTCAAGCAGCTTCACTTGGAATGATTTTCCAACAGTATTGAAGGAGTTCCCACATATGCTGAGCACTTGTTGGCTGCTTTTCCTTCACTCTGCGGTCCGACTCATCCAAAACCATCTCAATTTGGTTGACGTCAGGGGATTGTGGAGGCCAGGTCAGTTCTAAATAAATAAAACAGTGTCACCAGCAAAGCACCCCCACACCATAACACCTCCTTTTCCATAAATTATGGTGGGAAATACACATGCAGAGATCATCCGTTCACCCAAACTGCGTCTCACAAAGACACGGCGGTTGGAACCAAAAATCTAAAATTTGGACTCCAGACCAAAGGACAAATTTCCATCGGTTTAATGTCCATTGCTCGTGTTTCTTGGCCCAAGCAAGTCTCTTCTTCTTATTGGTGTCCTTTAACCTCTCTAGGGTATGTGGGATCCTAGTGTCCCATCTGGCCAACATCCAGTGAGATTGCAGAGCGCCAAATTCAAATACAGAAATGCTCATTATAGAAATTCAGAAAACAAAACATATTTTACATAGGTTTAAAGATTTAACTTCTTGTTAATCCAACCACGGTGTCAGATTTATAAAATGCTTTTTGGCGAAAGCATACCTAGCCCAGAACATACCTAGCCCAGAACATAGCCCAGTTGACAAATTATTACAAACAGTTATTACCAACCAAGCAGAAGCGTTACAAAACTCAGAAATAGAGATACAATTAATCCCTTACCTTTGATGATCTTCATATGGTGGCACTCAGAAGACATTCATTTACTCAATAAATGTTCCTTTTGTTCGGAAGTCTCTTTATATCCAAAAACCTCCGTTTTGTTTGCGCATTTTCTTCAGTAATCCACAGGCTCAAACGCAGTCAAAACAGGCAGACAAAAAAATACAAATTGTATCCGTAAATTTCATAGAAACATGTCAAACGATGTTTATATTCAATCCTCAGGTTTTTTTTAGCCTAAATGATCTATAATATTTCAACCGGACAATAACGTTGTCAATATAAAAGGTAAACAAGAAATGCACTCTCTTGGGATTGCGCATGAAAAAGCTCTGTGACACGTCAGGGTCCACTCATTCAGACTGGTCTTACTCCCTAATTTATAAGAAACAATTTCTAAAAGACTGTTGACATCTAGTGGAAGGCATAGAAACTGCAAATTGAGTCCCATGTCAATGGATACTGCAATGGCATTGAATAGAAAACTACAACCCCCCCCCCAAAAAATATTTTTCTCAGGTTTTCGCCTGCCAAATCAGTTCTGTTATACTCACAGACACTATTTCAACAGTTTTGGAAACTTTAGTGTTTTCTATCCAAATATACCATATGCATATCATATCTTCTGGGCACGAGTAGCAGGCAGTTTAATTTGGGCATGCTTTTCATCCAAAATTCCGAATGCTGCCCTCTACCTTAGAGAGGTTCAGGCCTGATTCACACAGTCTCCTCTGAACGGTTGATGTGTCTATTACTTGAACTCTGTGAAGAATTTACAGTTGAAGTCGGAAGTTTACATACACCTCAGCCAAATACATTTAAACTCAGTTTTTCACAATTCCTGAAATATAATCCTAATAAAGATTCCCTGTTTTAGGTCAGTTAGGATCACCACTTTATTTTAAGAATGTGAAATGTCAGAGTAATAGTAGAGAGACTGGTTTATTTAAGCTTTTATTTCTTTCATCACATTCCCAGTTGGTCAGAAGTTTACATACACTAAATTAGTATTTGGTAGAATTGCCTTTAAATTGTTTAACTTGGGTCAAACATTTCGGGAGGCCTTCCACAAGCTTCCCACAATAAGTTGGATGAACTTTGGCCCATTCCTTCTGACAGAGCTGGTGTAACTGAGTCAAGTTTGTATGCCTCCTTGCTCGCACACACTTTTTTAGTTCTGCCCACAAATGTTCTATCGGATTGAGGTCAGGGCTTTGTGATGGCCACTCCAATACCTTGACTTTGTTGTCCTTAAGCCATTTTGCCACAACTTTGGAAGTATGCTTGGGGTCATTGTCCATTTGAAAGACCCATTTGCGACCAAGCTTTAACTGATGTCTTGATGTTGCTTCAATATGTCCACATAATTTTTCTTTCTCATGATGCCATCTATTTCCAAGTGCAACAGTCCCTCCTGCAACAATGCACCCTCACAACACGATGCTGCCACCCCCATTGCTTCAATATATCTTGTGAAGTGCACCACTCCCTCCTGCAGCAAAGCATCCCCACAACATGATGCTGTTTCACGGTTGGGATGGTGTTCTTCGGCTTGCAGGCCTCCCCCTTTTTCCTCCAAACATAATGATGGTCATTATGGCCAAACAGTTCTATTTTTGTTTCATCAGACCAGAGGACATTTCTTCAAACAGTACAATCTTTGTCCCCATGTGCAGTTGGAAACCGTAGTCTGGCTTTTTTATGGCGGTTTTGGAGCAGTGGCTTTTTCCTTGCTGAGCGGCCTTTCAGGTTATGTCGATATAGGACTCGTTTTACTGTGGATATAGATACTTTTGTACCTGTTTCCTCCGGCATCTTCACAAGGTCCTTTGCTGTTGTTCTGGGATTGATTTGCACTTTTTGCACCAAAGTACATTCATCTCTAGGAGACAGAATGCGTCTCCTTCCTGAGCGGTATGACAGCTGCGTGGTGTTTATACTTGCGTACTATTGTTTGTACAGATGAACGTGGTACCTTCAGACGTTTAGAAATTGCTCCCAAGGATGAACCAGACTTGTGGAGGTCTACAAATGTTTTCTGAGGTCTTGGCTGATTTCTTTAGATTTTCCCATGATGTCAAGCAAGGAGACACTGAGTTTGAAGGTAGGCCTTGAAATACATCCACAGGTACACCTCCAATTGACTCAAATTATGTCAATTAGCCTATCAGAAGCTTCTAAAGTCATGACATCATTTTCTGGAATTTTCTGGAAGGCACAGTCAACTTGGTGTATGTAAACTTCTGACCTAGTGGAATTGTGATACAGTGAATTATAAGTGAAATGATCTGTCTGTAAACAATTGTTGGAAAAAATACTTGTGTCATGCACAAAGTATACAGTGCCTTGCGAAAGTATTCGGCCCCCTTGAACTTTGCGACCTTTTGCCACATTTCAGGCTTCAAACATAAAGATATAAAACTGTATTTTTTTGTGAAGAATCAACAACAAGTGGGACACAATCATGAAGTGGAACGACATTTATTGGATATTTCAAACTTTTTTAACAAATCAAAAACTGAAAAATTGGGCGTGCAAAATTATTCAGCCCCCTTAAGTTAATACTTTGTAGCGCCACCTTTTGCTGCGATTACATCTGAAAGTCACTTGGGGTATGTCTCTATCAGTTTTGCACATCGAGAGACTGAAATTCTTTCCCATTCCTCCTTGCAAAACAGCTCGAGCTCAGTGAGGTTGGATGGAGAGCATTTGTGAACAGCAGTTTTCAGTTCTTTCCACAGATTCTCGATTGGATTCAGGTCTGGACTTTGACTTGGCAATTCTAACACCTGAATATGTTTATTTTTGAACCATTCCATTGTAGATTTTGCTTTATGTTTTGGATCATTGTCTTGTTGGAAGACAAATCTCCGTCCCAGTCTCAGGTCTTTTGCAGACTCCATCAGGTTTTCTTCTAGAATGGTCCTGTATTTGGCTCCATCCATCTTCCCATCAATTTTAACCATCTTCCCTGTCCCCGCTGAAGAAAAGCAGGCCCAAACCATGATGCTGCCACCACCATGTTTGACAGTGGGGATGGTGTGTTCAGGGTGATGAGCTGTGTTGCTTTTACGCCAAACATAACGTCCTGCATTGTTGCCAAAAAGTTACATTTTGGTTTCATCTGACCAGAGCACATTCTTCCACATGTTTGGTGTGTCTCCCAGGTGGCTTGTGGCAAACTTTAAACAACACTTTAATGGATATCTTTAAGAAATGGCTTTCTTCTTGCCACTCTTCCATAAAGGCCAGATTTGTGCAATATACGACTGATTGTTGTCCTATGGACAGTCTCCCACCTCAGCTGTAGATCTCTGCAGTTCATCCAGAGTGGTCATGGGCCTCTTGGCTGCATCTCTGATCAGTCTTCTCCTTGTATGAGCTGAAAGTTTAGAGGGACGGCCAGGTCTTGGTAGATTTGCAGTGGTCTGATACTCCTTCCATTTCAATATTATCGCTTGCACAGTGCTCCTTGGGATGTTTAAAGCTTGGGAAATCTTTTTGTATCCAAATCCGGCTTTAAACTTCTTCACAACAGTATCTCGGACCTGCCTGATGTGTTCCTTGTTCTTCATGATGCTCTCTGCGCTTTTAACGGACCTCTGAGACTATCACAGTGCATTTATACGGAGACTTGATTACACACAGGTGGATTGTATTTATCATCATTAGTCATTTAGGTCAACATTGGATCATTCAGAGATCCTCACTGAACTTCTGGAGAGAGTCTGCTGCACTGAAAGTGAAGGGGCCGAATAATTTTGCACGCCCAATTTTTCAGTTTTTGATTTGTTAAAAAAGTTTGAAATATCCAATAAATGTCGTTCCACTTCATGATTGTGTCCCACTTGTTGTTGATTCTTCACAAAAAAATACAGTTTTATATCTTTATGTTTGAAGCCTGAAATGTGGCAAAAGGTCGCAAAGTTCAAGGGGGTCGAATACTTTCGCAAGGCACTGTATGTCCTAACCGACTTGCCAAAACTACAGTTTGTTAACAAGAAATTGTGGATTGGTTGAAAAACTAGTTTTAATGACTTCAACCTACCTTCCATTTTCGAATGTATTTGGGCTGCAATCTGAGGTACAGTTAACTCTAACTTGTCATCTGCAGCAGAGGTAACTCTGGGTCTTCCTTTCCTGTAGCGGTCCTCATAAAAGCCAGTTTCTTCGTAGCGCTGGATGGTTTTTGCAACTGCACAAAGTTCTTGACTTTTTCATTATTGACTGACCTTTATGTCTTAAAGTAATGATGGACTGTCATTTCTCTATGCTTATTTGAGCTGTTCTTGCCATAATATGGACTTGGTCTTTTACCAAATAGGGATATCTTCTGTATACCACCCCTACCTAGTCACAACACAACTAATTGGCTCAAACGCATTAAGAAGGAAAAAATTCAACAAATGTACTTTTAACAAGGCACTCCTGTTAATTGAAAATGGATTCCAGGTGACTACCTCTTGAAGCTTGTTGAGAGAATGCCAAGAGTGTTGAAAGCTGTCATCGAGGCAAATGGTGGCTACTTTGAAGAACATAAAATATATTTTGATTTCTTTAACACTTTTTTGGTTAGAAATAGAAATAGTTTTCACATGCAAACTTTGTGTCCGAACTCGGAATCAAATGTGTTTCCCACGAATAATATGGTTGCTGTGGTGGTTTTATTTTGATTTGGTGACTTTCTGCATGTATCAAAGTCCCAACAGATAGCTTGATATCAGATGGCTCCATTTAAACATAATTATTAGGGAAATTCTTCTCCTTGCAAAGCACGTAAATGTTTAAATTAAACTATATTAATCGGACTATTGATGATAATCATATTATTTTTTGCGTTTAACCGTACTCATTTAAACGCCCTGTACGGTTCCTCTGTGAGATGCAGGGAGGGGGCTGACTTATAATTCAGACAGTAGATCTCTTTATCGTAATTGAGAGGGGAGCTGTAAACCCTCATTGATTTTGTCACCAGTGTCTGTGTCCTTGTTGGTCCCTGGAGTGGCTTCATTACACCAGGATATATATCTAATATTCTTTGATTAGCTCTGACTCACTTTCTGTAGGCTACTTCGACATCTACCCTACACTCGTTTCCTCTTAATCTCACTATCTCACTCTCTCTTAATTAACCACTTTGGGTGGGGACTCAGTGTGTCTTGTCTTGTTAATCAGATGACTTGGCTTGATTACCCCCCAGGGATGATGTGATACAGAGGAATCCCACCCCTCAACTGGGAGACAGAGAAACCCACCCCCCCAAGCAAAGACAAACTGTTCTGGGGTCAGAAGTAGTAGTGGGGGGGATGCAGAAGAGAGCCAGCCATACTGTAGAATGAGGGAAGTGTGACGATTACATTTTTCACACAGTTTTATCACACAAACACACACACGCACATGTTTAGTGTGTGCTAGCACTATACAAACATTATGATGAAACCAAATTTGCTGACGGGTGTGTTTTTGTTGGTATGAAGCCGTTGTGAAAGGGAAGTGAGTTTGTCGTTTTTGGCTTTGTGTTGTTAGGGCTTTTGTTTGTCTGAGTCGGTCCACATGAGGAACAGTGTTTTGCAAAGGTCTTATTATTGCAGTTCTTCCTACTGTAATGCACAAACCATAGGTGCTGATTGATTGCTGATCATGGAGCGTCAGAACTATCATCCTATTACACTAAAAAGATCTCTATCCATAACAGTTGTGTGTTATTGTATCTGATGTTCATTCTCAAACTGATGATTCACCTGTTCTGGGGGACATTTGCTGATCTAAACTAGGTTTCCATCCAACTTTTGCGTGGGATGAAATGTCACGACCGGCCTGATGGAAACAGCACATTTTGTCAGTAAACTTTCCAAATGTCGACAAACAATATACGCTAGACAAGGTGGGATCTTTTTGTATCTGTAAAATTAATTATGCGAGAAATGGAAGTGTAAACCCCTTTTTATACACAAATATTGATATAGTAACGTTTCGAAGTAAACTTGGAATCACGCTATGATATGGTGTGTGTGATCCTCCCACTACGACATGGAAAAGCATGCAGTTTATTAGGCTACAGTTTAAATTATGATAAGTTATGATGAACTTCACATGGTTGTGAAAGTGCAAGGTGATGAGCTTGATGCTCCTTTCCAATAGATATTGAGGGTCTTATTCTGGTGACATGATAATCGATGCTTGGCTACCGTTTGACAAATAAACATTTTCTAGTTCTCATACATAATAATCTCATCATGTAGTAAGTAGCCTAACCACACTGTATCTGCTAGCTGTTGGCTAGAGCACACGTGCTAAGACCAGAATGGGCACATTCGCTATATAAAGCAACATTTGTTGTGACAAAATCATCAGTAGAGTTGAAAATGCGATGGAAACCCATTTAACTTGTACTTATTCAGTACATGGGAATTTAACCACAAGTCATTTTATGTGCACCTCATCATCATGCACAGCCTTTTTTTTATCTGCAACAAGTTAATTAGATGGAAACACATCTCTGGTGGGAAAATGCGCGTATTGTTTTTATTCAGATTTTTGAATATTCGCATGAAAATCTGTCACCAATTGGACGGAAACCTAGAAATATTTTATTGGCCATACCTAATTGTCGATGTAGCCTAGATTTACATGATGGATGGCTCATACATGGTGAGCTCTGGGATTCCAGTAGATGGCAGCTGATTTAAAGCTTATCTTGAGGCATGTGGCTGAATGCTTCAGTAATGACTCAGTGGGGGTGTGTCGGAACAAGTGTATGGGTAATGGAGCTTATTGAGCCAGCTACAGTGACTAGCGTCAGAACCAGGGCCACACCGTGAATGTGGCCCAAATAGCACACAATTCCATATAGTGTACTACTTTTGACCAAACCGCTATGGGCCCATGCCAAAAGTAGTGTACTAGAAAGAGAATAGGGTGCTATGTGGGATGTACAATATACGTCTGAGCCACGTAGTTGAATTAGCCGCTCAGGCTAGGAACCCTTTAGCTTGGCTAAATGTGTATTTTCCAATAAGAGGCTATTCACTGCCTCCCTTGGGGCCATGAAGACAGCCAGCCATGTCGGGGTGCCATGTTGATGACGCACGCTATTTGACTGAGTAGTGTAGGGGGTTTTCAAGTCTTGTTTTTAATGCAAGAGCTTTGTTGACCCTGCCAGACAGTTGGGTATTAAAACAGGCTCTGACCCACAATACACAGTCAACAGTGTGTAATGAAGAGGACCTTTTTGAGGACAACACTAGTCACACGCTAACCGTATAGGGGAGACAAAACAAGCATTTTTTTAACTCTTCAAGAACAGAAAATGTTTGAGTTTATAAACATCTACTGGGCTTCTTCTTTTAACTAACGTAAACTCACCCCATTCCGTACAAATGTGCGCAACCGCGACATTCAAACGAGGCTGCAAAGAGAACGAATGGGACTGTAGCGACTGTGTTGACTTCAAAATCGGGGGTGTGAACTAGGTTTCTCTTCAAGCGTCGATCGACATGGTAATTAATGGCTCTATAGTATTGGAGAAAAGTTGAAAAAACTGACCCTCCATTACATCTTGACGTGTCATGTCGTAACGTACAGCACGCATAAAGCAACTATTTCTGTCTTACAATCTCTCTCCACCAGGTGTAGCACTTCTCTCATCGTTTAAAAACAAGAAATGGACAGTGCGTCATCACTGCAAGCATCGTGACTCTGAAAGCCGCTGTTTACTTCTGAAGATCGCTTTAGCACCGCACTAAAAACCCGATTCAAATTCGACACAAACCTTCAAATAGGTATGTAATGACACTTTATATAAACTCTTTAAAGTGTTTTATTTACATTTTAGAGGCGATAAGGTGATAAGTTGGACAGATCGAGTGAAAAAAAGTTTTTCCACACGTTATCTGTCCTTCTCACTATCGCGCATTAGTTTAGCTTCCCCACCCGCCATTTCTACAAAGACCCGATGGAGCTCATTGCCTTGTTGAATTATGCAGAAACGGGCAGCGTGGAGCTCATGTCATTGATTTTGTTGGAAAGGGGAGAAATTGTGCTTTACAATGGTATTGACATTAAGTATTAAGTATTCACGTTTTTGGGGCGCTAAAATTAGGTCAATTGTACGAACCAAGGCGATGTACAAAAGTGAGTGTGTTTACGTTACAAAGCCTCAAAGTAAAACAAAGTAAAACATCTGACCCCACTTTTCACTTTTCACCACAGGGAAGGAAATGGATAGAGGGTGATCTAAGAATGGTCTGGCTCTAAGGGCTCGAACACACCAATTGCGAACCTATTTTATATGTAGAATCACTGAAAATGTCGGCAGTCAGAAGTCAACAGCGCACTGAACGATCGGAAGACAAATGGGAGATCCACATTTGGTGAGATCTGTACGACCCTTAAGACAGCTTACTTTCTCTCCTTGTTCTTTCATCTCAACGTACACTACCATTCAAAAGTTTGGGGTCACTTAGAAACGTCCTTGTATTTTAAAGAAAAGCTTCTTTTTTTTTCTCCAATAAAATAACATCAAATTAATCTGAAATAGTGTAGATATTGTTAATGTTGTAAATAACTATTGTAGCTGGAAACGGCTGTTTTAAAAAAAATAGAAAAGGAACATCTACATAGGCGTACAGAGGCCCATTATCAGCAACCATCACTCCTGTGTTCCAATGGCACGTTGTGTTAGCTAATCCAAGTTTATAATTTTAAAAGGCTAATTGATCATTAGAAAACCCTTTTGTAATTATATTAGCACACCTGAAAACTGTGGTGCTGATTGAAGAAGCAATAAAACTGGCCTTCTTTAGACTAGCTGAGAAGCATCAGCATTTGTGGGTTCAATTACAGGCCCAAAATGGCCAGAAACAAAGACCTTTCTTCTGAAACTTGTCAGTCTATACTTGTTCTGAGAAATGAAGGCTATTTCCGGGCGAAAAATTGCCAACAAACGGAAGATCTCGTACAACGCTGTGCACTACTCCCTTCACAGAACAGCGCAAACTGGCTCTAACCAGAATAGAAAGAGTGGGAGGTCCCGGTGCACAACTGAGCAAGAGGGACAAGTACATTAGAGTGTCTAGTTTGAGAAACAGATGCCTCAACATTAGCACTGTCTACACTGTATTTCTGATCAATTTGATGTTATTTTAATGGAGAAAAAAATGTGCTTTTCTTTCAAACAAGGACATTTCTAAGTGACCCCCAACCTTTGAACGGTAGTGTACCTCATGGACTGTAAATCAATGCCAAGATTCCAAAAGAGGGTCACAGTAGAATAAATTGTCTTTACAGGAAATGTAATCTTTATAGGAGAGCGTATGTAAATGTGGTATGTCAGTTTAAGTGAAAGGTAGATTCCAAACATTGTGAATACTATAGTATAGATGTCAATTCCCTATTTTACATAGTATGTCGTTGTTCCTTGGGAGGAGGAAGGGCAGTCTTGTGGTGGGTGGATGGGTGGGTGTGACAGCAGCAGGGTGGGCCCAGGAGTCAGGACCACAGAGTACTAATGAATACCCAGCATTCCAGAGCTGTAATTAGGTTATAGTGTCAGTCGGACACACACACACACACACACATACACATACACACATACACACACACACACACACACACACACTTATTAGGGTAAAGATGGTGGCAGGTTGTAGCCACCTGTCTTGGTGTGACGACACGTCTCTACATCAGTCTAATTCCATCTCTGCACCCTCCACGTATGGTGCATGGAAAAACACTCTGCGGCCGGCAGCTCTCATAAAACACAATCACCTTTCACCCCTTTAGTTATTAATCTATAAGGTCATTGATAGCATTAGATTCTGTAACCATATTTCATATTTTAATAGATCTGGCGGTTACTCAATAGATGAGACGTAGTTTAATCTACAATCGTAGTGTAGGAAACCTCCACGCCCCTCCCCTTCAGTTTTATAATTCCTCTTATTCCTGACAGAATAAAACAAAACATTTGACATTATCGATTCTCAGTTAGGAGTGCTCTACTTCCCCATTAATTTCATTGTGTGACTTTTTTTGACTGCAGACTCGTTTTCAGGGGCTGGAAATCCTCTTAGCTGACAGCTCCCTGCCCCCATCACCCCGTCCCCCCGTCCCCCCTCCCGTACAGCTCAAATGTCTGTGGAGCTGAGCGGATGCACTGTACGCTCCCCTCCCCAGGCTTTGTCTATAGGCTAACACTGTTCCCTTTTGGAAACAATATCCCCTTTTTTGTCTTTCTATGACATCCCCTCCATCCCTCGCTCCTCTGCTCCATCTCAGCCAGCTAGCAACTACAGAGTTAATTCTGGGCACAAGGAGAGGGGGAGGTGGAGCGCACGTGGGCTCGTCCACAGCTGTTGTAGTGTAGTAGCCTGGGTTTGTCTGAGTGGAGGAGGGCTTAACTCTCTTTCACTCGCTCTACCCCTTCCTCTGTCTATTACAGTACATGCTCTTATGTGCTTTAGCTCTGGCTAGTGTGCTCGCTCTCTCACTCACACACTCTCTCTCTCTCTGCTCGGCCTCTGGAACAATGACAGTCGCTACTGCAGACACACACAATATGCCAGCGTTGCTGCTGCTACCACTGCTACTGCTGCACTAGGATGTCCCTGACGTCTCAGCACTGAGCCTCAGATAGAGAGAGTTCTAGAGACGACACACATCCTTTACCTTCTCCTCTGCCTCTCCTCTTGGAGGGGAGAGAGTCTGTAACTGCAGCACGAGGCTGGCCCAGCTGACACTGGGACTAGGAGCAGTGACTGGCTGGCAGAGGCGCTATGTGCATGGAACATTTTCTCATTACCGTATGTTCATAGGGTTTATTCCATATTGATCCCAGACATTCCCCACACAGGAGCTCTGGAACGTATAGGATGCTGTGACAGGGTGCTTTCACTATGAGGTGATGATCAGGGAAGAGTGGAGATGAACTGGAAGAAAGGAGGGATGCTATTTTTTGCCAGAGATCTGTAAATGCGGAGCTCTGTCGACGTGGGCTGGTGTGCTTTGTTTATCGTGTGAGTATTTATTTTGTGTATTTTCAGAAGATGGTGGCCTACTTATTCTGTGCATAATGTGTACTTCTTTGTGCACATTTGTGTATGTGGACTGGATGCATGTGGATGTGTTTATTAGATCATGTGTGTGTTGTAGCTAATTTTTGCATGCAGAATGTGTGTGTCAGTGTACACGTTTGCATGTGTACGCAATAGCATTTAGGTTAATATTTGTATATGCTTTCTCTCTGTGTCTGTGTGTGTATGGTTGTTTTTTTCTCTCTGTGTCTAATTTTGTCAGCGGGCTGCTAATCCCCTGGCTGGCAGGCTTTTGCCTGGGTTTTGTTGTGGCGGGCGGTGATCAGAAGCTCTCTACATGATGACGGGGGAGGGGGAGCAGGATGAAACAGCTGGGCTGCTGTGGAAATGGGTGCGTGACCGGGAGTCACCCGTTGGCATGGATCAGCTACTAGCCCCAAATACTCAACTTGGCGTAGTCATAACCAGTTGCCCGCAGGAGGAGTAACCCATATTTGGGGCATTGGGAAGGGGGCACTGCAGGCTTCATTTGATGTTTCTGTTCTACTTAGTCAGCAGAATTATATTATAATGTGCGTAAGATATTTCAACAAAGCTTAAAGCAACTGTTTATAGAGTAGAATGGGCTTTGGCATTCTTATCCTACACTACACACATTACAATTTTTGCCAGTTGCAGCTCTGACATGACTGTACTTAGAGGAATATGGGCAAAACAGTGAAAAGAGGCTCCTATACCAATATCACCCCCGCGCCATGACCCTATACCAATATCACCCCCGCGCCATGACCCTATACCAATACCACCCCGCGCCATGACCCTATACCAATACCACCCCCTCGCCATGACCCTATACCAATATCACCCCCTCGCCATGACCCTATACCAATATCACCCCGCGCCATGACCCTATACCAATATCACCCCCGCGCCATGACCCTATACCAATACCACCCCCGCGCCATGACCCTATACCAATATCACCCCCTCGCCATGACCCTATACCAATATCACCCCGCGCCATGACCCTATACCAATATCACCCCCGCGCCATGACCCTATACCAATATCACCCCGTGCCATGACCCTATACCAATATCACCCCCGCGCCATGACCCTATACCAATATCACCCCCGCGCCATGACCCTATACCAATATCACCCCTGCGCCATGACCCTATACCAATATCACCCCCGCGCCATGACCCTATACCAATATCACCCCTGCGCCATGACCCTATACCAATATCACCCCCGCGCCATGACCCTATACCAATATCACCCCCGCGCCATGACCCTATACCAATATCACCCCCGCACCATGACCCTATACCAATATCACCCCCGCGCCATGACCCTATACCAATATCACCCCCGCGCCATGACCCTATACCAGTATCACCCCGTGCCATGACCCTATACCAATATCATCCCTGCGCCATGACCCTATACCAATATCACCCAGTGCCATGACCCTATACCAATATCACCCTGTGCCATGACCCTATACCAATATCACCCCCGCGCCATGACCCTATACCAGTATCACCCCGTGCCATGACCCTATACCAATACCACCCCGCGCCATGACCCTATACCAATATCACCCCCGCGCCATGACCCTATACCAATATCACCCTGTGCCATGACCCTATACCAATATCACCCCCTCGCCATGACCCTATACCAATATCACCCCGCGCCATGACCCTATACCAATATCACCCCCGCGCCATGACCCTATACCAATATCACCCTGTGCCATGACCCTATACCAAGCTCTATCATGATCTTCCCGTATGTGTATTTCTCTTTGTTAAAAACACTGGATTGTTTGTTTAACCAGTGTTGTGTTGTGGGTGGGCCTTCATACTGCTAAACTGTAATAAGCCCTGGGGAAGTGATACACTGGTGTGTAGACATAAGGCTTAGCAATGAGGGTGGTGTTTGAGTGCATGTGTGTTTGTGTGTGCCTCAACTCCTCCAGACTGAAGGGTTTTGAACACATAACTTCTCGATTCTCACTTGGTATTGAGTGCTAAATTGTTTTAATAGCTGGACTAGTTAGTGCTTGCTGTTCTTTTACAAAGAACAAAGGCCAAGGGTGCGTCCCAAATGGCACTATGGGCTCTGGTCAAAAGTAGTGCACTGTAAAGGGAATACTAGGGTGCCATTTGGGACATACACTATATTGATTTGTTGTTCTGGTCTGGTCTCCTCAAATGTGAGAACCAGTCCACAGTATTTTATCCCTTTTCAGGAGTCCTCTAAGCACGCGGTATTCATGCCAGATGGCTGGCCAGTGTTGGGTATGTATGCCATGCAGTTGGGGATGTTCAAAGAGCTAGACATCTCACCGTGACCGTGACTTTGAGGACACGTCTGTAACTCATCTTGTCAGCAGAGTTTGATGCCTCAAAAAACAGCCAACCAACCTTCACAGAGACAGAAGGGCTCAAAAGAGCCTAAAAACCTTGAATGAGTGGTGAATTTACAACACTCTCACGAAGCCTCTAAAACATTGCTTGGTGAAGTCAGGACACAGTGGGTCCTCCACTAAAGTACAGACAGATGCTGTTTCTGTTGATAAGCTAGTCTGAGGTATTTGAGGTTATGTCTCATTAATGACCGACGGGGTCTGGTTTTTATAGCTCCTCAGCTGCCCCAGCCTATGTTTTGTTCTGCTCCGCTACGCTCGGTTGGGTGAATTTGCTGACTACTGCAATGTCACAGCACTGACTCAGTCAGACAGAGGCTGTAACTCTCAGGAGCTCAAACTCTAAGGAGTTTTTGAGGTAAAGTTGATCAAGATGGGGGAGCTTTAGTCACGGGCCCTGTAATGTATTTCAATATGGTTGAAATAGGCCTATAGCCTACTGTTTATATTTGAATGCAGTCACCTCGGTTTTCATACGTCACTTGTTTGCATCAATTGCAAAGACATTGGCAACTTTGTATTTGGAGTCAACTTTTTTCTGAAGTTACCGGCGGTCACAGAGCGATGAATAAACCATGTGATTCTATGTTTAGCTGAGATCTGTGTATAAAGTGACGGGGAGGGCAAATCAACAGAGAAACATGGATGTGGGGGTTGTCTGTCCTTGTGCCCATCAGAGTTGGCAAAGAGGAAAGAGGGGGGTCTGAGGGGTCTTTGATAAGATTGTAATTCTTTGTTAATGTTGGCCTCTGTTTTTACTTTAAAGACGGGAAGGATTTAGTGTTTTCCAGACTTTGCAGTTCACCCTGTGACTTACAGCAAACAGACACAGCTCTTTTATTGCAGTAGTAATGGATAGGGTTTTCTTAAAACGCTTGGATAACTTTTTTCCCTGTAGCTGTACAGTTCGGACTCAGTTCTTCTATGCCCTTTCCAGGAGTTTCTCCCGCTGTCATGACAAATTCATTTCAACAGATGGCTTGGCTTATTTTGGAGAACGTGCAGAATTCTTACCCTGCCATGTTCAAAGGGCCCTTGGATCAAATGTGTTATTGTTTGACTGATTGATTGTTTAATCTGCTCTATTTTTAACCCCTATAAGCACCTGATTTTAATCTGTAAACCACAGCTCCGATCACTCCCTCTCCCTTTCCACCCACCCGAAACACGATTAATTAACGATGGCATATATTTGAGTTGTTTTGATGAGCTAATTATAGTGGAATGGGACTTATCATGCATGGGAGTGTGGATTAATATTCTAGTTTCTGTGATCGTACCCTAACCCAGTCTTTTAGGAAAAGGAGAGCTCCCAAGGCGGGTTGGGGTGGGGTGGGGGGTGTGTGGGGGCTCTTGGCAGGAGCTTAGAAATGCCCCCGAGGGTAGAATTCTTTTTGATTTGCGTTCAGACGGGGTAGTCAAATCCACCTCCCCACCCCCACAATTTACACCTCTGTCTGCATCTCTATATTGGTATATATCTCTTTCTTCCTACTCCCGTTTTCTTTTCTCCCGTTATACCACTTTCTCTCCTCCAATTCTGTCATGACACCGTTTTCTCCCCGTCGTCATTTCTGTGTATATTGGGTGCATTCGGAAAGTATTCAGACCCCTTTTTCCACATTTTGTTACGTTACAGCCGTATTCTAAAATGGATTAAATAAAGGCAAATCGTCATCAATCTACACACAATACCCCATAATGACAAAGCAAAAACAGGTTTAGACATTCAGACCCCTTGATACGAGACTCGATATTGAGCTCCGGTGCATCCTGTTTCCATTGATCATCCTTCAGATGTTTCTACAACTTGATTGCAGTCCACCTGTGGTAAATTCAATTGATTGGACATGATTTGGAATGGCACACACCTGCCTATAGCGCCAAGACAAGATTGTCTTGAACCCGATTGTAGTTTGCCAAAAGGCACCTAAAGACTCTAGGACCATGAGAAACAAGATTCTCTGGTCTGATGAAACCAAGATTGAACTCTTTGTCCTCAGTGCCAAACGTCACATCTTGAGGAAACCTGGCAGCATCATGCTGTAGGGATGTTTTTCAGCAGCAGGGACTGGGAGACTAGTCAGGATCGAGGGAAAGATGAAGACCTGCTCCATAGTGCTCAGGACCTCAGACTGGGGGTGAAGGTTCACCTTCCAACAGGACAAGGACCCTAAGCACACAGCCAATACAACGCAGGAGTGGCTTTGGGACAAGTCTCTGAATGTCCTTGAGTGGCCCAGCCAGAGCCCAGACTCAATCGAACATCTCTGGTGAGACCTGAAAATAGCTGTGCAGCGACACTTCCCATCCAACCTGACAGAGCTTGAGAGGATCTGCAGAGAAGAACGGGAGAAACTCCCTAAATACAGCTGAGCCAACTTTGTAGCAATTTTTTTCAACTTGTTTTAAGGGTATTGTGTGTAGATTGATGAGGGGAAAAAACAATTTCATCAATCAAAATCATTGACATTGTTGCGTGTTGAGTTTTTATATTTTTGTTCAGTATATCTTTCTTTATGCCTCTTTCTTTTTGTGTGTTGACTCCACATACCCACTCTCCAAAAAAACAGCCTGCGAACCCACTGAGCCTCCATCTCTGATGCCCACTCCTGGCAGACAATTGTGGAATTACCCTCCCTGATACTCACGCTGAAATAACGTCCTGCCGCCTGCCTACCCCCCCTTCCACAGCCTCCAGGTGCACAGTGACACAGAGTGGTTTAAGTCTCTCTGGCCCCAACGCTGCGGCGGCTGCTGGTGAAGTCAGGCCTCATAGGTCTGGTCCTCATTCCGATGCTTTGTCTGCTGACTCCTCAGGGCATTTTATCATTGGAGTGATTCACAGGATCCCGGCATTGGGTTCAGCCCATATATTGTCTTGTTCACCATCGAAACCTGGCACGTGAGGCTATAGCCTAACCCTAGCAATTAGTGTCTGTAGTCATAAGACGAGTCTCACTGTAGAGTTTACCTTGTAGATCAGAGATTAGATAGGTTATACGTACGGCCCACTGTAGTGAGAGCGCTGTTATTAGGTTATCTACTGAAAGATGTAGCCTCACATTCTGCTGCATAGATAGATCAGTATTATTCAATTATGTTATAAGCATCTTTGCTGTGTCTATTTTTTTTATGTGTGGTGGATTATCTTTGTTAGGTTTGAAGGGAGACGGCCGGGGATGATAAAACAACATGTCCATCGCAATCTTTTTTTTTTTTTACCTTCTCTTTCCCTCTGCCCCGAACAGAAGGCATTCCCCTAACATGGGAGGTGGTGGGGGTTAACAGTAATGTCTGGGAGGCAGCAGCTGATGTCAAGACTGAGACAGGTTTTAAGGAGCTCTTCTGAAGCACCTGTTTGGTGGTGTGAAAACACATCCCACCTGGCAGCGCCAGCCCTTGCCTGTCTGTGCTTTCTAGAGAGGGGAACTCTGGGAGGATAGGGCAGATGCTCTCAAATGCTTATCTAACTGTAAACGTTGGCACCTGAAGGGGTCCAAGGGAGTCCAGGGGAGGATGAGATGGGGAACTGCCTGTCAGAAGTGACATGGGACGGACAGTGAGAGGAACAGGGTGTGGAGAGGGGGAGAGGACGAAAATGCCTGCCAAGAATCTTTCACTGCAGAGTTTGTTGTTTTTTTAGTCTTCCTTCGTTTCTCACTTTTCACTCTGATCTATCAGCTTTCACTCTGGTGATGAATCAGCTTTTCGCTCTCAGTAGGTAATATAAGCTTCCATATTGGGCTATGTTTTATGTCAACAAATTCCTCTAAGGCTGTGCATTCCATCAGGCCGACGCCTAAACATCCGATCCACTCCCAATCAGATCTCAAACCGCAACCATCTCTAAACTAACCCCACATAACCATTAGTAGACTAACCACTTGGAATTCAGCTCTGCTGGTTTATCGCAAACCCTGAGCTTTGAATTAGGTACAGGGTTTGAGCTAGTGAGAAACAATGCATTGTAGTGTCCTGGTTTACCATCTGAGGTACTATCAGTTCATGACCCTATCTGTTAACTCATATGAACTCATTACAAATCCCATAGTGGGGAATGGGCATGAGCTTTATTGCTAGAAGGTTTTTATTTTAAAAGGTGGACAAACTGGTTAAAGATGTAGCACGTTATATCTGGTGATTTGGAAATGCCAGACAGGGCTAGCATAAAGGGTCAGTTTACGTGAACCTAGTTTGGATGCAGTTGTTTATCTGTAGGGTTGGATAGAGAATGTTTTGCAGGTTTATTTGGAAAGGGTGCTGGAAATGTCAATGAAGTGGACTGGCTGGTATAGACTGTTTTTGGTTTGTCTTGTGTCACATCTAAGTGCCACATGCTATGGCAAATGCTTAAAGAGGATGGCTGCGAAAATAGTGAAAGAATGTTTAGCATTACATTTTGGGGGATTACAATGTTGTTTTTTGGTGTGTTTTTCTTCCCTGGAAGATGTATGTTAAACTAAATAGTTAACTCGGGGGAGACCGTGAGACTAAAGTTTTGTCCTTTTTTATGTGTTTCTCAGGTAAATTGTGGAGCGGGCCTGAAGGGCATCATAACTAAACTTGTCCTTTCTGCACATTGTAAATCCAGCCTGACAGGTGGGTACCCCCTCCTACACACACACACACTCACTCACTCACTCACTCACTCACTCATTCACTCACTCACTCATCACCATGAGTCTATTTTAGTCATTTTTGAACCATTATTTGAATTGTTAGCTGAATCAAAACCCAACCCCTAAGCTCTATCACGTCAACAGACAGACGTCATCACGAAATAGAAGAGAAAAGCACTGACCTGCAGACCGATAGGAAAAGGTGAAGGAACACTCAAAATGTCAATGTTGTTCCCTTTTACCTTTCATGTGACTTTGTGAAAATTACCCCCTAACTACGCAAGTCTGATTATACAACTGCCCTGTTTATTTTGGATTCTCAGAAAGAGGGATACATGGGAGAGGAGAGGCTGCAGCGGTGGCAGTGTATTGATCTAAGCCGGCATGTGGCACCCATCACATGTCCCTGAGAGTGCTCTCTGTCTGGCCTAGACTCTTTGGCCTCTCTGGGTGCATCCCAAATGACACCCTACTCCCTATATTAGGGGTTGGCAAACTATGGTCCACGGGTTTGACCATATCAAAACCTGTATTTGAGGGGGGGATTATTATTTTGGGTTAGAAAAAAACACTCCAGGGCACACTTGAAAATCTGAAGTAGTTACAAAATTTGGAGAAATTTTTATTTTACTTAACTAGGCAAGTCAGTTAAGAACAAATTCTTATTTTCAATGACGGCCTAGGAACAGTGGGTTAACTGCCGGTTCAGGGGCAGAACGACAGATTTGTACCTTGTCAGCTCGGTGAGATGAACTTGCAACCTTTCGGTTACTAGTCCAACGCTCTAACCGCTAGGCTACCCTGACCTCCTATATTTTCAAAAGCCCTTTTTCTGGACAGAATTTTTTTTGGGCTAAAAAAAATCTGTGCGGCCCTCCATAGAATTTTGAAATCCCGATGTGGCCCTCGAGGCAAAATTCTGGCCCACCCCTGCCCTATATAGTGCAGCATCAGACTCTGGCACACAGCCTCCTGTTCACTTTGATCCCTCCATAAATGAATCCCCTGGTCAAAGACAGTTACCTCAGCTCTGATCAGCTGCATTGGACCATAAACTGACAATTACTGCAGACTGTCGCAACACTGGCAGTTATGCAAAGGATGAACTTTTTCCCTTAACTGACCAGAATGAATAGTCTCTCTGAAGTGTGCTGCAAAGGATGAACTTTTCCCCTTAACTGACCAAAATAGTCTCTCTGAAGTGTGCTTCAAAGCGGTACCTCATGTATTCCTCACCTGAGAGAGTTTCTCTTTACTTCTCTGTCACCCCATACTTGTTTTATGTCTGCCGTGTCCTCCATCATTATTCATCTTTTTATTCCTTTTTATAACGTATTATAGATGTAAATCTGCCATTTAAAACTCTGTGGAATCCCATATAGGCGAGAAGACTGCAGTTTTCCCCACGTAGTCCACGCTTCAGATACCTCTGGCCGTCTTGAAAAGGGTCAATAGGTTGTTTTGGATGGGCAGAGAAAGGGGTTAGAATAGGGGCGACTGTGCTTTAATTTACTGGCCCTGTCTACGGCCCATCCTCTGGATACAATAGACTGGTTGGTTGGTTTATGGCCTGAGGTGGCAGCCCTTCCCAATAAAGCACAAAGCTGGGGAGAAGAGTAAAGACACAACTGTTCCATTTTTAAACCTCAAAGTAGGGCCTAAATGTAGTGGTATTGTGTATTTCAGACTAAAACTCTAATGTTCTTTCTACTGAATAACTCTATTATTTTCCTAATAAATCACGAGACCTCATCTTCACATGATCGTGATTGATAGTTTGATAAAGGACTCTGAAACCTTGGATGGAAAGTGAGTCTGGCAAGTTTTTATAAACCACAGAGCTTCTGTTTCGCCGCCTCTGGCCCAGCCATGGTGACCTGGTGATCAAATGAAACTATATCTAGAGAATCATCCCCTGCTACATTAATGTGAGTGTCATGCACGTATGATCAGGGGTGTTAAAAATTCATATGTACAGCTTTTTATTCGGGTACAGCATTCATTTAAATCTCAATTAATCCAGTTTTCATTGTCACTATCACTACTGAAAACAGTCTCCGTAACCAAAATCAGAGTGGGTGGAAAGGTGAAATGTAGGTGAAAATATAAAAGCTTATTTTAATTATCACCCTGGAAAGAGTGTGAAACCATGACAAATCCCCATGAAATGTTGATGTTGTTATTGTGTGCAGTGACATTATTACCCAACTTCTGTATTACTATGGTAACCGTGTCCCCAACCTCTCTCTAAGCTTCGGGGTGAAATTTCCCCTAGGTTCAGGAACCCTCTCCCAATCCTGACCTTAATTCTTAGCCGGACGCAAAACTGACCCAAGATCAGCTTCTAGGGGCAACTTAACCCTGCACCGTTACTAACCGTGTCCCTGACCGTCCTTTCTGCACTGCAGGTAGTAATGGAGTCTGAAGAGACAGAGCTGAGAGATTGTGATGAGGCCTTTGAGTCAGAAGAGGGCGATGTGGAGCCATACCTGGAGGAGCCGGCGAGCAGCAGGGAGCTCCTAGAGAGGCTCAGGGAGCTGGAGGTGAGACCCAGGGAGAAAGAGGGAAGGGCTGGGGAACACAAGACTGTGGGCTGTATGCCAATTTGTCTTTCTTTGATTCCTCACATCCGATCTCCTCACCTACTCAACTGTATTGGATGAGAAAGTCCAAGGTTCCCTCCCCTTGGATCTTCTTCTTCAATTGGTTTTGAGAAGGAGAAAAAGAGGAATTGAGAAAGGGCTTTAGTCTTGACCCCTGGAGGTGGGGATTATCTGGGTACACCTGGAGACTGAGAGCTGCATCAGTCAAAGCATTCAATGGAAACGAATAACAGTTTGCAATATTTAATTAATGCAGTTGCTTGCTTTGACCGAGAATTGCAGCTGTCGAAACGATCACATGCTTCAGTCCAAACAACCAAACTCAAAGAATCAGTCTTTGATTCATCCTAGAGCAGCAGTGATATTTACTTGTAATACCATCACTAGCACTGTGTCATTATTAATGCTAGTAGAATTTGTATTTCATATTTATTTTCAAGATGATGCCAATTTGATAGATGTGCACATGGTGGCGTATATATCAAGTGTCTCAGGGTAGGAGTGCTGATTTTAGGGACAGTTATGCATTTTACATCTCAATGAATAAGATTACATGGACTGGGGGAACCAGGGCCCGTTTACACATAGTGTCTCAGAGTAGAAAATTGCTGCGAATAGAGACATTTTACTCCTACTGTTGTGGGCAAAAGTAAAAGCTATGCATGAACCGTCTTTAGTCATAAGAGTCACACAGATATTTAGGAGACCTCATGAGCTGTCCTAACCAGTTAAGAATTACCAGCAGGTGTCTTGATAATAGAAAAATGCAGTGAGTCAGTGGTTCCTGCGCCACGTGCACATTTGAACTGGAGTTAAAATAAGGTTTTTATATATTTCATATTTTTATATGATTAATCCATAAATAATCTAGACCTACATGCAACAGTATCTCTAGCGCTTTTGACAAAGATTTCACTAAATACTTATAACCACTAAGCTAATAAAAAAATTGATTTTGTTTAAGTTGTTATTTCATGTTATCCATTTTGGAGGGCAACATCATGTTGTTACAAAATATGTCTAGTCAGGATAACATGATGCCACGGAATGGCATGCTAGTTTCTTTCACATTCCAGATGTTGAAATTCAGCAAAATATAGCCTCTTTAACACCCTCAAACGCCCACTTCTATTTTGTAAACTGCAAAACTGCGTTTTGTACACAGTTTGACGAATGACTGGTAGAGGAGTCCAACAGCAGACCGGGCAAACGGCAACGAAACAATATACAGATTGGTGTCCAACCGAACAATTTATGACCGAGGAGGAGACGCACCTGACTGAGGAGGTCACCAAACTTAAGGTATCATTCTAGCAGAGGTTTGATGGACTCAATGAGTCTAAAGAACTTAAAAAGACACCAAGGCCGTGCTGAACAGAGTAAGCAAGGAAGAGACTCTGTGGACGGAGAAGACCTAAAACAACTTAAAGACCGGGACCACCTGAATACTAAGGTGATCGACCTGGAATCGCGTGGAAGGAGGAATAACCTGGTTCAGGTGGGCCTGCTGGATGAGATGAGATGGATGAGATACTCCGGTACATTCTGGACATGAAAGAGACTGACCCAGTACCAGAGATGGAGAGACATCAGACGCTTCCGATCCCGGTCAAACCCACCCAAACCACCGCGTCCATACTACATACGCCTGCTACAGTGGGGTAACCGACAAAACATCATGAGAGCTGCAGGCAAGAAGGAGAAGCTGATCTGGGGAGGGAGACCGTTCCATGTGTACCATGATTTCCCAGTGGAGCTCCAACTACATTGCGTGGAGTATGCCAACATCAAGAAGAAACTTCAGGGCACAGACTACCCCTACAGACCACCCCTACTGTATGCAGCCAGACACATCGTCACCATAGATGGGAAGAAACATACAGTCTCTACAGTAGCGCAGAAGATGTGGTCAAGGACTTGAATTTACGGCTCCCTAAAAAATGTTTTGTAACTCGGGCAAGTTATTGAGGCGATGAAGGACTGCACTAGTCTCTAATGTTTTTGTTGAGATTGTTACTTTTCTCCCCTCATATTGACCGAGTGTTGGTAAAATATATACAGAAAAAGGGCAATAAATGCCTTTAATGGCACTCTAAAATATGGCTATAGCCAGCTTACCAGGCCAATACATTATGCAATAACGGAGACAAATTTGTGCAAATAATGTTTTGGTGTAGACTTGAAATTGGTGGTTATGTTTTGACTCTCGTTTGCGCACGGTTGCCGTGCAGTCTCGAACAATGCACTGGTCTGGAGAGCACAGTGAGGGTGAAACAAATCCACCTAATAAGAGGTCTGGCTATGGTGGATAGCAGCGCATACACCTGTTCTTTCACGAATAAGAGCTGGATAGGGCATCTATCTAACTTTTGTTTCGTGTTTTCTATTTGCCTCATGACATCCTTTAATGTTTGTTTGTCTTGTGTGTTCCCTCCACATTCCCTCCCTACTGGTACAGAATACAAACAGTAGTACATTGATGCCGAGTCCTTTCTCTCCTTACTAAGGCTGATATTATACACATTGTCACAAATGGAATCTAATACTATATAAATCTGATTTCATTGAAAGTGAATACGATTTTGAATAAAGTCCAATAATTTCTCATTTGAAATCCCTAGCCTGTGATGTGGCTATGTTACAAGAAACACACCTTTTTAATGACAATTCATCTTTAAAGTATTTTCAGCACCAGTTAATGGAGCAGCCAGGCGTGTCAGTATTTTAGTAGCTAAAATAATCTCTAATCTTGTATTGTCAGGCTTTTTACAAAATGAAACATGTACTCTTGTAAATATTGTACACTGACATAATTGATAATCGGTCAATGAGCATGCGTTCTGCCACCGTCTCTCTGCTACCAAAGCCTAGCAAGGATCCTATGCAAATGACCACTTTCGTCCTTTGAATTTATTAAATAACGACAATGAATTGTTTGCCTAGATCCTTGCTATGCCCATAGAGAAGGCTATCCCCTCTTTAATACACCTGGATCAGGTGGGGTTTGTACCAAGTCGTTTATCCTCCCAACAACATGAGACCTTTCTCATGTAATGTCAAGGGCTAGCTCTCTCCGGAATCCAGCACTAGCAGTATCGCTGGATGCAGAGAAAGCTTTTGATAGAATGGTGGTCTTACCTGTTATATGCACATTCTCGATTTGGTTTGGGGTCTGTTATCGTGCAATAGATTAGGGAACTCTATCATTAACATATTACTTCAGTTAAAACTAATGGTATGATATCTGACCCCTTTCAGCTCTTCTGTTCTACAAGTTGCCCCGCATCCCCAGTCTATTAATTTTGGCACTAGAGCCCCTCACCTGCACCATAGAGCTAAGAAGGATATACAGTGCATTCGGAAAGTATTCAGACCCCTTGACTTTTTCAAAATGTTGTTACGTTACAGCCTTATTTTTAAATGTATGAAATAAAACAGGTTTTTAGAAATAATTTGCAAATTTTTTAAGAATAAAAAAAACGAAATAAGTATTCGACCCTTTGCTATTAGATGTGAAATTGCGCTCAGGTGCATCCTGTTTCCATTGATCATCCTTTGATGACTTGATTGATTGGACATGATTTGGAAAGGCACACACCTGTCAGTGCAAAAACCAAGCCATGTTAGAGCAAAAACCAAGCCATGAGGTCAAAGGAATTGTCCGTCGAGCTCTGAGACACGGATCTGGGGAAGGGCACCAGCACATTTCTGCAGCATTGAATGTCCCCAAGAACACAGTGGCCTCATCATTCTGAAATGGAATAAGTTTGAAATCACCAAGACTCTTCCTAGAGCTGGCTGCCCAGCCAAACTGAGCAATCGGGGTAGAAGCGGTCAGGAAGGTTCTCTGGTCTGATGAAACCAAGAATTAACTTTTTGGCGTGAATGCAAAGTGTCACATCTGGATGAAACCTGGTACTATCCTTACTGAAGCATGGTAGTTGCAGCATCATGCTGTGGGGATGTTTTTCAGCAGCAGGGACTGGGAGTAGGGCTATTGCGGTGACTGTATTACCACGGTCATGATCCATGGAGGCAGTCAAATTCCATGTGACTGCTTAGTCACGGTAATTAGGCTTCTCCAAGCTCTGATGCTGCTGATGGTCATTAGTAGCCTACCAAACTTGCTAACTGCCTGGTACTCAGCACTCTATTGTCCCTCTAATCACTCTGACATTAATGCAAATGTATTAAAAAATCTAATCAAACACTTCATGAGAGCCCATGAGCTGATGTTGTGCAACATTTCAATAGGCTATGGAATTGCGCTAGAAAACAGAGTGATGGCCTCTACTGAAAAGAGGAGGATGAGCTTTCTATAGGCTAGGCCTACTATATTTATTTTTCAACTTTCCTAATATTAAGCACATTGCTTATATTTACAACAGGAGTACAGCCTACCTGGCTGGCATGCAAATAAACCATGGGGAAAAGCGTCCTCCATTCGCTATTTAAGTGCATAGATGATATCGATTTTTCGTTGCAGATGCATGAAAAGGGTCCATTCTAAATCAAAACAAATGTCACACATATATTATTTAGTATATGTAACGACAATATTAAATCAAGAATAGTCCAATGAGTGACAATATTAGCCTATCAGTTGTGAATGATATATTATCACTTGTGAATGATGCCCAGCATTAGAAACAATGCCTTTTTTGTGCTACTTCGAATCATGTGCTACTTCGAATCATAGTCACACACCTCATGTAGCCTAGCCCATAGGCCTATATGTTTTAATAAGGTTTGTATCAAAAGTGGCTAAATAACTTCTTAAAATTAAGCACATTAATCTGCTTTACAAGAGGTGTAGAGCCTAACTGGCATACATAAACAGCGCATGAGTTTCAAGTTTTGCGAAGATGATTTGCACCTTTTTAATAAAAGCATTACATGCATAATCGCATTTGTGGTTGCTTTTGAGAATGGTGTTTTCCTGCTAATGGAACATTCGCACTTGAAGCCTACTGCCGTGTGCGCATTGCTGCACTTATAATGTGAAGAATAGCCTAATAGTTTATCAACATTTTAAACTAAACGTTCTTATCTGTTGTATCAGCCTCATTGCGTAAAAAAGTTTTGGGATGCTAGTGGATTTACTCATTTGTGATCTATCGCATCCCACAACTGCCCCAGACTCTTTGGAATATGTATTTATCGCACAGAATTGAATAGGTCCACTTTTGTTCTATGGGGGATAGTAGATTGACATAGGCTAGTGCTTCTGCTGTTCATTAGGCCTACTCATCTGGTTGGCTGACGAAAAGTAGATGTGGACAGTTCTTTAATATGCACCACGGAATTGGATAAGGACGGGCGCAGTTTGCTGTACCTCAAGTTGTTGTGATTACAGAGCTGAGAAACTTTTAGAAGTTGATTTTACTCCTGGCTCACAGTTTGTCTGGGCAGTGTCTTAACATCCTCCTTAAACCTACTCTGAGCTAAGAGTTGTTTTGTTTTTGTCTTAAAACAGGTTTTAGCAGGATTCCCAGAACCTTTTCTGAGATGCTTTGTAGATCAGCACTCCCACTCTTAGACTCTTGATAGCCCTGATTTCAGGGCTATGCATTTAATTGTATCATATTCCACCAGGTGTCTCCCTCCTCCCGTGAAATAAGCTGTTTTAACACAGTCTGATCTCTGAATGAATAGGATGCTTATGTATGTAGTGATGGGTGGAAGGCCATAGAAGTCAGCTGAGAGCCTGGCATGGCAAGTGAATATACCATTTATATGCTCAATAATAGTATTGGTTTTGAATGGTTTTGTGCGTCAAAGATCCCTCCCCGCATTTTACTAATTCACTATTTTTTATCTCTTTTGGCGATGAGGGTATTTTGGAAGGGATGTTCGGGGAGCCAGGGGCCACTTTGCATGACATACCCCCACTCTCCTCTCAGCTTAGTACAAGATGATGGATATCACACGACTGAGTAACCTGCAGCTACTTTCAGGGCTTTGCTTTATCGACAAATCTAAAAGGCTCTGCCATTAGAGCCTTAAGTGCCTGTGTTAAATCTCTTAACTCAGCACTATAGACCGCTGCAGCACTTTAAAAGTTGTTATAACACCTTGAAGTCTCCCAGCTCTTCTGACCCTATCTCCTGAGCCCTAGTGGCAGAATGAGAGGTGGGAAAGAAAGTGCTTTAAAAACAGTCTTTGACTGTTAGAAAAAAAAAAACATTTTTGTGTTTTATAATCATGCCACTGTGATGGAGAGTGACTGTTACTGTGGTTATATACCCTCGACTGAGGCCCTGCAGTACTTATGAAATGTTGCAGAATCAGGTGATGGTCCTCTGCCTTCTATATGTCAGCCAACCCACACTTTGTGTAGAGGACACCATTGAAGCTTATTACACATATTGCTCTCAGGTTGGGTAGTTGAGCGACCCATTGAGTTTCAGACGTGACAGGATCACACACACACACACACACACACACACATATATATATATATATACATATACTCAAACACACACAGAAAATTTCCCTACCTACACACTACAAAGATGACACTTTCACAAACGGTCTCTCCCTGTCCCAATTTGTATACACGTGCACACACCTTCACCCTTAGCACAGCGGTGTATTGATGTGTGAATCAGGCTGTAATTGCTGCTGCGTCTCTTCCCTGTTCTGCGGGGAATTATATTGATTGTGATCATCTTGTACTGCTCACCGAGGGATCCACCAAGTCCTACTTTAAAGGTGATTAACGCTCAAATCAGAGGCCGAACCAAATCTCCATATGATTATACATTGACCAATGTGTATATGTTTATCTATTTAAGAAATGATCTCGCCCTTTATCTGGCTTGAACTGAACTGGCTTGCTCACACATTCTCTGTCACACACACACACACACACACACACACACACACCCTTGATAATGCAATAATTTTTTACTAAGCTAGTCTCTGATTCCTGTTCCCCTTCGAAACGTCATAAACTCTGTTTTCTCTGCTCGGTTGAGATGTGAATTTATAGTGCGGGGAAATTATTTGGTCTCTCGTCTTCCTTTTTCCCTCACCGTTCACCTGATCATTGAGCACTTGGGCCCGTCACAGCTTCTGTGACCCACTGTAGAGGGAGCATTAAATGTGTGAGGGCTGTTTTGATGTGCAGACACTGGTGGTTTTAGTGCCTGTTTTCTATTTTTTCTTCTTTCTCTCCCTTTTTTATTCCAATCAGCCTGTTCGTCCTCCACTACTTAATGGCACTTAGAAGATTAGTCCAAATGAGTACTGAAAGAGATCCTAATAATTTCAAATAAATCAAACAACTAACCCTCCTCATCTTGTCTCTGTTTCCCTCTTTCTTTCAATCTTTCAGAATGCTTCCCTCTCTTTCCCTCTCTTTCTACTCTGTTCCTTCTCTCCCCATCACTCAGTCTGTCCCCTATCAGCCCTTCGATTTCGTCTTCGCCGCGGTGACATATTCGCGCTTTTGATCATGGCGAATGAGCCGGTGGCCGGATTCTCTGTGACTCCATCTGCACCTATCAGAGCAAGGAGAAGAGAAAAATTCCTACCTCATAATTTCCTCTTTCTTCCATTCTTTAACACTGTTAAATTCTCCATGAAATGAAACAGAACATATTGTTGGGAAAGATTGTGAAATCAAGGGATTTTTTCATTCTAGGTGTAGACATTTGAAACGGATCATATGAAACAGAGGTTGATCTTTGTTGTCAAATGAATGCTTTCGATAGACACCGATTACATACGTCTATCTCTTTTCTCTCCTCTCTCTCTCCTTTGTAGGCTGATAATTCAGTCCTGGCCCTTGCGAATGAGAGCCAGAGAGAGGCGTATGAAAGGTGTCTGGATGAGGTGAGTTTTCATATAGAGCTGCAGTATACATTAGGAGAATGTCATCCTGACACTGTCACACTGTATTCTGTCTGTCTCTGTACCCATTACTTAAAATGTCTCAGCTTTTATACTCTGCTATGATTACTGTCCACTCTTAAGACTCCAAAATCATTCTCAATTTCTGACCACAGACCGAAGCAAAGATTAAACTTGTATTATATTTCATTCAGGTTGCCAACCACGTGGTACAGGCCCTTCTGAGTCAAAAGGTAAGACATGGTGCATCAAGACAAGTCAATGATGTTCAGACTGAAGTCTAACAAGTCAAGGAACAGTTCATTACACAACAAGGTGTGTGTGTGTGTGTCAGTTGTTTTTTTATTTGTGTTGTGTGTTTTGTCCTAGGACCTGCGGGAGGAGTGTATTAAGTTGAAGATGCGTGTGTTTGACCTGGAGAGACAGAACAGAACTCTGACTGAGCTCTTTGCCCAGAAACTACACCCCCAGGAAAGCTCTCTGCAACAGGTACAGAACGTGTGTGTGTGTGACAGTTTTCTCTCTCGACAGTAAGTTGCTTTTCATTTTATTTTCAGTAGTTTTTTCTAAACTAGATTGAATGCGACAGGAGACATTAATTAATTAATTAGAATTAGTCATGAGTACTGACAGACAGTTGTTGAAAATGTGACCAAAGAAGGTGTGTGTGTGTGTGTGTGTGTATATGTGTGTGTGAGTACATCTGTATGCATTACAATCTTAATTTGACCATTTTCTTAGAGCAGGAAAATTATCCCGAAGCAACAAGAAATGTGGTTTATAATTCATGGACATTTTTGCATGGGTTGATAAATTTTTTGTTAAGTGGAATCAAGTTTAAAATGCTTGTGGAAATTACAGTGCCTTCAGAAAGGATTCATTCCCCTTGATTTATTCCACATTTTGTTGTTACAGCCTGAATTCAAAATATGTTAAATATGATAATGTTTTACCCGTCTACGTGCAATACCCCATAATGACAAAGTGGAAATATGTTTTTAGAAATGTTTGCTAATTTATTTAAAAATGAAAAAAAAAAAAAAATTACACAAGTGTTCACATCCCTGAGTCAGTCAGTACATGTTACCTTTGGCAGTGATTACAGCTGTGAGTCTTTCTGGGTAAGTTTCTATGAGCTTTGCACACCTGAATTGTACAATATTTGCACATTATTCTTAAAAAAAATATTCAAGCTCTGTGAAGCTGTCTGTTGATCATTGCTAGACGATTTAAGTCAAAACTGTAACTAGGACACTCAGTTACATTCAATGTCATCTAGTTAAGTAACTCCAGTGTTTAGCTGGCTGAGTGTTTTAGGTTATTGTCATGCTAAAAGGTGAAATTTTCTCCTAGTGTATGTAGGAAGGCAGAATGACCAGGTTTTCCTCCAGGATTTGCCTGTGCTTAGCTCTATTCTTAGCTCTTTATTTTATCCTAAAAAACTCCCTAGTGTTTGCCGTTGACAAGCATAGCCAAAACATGATGCGGCCACCACCATGCTTGAAAATGGGATGAGTTGTGTTGGATTTGCCGCAAACATAACGCTTTGTATTCAGGACATAAAGTTAATTTCTTTGCCACATTTTTTGCAGTTTTACTTTAGTGCCTTTTTGCAAACAGGATGCATGTTTTGGAATATTTGTATTCTGTACAGGCTTCCTTCTTTTCACTCTGTCATTTAGTTTAGTATTTTGGAGTAACTGCAATTTTGTTTAACCATCCTCAGTTTTCTCCTATCACAGCCATTAAACTATATCTGTTTGAAAGTCACCATTGGCCTCATGAAGAAATCCCTGAGTGTTTTTATCCCTCTCCAAGTGTAATTAATAACTTCAGCATGCTCAAAGGGATATTCTGTTTTTTTTTTACCCATCTACCAATAGGTGCCTTTCTTTGCGAGGCATTGGAAAACCTCCCTGGTCTTTGTGGGTCAATCTGTGTTTGAAATGCACTGCTCGACTGAGGGACCTTACAGATAATTGTATGTGTGGGATACAGAGATGAGGTGGTCATTCAAAAATCATTATTGCACACCAAGCGAGTCCATGCAACTTTATTATGGAACGTGTTAATAAAGCAGATGTTTACTCCTGAACTTATTTAAGCTTGCCATAACAAAGGGGTTGAATACTTATTGACTCAAGACTTTTCAGCTTTTCATTTTTAATTCATTTGTAAACGTTTCGAAAAACATAATTCCACGTTGACATTATGAGCTATTGTGTGTAGGCCAGTGACACATCTCAATTTATCTATTTGAAATGTAACAACAAAATGTTGAAAAAGTGAAGGGGTGTGAATACTTTCTGAAGGCACTGTAACAGCCTTTTTAAACCTCAAATACACTACAAGTTTGCAGGAAAATTCTCTGTGACGGAGTGATCAAATTAAGATCATACATCTGTATCTAAACCACTGCCTTGCTTGTCTCCTGTTCATTATGATTATATCGCTGTTTTATCGCTGTTTTATATAAAAGATAATAGGGCCCATGTGTCATGCTGTTTCTGTTTCCTACCTAATAAGCACAGTGTTTCTGATTTGAATCTGTTTTCATTTGGGAGGGAGATGAGAAGTTCTCCCTCATCTCTGTCACACTGATCTCATCACTGTTGTTGCTTAGGTGACTGTTGTCAAGCTGAAATGAAGCAACGGTTATTTGTAGTTCTATTGAAGTGCAGCTAGTGATGTAATATGCATTGAGGTCCGATAGATGTTTAGATATCCCTTATTTTGGATTTATTTGATCCTAACTGATATCTAATATTAATTGTAACATGGACTGTAGCTTGGAGCCCAAAAGCTCTTTGGAGCTCTTACTCTATCCATTTTGGCCTTGTTTAAAGAAACCAAGGACAAAAGTGCTGCTCTCATAGTATAGTTTTAGAATCCCCTGCTGAGGTGTTTATACAGCAACTCTTAAGTTTCTGAGAATTTGGCTTCAAAAGAACAGAGGCAGAGATTGTCTTTGATAAAGATGTTCAGTGACCTTGGTCATATTTTTCATTTCTTTGTGTGTGACACAGGGCACCTCGTTCTCCACTTGTCTCCCTCTCTATTTGTCTCGCCCTGGCCATAGAGAGGCTTTTATTCTCTATTTTGGTTAGGCCAGGGTGTGACTAGGGTGGGTGTTCTAGTTTCTTTATTTCTATGTTTTCTGTTTCTATGTTTTGGCCGGGTATGGTTCTCAATCAGGGACAGCTGTCTATCGTTGTCTCTGATTGGGATTCATACTTAGGCAGCCTGTTTTTCCACCTTAGTTGTGGATAGTTGTCTTTGTTAGTGGCCTGTATAGCCCTAGTAAGCTGCACGTTTCTTGTTTTGTTGGTGACATTTTAAATAAAGAGAAAATGTACGCTCACCACTCTGCACCTTGGTCTGGTCATTTCCCTGATGACGTTCATGACACTATCCCCCTCCCTCCCTCTCTCTTTCTTCAGCTCTGTTTATTAACCCCAACTCCTTTGCTCTCTCTCTCTCTTTCTTATCAACTGTATTAGTATTCCAACCGCTCCACGGTAGTGAGCGGATAGGAGAAAGAAGCAATCTGCTGCAGAAATCTCAAAACAGTATTTAATCTAAATAGATGTGCCCTGTAATTGCCAGGGGAGCAAAATGGCACATTCTCTATTACTGTAAATGAACATTTTAACTGTCCCCAACTCCCCCAAAAATCGAACCCCTTCTCCCTACCTCTCTTCTCCCCCTACGCCTCCATTTTTCTGTATTCTTCAGTCGTTCTCTTTGCGTCTCTTACCTGTGGGGGAAAAAATAAACATGTTTCCTCGCATACAGAGTGAGAGCCTCTGCCTCGCCATCGCCTTTCTTTGTCATGAATATAATAATCATAAGGAAAACTGATGCCATCTCACTGCCGAAGCAATTTAATTACTCCGGGCTGAGATGGGAATGAAAAGAGGCTGGCCCGCTCCATTAATGCCATTTTTATCTGTGTATTAGGAGGCAGGTTAAAGGAAATCAGGAGAGGGTGCAGAGAATGACAATAGTCAATATGGTGCCCTTACTGTCATTCCTCTCTCCCTGTTCTCTCCCGTTCCAGTTGCAGGTGGTGTCTGTCCCAGAGCACAGCACAGAGCCCCTGACCATGGACAGTGACAAGCTGCTGGTGTCCCAGAGCCAAAGGGAACTCAAGGTGAGCAACTGACCCACACACAAACCCTGACCCCTGACTAAAACTTCACTTTGACCATAGAATTACGAACACATATACTGGAGAAAAATATAAACGTAACATGCAACAATTTCAAAGATTTTACTAAGTTACAGTTCATATAAGGAAATCAGTCAATAGGCCCATCCACTGGGGAGCCAGGCCCAGCCAATCAATGAATTTTTTTCTCACAAAAGGGCTTTATTACAGACAAAATACTCCTCAGTTTCATCAGCTGTCCGGGTGGCTGGTCTCAGACGATCCCTTAGCTGAAGAAGCCGGATTTGGAGGTCCTGGGCTGGCGTGGTTACACGTGGTCTGCGGTTGGGAGGCAGGTTGGATGCACTGCCAAATTCTCTAAACGATGTTGGAGATGGCATATGTTAGCGAAATAAACATTCATTTCTCTGGCAACAGCTCTGGTGGGCATTCCTGCAGTCAGCATGCTAATTGCATGCTCCCTCAACTTGAGACATCTGTAGCATTGTGTTGTGTGACAAAACTGCACATTTTAGTGTCTTTTATTGTCCCCAGCATAAGCTGCACCTGTGTAATGATCATGCGGTTTAATCAGCTTCTTGATATGCCACACGTCAGGTGGATGGATTATCTTGGTAAAGGAGAAATGCTCACTTAAAGGGATGTAAACAAATTTGTGCAAAATGAAGGCAGTCAAATTCCACATGACCGTTTAGTCATGGTAATTAGGCATCTCCAAGCTCTGATGGTTATTAGTAGCCCATCAAACTTTCTAACTGCCTGGTACTCAGCACTCTATTGGCCCTCTAATTCCTCTGACATCAATGCTAATGTATTCGAAAAAATCTAATCAAACACTTCATGAGAGCCCATGAGCTCATGTTGTGCAACATTTCAATAGGCTATGTAATTGCGTGAGAAAACGGAGTGATGGCCTCTGAAAAGAGGAGGATCCCATCAGCTTTCTATAGGCTAGGCCTACTATATTTATTTCTCAACTTTCCTAATATTAAGCACATTGCTTATATTTACAACAGGAGTATAGCCTACCTGGCATGCAAATAAACCACAGGGAAAAGCGTCCTCCAGTCGCTATTTAAGTGCATAGATGACATGTATTTTTTCCAGCTGCCCCTGCTTCAATACAGGTGCATAATAATGGTCCATTCTAAATCAAAACAAATGTCACACATATATTATTTAGTATATGTAAAGACAATATTAAATCAAGAATAGTCTGATGGGTGACAATATTAGCCTATCCCTTGTGAATGTTCGAATCATAGTCTCACACCTCATGTACCCTAGCCCCATAGGCCTATATGTTTTAATAAGGTTTGTATCATAACTAAAGTGGTTAAATAACTTCTTAAAATTAAGCACATGAAAACCACTTTACAAGGGTTGTGGAGCCTAACTGGCATAAAAGCAGCTTTCAAGTTTGGGGAAGATAATGTTTACTATAACAATGCACCTTTATAATAAAAGCATTACATGCATAATTGCATTTGCGGTCACTTTTGATAATGGTGTTTTCCCGCTGCTCTTATGATGTGAAGAAATAGCCTAGTAGTTTATCAACATTTTAAGCTAAACGTTCTGATCAGCCACATTGCATAAAAAAGGTTTTTGATACTAGTGGTTGATTTAATTTGGGATCTATCGCATCCCACATCTGTCCCAGACTATGTTTGGAATATTTATTTCTCGCACAGAATAGAATAGGTCAACGTTTGTTCTATGGGGGATAGTAGATTGACATAGGTTAGTGCTTTTGCTGTTCGTTAGGCCTACTCATCTGGTTGGCTGACGAAAAGTAAATGTGGACAGTTCTTCCAATATCTTTAATATTCACCTCGGAATTGGATAAGGACGCGTGCAGTTGTGTCCCAGATGTGTCTGTCTTAACTTATAGCCTGTGAGAAAGACCCGATCACGTGACGGAGAGCCATGTGAGTGAGAGACGCTTTTGATTGTGCAGCACACTCAGGGAGAAGGGCACAACGCAGCCCCTCTGGGAGAAGGGCACAACGCAGCACTCTGGGCCGCAAAAGGCATGGATTTTTTTAGGGTCTATTACGGCCACAAAGGGGATGCCGCCGTGAAATTCGAGGCATTATCAAGTGCTTATCAAATTGTGAATGAGAGACTATTGGAGTGTGGTACAGCCTGAGCAAAAAAAACTGAGCAGAGCTCATGCCTTTCAAGCAACTTTTTTTCAAATCATCATTGGTCGCATCATGCAGCCTTACAATGTTTTAAAAATCTAAACATGCAGCCCAACGTTTGTAGAACTAAAGTTACATTAATAACTCTAAATTAAGCATGTAGGAGTACCTATTTCTTTGTTAACCGCTCATCATGTGCGCACTCCCTCAAATGGTTTGGAGAAAATATTTATATTTAATTCAGCTTTGTTCAATTCTATTCTTCAAACTATAAAATAATATAAACTAATGCCACGGAATTCTAAATGAACTAGTGTAGCCCACAGCCTTATGGCATAGCCAGATCAGGACCTAACATAAGGACAACTCAGAGTATGCTATTCTGTTCTTCTGAAATAGACAACATTTTCTTTATATCATGTTTCTTTAGACCTGTCTAAAATAAATAATGGATTTATTGTGAAGGTGTAGGCAATATTACATGGATGTATTATTCTTTTTAAAATGACTTGTGTGGAAGCCAGGAGATAGTAAATGTGTATGTTAATTAACTGTCAGTTACCTTGAGACCGACAGTTATTTGCTTGACAATCACCAGCTGATGAAATTTCGTGAACACCACAGTCCTAGCCAGATTGTGTTAAGGATTGTGTTAAGAACTGCAACGCAGCTGGGTTTTTCACACTCAACAGTTTCTTGTGTGTATCAAGAATGGTCCACCATCCAAAGGACATCCAGCCAACTTGACACAACTGTGGGAAGCGTTGGAGTGGAACGCTTTCAACACCTTGTAGAGTCCATGCCCTGACGAATTGAGGCTGTTCTGAGGGCAAAGGGAGGGACCCTTAATCAGCTCAGCAAACTCATATTTTGTTTACCTCTGCTTCACCAGCATTGGACATATTCTGTTAGTTATCATGGTTTATTTTCATACTCATACACTACAGTACATGATCAAAAGTATGTGGATATCTGCTCATCGAACATCTCATTCTAAAATTATGGGCATTAATATGGAGTTGGTCCCCCCTTGCCTGCTATAACAGCCTCTACTCTTCTGGGAAGGCTTTCCGCTAGATGTTAGAACATTGCTGTGGGGACTTCCATTCAGCCACAAGCATTAGTGAGGTCGGTCAATGATGATGTGCAATGACACCTGGCTCACTGTCGGCGTTCCAATTCATCCCAAAGGTGTTCGAGGGGGTTGAGGTCAGGGTTCTGTGCAGGCCAGTCAAGTTCTTTCCCACCGATCTTGACAAACCATTTCTGTATGGTCCTCGCTTTGTGCATGGGGGCAATGTCATGCTGAAATAGGAAAGGGCCTTCCTCAAACTGTTGCCACAAAGTTGGAAGCACAGAATCATCTAGAATGTCATTGTATGCTGTAGCGTTAACATGGACTAACCCGAACCATGAAATACAGCACCAGGCCATTATTCCTCCTCCACCAAACTTTACAGTTGGCACTATGCATTCAGGCAGGTAGCGTTCTCCTGGCATTCGCCAAACCAGATGGTGAAGTGTGATTAATCACTCCAGAGAACGCGCTTACACTGTTCCAGAGTCCAATGGCGGTGCGCTTTACTCCAGCTGACGGCTGGCGGTTCACATTGAGCATGGTGATCTTAGGCCAAAGAACAGTTCTTGTGCTGATGTTGCTTACAGAGGCAGTTTGGAACTCAGTAGTGAGTGCTGCAACTGAGGACAGACTGTTTTTCAACGCTTCAGCACTCGGTGGTCCCGCTCTGTGAGAATGTGTGGCCTAACACTGTTGTTGCTCCTAGACGTTTCCACTTCACAATCACAGCACTTACAGATGACGGGGGCAGCTCGAGCAGGGCAGAAATTTGATGAACTGACTTGTTGGAAAGGTAGCATCCTAAGACGGTTCCACGTTGAAAGTCACTGAGCTCTTCAGTAAGGCCATTCTACTGACAATGTTTGTCTATGGAGATTGCATGGCTGTGTGCTCGATTTTATACATCTGTCAACAACGGGTGTGGCTGAATTAGCCGAATCCACTAATTTGATGTGTTCCAAGGATTTAATACGTTCCAAGGAGGTTCCTCAGTGAACAAAGTCCATTCTCATTCCCAGGATTAATTCACCCACAAATTAATATAATATAAAGGGGCTCGGCTCGCTCAATGTTCTAGCGCCACCATAACATTTTCTGCTTTGAAGGTTCCTCCTGTTTTGCCCCACCACTCACCGAAGTACCCCCAACGGCGCTCACCGTGCCCCTCTGTAATGTTCTCTCTTAAAATAGGCCCGTGTTATTGCTGCCCCAAGGAGCAGCACTAGACTCCTGCTGACAAATGACTGAGAAGCATGTGGAAGACAGGAACGAGAGAGACCCAGTCATTTCAACCCCGAGGGCAACTGATTGGTTTCTTGTTATCAGGCAGGGAGAGAGGTGTCAAATTGAATATAGATTTTTGTTTCCCTCTGAACAAACACTCCCTATGCATTCCTCTCGTTCTCTCCCTCCGTCTCCACTCCTCCGTAATTCTGTGAGGTTGAGGCTTTATTTCCATCAGATCTCCTTGGCCAATGGTTTCTCTCTGGCCCCAAGTCTCAAAGCATTTAGTATACCATCCATATGGCTCTGGGATTTTAAACAAGAATATAGTGGGATGGAGGTTTTGGATCAATGCGGCACCCCTTAAGAGAGCCCATACCACTAACCCATCACACACATTGATGGAGTCCACTGTTGAAGGACTACTTTACAACATAGATCCTCTCTCATGGATGCTGAGGCGGCAACTCAATATTAGGAAGGTGTTCCTAATGTTTGGTATAATCAATGTATATTCATGTTTTTGACTGCACTGGGCTTTTAATGGACCATGAGTAGAGAAATGTATTGACTGACTGACCGAATACCATACAGTTCGGTTCTCCACCCCCATATCCTCAGCTAAGCTCTGCATCACTCCCAGCTCCCCTGATCCAAGTGCATCACCCGTCCAGATTGTGTATATATACATACTGCATATATATGGGCTTATCAGAACTCCCAGGTGTAGACTGAGAATTTATTAGGTAGTAAGTAAATCATTGCATCAGAATAGGCACTTCTGCAGCGATGGCAGAGGGGTTTTCAAAGTCACCTCATTCGACTGGGTTTGTCAAATTTGCACGCAATGGCTCTTTGGGTTCACTTGGGAGAGATGGAGGGAGACTGAAAAGGGAAAACAATCCACAGTGTATGCTGAGGTAATCAAGTGGGCCCTAACCTGTAGAAACCAGGCCTGTTACTTGGATTCATCAAATTTACATGCCATGGCTTTGGAGAATGCCAGTGGAGTAGTAGTGGAAATAATGACAGGGGAAGAGAACGAATGGTCTGTGTAAACTAAGCAAGTGGCTCTGTCTCACGCCCCTCTGTCTTAATTGGATAATCCCAGAGGTCCCCACTGGCGGTGACTATTTTAGTTAACAGATTGGCTCCTCTCCAAGAAGACGGGATGAGGAGGAGGTTGGAGGAGAAGTTTTCTCACTGATTACAGAATTAATTGCTTCTTTAATTAAAGATAAAGACTGCTTCCTAAGGTTGGCTGGCCATGTGTAACCAAAGTGACTTCAGTTGCCTCTCCACTCTTCTCTCCTTCATTCATTTATTCCTCCCCCTGCCAGGACAGGGGTGCTCAGCATTCTCAGGATGTCCTCTTTTGCTGTGACAGAGTCATTGGGGACTTGGGCAGTTAGTTCACTACAGTATGTTCACTTGAAACATGAGTTGCAGGTCCCCTCAAAAAGTCCTGAAGTATCGAAGCAAATGTTGTTTTGTTCTCATCAAAGTAAAAAGGAACCTCCACAATCGATTGTCAACATGAAATCAATACATTTGAGTCCTGCTGCACTATGCACGCAATATGTTAGATGTTGTAGATGAGAACTTTTCTTTAGATTTTAGCCATACTGGCAACATTTTTGATTTTAGTTTGTATTGTCTGATGAAGATGTAGTGGAGTTACAACCTGATGTCCTTGTTTATGCAGAGCAATGGGGACCACACACAGAACGGAACAGCCAGCTTGGCCCCGGCCCCTGCCACCTCCATAGAGGCCCTGTCTCCGTTCTTCAAAAAGAAAGCACACATCCTGGAAGTATTGCGCAAGCTGGAGGAGTCGGACCCCCTCAAGTTCCACCCCTCCTCCTGCCTGTCCCCACACCACGACCTGGGTCAGGCGCTGGTTTCCATGGAAAGAGACCAGATGTCCCTGATGTCCTCTGTTGGGTTACCCTCTTCTCAGCACCTGGTAGCACATCCCTCGTCACGCTGCCACTTCTCCGGCTCAGACTCGGACAACCATGATTATACCAACAGAGAAGGGGCTCTCCAGGAGGACCATGCCCTGCACAAACAGCACCAGCACAGGGACTGCCATTCCTGCCAAATGCTCTCCCAGAAGAGTAGCCTGGACAGCCTGCTGAAGTGTGCCCAGGTCCACGGCGCCGCACACCCGGGCAGAGTGGAGAGCCTCAACGGGCAGGCCTGGGCAGACGACCAGGGGGCGTTGGCACAGAGCACAGGCCTTCCCCAGGCAGCAGCTCTCCCCCACCTCTTCTCTACTGGCAGCACAAGCCAGTGCTACATGCACAAAACAGCAGTGGACTCTCTAGAGCAGCATCCAGAACTTCTGGTTTCTTCTGATCCAATCTCCTCGCTAATCCAAGCCAACCTCAACGGGATGCTACGGAAGGAGACCAGGAACTTTCAAAGACACAAAGACAGGCATCCGTTTGGCAAACCGCTGCCTCCGGCTGAGGTGCAACCCTCTCACAGTGAGGATGTGAAGCACACATCGCTGACCCAAAACCGGGACAGTCCAGAGGAGTGCTGCTACCTGGAAGAAGAGGCTGCATCAGTGGCACACAATGTGAACAACAGCCTGCACACCCCTACCTCACATACAGACCCTGTTGCCACGGAGACAGACCCAGGGTATCAAGAAGATCAGGAAGTGAGCGAGCAGGTCTGCAACGGGCTCTACTTCTCCTCCAATGAGACGTCTGTCTGCAAGAAGGTGGCGGTGGAGTTGTACTCTCCAGCCCCGGTTCCCGAGAGGACCAGCTCAGCTCAGGCCCTGCCTCCCTCTGGCAAGAGCAAGCTTGCACTCAGCCCCACCTTTTCCACAGGCCTAGGTGAAGTCAAGCCCTCCCCCGTTTCCTCCCCGTCCCGGCTGCTCAAGTTCCTGAAGATCCCGACGGGGATGAACCAGGCACAACCAGGCAACCCCCTCCGTCTAAGTCCCCAGCTCACCCGCAGCTCCAAGATCCCCTGCAGGAACAACAACAACTATGAGGTGTACCACTCACCTGTCCTGACCCGCAAAGCTACCACCACGGAGAGGGAGAAGCAGCTGTCCTCATCCCCCTACACTGCCACACACTCTGCCCCCACCTCGCCACCCAAGCCAGAGGACAGTGCGGGCCCCCCTCCCACAGTCAAGGAGATAGCGTTCAGCAGCCACTTTGCGCCCAAACCCAGCCACAGTACAAAGGCAGCCCCCTCCTCCTCCTCTTCTCACACACAAAGGGGCTCTCAGAAGGTGGCTCACTACGAGAAAGTCTGCACGTCAGATGGGACGCCCCAGTACCTCCCTTACACCCAACCTGAGGGGCTTGTAGACAAGCAGCAGCAGGAGGAGAACCTCCTCAGCCACCCATCTTCACAGCACCCTGACTCATCCCCAGAACCAGATGACCAGGAAACTGACCAGGACACTGACCAGGACACTGACCAGGACACTGACCAGGGCACTGACCAGGGCACTGACTCAGAAAGCCCTGTCTGGCACAAACCCCACCAACACTTCAGCCTACCCTCCTCGTCCTCCGCCGCTGCTAGTAAAGCACACAGTAGTCGCCCCAGCTACTCCAGCATGAGGGACAGGCACCAGGAGCACCGTGCAACTCTGGAGCCCAGTCAGCCAATCTGTGAACCCCCCCAGCCAACCCAGTCTGCAGCCAGGCAAGGTGACCGGTCGCCTGGGTCTTCCACCCCCAAGAGGCTGGTGCAGGGAAAACCCCAGAGTGAGTCCAGTCACCACCCATTCAAAGAGCGCCTGGCTGCTCTGGGGAAACTGAAGAGCACAGAGAACCTGCCAGTAGGCGCACAGCCCATGGACAAGAAGGATGCACAAAGTAACGTGGGTAAACCCCCCACCAACAATATTGAGAAAAGCAAGACTGCTGAAAGGCAAGGCGAGAGAACTGGGACAGAGCAGCACAGACATCAGAAATACACTGATTCCCTTGAAGGGAAGCAATACCCCAAAACCAGCCTCTGCAGTCACCCCAGGGTGCCAGGTCCAATACATGAATCAGGCGCCAAATCATCAGCTACCCCATCATCCATACCCAAGGCAGAGCAGGAGTCATCATTCTCTCCCCGGATATATGTAGCGAAAGCAGATGGTCCAAAGATCAAGATGGGCACATTATCCTCCAATACAGAGACCTCTTCCGTGGTGAGGAGCTATGGGAAGTGCCCCATCACCCGGAGCCACCACAGTAAAACTACCCCTAGCCCTCAAAACAGCCCCACTAAAGTTTCCTCAAAGTCCCCTTCAAAGGTCGGCCAGGCTTCCTCTTACCCCCGAGGGGTCAGGCCTGCTCACGAGGACCGCGCCCTGGCTCAGAGACACCTGCCCAGGCTGGAGGACAAAAGCAAACTCCTGGCCAGCAAGAAGAAGACCTTCGTCCATGCAGAGAGCTTCCCGCCTCCTCCTCCTCTGCCACCGCGGTCGTCTACTGAAGCCATCATGAAAAACGACAAGAAGCAGTACTCGTCCGGCCCACCAGTGCCCCAGTCGGCCATCGAGCAGAAAGTAATGCGTGGCATCGAGGAGAACATGCTTAAGCTGCAGGAGCAGGACCGGGGCCAGTTGGTTGAGCCCAAGCAAAAGGCTTCCAACGGCATCGCCAGCTGGTTCGGCCTGAGGAAGAGCAAGCTCCCCGCCCTCAGCCGTAAACCAGAAGTGTCCAAGCTCAAGAACAATATGTCACCCTCTCCTTCGTCGTCCTCTGCCTCCGGCGGAGGAGCTAAGGACTTTAAGTCAGGTGGGCCCCGGAAGGTGGTGGAGAGCCTGAACATCTCCATGCTGATGGAGAAGGCAGAGGACCTGCGGAAGGCATTGGAGGAGGAGCGGGCATATGTGAACGGGGTCGGGATGGACCGCTCCGGCAGGGGTCACTCCTGTGAGGTGGTGATGGACCAGGCCCAGGGCCAACTGTCACTCATGTACAGAGGAGTGACCGCAGACAACTTCATGCAGCAGCTCCTCAACAGGTAAGAATGATATGTAATCTTAAATTATGTTCCTAAGATTACATTAAATACATCAGAAGTCTTGCACAAACGTATAATTTTGCAGCCATGAGTGTACTGAATGATGATTACAAAATACAGTGCATTTGGTAAGTATTCAGACCCATAGACTTTTTCCACATTTTGTAAAAAAGAATTATCATCCTCATCAATCTACACACAATAACCCAAAAATGATGAAGCAAAACAGGTTTTTTAGAAATGTATGCAAATGTGATAAAAAAAAACAGATACCTTATTTACATACAGTACCAGTCAAAAGTTTGGACACCTACACATTCCAGCCTCCGAAGTTGCAGCCCAAATAAATGCTTCAGAGTTAAAGTAACAGACACATCTCAACATCAACTTTTCAGAGGAGACTGCGTGAATCAGGCGTTCATGGTCGAATTGCTGCAAAGAAACCACTACTAAAGGACACCAATAATAAGAAGAGACTTGCTTGGGCCAAGAAACACGAGCAATAGACATTAGACCAGTTGAAATCTGTTCTTTGGTCTGACCAGTCCAAATTTGAGATTTTTGGTTCCAACCGCCGTGTCTTTGTGAGACGCAGAGTAAGTGAACGGATGATCTTCGTGGTTCCCATCTTGAAGCATGGAGGAGGAGGTGTGATGGTGTGGGGTGCTTTGTTGGTGACACTGTCAGTGATTTATTTAGAATTCAAGGCACACTTAACCAGCATGGCTGCAACGGCATTCTGCAGCGATACTCCATCCCATCAGGATTGCGCTTAGTCGGACTATCATTTGTTTTTCAACAGGACAATGACCCAACACACCTCCAGGCTGTGTAAGGGCTATTTGACCAAGAACGAGAGTGCTGCATCAGATGATCTGGCCTCCACAATCACCTGACCTTAACCCAATTGAGATGGGTTAGGATGAGTTGGACGGCAGAGTGAAGGAAAAGCAGCCAACAAGTGCTCAGCATGTGTGGGAACTCCTTCAAAACTGTTGGAAAAGCATTCCAGGTGATGCTGGTTGAGAGAATGCCAAGAGTGTGCAAAGCTGTCATCAAGGCAAATGGTGTTTTTTTTACTACATGATTCCATATGTGTTATTTCAGAATACTTATGTAAATGTGATATTTCAGTTTTTTATAAATTCGCAAAAATTCCGTTATAGGGTATTGTGCGTAGATTGATGAGGGGGGGAAACGATTTAATCCATTTTAGAATAAGGTACAACGTAACAAATAACGTAACAAAATGTGGATAAAGTCTGAATACTTTCCTGAATGCACTGTAATTACAAAACTTGCCACAGGGTTAAACTCTTTCTCTTATGATCAAATCTGATCTAATTTGATTAGTATATGTCGAAAGCTAGTTCCCCTATGAGTTTGTAACTTCTTCTTTCTTAAGTCCCTCGACGTCTTGTTCTGGAAACAGGGTGGACGAGAGGGGAGCTATACCTACCACCTTTGGAATGGCACACAGACGCCTCTCCTTTGACTCGAAGAGGTCGCGGCCCATCTTCGGTCACCAGAGGGATGGGATCAGCCACACAAAGAGCAGGGATGAGATGGACCAGGTAAACTTTTCTTTCTCCTCTTATACACTATAGACAAATTAATAAATGACACATCAGTAATATGATTCAATCTTACATGGAGTGTAACCCTTGTTGTTTCAGGCTTCTGATATGATTGGCAAGGATGAGGTCACATCAGACGAGAGCTTGGCAGAGTCCATTAGTTCCCAGCACATTACAGGTGAGAGTCATAATAATGTCTGTCATCCATTTCCCTTGACTAACATTCCCCGTCTCCCCCTGACTCTAGTCTCACTTCATTGTTCTTTCCTCAATGTTTAGGTTCTGGTGCATCCATGCGTACCCTCGACAGTGGCATCGGCACATTCCCCATGCCAGACTATACCAGTAATGCAGCAGGGAAGAGCATCACTAAGGGGAAGCTACAGGGAGAGCAAGGGTTTTCAGGCTCCCAGGGGAAACATGGGGCCAAGATGAAAGTTTCGCGGAAAGCCCATACGCTGGAGAGAGAGCTGTCATCTCTGGATGAAGTCAACCCATCTATCCTGTATGGCTCAGGACTGGAGGGAAAAGGTCCCAACATGCACCTGTCCAGCACCATCCATGAGGGTCAGCTTGGACTCTTGGACTTTGTATTCCCATAGGACTTGTTGTGTTCCCATATAGGCCATTTCAATGCTGACATTTTACATTAGTGGTTTAGATATGGTTGCGTAAGTTTGATCAGTTCTGCAAAACCAACATTTTGTGTGTTATTAAAACTGTGGACTAACTATTCACACAAGCTTAAATCTTGAAACAAAACACCTAGGCTAAGCTCTGTTTTTACATCTTGAATTATATTTGTTCTTTTGTAGACATTGATGCCTACGGGGCTCATATGCAAAATCCCCCAACCAAGGACTGGACCTTTCCCAACCTGAAAGACTCTGCAGGAGTCAGTGATGTTTACCTGGATGTGCAGGGAGACCCGGGCAGCCAGAGGACCCCCTCCAGAAGGGTGAGTGAGTCAGCGAGCTGAGTTCATCTCCATCGTTAACAAGAAATGTAGTACTCTGTGCTGACATGTGCCAACTTTCTCATCTACAGTGAAAAATGAAATGACGAAAGCTCCTCTCTTTATTAATATTTTAAGAGATGAGGCTGATAGAAAGACAGCTGGGGCCTTGATCACTTGTCTGTCAGTTGTCATCCCTTGTCAGCACTTTATACCATAGTCCCATTAGCTGACATTATCCTCAGATTCTGCCCTCCAACAAGAGAGAGAGCGGGAAGGAGGGATGAAGCGGAGTGCAATGTTAGTTATCTGCATTTAGATTGAAAGACGCCTAACTCCTCATGCCACTTCTCAGGGGAGGGGGAGGTGGGGGTTGCTGTGGAAACGAGATGGAGAAGGGGTTTTGACGAGTGATGGGAAGTTCAGCTTACTGACTCTGATCTTTTCAACTCGTTCAGCCACTCCCCGTCTCCCCCTGACTCGTTTCGTTCATTCGATTCAGTAATGCCCAGAGCACTCAGGACCCCCTACAGGCGAATGATGAACTGAAAACTCGAAAGGGTCATGATTCTGCAAGCCCCTCTTTCACCATAAGGGGCTTATTGGAGCAGTTATTTGTGACAGAGACTTGTAAAAGTGTGTTTTAGACAATGTACATATGTGATAGCTAGGCATAAAATAAGATTATTTCTTGATTCCTTTGAAACAAGGTCTAGTTGTGGCCGCAACCAGACTAGATTGTGAAAGATTTTTGGTGGAATTCTTGACTGCTGAGAGGGTGTTAAGCACAGTATCGTAATCAATTAATTGTATTCATTCTTGCACCATGAGGTCGATTATCAGTTCTAAACATGCATTTTTCTTCTCTATGCTGCCTGTGCGCACATATGATAGACAGTAGTTGGTCAGAGAATTCTGGAGCCGGTGAGCTGGAGGGGCATGTATCAGTCCTACTGTAGGCATGGGTGTAGGCACTTGGGAGCCATGCCCACCTAATCAGATTGAGCAAAAAATATTGTGTGTGTGTATACACAGTACCAGTCAATAGTTTTGACACACCTACTTTCTTTATTTTTACTATTTTCTACAGTAGCCACCCTTTGCCTTGATGACAGCTTTGCACACTCTTGGCATTCTCTCAACCAGCTTCATGAGGTAGTCTACTGGAATGCATTTCAATTAACAGGTGTGCCTTGTTAAAAGTTAATTTGTGGAATTTCTTTCCTTAATGCCTTTGAGCCAATCAGTTATGTTGTGACAAGGTAGGGATGATATACAGCCCTATTTGGTAAAAGACCAAGTCCATCATTACTTTAAGACATGAAGGTCCGTCAATCCTCTCGGCAGTCAAGAATTCCGCCAAAAATGTTTCACAATCTAGTCCGATTGCGGCCGCAACTAGACCTTGTTTAAAAGAAATCAAGATATAATCTTATTTTATGCCTAGCTATCACAAATGTACATTGTTTAAAACACACTTTTACAAGTCTCAGTCATAATGAACGAGGCACAATCATGTCTCTCAAGTCAAAAAGAGTTTTGACTAACTTGTTTTTGACTCTCTCCCTTTGAATGGGCTGTGTTAATGGCAGCCTGGACTGAAATGCACAGCAAGTTCCCTCCAGACACTCCTTTGCTTTTCTTAAGAAATGACAACAAGAAAGTTCATGGGGGGGGGGGGGGGGGGGGGGGAAGAGTGCAATGGCCCATTCAAACTCCAACCCACCATTCAGAGTATGTTTTGCTGGGTTTCCATCCCATTTTTGGAAAGATTTTCCAGCAATAAATTTTGCACAAAGAAATATGTGCATTTTCTCAGCAACAGTGTGTTTCAAACAAACTGTCTTTTTGCAAATAAAGAGCTGTGCATAATGACCTAGCTAGTGCATATAAGAATCACTTCGTCGTATAACTTTTCATGTACCGATTTTAATGGTTTTGTCTCAAAAGACCTGCGAAAAATGGCAAGTTTGCCCACTCATCTTGGCACGTGCTCACAGACACAGTGTAGAGGGTACATGTTGAGATAATGAATAAAAGCTAGATCATTTTTATTTGTCAATTGGCAGTTAAGCAGCAATCATCATGTCACCACCATACAAGTTAAGACCCTAGATATTTATTGGAAAGGAGCATCAATCTTATGACAGTGCACATTCACCACCATGTGAAGTTCATATAGCTTATTTGATCGGTAGCCTAATAAACTGTGCATGCTTTTCCAAGTCGTAGTGGCAGGACCACACAACATAGCATTACGTGACTGCAAATTTATCAACAATTGCAATATCAACAATATTCTATGGGGAAAAAAAATAAAATTATCCACTCGTGAAATATATATTTTTTGATGTAATTTAGGAAATTTACTGACATTAGGCCTGTTGTGAGTTTTTTTTTATCCAACAGGTATTTTACTACCATAAAAATGGTTGGCTGGAAACATGGTTACTGACAAAAGCATTTATTGAAGTGGCAGATATAAATGTTTCCCTTCAACCTGGTAAATTTCACATCTAAAATAAAATAATTAACTATAGCATCTGATCCCTGTCTATCCCTACCATCCATATCCTCCCCTTTTCCCCATCCACCCTCCCCTTCTTCATGTGCCCACCTTTCCTCTCCTCCAAGAGTTTGAAACAGTGTGTCCCCCAGGGCCCCCTGGCTGCTGACCCATGCAGCCTCCCCCTGCCACCCCAGACGGGGCTCAGGACACGGGGTAAGGGGAGGATGCCCAGTGCCCCAGAGGTAGGGAAGGACGGAGGGCTGGAGCTGGTGAAGGAGAGACCAGAAGATATCATGTCCCCGAGAGAGACGCCCGAATCCCTCAGTGACTCCCTCTACGACAGCCTGTCCTCCTGTGGCAGCCAGGGCTGACAGGCCCAAGGGCCCATGGACAGAGAGGGGAGCAGAGAGAGAGGCGGACCGACCGACACCCTTTAAACCACAGCTATGAGGCACACCCATCCCTTCTTGTAGTGGTGGGGCCAGCCCCTGAGGCAGACAGAGTTGAAGTACCTCCTCCCTCTTCCACATACACCTCTTCCTGCTGACCCTCTCCGTGTTACTGAGATCTGGTTAATACTGCTGGAAAACTCACCCTCAGGTTGACTGATGTTCACATACATAATTTGAGGAACTAGGCTGAGAATTGGACACCATTGTCCTCCAAGCAACAAGCATCATACGACAGACCAGCGCAACTCAAATGTACACACAGACACATATACAGTTGAAGTCGGAAGTTTACATACACCTTAGCCAAATACATTTAAACTCAGTTTTTCACAATTCCTGACATTTAATCATAGTAACAATTCCCTATCTTAGGTCAGTTAGGATCACCACTTCATTTTAAGAATGTGAAATGTCAGAATAATAGTAGAGAGAATGATTTATTTCAGATTTTGTTTCTTTCATCACATTCCCAGTGGGTCAGAAGTTTACATACACTCAGTTAGTATTTGGTAGCATTGCCTTTAAATTGTTTAACTTGGATCAAACATTTCTGGTAGCCTTCCACAAGCTTCCCACAATAAATGGGTTAATTTTGGCCCATTCCTCCTGACAGAGCTGGTGTAACTGAGTCAGGTTTGTAGGCTTCCTTGCTCGCACACGCTTTTTCAGTTCTGCCCACAAAATTTCTATAGAATTGAGGTCAGGGCTTTGTGATGGCCACTCAAATACCTTGACTTTGTTGTCCTTAAGACATTTTGCCACAGCTTTGGAAGTATGCTTGGGGTCATTGTCCATTTGGAAGACCCATTTGCGACCAAGCTTTAACTTCCTGACTGATGTCTTGAGATGTTGCTTCAATATATCCACATAATTTTTCTTCTTCATGATCCAATCTATATTGTGAAGTGCACCAGTCCCTCCTGCAGCAAAGCACCCCCACAACATGATGCTGCCACTGCTACCCTTGTGCTTCACGGTTGGGATGGTGTTCTTCGGCTTGCAAGCGTCCCCCTTTTTCCTCCAAACATAACGATGGTCATTATGGCCAAACAGTTAAATTTTTCTTTAATCAGACCAGAGAACATTTCTCCAAAAAGTACGATCTTTGTCCCCATGTGCAGTTGCAAACCGTAGTCTGGCTTTTTTAATGGCGGTTTTGGAGCAGTGGCTTCTTCCTTGCTGTGCGGCCTTTCAGGTTATGTTGATATAGGACTCGTTTTACTGTGGATATAGATACTTTTGTACCTGTTTCCTCCAGCATCTTCACAAGGTCCTTTGCACTTTTCACACCAAAGTAGGAGACAGAACAAGGAGGAAACAGAACGCATCTCCTTCCGATGCGGTATGACGTCTGCGTGGTCCCATGGTGTTTATACTGGCATACTATTGTTTGTACAGATGAACTTGTGGTACCTTCAGGCGTTTGGAAATTGCTCCCAAGGATGAACCAGACTTGAGGAGGTCTACAAAAAAAAATTCTGAGGTCTTGGCTGATTTCTTTTGATTTTCCCATGATGTCAAGCAGAGGCACTGAGTTTGAAGGTAGGCCTTGAAATACATCCACAGGTACACCTCCATTTGACTTAAATGATGTCAATTAGCCTATCAGAAGCTTCTAAAGCCATGACATAATTTTCTGGAATTTTCCAAGCTGTTTAAAGGCACAGTCAAATTAGTGTATGTGAACTCCTGACCCACTGGAATTGTGATTCAGTGAATTATAAGTGAAATGATCTGTCTGTAAACAATTGTTGGAAAAATTACTTGTGTCATGCACAAAGTAGATGTCCTAACCCACTTGCCAAAACGATGGTTTGTTAACAAGAAATTTGTGGAATGGTTGAAAATCGAGTTTTAATGACTCCAACTTAAGTGTATGTAAACTTCCGACTTCAACTGTACACACACACAGTAGGGTTGGGCGGTATCCAGATTGTCATACCTTCATACCGACCTTGTGTCATACCGGGATATTTGGTAATATTGGCACTGGACACAAGGGGCACTATTTTCAAACCCCACTAAGCCTAATCCGAAGGTTAGCAATGCTAACAAGTACATGTCAAGTCCCATAGAGAATGCTAACTAAATGCTAATGAGTACTTTGCGAACATTTTATACAGTCTCTGACCTAAACTGTTTTCAGGACAGATATCCCAGCTCATAAAGTTATATGCTACTCACAATTTGCTGCATGCACAAAACAAACATGATAAAGCAAGGCTCTTGATCCAGGATGGGATTCTCTACTGTTACTGGCAAGCAAAGCTTGATTTTGGAAGAAGCTAACCACTTAGCTAGATCGCTAACTAGCTACTGCAGAGAATTTAGCACATTTTGGACAGGTAACTTAATAGTTATAAGATATCTAGCTGGCAAACATTTAGTTGTGAATTTCATACTTTAACTAGATGGCATGTGTTGCACAATAGTGAGTGACTCGCAAGGCTTCGGTCATTGTGTGCTTGTAAACAAACACCATGTGTCTGGGTACTACCAGTAAGCTTCATAATGAATAATTATGTAACAGGTGAAATGAAGAATGCGACTGTATTGAAAAACCATCCCGTGGCTATTCCCAAATACCCCGGTATATGGTATACTGCCCAAGCCTAACACACACCAACGAGATGCATGGAAAAAACATCACCTAGTTCGAGACAGCCACACGCTCACTATGGCCTGGATCTGAAGAATCGTTGTTAAATCATGTAACTGGGATCATTGGTCCCCAAGAAGTGGCTGGTATCAGGGGTTTATCGTGTCTGCCCTGGATGTAGACATGTTTCGGTCACATAGAACTGGGTTGCCTTTAACGCCAGAAAAAATAACATGTTACCGTCCATTAAATGTGATGCAATGTGGTTATCGATCATAAATATGTCATAGACTTCCATGGTTTCAGTCGTAATGTTATTTTTTTTAAGCTGTTGTGCGTTGTCATATGTTATATATCATGTTACTTTAACCCTTTACACTCATACACGTATACGGGTTGAAAATGGCAGATTTGGGCACTGATAAACGCCTACATTGGAATGCAGTGGCTGTAAAGTAACATGCTAGACATAACGTCAGAGCTCTGGCTCTGTGCTTGACAGCGCTGTATGGGTTTTGACTGACAGCCATTCTGAACTTGAGCACCTCCCTCGACAAGAAGTTGCCCCCATCCCTCGTGCTAATTGGGCAACCTTTGCACATTTTTGTTGTCTGAGTGAGGGAAATTCTGTAAATGAAGAGGACTCGATTTATTTTGAAAGATGGATTATAATAAATACAGCTTTGATGTCATACAAGCAAGCCAAACACCCATGAATCCAAATGTGCACTTCACATTTCCATAGGATAAAACTCATGTCATATACAGTGTTAACGTTTATGATCAATATGTTTGATGTACAGTTACAAGATGTTCTGAACTGAATAAACCTATGTTTTGTCTATTGTGAAGAAAATGTCGCAGCACACGAACTCCTGACTCCTTTCGATGTGCACCAAAATGACGATCTGTTTCCCTGAATTCCATTGTAAAACCCTAACACTGTAATGTTGTATTTTATAACTTATCTAGTCATGTTGGTAATAGAATAAGCTTTCAAATGATGCCCACCTGACCCAGATTGCAATTTATAATGATCTGTTTTTGGATTGCATTAACAACCTTAATTGTGTGAGGGAGGGGATAAACCTAAACAACTACAAATGTGCTTGCTTTAGTTCCTGAACGGCACAGCTAGGAGAGCCACTCAAACCGTTGTCATTGTTTTGTCTTGTGTTGCCCCTACCCCACAATTTCCAGGAATATTCTTATCATGTTACTGAATGTATCCAGAGTATTTTCAGATTTCGTTCTCAACGAATGCAGCTAAAAGTAAAATGCTCATATAATCGAGTGTAATGTTTGGTTTCGGTCTTGTGTCAGATGAACTGTTGTCCTCACCTTGGGTCAACTAATTTCCCATAATCTTCAAACTGTTCCCTTTCACTTGCTACCATGGTTATGCATTTCATATTTCTTCTGTAAGAAACATTTAAATTGAGCCCTATCCATCTAGGCCAATTCCCATGAGTGTAAAGGGTTATGTTTTTTTTTTTTTTAAGTGTGGGGATGTATGGATCGATGGATCGATGGATGAGTGTATGTGAGTGAGACTTAATGCAGTGTCTCCATGATAGCTTTGACCAGTTTCCCTGAAGCTGCCATATACTGTACTGTATCACAACTTACTGTAACACTGACAAAGAAATCGACCTAACATCTGAACTAACAGATAGTGGCGGATCAAGACAACAGCCATTATATTAGCCTTATGACCAGATATTACCTAGTAGTGTATGTGTTATGGACAATGACATTCTAAGAATCTCAACCAAGTCAAATGTTTTACATGTGTTTGATCCATTGTTATGTCAGGAATAATGCCATTATAAAGGCAGCCTGTGACTGCCACCATTAAAAATGTAGTTCTCAACTAAGCTGCCATTTAATACTCAAAATGAGAGTTTGACATGCTGAAAGAGTAAACAAGTAACAGGACTCATCCACCTTTATACTGACTATAAACTGAGTTTGTATACATGGGCCAGGATTCAATCCAAGGCGTGTTCAAGAGCAGCGTAATGTAACAGACTTTTTAAGATAATGCATGCTTTATCTGACATGTACAGTGTTTACCATGAATGCGATCTCTGTGAACATCGGGGAAATGCCTTTAAAAGGTGCATTGTCGACTGTTTAGTCCGCAGCTCTGTAACTCACCTTGGATTGAATCACTGCTATAGTCTTCTGACATTTCGTTTGGCACAGGGTCCATCTTTATTCTGCCAGAAAAACGATAACCCTACTTTGGGTCCACAAAATGCTCCACTAAAGCAAAAAGATATATGTAGGCCTTCCTTGTGAAGGATTAACATAGAGTAGTTACTTACTTCTGCAATATGGGCCAATTGTTTGCCTAAACAGACACACATTCAATCAATTTACTGTTGGCCAATTAAGACAACACATGTGCTATTCAATCACTAGTGCTGTACTGCAGATGATACACTAAAGTGTTTAGGTAGGCTTACAGATGTTTGTTGCAGAAGGAAGAGTATTGTGTTTCTACACACATTTAGCATTTGTTAGAATCTGAGGTTATGCTAATGGAGAAGTGCTGTATGTAAATGTGTTTTAAATTCCCTCTGGCTGCCAAAAACATGTTTTTTTTATGTTCAACTGTGGGTCGTTTCAGGTTGTGGCAACCCTGTCTGTGGCTAAACACCTATCGCTTTTTTTTGGTACAGTTTCATTCTTCTTTTGCAAACAGAATATAAACTGATAGGAGATCCTAGCCCATTAGGGAACTTTACTGCTTCTCAAATGGCACCCTATTCCCTAAATATAGTGCACTACTTTAGTCAAAAGAAGTGCACTATAGGGAATGGGATCCATTTGGGACACACCCCTTGTTTAAACTCCCAGTTCAGAACAGCACCAAGAGACACTAAGAAGGACATGGACTCCTCCCTCCCTTCCTGCCCATGTACTTGATTATGTCCTCATAAGTACACTGAACAAAAATATAAACGCAACATGTAAAGGGTTGTTTTCATGAGCTGAAATAAAAGATCCCCGAAATGTGCCATACGCACAAACGCATACGCATATTTCTCAAATATGTTTACATCCCTGTTAGTGAGCATTTCTCCTTTGCCAAGATAATCCATCCACCTGACAATTGTGGCATATCAAGAAGATGATTAAACAGCATGATCATTCCACATGTGCACCTTGTGCTGGGGACAATAAAAATACACTCTTAAATGTGCAGTTTTGTCACACAACACAATGCTACAGATGTCTTAAGTTTTGAGGGAGCATACTATTGGCATGCTTACTGCAGGAATGTCCACCAGAGCTGTTGGCAGATAATTTAATGTTAATTTCTCTACCATAGGCAATGTTGTTTTAGAGAATTTGTCAGTACGTCCAACCGGACTCACAACCGCAGACCACGTGTATGGTGTCACGTGGGCGAGTGGTTTGCTGATGTCAACAGAGTGCCCCATGGTGGGATTATGGTATGGGCAGGCATAAGCTACGGACAAAAAACACAGTTGCATTTTATCAATGGCAATTTCAATGCACAGAAAAAAACACATAATGTGACAAGATCCCGAGGCCCATTGTCATCACCTCATGTTTCAGGATGATAATGCACAGCCCATGTCGAAAGCGTCCCAGTTCTTCCGTTACCTGCATACTCATCAGACATGTCACCCAATGAGCATGTTTGGGATGCTCTGCATCAAACTGATACAACATCATATTCTAGTTCCTGCCTATATCCAGCAACTTTGCACAGCCATTTTTTCTAACTGTTATTTAACTAGGCAAGTCCATTAAGAACAAATTCTTATTTTCAATGACAGCTTAGGAACTAACAGAATAGCATATTTTTACCTTGTCAGCTCTGGGATTCGATCTTGCAACCTTTCGGTTACTAGTCCAATGCTCTAACCACTAGGCTATCTGCCATCCCATTGAAGATGAGTGGGACAACATTCCACAGGCTACAATCAACAGCCTGATCCAACTCTCTGTGAAGGAGATGTGTCATGCTACATGAGGCAAATGGTGGTCACACCAGATACAGACTGATTTTCTGATCCATGTCCCTACCTTTTTTTAAAGGTGACCAACAGATGCATATCTGTTTATACAGTAATGTGAAATCCATAGATTAGGGCCTAATGAATTATTTTCAATTTACTGATTTCCTTATATGAACTGTAACTCAGTAAAATCTTTTAAATTGTTGCTTGTTGCATTTTATATATTTGTTCAGTATAGGTCCATCCACTTCAACTTCATAACTCCCCAGAAACTCCTTCAGGGATAAGACATCCTTGTGCTTCCAAACTCTGAGCTTTCAGAAGCAAGTGATCTTTCAAAACGGACATGAATTTGACCTTTTTCTAGTTGAAAATTATTCATAATCCCACTTTGAACCTTGCCTTTCCTTTAGCCCCCCTCTCTCCCCCTTCTGAGTTAAAAAAAAAAAAAACTACTAAATGGAGATCTGACTGTTACTGTATACACAGTCGTCTGTGAGAACAGATAGATTTCAGTTGAAGAGGTAGTCTTCCAGAATATCTGCTACCGTTCCACCCTTTCAAGCCCGTCTGGTTTATGTCAAAATGAAAACAAGGGTTTGACATGAAGGCCATTCGCTTTACAATCATCTCATAAAACATCCTGTGTTCTACGTTGCGGACAAACCCCCCAAAACATGGGTCATTCCCCGGTCAGGAGTCTTAGCAACACCATGTACAATAACCATGCCAATGCTGACTAGTATGGAGTGGCGTGGCGATGTCGTGGAATCTTTACTTAGTACGTTTGCTTTATGGACTCGCGATTTATCTCGATCTGTTGTATTTATGTACTTATTTATTTTTTTAGGTCAAATCATACTGAAATGAAATTTTTGTTTCTGTTGAGTCATTGACGTTATTGCTGTTTTTATTCTGATACCCATTATTTTTGTACTATACTCTTATTTTATTCTATTGAGTGAAAGGTTGTTATTTTCATCAGAGGCCTGTCTTTTGTTCTGTTGTCTGGGGTATTCTCATTTTATTACTCATGTAATTGTAAATAGTATTTCAAGGTGTTATGTACATAGAATTTCCACCAGATCTCAAATGAAGCCATAAACCGTAATGTATTTTATCAAGGCAGTAAAAACACAATGATGATGATTATGTTCATTTTATGTCTCTAAACAAATGCAAGAACCCAACAAATAAAAATCTCTCTGAGCTCGCTTGACATTCTTCATTTATTCATTGAAGACTATTGATTGAAAAGCTAACCTGCTATGTATATAACATCCACAAAGCATCAGAGCCTGCTATTTTGACACAGTATTGCTGTTTCAATACTCTGCATATGCAATACTCTGGATTAGGGTTGAGTCGGGGTTAAACATAAGGCTAGGGTTAGTGTTATGTCAAGTTATCGTTGTGGTTGAGGCTAGAGTTAGGGTTGAACCGGGTTGTGGCCATGAAGCTAAGGTTAGGGTTGTGGTTGAGGTTAGGGTAAGGGTTGAACCTGGATGTGGACATGACGCTAGGGTTAGAGTTGTAGTTAAGGGTTCGAGTTGAACTGGGATGTTGACATGAAGCTAGGGTTAGGACATTGTGAGATTGTGGACCCCTACATTTAGGCGATTTTACTGCTAACTAGCTACTTCACATGATGATATTGTATTTGGTATTATTGTGTGGCTACGTTTGCTAGCTAGCTACCTAGCCAGCCCATAGCGAGAGCATTGCATTGTGGATTTTGGAATTGACTTGAGCTGCAACAGATTTCCACAACAATCTTCCATGTTACTATCAGTGGCGACCCGTCATTCAGGGCAGAGCTCACCTGTTTTGAGCCCCACCTGTTTAGCTAAAATAAAATATAAATGTTGTGCCTGTTTTGCCTGTTATTTTGGCATCAATACGTGTTACATATCAGTTTGCAAACAATGTACAAAAACTAATAATTTAGTTAGTAAAGCCGCATACAAACACCGTCTTTTTTTTGTTGCTTTCTTGAGTAAGGCAGGTGTTTCAGCCTAGCTCAGTGCTGTCTGTGGTGGTGGGGCAGCCAGCTAAAAAAAACGTAGCGTAGGGGTTGGTAATGTTCTCTAGTTACGCCGTGATTGGCTCAGTGTTCTGTCACTCATGGGGACACTACATCATTGCAAAATCTATGGGTAGAGCCCAAAAATTCAAGCCCCTTGGGGTGCTGCAATAAAGTTACATTAGAAGTGCCAATCCAGCAAGGCGCAAAGTCATTGGCCACAGATAGGGTTGGGGAGTAACGGATTACATGTAAAGGATTACATGTACATGTAAAAAACGGTAACTGTAAACCATTTCGTTACCTGCTAAAATATTGTAATCAGATTACAGATACATGTCACACCCTGATCAGTTTCACCTGTTCTCGTTATTGTCTCCACCCCCTCCAGGTGTTGCTTGTTTTCCCCAGTGTATTTATCCCTGTGTTTCCTGTTTCTCTGTGCCAATTCTTCTTGTATGTTTCCAAGTCAACCAGCGGTTTTCCTGTTCTCCTGCTTTTTTGCATTCTCCTTTTTCTAATCCTCTCGGTTTTGACCCTTGCCTGTTTCTGGACTTTGTACCCACCTGCCTGACCATTCTGCCTGCCTTGACCAAGAGCCTGTCTGCCACTCTGTACCTCCTGGACTCTGATCTGGTTTTGACCTTTTTGCCTGTCCACGACCATTCTCTTGCCTACTGTTTTGGATTAATAAACATTGTAAGACTCCAACCATCTGCCTCCTGTGTCTGCATTTGGGTCTCGCCTTGTGCCTTGATAGTACGAACTGGCCATGACAGACCCAGCAGACTTGGACCAGCTCCGCCATGCTGTCTCCCTGCAGGGAGCCACCAGTGGGAGACATCAGGAGTTACTACAGGGCCTTTTGGAAGGACTCAGTTCCTTGCCGGAACACCACGACCATGGGTTAAAGGCTATTATGGAGCAACTCAGGGAGTTAGCTCAGAGACTGTCTGCCACCTCTGAAAAACCCCAATCACCCAGTAATTTTTTTCCCTATCTGTGGTGAGTTGGTACAGCCCATCCCGACTACACGTGAACCCTGCTTACCACCTCCAGAGCGATATTCGGGGAATCCTGGTGCCTGCCGGGGTTTCCTTTCTCAGCGCTCGCTTATTTTTGAGCTACAGCCATCTTGGTTTTCTTCAGACCGATCGAAGATAGCATATATAATTATGCTAATGTCGGGAAGGGCGCTCTCCTGGGCTACGGCAGTTTGGGAGCAACAATCTGCCATTTGCGGGTATTTGGAGAAATCATGGCAGAGGTGAGAAAAGTTTGAGTCTCTGGTATCCGGGAGATAGGCGGCCAGCAAACTGCTTGACTTACGTCAACTCCCATAGTGTGGCAGACTACGCGGTGGACTTTCGCACGTTGGCCGCCGAGCGTGCCTGGAATCTGGAGTCTCTTTTCTAGACTTTTCTGCATTATCTGAGGAGGTTAAGGATGAGCTAGCTGCTCATCCCCTTCTCATCCCCTTCCCTTATCACCTTAACCATTAAAATTAATGGACGCCTAAGGGAACGCAAGAGTGAAAGGTCTGATCTCGGGCATACTCGTGCACCCGATATGGCGCCTACCTCTCCTTTGAACCTCTCCAGGGAACCACCATATTTTCCAAGTTGGACCTTTGAAATGCCTACCCCCTGGTTTGGATATGCGAGGGGGATGGGTGGAAGACAGCCTTCAACACAGCCAGTGCACATTATAAGTACCAGGGCATGCCATTTGGACTCACCAACACCCCTGCTGTTTTCCAGGCTTTGGTTAATGATGTGCTTCGGGACATGCTAAACCGGTTTGTGTTTGTGTACTTTGACGACATCCTGTTTTTTCCCTGATCTGCACAAGAACATGTTCTTCATTTCAGACAGGTCCTCCAGCGCCTCCTGGAGAACCAACTATCCGTGAAAGCCGAGAAGTGAGTTCCACTGCTCTACAATCACCTTTCTGGGATATGTCATTGCTGAGGGCAATGTTCAGATGGATCCTGGAAAGGTGAAAGCAGTGGTGGATTGGCCTCAACCAACGTCCAGGGTGCAGCTGCAACGGTTTCTTGGGTTTGCAAACTTCTACTGCCGTTTCATTCAGCACTACAGCACCCTGGCGGCCCCCCTCTCTGCACTCGCCAAGGTACCGCTCAAATGGTCTCCAGCTGTCGACAAAGCCTTTGTGGACCTGAAGCATCGGTTCACAACAGCACCCATCCTCATCCATCCCGACCGCTTGCATCAATTTGTGGTGGAAGTGGATGCTTCAGATGTTGGAGTGGAGGCCATCCTGTCCCAGCGATCTGCCCAGGACCAGGAGCTTCATCCCTGTGCCTTCCTGTCCCGTCGTCTCAATCCTGCTGAAAGGAACTACGAAGTTGGCAACCAAGAACTCCTGACGGCGTTGGAAAAGTGGAGGCACTGGCTGGAAGGAGCAGAACAGCCATTCCTGGTCTGGACCAACTGTAAAAACCTCGAATAACTCCGTACAGCCAAGCGCCTCAACTCCAGGCAGGCCCGGTGAGCCCTCCTGTTCACCAGATTTAACTTCACCATCTCCTACCGCCCAGGGTCAAAGAATGTGAAGCCTGACGCCCTCTCCCACCTATACAGTTCCTCTGCCACACCCTCGACCTCTGAAACCATTCCCCCTACCTCATGCCTTGCTGCCACTGTGGATTGGGGTATTGAGAACCTGGTCCGCAAGGCACAATGCTCCCAGCCTGGACCTGAAGGGGGCCTGGCTAACCGGCTGTTTGTCCCTAATCCAGTCTGGTCCTGGGTCCTGGAATGGGCTCATTCCTCCAGGCTGACCTGTCATCCAGGGTCCCGTCGTACAGTAGCCTTCCTTCGACAATGTTTCGACCCTTGACTGTTTCTCGACTGTGTACCCGCCTGCCTGACCATGAGCCTGTCTGCCACTCTGTACCTCCTGGACTCTGATCTGGTTTTGATCTTTTTGCCTGTCCACGACCATTCTCTTGCCTACCGCTTTGGATTAATAAACATTGTAAGACTCCAACCATCTGCCTCCTGTGTCTGCATTTGGGTCTCGCCTTGTGCCTTGATAATACTTTTGAAAAACTAGTGGATTACTTTGAGGAATACTTTTTAAATTAAGAAAGGATGTTTGCGGAAAAAAATCTGACACTTTTCTAACATTCAAATCAGCAATGAAAAAAGGCACAAGTATAAGTTTGTTCCACCTGAGTGAGTCTGACCAAAATTCAGAGACCACTATGATGACACCAAATTTGTTTGGTGGGAAAAGAGCAGGAATAGGCTTTTTTAGGCTACAGTCCAAGCTGTCTTCCAATGGTGCGACTGCTGTCGGCATCCAAAAGATTATCAACTTGAATAAACTCTTGGAGGTAAGGACAACAGCAGTGGTGTAGTCAATGTAAATACGGATATCACTTATTATGGATATCTACATAGCGCATTGATGTGAATCACACTGCTGCTCTCTCATTTTGCTATTTGCACCTTAAGGATAAATGTGTATTTGAACCCAATGGTTGAATTAAGCTGCTTATCAATCATTGTTTTTGAAAACAGCGGACAGCCAGTGAAAAATGTGCATATTGTGGATCCAAGCCTATGGAATAAAAGTGGGGCTTTTATTGCTTAATGTTGTACAACAAGCTTGGGCCCAACTAGTCAAGCAGTATGTTACGTGGGGGAGTATCATAGATTTGAAGTACAGTCCTGCTATCTCTGTAGTCAAACAATTTAGTATAAATCGGAAATTAGCTAGGTTGAATTTGGTTGTTTGATTTACCTTTTTCACCTGCTTTTTAAAAGAGAGGTTGGAATCAACTATGATGCCAAGATACTTCAAATCAGATGCCACCTGGAACTTCTCCCCTGACCCATTGACATCTGGCTCAGTAGCATCAGTTGTCCTCTTTGTGAAGAACATGCAGACAGTTTTTTTTCACATTGAGATGCAAACACGAGTCACTGAGCCACTTTGTAACCTGGTCCATTACAGTAGTGAGTTCTTGTGCAGCTTGTTGTTTGCTCTCTGCATGCACATATATTACTGTATCATCTGCATACATTTGAACTTCAGACCCAGTACAGACAGAAGGCAGATCATTAATGTACAGGCTGAACAGGAGGTGCCCCAGTATTGACCCTTGGGGCACGCCCACATCATAGCTAAGAGTGGGTGACAGCTCATTGCTCAGTCTTACACATTGAGTTCTGCCTTCAACGTATGATTTCATCCATCTCAAGGCATCGGGGGAAAAGTTTAACTTGGACAATTTTGTGATGAGAACCTCATGGTGAAGAGTATCAAAGCCTTCCTTAGGTCCGGAAACACAGCCCCAACAATGCCCCCTTTGTCCATCTTGGACTTCACATTTTCCAGAAGAAAGCAGTTGGCCGTTTCTGTGGAGTGTTTTGCTCTGAAGCCAAACTTCATGGATGGTAATGTGTAGGGGCTGTTGAGGTGGGGAATCAGTTGCTCTGCTACACACTTTTCAATAACCTTCGACACCACAGGTAGTATACTAATGGGCCTGTAGTTACTCACGTCAGCAGGGTCACCAGATTTAAAGATGGCCATTATTATGGCCAGCACAGTCACCGGATCTCAACCCTAAAGCTCCACAAACGATTATGTTAGGTCACCACCACGCCACAGAAAAACCCAGCCATGTTTCCAGCCAAAGAGAGGAGTCAGAAAAAGCACAAATAGAGATAAAATTAATCACTAACCTTTGATGATCTTCATCAGATGACACTCATAGGACTTCATGTTACACAATACATGTATGTTTTGTTCGATAAAGTACATATGTATATCAAAAAAATCTAATTTTACATTGGCGCGTTATGTTCAGTAGTTCTAAAACATGCGGTGATTGTGCAGAGAGCCACATGAATTCACAGAAATGCTCATTATAAATGTTGATGAAAATTCAAGTGTTATGCATGGAACTTTAGATACACTTCTCCTTAATGCAACTGCTGTGTCAGATTTCAAAAAAACTTTACGGAAAAAGCATAATCTGAGTATGGCGCTCAAAAAAATATCTGCCATGTTGCGCAGTCAACATTAGTCAAAAATAGCATTATAAATATTCACTTACCTTTGATGATCTTCATCAGAATGCACTCCCAGGTATCGCAGTTCCACAATAAATGTTTGTTTTGTTCGATAATGTCCATTTATGTCCAAATAGCTTATTTTGTAATCCAAACGCGCGTTCAGGTCTAGTCGGACGAAAAGTTTAAATGGTTATATTACAGGTCGAAGAAACTTGTCAAACTAAGTATAGAATCAATCTTTAGGATGTTTTTATCATAAATGTTCAATAATGTTCCAACCTGAGAATTCCATTGTCTGTAGAAAAGCAATGGAACGAGAGCTACCTCTCGTGAAATGCACGTGACTGAAAACGAGGCTGCTGCCAGACCCCCTAGTCAAACAGCTCTCATCCGGCCCCCCTTCACTGTAGAAGCCTGAAACAACGTTCTAAAGACGCTTGATATCTAGTGGAAGCCTTAGGAAGTGCATAATAACCCAAATCCCACTGTGAATTCGAAAACTACAAACCTCAGATTTCCCACTTCCTGTTTTGATTTTTTCTTGGGTATTTGCCTGCCATATGAGTTCTGTTATACTCAAAGACATCATTCAAACATTTTTAGAAACGTCAGCGTGTTTTCTATCCAATACTAATAATAAATGCATATATTAGCATCTGGGACTGAGTAGGAGGCAGTTTAATCTGGGAACGCTATTCATCCCAAAGTGAAAATGCTGCCCAATATCCCAAAGAAGTTAACCTTTTACGGCTAGGGATTCCGCTAGCGGAACGTTTCGACAACTTCCGGTGATATTGCAGAGCGCGAAATTCAAAAACAATTATTATAAATATTTAACTTTCATACAATCACAAGTGTAATACACCAAAATACAGCTTAACATCTTGTTAATCTAGCCACCGTGTCAGATTTCAAAAAGGCTTTACGGCGAAAGCAAACCATGCTATTATCTGAGGACAGCACCCCATCAAACAAACACATGACAATCATATTTCAACCCACCAGGCGCGACACAAAACTCAGAAATAACTATATAATTCATGCCTTACCTTTGAAGATCTTCTTATGTTGGCACTCCAATATGTCCCATAAACATCATAAATGGTCCTTTTGTTCGATAAATTCCATCGTTATATCTCATAATTGTCAATTTATTTGGCGAGTTTGATTCAGAAAAACACAGGTTCCAACTCGCGCAACATGACTACAAAATATCTAATAAATTACCTGAAATCTTTGTCCAAACATTTCAAACAACTTTCCTAATCCAACTTTAGGTATTTTTTAACGTGTCGATAAAATTTAAGATGGGATAAACTGCGTTCAATAGCGGATAAAAACAAAGTGGAGCGAGCTTTCAGGTCGCGCGCCCCAACCACAACAGTACACTTGGCTATCCACCCAGATAGAAAATGGGTACTTCTTAATTTCTCAAAGGAAAAATATCAACCAATTTCTAAAGACTGTTGACATTTAGTGGAAGCAATAGGAACTGCAAGCAAGATCCACATAGAAAACCAATTGAACACACTGTCACCTCAACAAACAAGAAAATCCTGGATGGTTTGTCCTCTGGGTTTCGCCTGCCAAATAAGTTCTGTTATACTCACAGACATTATTTTAAAGTTTTTTTTTTGTTTTTCTATCCAAATCTACCAATTATATGCCTATCCTAGCTTCTGGGCGTGAGTAGGAGGCCGTTTACTTTGGGCACGCTTTTCATCCGGAAGTGAAAATACCGCCCCCTAGCCCGAAGAGGTTTTAAAACCCATTCATTCTGTCTACAAACAGGCTCTCAAAGTGCTTGACAGGAAGCCCAAATAGCCATCATCACTGTTACATCCACAGAAAGCATGAGCTCCTGTGTTGGAAGAATCTTGTGCAATACACAGACGCATGTCTTGTATTCAAGATCCTAAATGGCCTGGCTCCCCCTCCACTCAGTACTTTTGTTAAACAGAAAACCCAAACATATGGCAGCAGATCCACAAGGTCTGCCATGAGAGGTGACTGTATAGTTAGTTCCCTTAAGGGAAAACACCTTTAGTCAATCTGCTTCTCTGTGAGAGCTTCCCATGTTTGGAATACACTGCCATCAGACACACAAAACTGCACCACCTATCACACTTACACAAAAAACCTGAAGACATGGCTTAAGGCCAATCAGATTTGTGAACATAATCCCTAGTTGTGTATTGCCGCTTTCCATGTTGTCTGTAGCTTGTGAGGTGTGGAAACATTTTGTCTTTTTGTGCTATGTTTCTCTGTCTGTGTGCTATGTCTTGCTTGTCCTATGTTGCTCTGCGTGTGCTCACTGCTCAATGATTATCTATATTATTATTGTAATTGTTTTTAATAACCTGCCCAGGGACTGAGGTTGAAAATTAGCCGGCTGGCTAAAACCGGCACTTTTACTGAAACGTTGATTAATGTGCCATGTCCCTGTAAAAATGTTAAAAAATCGAACTCAAACACTCCATTATAGACAGAATACCAGCTGACTGCGTCTTTCTTCCCTAAATTGTTCTTGCATAGTTTGGAGCTGTGCTTTGGGTCATTGTCCTGTTGTAGGAGGAAATAGGCTCCAATTAAGTGCTGTCCACAGGGTATGGCATGGCATTGCAAAATGGAGTGATAGCCTTCCTTCTTCAAGATCCCTTTTACCCCGTACAAATCTCCCACTTTACCACCATCAAAGCACCCCCAGACCATTACATTGCCTCCACCATGCTTGACAGATGGCGTCAAGCACCCCTCCGGCATATTTTCATTTTTTATGCGTCTCACGAATGTTCTTCTTTGTGGTCCGAACACCTCATACTTAGATTCGTCTGTCCATAACACTTTTTTCCAATCTTCCTCTGTCCAGTGTCTGTTCTTTAACCCATCTTAATATTTTATTTTTATTGGCAAGTCAGATACTGATACACTGTTAACGTTGAGACTGTTGTTTTGCCGGTACTATTTAATGAAGCTGCCAGTTGAGGACTTGTGACCCGTCTGTTTCTATAAACTAAACACTATAGTGTACTTGTCCTCTTGCTCAGTTGTGCACCGGGGCCTCCCACTCCTCTTTCTATTCAGGTAAGAGCCAGTTTGCACTGTTCTGTGAAGGGAGTAATACACAGCGTTGTACGAGATCTTCATTTTCTTGTCAATTTCTCGCATGGAATAGCCTTCATTTCTCAGAACAAGAATAGACTGACAAGTTTCAGAAGAAAGTTATTTGTTTCTGGCCATTTTGAGCCTGTAATTGAGCACACAAATGCTGATGCTCCAGATACTCAACTAGTCTAAAGAAGGCCAGTTTTATTTCTTCTTTAATCAGAACCACCGTTTTCAGCTGTGATAACATAATTACAAAAGGGTTTTTCTAATGATCAATTAGCCTTTTTAAAGTGATAAACTTGGATTAGCTAACACAACGTGCCATTGGAACACAGGAGTGATGGTTGCTGATAATGGGCCTCCGTACGCCTATGCAGACATTCCATAAAAATCAATTTGATGTTATTTTAATGGACAACATTTTTTATTTTCTTTCAAAAACAAGGACATTTCTAAGTGACCCCAAACTTTTGAATGGTAGTGTATATCCATTGATTCTTGAAGGATATAACTTATGAATGCCTCATGAGCTTAGTTCAACAGTCACACTCCATGAGAACCCAAAATATAAGCTTGTTTTACTCCATTTTTTTTGCCTCATAACATGGTTAAAACCATTTTTATATTATGGATGGTCAGTCCTTGCATCCCTAGCTCTGTCTATTAATCTGAGAGTGGTCACATTTCTCCAGGCCCATCCCTCAGCTTTTTACCAAAACAGAGGCAGGGCGATTTGTTATTGTTTCATCTGTGGATTTGCCCTTTAAACAGATATCAAAGTGTCACCAACAAAAAGGTAAGCAATAGTTCTAAAGCAAATGCAGCATATGGTATTCATTTTGGCAATCACTAGCCTGCTATTCAGTGGAGTGGGTATGTGGTCTGGGTTTAAGAGTCTCTTTTACAAGCTTAAAAGGATAAACATTCAACATTGGCCATGCTGCCACGCTCAAAACAACTGGAAACATTGAACTGGGAAATCTCAGACTTCAGTGAGTTCAAGACAACTGGGAACTCAAAAAAACATTTTTTTTTTTTAAAGAGCACCGGATGGAAAAATACATTTTGAAGGGTCATTCAACTCGGAATTGCAAGTCAGGAACTCGGGCCTCTTTCTAGAGTTCCCACCTGAAGATCACTGACGTCATCATGATTCCACCTGTTTTTTTTCAGAGTTCACAGATGTCTTTCAAGCACCATAAATCCAGAGAATGCCAGACTTTGACAAAGATTGACACAAAATGATCCCTATGAAGGACCCCCGTGACACCTTCCTGTTCAAGTGAGAACAGCACAACAAGGTGAGTCCAAATGTGTTGTGTATGCTGCTGCCTAAATTATGTAATATTCCAGAGAGATATGTATACTGTAGCTAAGAAAGTAAAACTAAGTGTATGTTGTAAGCTGTCAGTAGCCCATTTCAAAAGCGCTGAACAAATAGTTATATTGACTACGTCTGTCCTAGCTTGCTCATTAATTGAAATTACGGATTGCCTCTTATCTGCTTGTTGTCCCCTTATGCCATAGTTTGTACATCTCAATCAAATTCAATCAAATGTATTTATAAAACCCATTTTACATCAGCCGATGTCACAAAGTGCTATACAGAAACCCAGCCTAAAGCCCCAACAGCAAGCAATGCAGATGTAGAAGCACGGGGGCTAGGAAAACCGTCCTAGAAAGGCAGGAACTTAGGAAGAAACCTAGAGAGGAACCAGACTCTGAGGGGTGGCCAATCCTCTTCTGGCTGGGCTGGGTGGAGATTATAACAGTACATGGCCAAGATGTTCAAACGTTTATAGATGACCAGCAGGGTCAAATAATAATAATCACAGTGGTTGTAGAGGGTGCAACAGGTCAGCACCTCAGCAGTTGACTTTTCATAGCTGAGCATTCAGAGACAGTAGGTGCAGTAGAGAGAGAAAAACAGCAGATCCGGGACAATGTATCACGTCCGGTTAACAGGTCAGGGTAGCCGCAGGCAGAATAGTTGAAACTGGAGTAGCAGCACGACCACGTGGACAGGGGACAGCAAGGAGTCATCAGGCCAGGTAGTCCTGAGGCATGGTCCCAGGGCTCAGGTCCTCCGAGAGGGGAGGGAGAGAGAGAGAGAATTAGAGGGAGCATACTTAAATTCACACAGGACACCAGATAAGACAGGAGAAATACTCCAGATATAACAGACTGACCCTAGCCCCCCAACACATAAACTATTGCAGCATAAATACTGGAGGCTGAGACAGGAGGGGTTGGGAGACACTGTGGCCCCTTCCGCCGATACCTCCAGACAGGGCCAACCTGGCAGGATATAACCCCACCCACTTTGCTAAAGCACAACCCCCACACCACTAGAGGGATATCTTCAAACCATCAACTTACTACCCTGAGACAAGGCTGAGTATAGCCCATGAAGATCTTCCCCACGGCAAGAACTCAAGGGGTGCGCAAACCCGGACAGAAAGATCACGTCAGTGACTCAACCCACTCAAGTGATGCACCCCTCCTAGGGACGGCATGGAAGAGCACCAGTGTGCCCATGACTCAGCCCCCGTAATAGGATTAGAGGCAGAGAATCCCAGTGGAGAGAGCAGAACCAGCCAGGCAGAGACAGCAAGGGCAATTCCTGCTTCAGTAACTTTATGTTCACCTTCACACCCCTGGGCCAGACTACACTCAATCAAAAAAAAAACTGTTCCCGACCCTCATCTGCTCGCTACTGCTGGCCTTCCCAGATTCTGCCATTATGCTTCTGAAGTTGCCGGTAATAGGCTACACCATCGGTCGGCAACCTTTTCAATTTGGAGGGGCAAGTTATTGAACCATTTCTACTGATCTGCGTGCCAGTTATGGTTTTCATATGCACATTTTCGTGGAACAGTTTAATTGAATTTCATAATAAAGTCTTCATATCTCAAAATTATATCTATATGAAAATTATACAAATCTAAAAGTAACTTCTATTGCCATTGCCAATATGTGAAAATAGCCTACATAAAGCCAACAGAAACTATCCTGATAAAAATAAATATCCTATAAATCACATTGGCTGTGCATGGCCTGTCTGCAAGGAACTTGAAACATTATATCAACTATTCTATCAACTTGGTCAGGCCAGAAACTTGTGCTAGCAAACTTGCAACATTGTGTAAAATGTTCTGGGCCCTCAGAGTTCCCAGCGCCAGTGAGCTCGGGACACTGCTTTAGGCTATTTCTGCAAGGGGATAGGAAGTAGTCAAGTATGCCTATTTTGACATTTCCACCAGATCAGAGCATACCATTTTTTCCCATTTCATGCTGAGTGGTAATTGAAAGGGAGAGAGCTGGAAAGATGACTTTGAGGAGCTATTGTCATTCTCAATGGATGTAAAAACAGACTTTGTTTACTTGCTGTTTGAGGCAAAGAAAAACTTACTTTGAGAAGCTCCACAGTGATGGTGAGTTAAGACAACCCTAAATAATATCAGATCCCCAAATGGGGACATTTATAGGCCTGCATTTACGCAAAGGCCAGGAACACTAGTCCTACTTCTAAACTCAGCAAAAAAAGAAACATCCCTTTTTCAGGACCCTGTCTTTCAAAGATAACTTGTAAAAATCCAAATAACTTCACATATCTTCATTGTAAAGGGTTTAACACTGTGTCCCATGCTTGTTCAATGAACCATTAACAATTAATGAACATGCACCTGTGGAATGGTTGTTAAGACACTAACAGCTTACAGACGGTAGGCAAATAAGGTCACAGTTATGAAAACCTAGGACACTAAAGAGGCCTTTCTACTGACTCTGAAAAACACAAAAAGAAGGATTCCCAGTGTCGCTGCTCATCTGCGTGAACGTGCCTTAGGAAGCATGAGGACTGCAGATGTGGCCATGGCAATAAATTGCAATGTCCGTACTGTGAGACGCCTAAGACAGCGCTAGAGGGACACAGGATGGACAGCTGATATTCCTCGCAGTGGCAGACCACGTGTAACAACACCTGCACAGGATCGGTACATCCGAACATCACACCTGCAGGACAGGTACAGGATGGCAACAACAACTGCCCGAGTTACACCAGGAACTCACAATCCCTCCATCAGTGTACAGACTGTCTGCAATAGGCTGAGAGAGGCTGGACTAAGGGCTTGTAGGCCTGTTGTAAGGCAGGTCCTCACCAGACATCACCGGCAACAAAGTTACCTATGGGCACAAACCCACCGTCACTGGACCAGACAGGACTGGCCAAAAGTGCTCTTCACTGACGAGGTGCGGTTTTGTCTCACAAGGGGTGATGGTCAGATTCGCGTTATCGTCGAAGGAATGAGCGTTACACCGAGGCCTGTACTCTGGAGTGGGATCGATTTGGAGGGTCCGTCATGATCTGGGACGGTGTGTCACAGCGTCATCGGACTGAGCTTGTTGTCATTGCAGGCAATCTCTTGCAGGCAATCTGTGGTTAAATTCCCATGTAGGTTAGTGATGGGCATTCTGTGTCTTTTCTTTGAGCTGGCTCATTAGGCTCTGTTCACGCAAAAGAGACGGCTCATTTGGCTCCCAAATGGCTCTTTGTTCAAAATGCTTAAAGAACAGCCTAGAACTGTGAAAATATTGCAAATCTCCAATGTAAAGCCCAAAATGTAGGCTTGTGAAAGATTGTGAAATGCAAGTTCAAATACATTTTGTACATGGCCAAATTATTAAATGGCCTGCAAAAAAAGTTTTCTACAAACTGAAAAAATCAGCATGGACCAGATTGAGGCGTTCTCCCCACAATTTATTGTTTCTGCAGTGAGGATTCACTCTCTACAGGATCGCCCCCCCCCCCCCCCCCCCCCTCTAATCTAACTGCATTGTCCATTTACAGTAGCTATCACAGTGAAAAAAGATCATGCTACTATTTGCTATTTGAGGTAAGTGCTCAGTTATGATCTTGAAAATGTATTAATAAACCAATTAGGCACATTTGAGAAGACTTGATACAACATTTTGAACAGAAATGTAATGGTTCATTACAAATGTTGCACATTCACTGCTGCCATCTAGTGGCCAACATCTAAATTGTGCCTAGACTGGAATAATACATTTGGGCCTTTCTCTTGCATTTCAAAAATGACAGAATAAAAAAAATGGTATTATCTTTTACCAGATCTAATGTGTGTTATTCTCCTACATTAATTTCACATTCCCACAAACTTCAAAGTGTTTCCTTTCAAATGGTATCAATAATATGTATATTTTTGCTTCAGGTCCTGAGATACAGGCAGTTAGACTTCGGTATGTTATTTTAGGTTGAAAATTGAAAAGAAGGGTCAGAGCTACCCTCCTGTAGGTTTTCACTCGAAACCCAGTTGTAACTAACCTGATTCATCTTTATAAACCAGCTAATTATTAGAATCAGGTGCATTAGATTAGGGTTGGAATGAAAGCTTACAGGATAGTTGCTCTCCAGGAACAGGGTTGGAGACCCCTGATTTTAGAGAATTATTATTAACTTATCTGCAGAAAATCATTGTTTTAGCTCAAAAAGCAGTAGTATCAGTATGCAAATCAGGGAGCGATGGAAGCCTATTTAACTTGTATTTTTTATTTGGTAGCCTACAATAGTGATGGGTCCTTCGCGAACGAACGGCTCTTATTGAACAGATATTTTTGGTGAACTTCGGGAACCGAATCGCATCGAACGAAGAGCAGTCACAATGTGATGCATATTATATTGATATTTGTGTGTAAAGTCCACAGCCATTTATCGTATAATTCATTTTACAGACACGAAGATCACACCTTCTCTAGTGTATTTTGCTTTGTCGACATTCTGAAAGTTCACTGCCAAATCAGCTATTGTCATCAGACCTGGCATGACATTTTTTATCCAACATACTAGCATAAAAAGGTTGGATGGAAACCTGGTTAAAGATCACATAATCATGTGGTTGAAATTCCACCCCGAAAACAACAGTTTACGTTGATTTCTTTTCAACTCCAATGTATTTTCAACCGCAGGTAGCCTAGTGGTTAGAGCGTTAGACTAGTAACCGAAAGGTTGCAAGATTGAATCCCCTAGCTGACAAGGTAAAAATATGAACAAGGCAGTTAACCCACTGTTCCTAGTCTGTCATTGTAAATGAGAATTTGTTCTTAACTGACTTGCCTAGTTACATAAATATATTCAACTTCACATTATGTTATACAAATTACATTGAAACAACATTTATTAAACTGGTTTGGGCTCTGGTTCTAACAAAGAACAGATAAAGGTTCTTCACAGCCCTAAAAAAGGTTTCCCCTACAGGGACAAAATGAAGAATGTTTTTTTTTTTTTTTTTTTTCAATTCATTTTTTCAATTTCGTAGTTGTAGCGATGAGACAAGATAGTAGCTACTACACAATTGGTTGTGTAGTAGCTACTATCTTGTCTCATCGCTACAACTCCCGTACGGGCTCGGGAGAGACGAAGGTTGAAAGTCATGCGTCCTCCGATACACAACCAACCAAGCCGCTGCTTCTTTAACACAGCGCACATCCAACCCGGAAGCCAGCCGCACCAATGCGCCGGAGGAAACACCGTGCACCTGGCCACCTTGGCTAGCGTACACTGCGCCCAGCCCGCCACAGGAGTCGCTGGTGCGCGATGAGACAAGGACACCCCCACCAGTGGATGCTTCTCAGAAGAGGAAGGGAAGGACCATCCTCCACAGTGAATTTCATACAAATAAAAATGGTAAAACAGTGAAAAACTATGCTAAATATATTAATGTCACCAAATAATTGATTAAAACACACTCTTTGGCAATGAAGGTCTACAGTAGCCTAAAGAGCACTCTGTAGGGTAGCACGATGGTGTAGCCGGAGGACAGCTAGTTTCTGTCCTTCTCTGGGTACATCGACTTCAATACAAAACTTAAGAGGCGCTTGGTTCTCACCCCCTTCCATAGACACTGTAATTATGACAACTTTCGGAGGACGTCCTCCAACATATCAGAGCTCTTGCAGCATGAACTGACATGTTGTCCACCCAATCAAAGGATCAGAGAATGAATCTAGTACTGAAAGCATAAACTACAGCTGACTAGCACTGCAGTGCATAAAATGTCGTGAGTAGTTGACTCAAAGAGAAAGACAGAGGTTTAACAATTTTGAACATACAAGATAGAGAGATTTCGTTATTTTTTTTCACTTTCAGTTTCACTTACTTAGCTAGCAAATGCAGCTGGCTAGTTTAGTTACTCAAACACCTGGTTCAAACAGAGGTATGCTATGTTAGCTAGTTGGCTATGACTATCCCACACAACACTGGAACTCTTCCAAGTTCTCGTTAAGCTTTTGTTTTTATTATTGCCACCGGGGCCGGTTAACTCACTGTTCCTAGGCCGTCATTGAAAATAAGAATTTGTTCTTAGCTGACTTGCCTACAAATAATTATTAATGCATTAGTTCTATTAGCTATGTGGACCAGGACGTTAGTTTAGCTAATATGGGGACAACGATGTAGGCTGTGTGTAGCGGTTATGACACGGTTTAGCTTGGAAAGTTTTTTACGCCTGGTCACATACAGCTGATGTGTTGTTCATTGAAGTCCACAAACGAAAGGAAAAGGTGAGAGGAGGAGAGTGCATAGAGGGTGAATGAATACAGCATGGCGGCTGTGATCTGCCGATTCTGTTGAAAAACGTTTCTTAAACTAAAGCAAACGACACAGGGATAAAAATACCTGAATTTATCCAATAGAAAGTCTTGTTTGCAACTGTTGGGCTAATGATTACACCCTAGATCAGCTAGATGCAGGCAAGAGTGTGCAAGGCGGTATTGAATGTGTAACCGTCTGTCATCTCAATTTTTTCTCTCGACCTGTGTGCACCTACGTTGTAAACGTTCATTCATAGGCTAGGTTGCAGCAACCTCATGATGGGTATAGTGAAAATGTGAATATCATGTAGTAGCCTAATCCCATCGATGTGACATTGAACTGTTTGAATGGAATATGAATGATAGTCATCCAACATGCTGTTATAGAAACAAGGCCATGCTCATGAACCCAAAAAATTGTCCTCCCTCATAAACGGCACTGACTGCCACTGGATCACACCTACAGTGTTAATGCGTTTTGGTACACCAGAAGTACCTACATTAATTTCTAATGGAACCCTGTGTTTGCCTTCTTGCAGTGCGTTCTGTGTGGCACATACATTGGATTTATCTAATATGCATCAAACTGTGTGCGTAGGAGGCTCGACAGAAATGGTAGCAGAATGATTACGTTTTGCACATCCAGATGATGCTACGTCCCATTTTGCGCAATGACACCGTCGGTGTGATCGAGGCGTCAGATTGAGATTGATTCTGTGGCGCTTGCCAAACAGAGCGCACTCAAAGTTAGGAGAAGCAAGCCCCCTAGAAACCTTTTTAGGCATGACACTGCATGCTTACTGGTGATATTACTGCTCCTACTTTATCAGAAGTGGATTCAAATTGAGGCTGACCATACAACTGTGTAATGTTTTTTTGGGAGAAAAAGTAACCTGATGGAGTTTATGGACGATGCAATCGTTTGTTCTCCTCGCTTCTCTGTGTGGATGCGTCCTTTGCTCAGGTACATAACTACTGTTTCTCTTTTTTAAAATGTCAGTGTAGGTTTATTTATATTATTTATAACAGTGGCAATCCGGAGTAATAATTCATTTCTTAATTACTGTCTCGTTGCCCCAAAATCTCTCAATTTAAAGTTTATAGTCAACAATAAAATGAGATTTTTGAGAAGCCTTTTAGCCTACCCAACTAAATCCATGCGTTAAGGCTCTCTGCTAATATAATGTATACATTATGTTCTAAAATGATGCAAATATGAATGCAATCGCTTTAAATGTAGACTAAACATGCGCAATTACACACAATGACATAAATTAATGATTGAACTTGTTTTACCTTTGGAGTCTGAGCCAACCTGTCATAATCATAATACCAGTCGGTGAACATGATTAAAATGGGCATTCTGTCAATCTGTCATTCAGACAGACGCATGAATAATTTCTGCTCCAACACCCTTATAGTTAGACAGGTTAATATTTTTGTTTGAACTATGGCTAATGCAATAATAATGTTTGGCCACATTGCATTCATATTTTATAGTTAATGACCCGACAGACAGAGACAAAGTACAGTACCATGAATATAGGATGTAATCCGTTTTGGGGGGTCAAATTAGTGATATAGCGATGTGTTTTACAAAGTGCTCCTATAATGCGTTGTATGTGTTGCAAGCAATATCCATCAGATCATGCAGGCATAACATATCAATCAAGCCCAGATAGTCAGAGGAAGCACAACAGATCTATTCCAAACGTCTCTGTTGAACACTAGCTGGGTGACTGTACTGATTACAAATATGGAAGCAAGGTTGAGTGAGTCAAGGATTCTTCATACTAATGATTATCTCTGTATTGGCTGTTGGAACTTGGCATTTCACCACAAGTGACTGGATAGCCTTCACATTTAAAAGTGCATCTGAATATCTCCTTTTCCTGAGACAGTGGTCATAATAATAGTGTGTTAAAATGAGTAACAGTGTAGTTGAAAAAGCAGTGGTTATAGCATTTTAAGCAGGTTTAAACCTCTGCTGTTTTACTGTCCAATCTGATTGAAAAGGGCACTGGACAATGGACTTATCAATGTATTAGAGGGAATAGAGGCATAAACAGAGGGAAATGGCTCCCTCTTGTGGAGTTTCTGCACTGCATTATCTCCATGGAGGTTGCTTGGAAACACGTACTTCCATTCTCGTGCACTGTAACTAGAGATTTCCTTCCATGTATTTTAGGCATCACAATTAGTGTGTGTGCATGCGTTTCAGTCTGGCCTTATCAGATGCAGTGTTACCACTGTGAAGAGACTCTGTTGGACAATGACTGTTCAGCTCCAAAGTTCATTGTCAACTGCACAGCAAACATCCAGAATGCCTGTCAGAAGGAGGTTATTGTGGGTGAAAATGGTGAGCCTTGACTTTTTCTGACATCAAGTCTGAATTTATTCTAGTAGGTTAATAGTAAATAACTTTTGTTTTACAAGATCTAAAATGTGCACCCTTTGTGTAATTTTTGGCCAAGGCTTTGTCTTCTATCTCCCTCCAGGTGTGATTTACAGGAAGGCCTGTGCCTCCTTCTCCACCTGTCTGATTGTTTCAGCAGGGTATCAGTCTTTCTGTGTCCCTGGTCGGGTGGGCTCTGTCTGCATTAGCTGCTGTAACACCCCCCTCTGCAACGGACCCCGCCCCCCCAGGATCTCCCTGGCCCCCAGCCATCCCCCCACCAGACCCACTGCGCTCCTCCTCATCATCACTGTTTCCATGGCAACACTGCCCTGATATGGACACTGGTATTGGCTAGATTGGACTGAATGTTCTCAGGTGTGGAGGTGCCTGGTGTTGGAGCAAACACTGTCCTGAGAGATGACTGGACAGGGATTCTGAAATCAAAGCAACAGAGCTGTCCGACACATACCGGTCCATTGACGGGAGTGAGAAATTTAGGAAGTATATTAAATCTGACCCAAAAGTTCATAAAAATATGTTGCATCCATAGTAAATTACACTTTAATCATTAGTGCAGACTGCACCGAATCAAATAGTGTTTATACCCCAGAGATGACAGGGTACATTCAGTACTATACATAATGTTTACAGTTAGGATGACACACTTGGTGTACAAAAAAATTAGGAACACTTTCTAATATTAAGTTACACTCCCTTTTGCCCTCAGAACAGCCTCAATTCATCAGCGCATGGACTCTACAAGGTGTCGAAAGCGTTCCACAGGGATGCTGGCCCATGTTGATGCCAAATGCTTCCCACAGTTGTGTCAAGTTACCATTTTGATACACACACACACACACACAGGAAACAGTTGCGCATGAAAAACCCAGTAGCATTGCAGTTCTTGGCAGAAACCGGTGTGCCTGGCACCTACCATACCTCGTTCAAAGGCACTTTTGTCTTTCCCGTTCACCCTCTGAATGGCACACATACACTATCCATGTCTCAAAGCTTAATGTTTCCTCCCCTTCATCTACACTGATTGAAGTGGATTTAACAGGTGACATCAGTAAAGGTTCATAGCTTTCACCTGGTCAGTCTCATGGAAAGAGCAGTTGTTCCTAATGGTTTTGTACACTGTCAGATAGAAGTGATTAAACCCTGTTAAAAATCCCCATAGGGATGGATGTGTGCTACTTTGTAACCATTATTAAAACATGAGCATAAGTGTCATTGACTTAATCAAACTTTATTTTAACAAATTTAAATTACATTAAATGTAGCAGAATTACAAAAGTAATTCCCATAAAAGCAAAACAAATTTCACAGTATAAGATATGCAGTTATTTCATTTTTGAAACAGTAAAATCCTCAGTTGAAAAGCAACAGGTGATTAGTTTGGTAAACTTGTATTGTTATTGGCACTTCTAAGAAAATAAAGCCTTGAGCTGCATAGCAGAGGATGTTTGACTGCCAGATTATCTGTTCAATGTCATTCAACTAAAAAAGGTTAAAAAAAAATTAAAATGAAGGACTACGACCCATATCAGAAAAAGTAAATTTCACGTCATCTAGATTACCAACATCAAGCGAGAGGTTGAAACATTTAATGGCTAATCCTTTAGCCAAGCTATTCCTGGGTAGATGAGGACACGTTCTGACTGGTAACTGGATGCTATGCCATGTGATTCAGTGAGTTAATTGACTTTGGCAGTACTGCCATACCTTCTCAATTAATCCTGTAACCCCTGTCACAGGAGATTCTCTCAATAAATGTTGTTACCCCCGCACATAGGGAATAACATGAAGATTAGTGGGATTTCTTTCATGTCACCTAATTACATGAAACAGATTCTCTACTGATCACCTCTATTTCAAGCACTGAATCTTTGTTAGTAGTGGAAAGAGAACAAGCTTGACAAAATTCATTATGAGGAAAATATATTACACTTCTCAATACAAGTCCATCCATAAAACATCACTTTCTTGACACCATAGCAGACGACACCACCAGCAATTACATTGAAAAATGTCATTTATGTTTCAATAGATGAGTCCGTGCAAGGTCTGAATATTTAACATTTAAGATGCAAAGCTGTCTGCTCTATCATTTGCATCTTATTAAAACAAACTGACAAGATCCCCTATTGGCACAAACTACAAAAGAAAGACTGGTTAGAGCAGCCTCACAGAGAGAATCAATGTCTTAAATGAAACCAGTAAATTACCCATTGAAGGGGAAATGTTACGAATGCATGATTTCAGTAAAAAGGGATTGTACTGTAAAAGCACTAGTAATATTTGTAATTTGCTAATAAATGATACCCCATGTAAATGTCCACCTTACAAATGCATCATGTTCTTCATTACTCATTGCAACAAAAAGCCTGTGATGTCATAATTGAGACTAATATAGTGTGTGGCTTATTTAAAATGGCAGAATTCCCAAATGGACAGATAATATTCACAGAATTAACAACCTCGCACAACTCCAAACTGATACTGTACTTTAAATCAGTTGGTATATAAAAAGTGGCAATTTTAAAAGTATTTGAGGCATTGATTTCCTGCTTAATCAGATGGAAGAGCAAAGAACAAATTGTCTCAAATCGTTACTTGACAATGCAAAAATAACTATCGAAATAAGTATGTTAGTTAACTACACCATCCCTTCAAAATGGGAGTTAAAAAAACAAAACAAAAAAAAAGACACAGGGACGTCTAAAAACCTTAACATCAACTTTTAAAAACGTCAAACCTTACGCCAAAGCCAAATTCCAAACCAATCGATTCCTAACAATTAAGACACTATATCAAAGTACAAAATCAAACATGGTCTAAATAATTTGAATAATTAAGCAGTTATGTGAATGCACCAGAAGCACTCCTGAAGCAATTCCAAGTCACAGATCTTTTATTTGCTTGCATTCCTCCACATTTACTTCTTCTCCTTCTTCCTGTTGTCCTGCTAAATAAAGAGAACACTTCACCTAACTGACATTAAACCATTACTAGCCTAGCAGTGCAAAGTGCAACATTTCTACAAAGTACAATATGCTGGTTTATCGCACATATTGTATTTAGAATGCTTTCTGGTCCTAGGTTCATGTTTTTCTATGGTTCAAAACATAGCAACGTGTATGAGAGATAGTGGAAGTGTATTACAGTCGGTATGCTATATAAATAGCAATACACTGTCAATATTGTACCTTCTCATTCATGGCCAGAATAACCATGAGCTTCCTGAAGATGGTCACAAAGTCCAAGAAGAGATCCACAGAGTGCCTTCAACAGAGTGAAAAGAGAAGTTATCATATATCTTACAAAACACTTCATAAGTTCATTGTAAAAGAGCCCCAATTACCAAGTGCATACCAATTGTATTGTATGTTTTTCTGTGTACAATCTTTTCTTCTAAACCTAAAGCAACCATAAACATGCTCCTTAATATTTTCTTGTGCGACCTGGAATCTCTTTGGGAGCACCAGTGCGCCTAGAAAAAAAACAACCAGATAATTGTTGTAATGATTAAGTTTCACTGTACTGTTGTTTCTGAGTGCCTTAGAGGGAAAAAAAAGCCAACAGATTTGTTAGCGAATATGGTTGCACCAATACTAGGCCACATCAAAACAGATTGTTTCTAGCCCAAACATTTTGAAAGATTCACTCAATTTGCCCAAGTATATCACGAGACATGAACAGAGCGGATCAGGGATTCGGATTTCCTGCAACCTTCTGAAGATGCAAAGCACAGGAATGTCCCTTCTGTGTGCGCGCGCGGTACCGTTCGTGCGCATGTCTACCACTTTGTGTAATCATTAGCATCGCTAACGGCAACTGCCTTTTGGTAGATGGAAAGGCTTTCTCAAAAACCTTCTCAATTAAATGTTAAGTACAAAGTAGCCTATGCCTACCTGGCAGAAAGATATGCTTCCTTGCATCAATCCATTGGTCATTTGTTTTGCAAGCTCTGCGCGAGCACGCACGCTACAGAAACACTTTTAACCAAACAGTCTATTGCTATAGGTGCATGGTGTGCACTTGAATTAAAGGGTAACTACACAAAAAAAAAAAAATGTCTTAGAAAAGCAGTCTCCTGATGTGGTTTAAGTACTGTTTTGGACTTGAAACTGGATGTTCCATTTTTTTTTAAATTTTGTTTTTTAAAGTGAACACTAAATGGATGAAACGGAATTTGGGCAAAACAAAAATGGGAAATTATGTTAACAAAAATAAAGACATTTTATAGGGCCATAACTATGTAGAAATCTAATATTCCAGAAATAACTATTTTCAGTGACGGGTATTTACGTCAACATTTTAGCTTTTTATAAATTAACAAATCTATTTACAGGGTTACCGATTAGTTTCTATTGCACAACATGTGCTTACAGTCAAAATCATATATGCCCAATAAGGCTATATCTCAACAACAACAAAAATGTTTATCCTTTTTTCTGGTGCTCCAAAAATGTTATGTTGTGCTCCTAACTTTAGGAGTGATACCACTGAAACATTTTAATTTACAGTCACGGGCTGACAGACTAAATTCCAGATGACAATAGCAAAAAAATGTGTTTCAACATCTAACCACTCACCCTCATCACCAGGCCCAGAGAGAGTGTGTGTCCCTTACCAGATGTAGTCTTTGTCTCCCATCTCAGCCTTCTCAATGATGAGTTGAGTGTCAAACAGCACAAATCCACACATGATGACCAGACCGAGGTACATGTGAGCCTAGACACACAGAGAGAGAAATGCTTGGTGAAAATGACAACCAGCGCACTAAGTCATACTGTAACTAATAGCTAAGTCCATGAAGAGTAGCATTGGGCAGCATTGTGTAGCAATAATAATGGATCAAAGCAAACATAACAATATTGGGTTATTTTCCTCTTTACCGTAAACAACATGACAGACCCCAGGAACATGTTGAGGAAAGAGACCAGGAGCAGGATGGACAGTCCGGACATTAGAGTACCTGAAAGACAGAAATATTTTTGTGGTAAATGAACAGAATAGAAAGTTGGAAACTTCTTTATTAAGGGTATGTGCATTTGGTAACATTTATTTAGTGAGCACAGTCTCACTAAATCCAGAGTGGTAAGTTTAAGTTCCTTAATAAAAAAGGAAAACTACAGCACACTGGTAATGAGTACACTTTTTTTCTCTATGCACCTGGTAGCACTTCAAGGTGTGTGAGTTTACTTTCTAAAGTTTCAGTTCCTTTACATTACACAATATCTGGTAAGCAGCACAGAACACTTTGGTATTCATTAGGATCCCCTTCACTCTTCCTGGGGTCCACATGAAACAATACAGAACATTATTAGTCAAGGACCGCAATACATACATTAAAAAAAGCGTCACACACAGCCTACATATCAGTACATACACACAATATCTAGGTCTAATACATACGTGCAAATTACAAAACAAGATATATAAAATGACCATCTCTTCACAGTCCCCTTTGTGCAGTAAGGTGTTCTTTTATCTGTTTTTTAAAATCTGTTCTTATTGCTAGCTTGGGCTCCCGAGTGGCGCTGCAGTCTAAGCCACTGCGTCTCAGTGCTAGAGGAGTCATTAGACACCCTGTTTCGAATCCAGGCTGTATCACAACCGGCCGTGATCGGGAGTCCCATAGGGCAGTGCTCAATTGGCCCAGCGTCATCCGGGTTTGGCCGGGGTAAGTAGTCATAGCAAGTAAGAATTTGTTCTTAACTGACTTACCTAGTTAAATAAAGGTTACATTGTTTTTTTTAAATACCTGGTGTGGCAGAGTTCCATGTAGTTAAGGATGTTAATTATTTTACTGTGGCAGCCGATGTGTATACTGTTGAGTCGTCGGGCGTGCATAGACACACAGGCTTTATTCAAGGTCAGTGGAAGGTCATTAGTAAAAACAGAAAACAATGGCCCGAGCCAGCTGCCCTGCGGTACACACACACACACACACAAACTGAAATTGCATGAGAGGCTTCCATTAATGAAAACCCTCTGTTCTATTAGATAGGTAACTCTCAAACCATAATAAGACAGGATGCAAATCCGTAACACCTACGTTTTTTCAGCAATAGGTTATGATCAATGACATCAAAAGCTGCAGTGAAGTCTAACAGAGCAGCTCCCACAATCGTCTTAGTATCAATTTCTTTCAGCCAATCATCTGTCATTTGTGTCAGTGCCGAGCATGTGGAGCGCCCTTCCCTATAAGCATGCTGAAAATTGGTTGTTCATTTGTTTTCTATAAAATAACTACATTTGAAAACACTTTTCCCCAAAAAGTTTGCTAAGCACTTGTAACAGGCTGATTGGTCAGCTGTTTAAATCATTAAAGTGGTGGGTGCTCTGCTATTCTTGGGTAGCGAAATGACCTTTGCCGCCATGTCTGAGGGCACACACACCATCTTCTAGGCTTACATTTAAGATGTGACAAACAGGAGTCACAATGCATTCCACCACCAACCTCAGCAATTTACCATACAGGTTGTTGGTACCAGGTGGTTTATATTTATTTATTAGATATCTTTTTTTGCTGTCACCACTTCCACACCCACTTCGTGGAACTCAAAACTACAGTGCTAGTCTTTCATTATTTGGTCCGTTATGCATGAATAAGAAAGTTCAGCACTTTACCTCCAAGGAAGAGGTAGCTCCTGCGCTGGGCGTAGAGGGCACTCAGCGTGAAGCACAAAAAGATGATTGAGGTCCCCAGGAAGGCTGTCACAATGATGCTAGTTGTAGGAGCAGAGAGATGTGAGGCTCATTCAGTCACCTCAGGAGAAACCCCTCATTGAAAGAAACTAGCTACTATACACATTATTACTGTCATCTTACCTTGGGTTAATAGAGATGACGTAATCCATGGTTGGGCCCAAACCAACACCTGAAATGAAGAGGAAAACATCAGCTCATGGCTACTTCAATAGCTAAAAATACATAGGCTGCATTCCGATTCTCTACCTTTCTTTGGAAGTGTGTACTCGTACCCTCCCCTCATGGGAATATGGGAAAACATAGAATTAGAACGGACATGAACCTTCTTATGATGGAATAAAAGGTCAGCCATTGTGATAAGATTATTTTACACAATGGAGTTTGAAGAATGAATATTAATGTTTGTTCACTAGCTAGCCATCCACTTAAATAAATCATTTGAAAAATATTTATGAAATTAACTGCCAATATACAAACATTCCATTCAAACAATAGAGTCAATCTATAGCCACACACTGGCTGAAATCAGTGATATTGTATCATATAATAGCACTCACAGCTTTCCAAGAAAACAAAAAATGGAGACATTTGTCTGTTTACATATTTAGAGGATATTTATACAGAATTTCTAAAACCTGAATAAGCTGTATTTATAATTATGACAATATTTTTAGGTTGACAATTCTATTATACGTTTCCTGATATCACGTCTCACTTAAATTTTCCTGCTCAGATCAAATCAGGATTATGCCTCTAACTAATGGGAGTCATGTGACAGAAATATGCAGAAATATGGCTGCTTTTTCAGAAGCATTTCAGTTGATTTAACACAGTTAACCTGTAACAGTATTTAGTAACTTCCGATAACACGCCACGCTTTACGAGCTAAATCAAAGAAGACATCTCCTGACAACAAAGCGCTAGCTACCGTGTTAGATGAAGCTATTGTAAACCAACAAGAGTTCATCGCCTCAGAGTTTAGTGGAGTACAAAAAAAGTTGGATTTAATTCAGGATTACTTTTCCAAGTGCATTACTGGTTTTAAAAAAAGGAAAAAATAAACAATTGAAAAAAAACTTTGAGCTGAGTGCAAGCTGGACAATAGACTTGACAAATGTAAGGAGAAGTTGATTAAGGGCCAAACCAGAATTGGACGATGGAGGAGAAAATGGCTTCCCATGAGGGCATGCAACAGAAAAATGTGAGAATAGGGCCAGAATGCACTCTTTCATCAAGAGAACTTCCAGAGTGGTTTCCAGAGCTGACTGGTACCGAACTGGAAGTTATGAGAGCTCTTTGCATAGGCAGGCACATTGGCAACTCAGCCGGATCCCAAACCCTGATTTTCCTGGTGCGCAGATTCACTGACCGACACTGCATTCTGAAGGCGGCTAGGAAGAACGCTCCCACTCTGGCCAGGCAGACTACAGTCATGGCAGACTACAGTAACTTCACCAATGCAACTACACCATGCATCTGGCCTTTTCAAAGAAAAGGGACTGGTCTCAGAAAAGCAGATTCCAAGCATTTCTGCTGTCACACTCAAACATGGCGCAGAAATGATAACTTTCCAGTCCAAAGGAGGAAGATTCTCTCAATGTTAGGTTCTATTTTTCAGAGTAAATAACTCACGGACACTAGGAAGAATTCAACTTGGTTAAGCTTCTCTAAGGGTCGATACAGCTGTAATTCAGACACAGACATGGCTTCCCCCGTGGTAGTATTCATACCCCACTTTGGGTGGGAGTCTCCTAATCGCTAAACATTGCATCATTATTGCTAAGCAGGGAGCTAAGTGATATGAGCCTTCAACAGTTTCTCCCCTTATCAGTACTTCCACTGATAATGGGAGAACATGCAATCGTGTTCCCTGCACTCAGCCCCTCCCAAGCTTCATTATGGCACCCCTCAGGTCTCTTCTGTAACTAATGTTCCTAAACTTCTGAGTATAACAATGTTCAAAGTTTCCCCCAGAATCCAACAGTGGGTATTGCTGTGCCGCTGGATAGTTTACGTGATGGCCAGCATTCAGACTTGTTCTCTGGGGGTGTCCTTTTTATCCACTCCAAACTTGGTGCAAAACCACGCCCACGGGTAACCTAGCAACATTCAAAGCCGCACTGATCGGTCAGAGTTTGGACATTCAATTTGACAAAGTAAAAATGCGCGTGAGAGAGGAAGAACGCTAGAGGGAATCCCCGCGAACAGGGAGTTTTGAGTATGCCCATGCCTGCCATGCCACGAACCATGGGACACGAACAGTTTCGCGGCCTCGTCTGAAATGAGCTAAAAGAAAGGTAAGCAACTGTAGATGGCTAAAATGATATGATTGTCAGGAATACGGAATCAAGGGTGCTTGCTTTGCACATTCAGCTAGAGCTAGCTATGCAGCATCTTTTAGTTGTAAACTAGCACAAATGTCATGTTGCTAAGTATCTCAATAGTCCTTTCGTAAACAGTTAACCACACTAAGCTAACGCTAGACGGCGCACATAACTAGACAGCTTCGGCAAAAAAAAAATTTTTTAAATCTCGGTGTTGTAAGCTAGTGATAATTCACAGCTTACCTACCTCTAAAAACAATGCAACTATACATGACGTCGAGGCTCTCTGGTCTGGCTGCAATCACTCAAATAAAAAGCTACATCATATCAAAATCCGGGAAAATGCAAGGCAAACCTTTACTTCGTCACAGGGAACAACCGAACTGACCAGTCAGCGCAGCTTTTAATGTAGCTAGGTTTTTCCTTTGGTGTGGTTTTGCACCAAGTTTGGCATGGATAAAAGGACTCTTCTCTGGTGGGATTACTAACTGACTGTTCAGAAAGACTGATTAGTTCACATACTACATCAATACTAGCCTGGAGTGAGTTAAACAGCAACGAAGAGAGCTGGCTAGTACAGGAAGATGGACACGAGTCGGTCTGGACTATTGTTAAAGGCGTATAATGTACAGGCTGATTAGCTATTACTTGACTGTCAGTGGATTTTATTGTGACCACAACTGACACGGTATGTTCTATTCAAATCCTTAAAAGTTAACAGGTTAAAGTTATTCAAGTTAACTCAGACAGGTAACCTAATATTGATACAGTTGGGATGCAATGGTTGGATTTTGCACAGGCAGCTTTCCCAGTGTTAGGTACACACTTTGTAGTGAAAGTACGCACACAACTGTAAACCCTATCTTTTACCTAAACAAACAAAACATGCGTTTTCTATTATTTTTATTTCATCATCTTTGAAATACAAGAGAAAGGCCATACTTTCAGACAGGAGTCGAAGTGTAATTCAGATTTTGGCCACCAGATGCCAGCAGTGTGCACAACATTTTACACTGATCCACTGAAGAATTACATTACTGCACAATATTTTGTATCAAGCCTGCCTTGAGTTTGCCCAAATGTGCCAAATTGGTCAATTGATACATTTTCAAATAGATAACTAGATGGAACATACAAAAATGCTATGGTAATATAAAAATACGTTTACACACTCCCAGGAATGTCATACATGACGGCTCATTAACTTATACACATCTAGATGGCCAGGCAGGGTGGGTGTGGAGCAAGAGAGTCAAACTGTAGACCCCAGTTCCTACATTTGATAATAAAAATGGATTTTTATCAAACTATGCTAAATATTTATCTCTGGGACCCTCAGGATGACAAATCAGAGCAAGAATACTGAAAGTAAGTACATTACTTAGCTTCAGAGGTGAATGCATCAAACCAGTTACCATGAAGTGTTGTTGTTGTGCACTCTACTCAAACAAAAGCATGGTCTTTTTTTTCTGTAATATCTACTGTAAATTGGACACTGCAGTTAGATTAACAAGAATTTAAGCTTTCTGCCCATATAAGACATGTCTGTCACATTAGTGCACGTTAGCAACAACCGTCCCGGGTTAGGGACACCGATCCCGTAGAGGTTTTAATGATAATTCACCACTTATGTCATTACAGTAAAGACTGTATAACTGTCAGGTTTGACAAAAACAATTGACAGCTGGTTATTGAAGAACTACTGTAGCAACTTTATTTCCCAAAAGATTACCTGTTCATTATCATTTTCTTTACTTGTTACTCATGTGCAAAAGTGTACCCTGCTGATTTTATCACAATTGCTTGATTACAGTATTTAATGTCATGGAGATCAGGTTGGGTGAGTTGGGGTGGTCACCAGGAGGCGCTGGAGTGTAGGTTGATGCAGCACGGGTGGGCAATATACATTGAGTGTACAAAACATGACCAACTGACCAGGTAAAAGCTCTGATCCCTTATTGATGTAACAGTGTATGGATGTATAGGCCATGTGGTCTATTCTAATTGTATTTACCTACTGCATGACCATTCCGGCTGCTTTTTGTTATTGTCTGTGTTCCTTTAAAAGTAAATAAAAGGTTGATAACCAAAAAAAGGATTATGCCTCGACTGCCATTCATTCCAATTAGACTGGTTTGGATTTCTCCATGACCAATATAAGATGCGGTAAAAGAGTCAACGGAACACAATGTTCCATTGACCAGATTGGCCCACATTCAACAAATCTGATGTAACAAAAAGGGATATTTGTCATCCGTCAAGTTGTATGTATTGTAACAGGCCCACGATGTGTTTGCTAAAGTCCAATTGATACATTTGTCTGTTTTTGTTGTAAAACATGTAGAAGTTGTCCCTTTTCAGGTTTATAAGAAGCGACTGCTAAATGCTAACTCCCGTTCATACAAGCACTATACTCCTGATTATTAATACACATTTAAACTATAGCCTAAAATGTAACCTAATTTTGCTAGGGGGCAACTCAGGATCTTCCCACCAAGAGTTTCCATGGCAATTCCATTGTTGTGGTCAAGTTCGATTGACCTCTTTACCGCATTTATGGCTGCCAATTTCACCCCATTCTGGAAGTGAGGGTTTATGAAAGTCCCTTTCGTAATTTAATAGGATCTCTATGGTGAAAACTCCCTACAGCCATGTTTGCACCAATCCAATGCTTTTAAATGCATGCGGGTGATTGAATGAGTGCACACACTGTGTAGGCCCTTTTCTGACAGAGCTATAGGGCAGATGAGGATACCTGTGAAGAAGGCAAAACCAGAGAGGATGGCCAGTCTCTTCTTCTCAGTCAGAGGGCTGTGGGGAGTCATAGCCAGCCAAGCCATCATGGCCAGGGAGCCCAGCATGGTCAACATCCCACCCTAATGGACACAAAACACACAGCAACAGTTATAATGTAATAACATCAATGGCAATTGTCATTCACCAGTTAAATGAAAAAGCATTACCTATGTTATGTGGCCACCTTTTGTGAAATCTTTTTTGTGAAGAATCAACAACAAGTGGGACACAATCATGAAGTGGAACGACATTTATTGGATATTTCAAACTTTTTTAACAAATCAAAAACTGAAAAATTGGGCGTGCAAAATTATTCAGCCCCTTTTAAGTGAATACTTTGTAGCGCCACCTTTTGCTGTGATTACAGCTGTAATGTCTATCAGTTTTGCACATCGAGAGACTGACATTTTTTCCCATTCCTCCTTGCAAAACAGCTCGAGCTCAGTGAGGTTGGATGGAGAGCATTTGTGAACAGCAGTTTTCAGTTCTTTCCACAGATTCTCAATTGGATTCAGGTCTGGACTTTGACTTGGCCATTCTAACACCTGGATATGTTTATTTTTGAACCATTCCATTGTAGATTTTGCTTTATGTTTTGGATCATTGTCTTGTTGGAAGACAAATCTCCGTTTCAGTCTCAGGTCTTTTGCAGACTCCATCAGGTTTCCTGTATTTGGCTCCATCCATCTTCCCATCAATTTTAACCATCTTCCTTGTCCCTGCTGAAGAAAAGCAGGCCCAAACCATGATGCTGCCACCACCATGTTTGACAGTGGGGATGGTGTGTTCAGGGTGATGAGCTGTGTTGCTTTTACGTCAAACATAACGTTTTGCATTGTTGCTAAAAACGTTCAATTTTGGTTTGATCTGACCAGAGCACCTTCTTCCACATGTTTGGTGTGTTTCCCAGGTGGCTTGTGGCAAACTTTAAACGGCACTTTTTATGGATATCTTTAAGAAATGGCTTTCTTCTTGCCACTCTTCCATAAAGGCCAGATTTGTGCAATATACGACTGATTGTTGTCCTATGGACAGAGTCTCCCACCTCAGCTGTAGATCTCTGCAGTTCATCCAGAGTGATCATGGGCCTCTTGGCTGCATCTCTGATCAGTCTTCTCCTTGTATGAGCTGAAAGTTTAGAGGGACGGCCAGGTCTTGGTAGATTTGCAGTGGTCTGATACTCCTTCCATTTCAATATTATCGCTTGCACAGTGCTCCTTGGGATGTTTAATGCTTGGGAAATCTTTTTGTATCTAAATCCGGCTTTAAACTTCTTCACAACAGTATCTCGGACCTGCCTGGTGTGTTCCTTGTTCTTCATGATGCTCTCTGCGCTTTTAACGGACCTATGAGACTATCACAGTGCAGGTGCATTTACACGAAGACTTGATTACACACAGGTGGATTGTATTTATCATCATTAGTCATTTAGGTCAACATTGGATCATTCAGAGATCCTCACTGAACTTCTGGAGAGAGTTTGCTGCTCTGAAAGTAAAGGGGCTGAATAATTTTGCACACCCAATTTTTCAGTTTTTGATTTGTTAAAAAAGTTTGAAATATCCAATAAATGTCATTCCACTTCTTGATTGTGTCCCACTTGTTGTTGATTCTTCACAAAAAAATACAGTTTTATATCTTTATGTTTGAAGCCTGAAATGTGGCAAAAGGTCGAAAAGTTCAAGGGGGCCGAATACTTTCGCATGGCACTGTATATTTTATCATTAAGTTTGCTGACGACATGATGGTAGGACTGATCACCAACGACGCTGACTATAGGGAGTCGGAGACCTGGCAGTGTGGTGCCAGGACAACAAACTCTCCCTCAACTTCACTAAGACAAAAAGGAGCCGATCGTGGACGACAGGAAATGGGGGGCGTGCTCGCCCCTCCCATCTACATTGATGGGGCTGTAGTGGAACGGGTCAAGAGCTTCGTGTTCCTCTGTGTCCACATCACTAAGGAATTAACATGGTCCACAAACACCCACACAGTTGTTTAGAGGGCATAATAGTGCCTCTTCCCCCTCAGCGGGCTGAAAAGATTTGGCATGGGCTTTCAGATCCTCAAAAAGTTATACAGCTGCACCACCAACTACAGAGGGTTGTGAGTAGAGGTCTTTCCGGATCCGCACGTACCCAAGACCCGTTCCAGGAACTAAATGCATCCGGATCCAGAATTCTAAATAATGTCACGGGTCTGAGTCAGATCTGATTGTTACGGTCTTGAGCATGTGCAATTGTAACTGACTTGGCTGGAAGGACTAGTACAAATCTGAACGTGACTGCTGCAGTAGGGAAACATTTTATAATTTAGGCTGCTGCTCTTCCTTTTCACGAGTAGAGCGTTGCACATGTAGCTTGCTATTGGCCAGTCATAAGTCATCAAAGCAGCAATAGGCTACAAAAAGCTACAAAAAGTTTTGGACTTTTGGACTCTTTTTTTTTTAACCTTTATTTAACTAGGCAAGTCAGTTAAGAACAAATTCTTATTTTCAATGACAGCAATGCCTGTTCATGGGCAGAACGACAGATTTGTACCTTGTCAGCTCGGGGGTTTGAACTTGCAACCTTCCGGTTACTAGTCCAACACTCTAACCACTAGGCTACCCTGCCGCCCTTGTGAAGACCTCGAACGGTGAGTACAGCAAAGTACACCACTGGGGCCTTGCTCTCTGCCACCCAGGACCTCTTTTCCTGGCAGTGTCAGAGAAAGGCCTCTAAAAATTGTCAAAGAGTCCAGCCACCCAAGCCATACACTCCATTGCTACCGCAAGGGAAGCGGTACCCTTGCACCAAGTCTGGAACCAACAGGATCCTGAACAGACAGTTTCTACCCCAAAAGGCTAAGAGAGAACATTATTTATGGAGAATTCCAAACAGTCCGCAGAATTTGCAATCAGTAAACAGACCAGTGTCAAATCAGCTGAATTGGGAGTCTCGCTTCGTGAACCAAGGTTACAGCAGTCAGGTTCTGAAAGAAGCAGGGACAAGGAGTGGTCATCTTGACAGAGAGGACTTTTTGTAGAGGGGAGCTCCTTGTGATGCACCAGAGTATACTTTGTTCTAAAATGTAGCACTGAAGCAGAGAACATTAAAAGAATCAAAAATAATTGTGGAATCATTAAAGTGATACGCTACTACAAAGTCTTCCCAGAGCCACCAGACATAAGCTTTAAGAGAGCTCTTACCCTGAATAACAAATTAGTCCACAACTACCTTCACAGCAGGTAGCCTAGCGGTTAAGAGTGTTGGGCCAGTAACCTAAAGGTTGCTGGTTCGAATCCGGAGCCAACGCGCCCTTGAGCAAGGCACTTAACCCTAATTGCTCCTGTAAGTTGTTCTGGATAAGGGCACCTGCTAAATGACAATTGTAAAATGGTAACTCAAAATATTTGGCAAGAACACAAACCCAGGGGCTCTTTCGAATGCAACTAGCACACAGTATCAAGTCAAGCCTTTCATTACCTGTAAAACCACTCATGTCATCTACAGATTGGAATGTCCACAGTGCAAGGTATTCTACATTGGACAGACAAAGAGACGCCTTCAAGACAGCTTAGCGCAAGGGTGGGCAAACCTTTTGGCTCAAAGGCCACATTACGTTTTTGAAACCAAATGAAGGACTATATGCGTGACAAAACATGTGAAGCCTTTATTCATTTCCACACCGACATGCAACTACTAGTGTACTGTAGGTGTACATATGCAGAACAATTCTACCCTTGTACCATCTCTACCCTTGTTTTATGAACAAATTTCAAAATATTGATAAAATGTATAACGTCACAGACAGTCAAAACACACACAGATCCTGCATCTCTACCCATGTAAAGTACAAACTTAGTCACAATATGCAAACTTAAAAACAGATATTATAAACAACTGGAGACATGCAAAATGTAACAGCAGGTGTAAAAAAACTACTCTCAAATTTGACTGAAACATATGGTAAGAGCATCCGTTTCACAATTGTCTTTTTTTGAAGGCAGATTAAGGAACATTTCTCATTTCAATTGCGAGCCATATTTACAGTTATCCAATCACCTCAGGCCAAATCTGACTGAATAAAAGTGTTCATTGTCATATGGGGACCTGTATCCAAGTGCATTGCTGGATAATTCTCACTACATAACCATCAACATGAAAAATAATCCTTGCCTACCCCAGTCACGCTTATTCGAGTCAATGTGAACAATGAGTCTGGTCACCTCTCTTGGCAAGGGCAAAGTGTGGTGTCATCTGTGATGTAGAGATTCTCAGAAGAGATGACAAGTGGTCATTTTTTGTGACTGGATTTGTTGTAATTCATGACCGAGAATGTTTGCTCACACACACACACACGAATAAAACAAGCATCCTTTGGATGTGCATTTTAATGTTTAGAAACTACGTTTCATTCAGTGAGTCATAGAACTGGTGTATTGTTGCCGTTTTGTACTTCTCCTTCAAAGCACTGTCCCATTGGATGTTGTTGACCTCCAATTGTGTGTCGGGTGGTGCTTTCTGTGTCGAAAGACAGGGGGCATACAAGCTCCAGCTCAGTCTCGGTGAAGTCTCGGTGAAGTCTCAGTCTCGGTGAAGTCTCAGTCTCGGTGAAGTCTCAGTCTCGGTGAAGTCTCAGTCTCGGTGAAGTCTCAGTCTCGGTGAAGTCTCAGTGAAGTCTGAGGAGCGGCAGGAAAACTCAGCATGCAGGTCGATCAAAGTGTTACTGTATGTCTGGGTGAGGCACTGCTGCCAGTGTCAGAAGACGAGCGAGAGACCGGCTGCTCATATGTTGTTCTCAAGACAAGTTTGGCCTTGAATACTTCCACATTGGAATACAGTTCATGCACAAATAACAATTTCCCTGCAGTTTCACATTTAGATTGTCCATATGCACCAACATGTCCACAACGAAAGCAAAGTCGCCCAGCCAGTCTGTCTTACAACTCGGAGAAGTCATCAGCTTTACCAACCGTATCAAGGAACATACCTACATCACCTCAGTTCCCACACACAGCTAAATACTTTCCCCAGGCTTAGCCAGCACACATTTGAATGATATAACAAGTCCTGGTGCTGTCTGTCATTGAGCAGCTGAACGAACTGACCATGGTTAAGCCCCCTTACCCGTTTAAAGTTGACAAGTTTTACACCCACTTTGACAACATTTTCCAGCTTTAACATTTTTTACACAGATCTTCCTGATGAAAAGTACAGTGAAGAAATATAAATTCCTCCGAGTTAGTAAAAGAAGAAAGCCCTATGTCTTAGCCTACTAAAAAGATTACTTTGTTTTTACAAGTTAGATTTGGTGATCCATCCGTTGTTACGTTTGTCAGTTTGCTCCACGGTAGATTAATTTTTCCCAAGTGGGCAGACACCCTGTCATATAAGTCAGAGCCCCTGGTTGTTCCCATCATTGAGTCCAACGCAAGAAGTTCTCATTTATTCCTCTGACAAAAATGTAAAGTTGAGCAGTGTCAGTACTCTCATCCAGTGCTATAGAAAAAAAAAAATCTAAGCCATCTGCTTCTTTCTTCAATTTGGAGATTAGCTCCTCACCCATCACTTCCATTCGCCTGGTGATTGTCCTAAGAGTAAAAGCCAATTCGAGACAAAGTACACCAGCAGTCTCCACCATACAGTCTTTCACAAACTCCCCTTCAGCAAAAGGCTTGCTATGCTTGGGATTTTATGTGACACTGTGTAGCTTGCCTTAGTTACAGTCTTGAGTAGAGCACCGTTTAGTAAACGTATTTTGTTGGGATTTTAAGTTTGTGGCAAGTTGAGGCCTTCCTTGCCTTTTCCTGAGAGGACAGGTGGCTAGCGTAGTTAGCATGCTTGCTTGAAAAATACAATTGAGATTATATTTCTTAAAAATAGCAACAACTTGGCATATCAGACATACCGCCTTATGTCCAATATTAGTATAAAAGTATTTTGCTGTCCATTCTTCTTTAAAAACACACAACATTCAGAGTCCACTTCTCATTTTCCCAGCACTCATTTTTCACATCAAAAGTCATCAAGCAATGAAGTGGCTATGATTATTGAGCGCATTCTGAATTCTGACTGTAGGACCAAATACAGAGCGCCCTGCCAGGCTACAGCGCCATCTATTGGAGGTTGTTTGGATATCATGGAATGAGTAATTTTAGGCCAAAAATTGGAACTCAAATATAATCTTTTTTTTATGTCTTGCGGGGCCTCCCGAGTGGCGCAGTGGTCTAAGGCACTGCATCACAGTGCTAGCTATGCCTCTAGAGATACTGCATGCACGCTGACACGTGTCTGAGGGAACCTGGCGACCAATGGTGTGGGTGGCTTCCGGGTTAAGCGGGCATTGCGTCAAGAAGCAGTGCTGCTTGGCTGGGTCGTGTTTCGGAGGACACGCGGTTCTCGACCGTCGGCTCTCCCGAGTCCGTACGGGAGTAACAGCAAAGGGACAAGACTAACTGTCAATTACATACAACAAAATTGGGGAGAAAAAGTGGTAAAGAAAACGTAATTATAATAATGTCATGCAGGTTGGATTGAAGTGCCCGGCGGGCGGGATACGGCCCGTACTTCGCCCCACCTTGGCTTAAAGGGACACACGTATGCAACAAAGACTACCCCATAGATTGTAACTTCCATCAATGTAATTGTCTGCGTCATTTCCAATCTACCCCCTAATTTTATAATATTAAAATAAAAAGATACCATGGCAAGGGACTACAAGTACTTACACCATGGCAACCCTGCCTCCCTACAAACTATGGGTATTGATCATGTTCAGACCTAAACTAGAAGGGGACTGCTAACCCAAAGGGAAAGTTTGGGGATTTAGAAACTACAGCCCACTAAGTACACTGGTTTAAAAGAAAGACATGGATTTTTCACAGTTCCTGTAGGGTCTTAGTGGTCCATTTGCTGTCATCTAGTGGACATAATGCCCTATGCTATGTTTGGACTGCGTTGGTCCATGTTAGCCATCATCTAGTGTACTATAAATGTATGGCTCTCCCATTCTCAATTTCTCCCACTCAAGGCTAGAATTACTTTGTTTTCTAGTGGTTCTAATACTTCTGACCTTGATGTGCATTTTGATAGCATATCTATTTCAATGATGAATGTATAGTGTTGTTTACTAGTTGTCCAATTCATTTTGACTAGAAGCTGTTCTGTGACCACTCCCTCTTCAATTAGGGTTGATTGGAAAATGGTTTGTTCAAAAGACAACATCGGATATTTGTACTACCTGATGAAGTCCATGCAGCCGAAACACGTCAAAGTATTTCAATCTTTGTTCCATTAAAACATGCTATACAAATAAAGGCATTTTAATTCATTATATGAAGCGTGCTTTGGTTCTCTTTTCTTTTTGATAGATTCTACCCCCAAGCCAATAGACTGCTTAAACAGCTAATTAAATGGTTACCCACTGCTGCTACTGTCTATGATATATCCTGTTGCCTAGTTACTTTAACCCTACCTATATGCACATTACTAACATAGAAAACAGTGGTGCCGATAGAGGGCTGCCTCGCTTCTAGTCCTTACAAGCATTTAGCTAAACTCGTATAACATCTGCATGTGATCAATAAAATTTGATAGCTACCTCAACAACCTCATAACCCTGCACATCGACTCAATACTGGTACTCCCTGTATATAGCCATGCGTCACTTTTTAAAAATTTTTATCTTTAAATCTACATTGTTGAAAAAGGACCAGTAGGTAAGCATTTCCCAGTCTACACCTTTTATTTACAAAGCATGTGACAAATCAAATTTGATTTGAGCCATTTGTGATTTGAGCTATTTTAATTGAAAACAATCCCAGTAAGGTAATTCATTGTTACCCAGGAATTATCTGATATTGAGATAAAATTAAAAAAATACGCTGCATTGGCCCTTTAATATTACAGCACACTAATAAAAGTGCTTCAGTTCGGATGTACTTGTTCCCACTGCCACTGCTTACCTGGAAGAGCCTGGTGACGACGTGGACGTAGGCTCCTGCTGCAGCGACAAACATGCACAGGGCCAGGCTGGAGTACACATTCTTCAGGTGCAGCTGAGTGGAGTGGGAGCTGTATTGTATAAGGAATAGATGGATAGATTTTATTTTTCTTCATTAAGTTGCAAGACATCAAGAGAAAACTATATTGACACAGATAAATTGATGCATCACTACCCTACCCCATTATAGCTAGGTTTGTAGACTGAGTGGAGTGGGAGCTAAGATAGAGGGGAGAGTTTTTAATTGTACAAGGAACAGGTTTAGCTCTACAGAAAATACACTAACAAAAAATGTCTGCCTCCTTATCAGTTAGGCCTATCTAGTCATATTCTAATTTGGTAACACATCACTGTCTGTAGCACAACCAGTTTGTGACCAGTACAGACTGCTTCTGTTCAATGAATGACTCATGATGATAATGATGATGATGATGATGATGATACAGTCATTGTGACAGTGAGTCTCCTTCCAGACATTGTGTGGAAACAGTAAACCAAGATACTTACATTTGGGAAAATTTAAAAAGGGAATCAAAATTTATACTTCGATCGAACACGTTCATCTTGTCTGGATTTGGTTGGACCCTGTCACAGGAGTAAAATTTCCTGAAACAAAACAGATATGAGATGGACATTAGACATTGCTGTTGATTAGTACAGCATGAAATAAATACAGCCTTCTTAATTTAGAAACTTGAACTAGTCTACATGTCCTGGAATGGTAGAACTGGAAACATGTGTCTGCGTCACCAGAACCAAAAGTACATTGTCACTTCCTATCTATTCTGGATCACATGCTTTGGTAGATCAAATAGATAGCTAACGTTAACTCTCTGAAAATGAACAAATGTAGCCTCCTCCACTTATGTAAGGAATGAATTGTTTTGATTAACCTAAGTTACATTGCATTCATTACTTAGGTCTTGTATGGGGGCTTTGCCAAAAAGATACCGACCCTACAGTCACGGTTATTTACATTGAGCTGCACTGGGGTAGGAACGCAGTTATGATTAAACGTGGATAACGACTGCCACTTTAGCAATTTTATTTATTTTAAATCGGCACCCAAAAATACCGATTTCTGATTGTTATGAAAACTTGAAAATCGGCTCTAATTAAAATCGGTCATTCCGATTAATCGGTCGACCTCTAATAAATAGACTATGTCCAACTCCACAAACAGAAATTACAGCCCTCCCTACCATGTCGGCTTTCCCAGTAACGAAAGGTGTTGCAACAGAGAAACAGAATTTTTATGCGCTACAGCACTCGGCGGTCCTGTTCTGTGAGCTTGTGTGGCCTACCAATTTGCAGCTGAGCTGTTGTTGCTCCTAGACATTTCCACTTCATATTAACAGCACTTAGTTTATTTAACTAGGCAAGTCAGTGAATTACAAGTTCTTATTTACAATGACGGTCTACCCCGGCCAAAACCTAACCCAGAACATGCTGGGCCAATTGTTTGCCACCCTATGGGACTCGAATCATGGCCGGTTGTGATACAGCCTGGAATTGAACCAGGGTCTGTATTAACGGCTCTAGAACTGAGATGCAGTGCCTTATGGGCTCCCGAGTGGCGCAGTAGTCTAAGTTGACCGGGGCAGTTCAAGCAGGGTAGAAATGTTGACAAACTGACTTGTTGGAAAGGTAGCATCCTATGACGGGTGCCACGTTTAACGTCACTGAGCTCTTTAGTACGGGCCATTCTATTGCCAATGTTTGTCTATGGAGATTGCATTACTGTGTGCTCAATTTTATACACTGCAGCAACAGGTGTGGCTGCAATAACCAAATCCACTAATTTGGGTGTCCATATACTTTTGGCCATGTAGTGAGATATGCTGGTGGCATGCTCCGACACAGATGCATTTCTTTATGTCAGATGGCTACGGCTTCTGCTAGGGCTAGGCGAAATGGGCAAAATAACATGTTTTTTTTTTTTTTTTACAGTATTCTATGTTTTTGATTAATAAAAGTTCTTCATTTGCTTAAGGGGTAGTGCGTGACCCTAGGGTAGCAACACATATTCCACATTTTTTCAATGGGTCTTTCTCCATTCGTATTGTTTTATACCGTTCAATTCAACTTCAACCTAAAATAATTTCCTGCATTTGCATCAATTTCTGCATTTCTTGCACTCATTTGAGATCATTTCCACGATATGTGCAAAAATACTAGGCCTTATTTTAAACCAAATGTTGCAATTGCGATTTAGAGCAAAACACTTGGGTGGACTTTTGGAAACATGGAAATAGAATGTTTATTATAATATCAATAACAGTAGGCACTTTGAATAGAGTGTTGTTTGCCATGGACTAGTTATTGTGACAGGGTAGGAACTAGAGGTCGACCGATTAATCGGAATGACCGATTAATTAGGGCCAATTTCAAGTTTTCATAATCGAAAATCTGTATTTTTGGGCGCCGATTTGCGGATTTTTAAAAATGTTATATACCTTTATTTAACTAGGCAAGTCAGTTAAGAACACATTCTTATTTTCAATGACGGCCAAGGAACAGTGGGTTAACTGCCTTGTTCAGGGGCAGAACGATCGATTTGTACCTTGTCAGCTCGGGGGATCCAATCTTGCAACCTTCAGTTAACTAGTCCAACGCAAAAACGACCTGGCTCTCTCTTGTTGCACTCCACAAGGAGACTACTGCCTGTTACACGAATGCAGTATGCCAAAGGTAAGTTTCTAGCTAGCATTAAACTTATCATAATCACTAGTTAAACTAGTAATATCATCAACCATGTGTAATTATCTAGCGTGTCCTGCGTTGCATATCTGACTGAGCATTCAAGTATCTAAGTATCTGACCGAGCGGTGGTAGGCAGAAGCAGGCACGTAAACATTTATTCAAACAGCACTTTCGTGCATTTTGCCAGCAGCTCTTCGTTGTGCGTCAAGCATTGCGCTTTTTATGACTTCAAGCCTATCAACTACCGAGATGAGGTCGGCATAACCGAAATGGCTAGCTAGCTAGTTAGCGCGCGCTAATTGTCGTTGTGTTGCTGGTTCGAGCCCAGGGAGGAGCGAGGAGAGGGACGGAAGCTATACTGTTACATTGGCAAAACTAAAGTGCCTATAAGAACATCCAATAGTCAAAGGTTAATGAAATACAAATGGTATAGAGGGAAATAGTCCTATAATAACTACCACCTAAAACTTCTTACCTGGGAATATTGAAGACTCGTGTTAAAAAGGAACCACCAGCTTTCATATGTTCTCATGTTCTGAGCAAGGAACATTAGCTTTAGCTAACGTTAGCTTTCTTACATAGCACATATTGCACTCTCTTCACCAACACTTATTATTTAAACCAAATTGAACATGTTTCATTATATACTTGAGGCTAAATTTATTTTATTGATGTATTATATTAAGTTAAAATAAGTGTTCATTCAGTATTGTTGTAATTGTCATTATTACAATTTTCTTTTAAATAGATTTTTTTTTAAATGGCCGATTAATCGGAACCAAAGTGTTGTGTTTCCTAGGGGACCCTATAATCTTTGGCTACATTAAATCTCTTTATTCATATAGGCAACATATTCATGCTTGACCTATTCCTCTCTCTGACTTAAAAGATACTGTTGCACAAACATGCTGATTTAAGCCTCCACCAGTACTGTTATCAGGCTGTATTAGCTAGCTACGTTTCCTCTGACACAGTACTTTGTAGCGAGAGAGAGAGATATGACTCAAGTAGCGGAGTAAAATATACAAATGGAAGTTAGTTACACATGGCGTATCATATTTAACAAACCAAACATTCAAATACTGTTATAGAAGGTAAAGTAAAAACCCAAACCGGTCCGTGCATAAATACCGGCATATAAACATTGAGGATCATTTGTTAATTTTGAAACATAATATTTTGTATAAAGATAAACATATTGTTAGATTATAGGAGTAACTCTAGTAGGCAAGAAACAGTCTTCCTCACCTCAAGTGGAGTCAGTTGGAGCACCGGGGCGCACTGCCTTCATATCATAGGCCTGCATTAGCTAAAGCATACTAATAGCCACGCCATACCAAATGTTTCTGAACTTTATTAGGGTAATATCAAAAAGTTGAGAAATGGTTTATTGGGAAAATGAGCAGAGGAGCGAATGTAAACCAGGGGGGAAAACTAAATACCCTACCCTGTGCCCCCCAAAAATGAAATACACGACCCACCCCAAATTATTTTTTTTTAACTTGACAACCCTCCCCCACAGTAAATGTCGATCTGTCCCTAACCATAATTGTGTTCTGACCAAGTGCAGCTCAGTTATGGGCTTCCTGAGTTTAAACCTCTATTCTGAGTCTCAAATCGTTCAGATTTACTTAGCTAGCTAGCGACAGTTGCTTAACCTAAACACACGACTACTGTAAATAGATCTAGGCCAAAATCACCCCGCCACCAGTAACTAGAAACTATTACGGCTAACTATCGGGAAATATTTAACAGCTCTGTCTAATGTGATCAAACATTATCGTAATCGCAAACGAGTTAACAATTGCCCAGTTACATCAGGCTACCTACGCAATGGATTCAACATGACAGTAACGTTAGCTACTTGTGAGAGGACAAAGTGTAACCAGGAAGCTACAGTAGGTAGCTAATTTCAGGCTACAACATATGTCATTGCCAATTTGAGTTAATCAAATCTACCTAACTAAATATTTGGGTAGTGTAACATAATGCTCCCAAACCATGATTCGGCTCGTTGAAGGGGGCGTTGTCATTATAGCCAGACATGTAACGTAACTTGATGTCGAACTATCCTAGGTAGCCAGCCAATTTGGCTAACGAAGGCCCTCTCCCCCAATCAAGCGCAACTCAATCGAATGGTGATTATACGAAACAGTGAGCGAGCTAGCTAACGTTCACTCGCTAAATTCCAATTACCAACAATAATATAAGCACAAGCCTTAAAATAAAACATTGTATCGGGACAGTTTGTTTATATTTATCGACAACAAAATGTAGTAGAAAGTCAGCCATTTAGCTAGCTAGCTTCGTTACCAGTAGCTGCCATTGACATTGCTGGCTAACGACGTTTTGCTTCTCGGTCTCCTGGCTCTTCAGTATCACGTCAAAACAACAATCTCAGGTGTCGTTTACAATTTACTGGTTGGCTGCATCAAATATACTTTAATTAACATACCTGATGTCAATATTTCCACAGCGGTCAGCAACAGATTGATTTGCAAGCTATTTCTTTCCACACTTCAGCCTTTTGATGCTGTCGTTGTTTCAAAGCGTACGTATGAAAGTTATAGGGTACGTTGTGACATCGTAGGAGCTAGATAGACACGCCCCGAATATAGTGCAACAAAAGTGCAACAGTTGCATGAATTGCATTGAATAAGCCTTTATACAGTGCCGTGAAAAAAGTATTTTCCTCCGTTCTGAATTTATTTTTTCGAAACCTAATATTAGTAAAGGGAACCTTAAGTTTACAAATAACAAAAATAAATGGTGCGTTTTTATTTATTTCATTAACAAAGTTATGCAACACCCAATTCCCCTGTGTGAAAAAGTAATTGCCCATTTACACTCAATCACTAGTTATGCCAGCTTTAGCTGCAACTGTTGCATGTGCCCCATTGTGCCTGGCAAAAACCAAACACTGCAGTACACAGTAAGAACCTTATACCAACTGTCAAGCATGGTGGTGGTAGTGTGATGGTTTGGGGTCACTTTGCTGCCTCAGGACCTGGGTGACTTGCCTTAATAGAAGGAAACATGAATTGTGCTCTGTATCAGATAATTCTACAGGAGAATGTCAGGCCATCCATCTGTGAGCTGAAGCTGAAGTGCAGCTATGTCATGCAGCAATGATCCAAAACACTCAATCAAGTCTACATGAAAATGGCTAAAAAGCAACAAATGTGAAGTTTTGGAATGGCCTAGTCAAAGTCCAGACCTAATCCCACTTGAGGTGTTGTGGCAGGACTTGAAACAAGTAGTTCATGCTTGAAAACCCACCGATGTCGCTGAATTAAAGCAGTTCTGCATGGAAGAGTGGGACAGAATTCTTCCACAGCGACGTGAGAGACTGATCAACAACTACAGGAAGGATTTAGTTGGAGTCATTACAGCTAAGGGTGGCACAACCAGTTATTGATTGTAAGGGAGCAATTACTTTTTCACACAGGGGCATTGGGTGTTGCATAACTTTGTTTATGAAATACGTATGTAATTGTTGTGTTATTTGTTCACTCAGGTTCCCTTTATCTAATATTAGGTTCTGGTTGAGGATCTGATAACATTCAGTATAAAAAAATATGCAAAAGTAGAGAAAATCAGAAAGGGGGCAAATACCTTTTCACAGCACTGTACATGCACTGTATATGAATGAGTGTTTGACTTTGACATTATTAACAACAATTTATTGAATCTGGATGGGGGGGTGTACTCTCTAACTCAGGACTTGTGCACTACAAGATGAGATACACGTAACATTTCCCATTTTTTTTATTTGTATATTAAGTCCCACCATACCATATTACATTCAACAAAACTGCAAGAGATATGGTAGTATTGTGTGGTCGGAACACAGAAGAGTCAATAGGTTGATCGTATTCAACATGGACATCTATTTACTTAATTGAGAGGCAGACATACAGTATATATATAGTATGATATAGGAACATCTTTTTTAAATGCACAATTAGGAACAGACAAGTGCAGGTTTTTTTTAGACCGACTGTCATTAGATTTAAATAATAAGACATCAATTCATCAGAGATGAATTCCCCTTAAAATAAGCCTTTGCCTTTTTTAATGCTCAGCTGCTTCCATTGAGGCAGGCTGGCAAAGTGGTCTTTAGACATTCCAAATATGGCAGTGAAGTCTGAGTCTGAGAGATGTTTCTGGAAGACAGAGGAAGGAGGAAAGAGAGAGAGACAGACAGAGAGTGAAGGAGACCATTGTTATTTTTCAAGGCAACATTCAAGTGTAAAGAATACATTTGTCAAGACACTTTATTAAAACCATCTATAATAACCCGTAACTCATAGTAGTGTATGGAGGAATCTACTTTTCACACTTCAAAAACTACTGAACAATATTGCATCTGAGTGTATCAGTGTGGCAGTACTTTGAACACTAGTCACTTCATTATAGCAGCTCAGAACACCTACCTCCTTCTGGGTGGGGTCGACACCCTCAGGCAGCTCATTGGCTAGTTTGTTGATCAAGTCCTCTGGTGGGTAAGACTGGAAGCTCTTCCTGGTCTCAACACCATTCTGCCCCTGAGAGAAAATGATTCGATTCAGGTTTGCCCGCACAAAAATATTATCACAACGGTTGTCGAGTCATTGCATAATAGTTGTGTAATCATTTTTCTTTATACAAGCTCTCTGTTGTAGCCTATCACAAAACTAGCAGTTGTATCACAACCAAAATGGGTTGTAAATGTGTTGTACGACCTTACCCACAGTCCACAAATGTCAGTTCAACGCAGTGGGGAACCATGAGTTCACGTTGTATTTGTTTTTTGATGTATTTTATGAAATTGTATATGTAGAGCTCTCATGTAAAAGAGACACTGGTCTCAATGTATACATGTTTTTTTTATCACATTTCGTTTTGATTTCTATTTCATCTTTAGAATTTGTTTTTATGATCTTCTGATTTCATTAATACTAAAGAGAAAACAATATCCAATCAGGATTTTATTTGGTGGTCCATAGGTAGAAAAATCTAGCTAGTCCAGCCAGCCATTGGCTAGGCCTTCAAAATCTGGACAGAAGTCCTCTGACATTCAAACAAAGACAGGCTAAAACTGCTTCTTTAATAGAAATCCCTGATCACACTTGTAGGCAATGTCATGGCGACATTGGCTAGCAATGCTCGTGCTCCGAACTACGCATGTGCAGCCATCAAATCAAAGGCACTCCTTCAATATAAAGTTATTTTTGACAAAATTGAAAACGTCTCAGTTTGCAATTTTCATTGGGTTGGAGCAATAACATGTTCAACTACTTAAGACATTGGCTCAATTATAGGTTGTGCTAAAATTTCGCTAAAATTAACAACTCAGGAAAAATGTTTAACTTCATTCATTGACTTCTCTAACCCCAAACCCCAGCCTGGTCTGCTTGGTCTGGTTCACAAGCGTCTCCAGAAGTCTCGCAATGTTGTGCCTCTGGGTTTAGATACTCTGTGGTTCAACTGTATCAGAGCAGAATTTTGCCAAGAGATGAGTTCAGAATGGTCTGCCATGTAGCATGCTTCTGTATATGATATGAGCTGCTCGGTACTTGTAGGTAATTCTTTCTAACGCATATATATATATATATATATATATATATATATGTTTTAAAGATATCACAAAGAACTGTAAAAGTGTTGCAAATGCTTTCCACTTTCTGGAGAACGATCATGCCTTGCTGACTCTCTGACTCTGAAAAAAATCAGACAATGAGGAAATACCTGATTTGGGTTAAAACATTTTCATTGAACCAGACATTGTAAAGTCTTCTGATGACAGTGATGGGGAGAAACAGCGATCAACAGTTTTATTACCATGGAAGAAGTTGACCGAGTTTTGAAATCAGTGGAATGCCTGGTAAAAGCAGAGTATGATAGCTAAGAATATGGAGAAAATTCTGTCTTTTGATTGCAAATATGCGGAGGGAGTATAAAAGTGAATAAAGAAGGCTGTTGTATAAAACAACTGTCTCCGGATTACATCTGCAAACTAAGGGCAACCATGGCATCCGTGACGGAGAGGGAGAAGCGTTCATCCATGTATACGGATAAGAGTCTAGCTAGCTAAATTTTCAGTTATTATATATAATTCTGTCAGAAAGTTGTTTTAATAGCAAGTTAAAGCGTACTGTTAGATAGCTAGACTATGTCAGCTGGCTGGCTCGCTAGCTAATGTTACATGTATGATCTGTGTAGTAATATTATTCTTATCTTAGAAAGACATTTGCATTGCTAGTTATAGCCTAATGTTAGCTAGCTAGCTAACATTGAACCGAGTTGGTTAGCTACCTGCATATTCATGCATGGTAGTAATGTTATGAGTTGGGATTATGGTTCATTGTTTAGCTAGCTAGCTAAACAAAAGACTCCACTATGCAAGTAACCATTTCAAGGTACCTTTTAATCCTTCTGTATTTTGTGCACGTGACAAATAAACGTAGATTTGATTTGATATAGTGTTTTGGGGCGGCAGGTAGCCTAGTGGTTAGAGCGTTGGGCCAGTAACCAAAAGGTTGCTGGATCGAATCCCCGAGGTGGCAAGGTAACAATCTGTTGTTCTGCCCCTGAAAAAGGCAGTTAAGCCACTGTTCCCTGGTAGGTCATCATTGTAAATAAGAATTTGCTATTAACTGGCTTGCCTAGTTAAATAATGGTTAAATAAAGAAATACAACCTTTTTTCTTTTTTTTTTACAAAATTTACCAAAGACGGCAATGTGAAGAACAACATGAGCTCCACCAAAGTAAAATTAGGATATAACATTAGGCCAACGTTAGGCCAATTCTCCAGTAGAATGCCCTGCTTTTATTTTGCAACAATCACAACTGTGAGCTATTTTTTGTAATTAGCTCGTCATTAACTGTAATAATTACAAAATAATTGCTAAAATGAAGACGTTGTCAGCCATGATATGGTCAGTATTTGAACTGGCTAGCCAGCTAAGTTAACGTTAGCTAGCTAACAAACTAGAAATGAACCAAAACATTGTTTAGAAAGTTGCTTCTAGTTGCCTGGTTTGCTAGATTGGCACATACTGAATTCATTTAAAAAACACCAGTTATGCTGTTTTGGACCACCAGGCTGCTGATGTCATGCAGCCTGTCGTTTTTGTGTTTATACTTTTTCATAACAACAACAGCAAGTTTGATGTCGGAAGACAGTAGAATGTTCATGATGTCACTGCGAAAACTGTCTACTAGTATAAATCAGTATTTAGACTTGAAATCTTTGATTTTTAGTACACTACCATACTCAGTCTGTTTAGCACATGGCCTCACTTGTGAATCCTTAAAGATATGGGAGGGCAAAGGCTTAAGAGGGTGTGAACGTTGATGAATGGGTGTAGACAAAGAAGAGCTCTCCAGTAGGTGTATCAAAACATTCAAGGGCCATTTTTTCAAAAGTGGGGTTACAAGTTTATTCACTTTTGAAGCAGAATTACTTTCCTATTGTTCCTCAACTGTAGTGTATGATGCACCATTTTCTAGCTCTGAGTCTGTACTTTTATCCAATGTTTAAAAAAATACAATTTAAAATGTTGCGACATAAGACCAAATCGAGCCGGTCGGTCCCAAATGGGGTCACGGGAGAATTTACAAAATCCTGAAGAAAGAATATATACAGTACCAGTCAAAAGTTTGAACACACCTACTCATTCAAGGGTTTTTCTTTATTTGTACTATTTCTACATTGTATAATAATAGTGAAGACATCAAAACTATGAAATAACAAATGGAATCATGTAGTAACCAAAAAACTGTTAAACAAATCAAAATACATTTTATATTTGAGATTCGTAGCCACCCTTTGCCTTGATGACAGTTTTGCACACTCTTGGAATGCATTTAAATTAACAGGTGTGCCTTGTTAAAAGTACATTTTTTTGCACGCCCAATTTTTCAGTTTTTGATTTGTTAAAAAAGTTTGAAACATCCAATAAATGTCGTTCCACTTCATGATTGTGTCCCACTTGTTGTTGATTCTTCACAAAAAAATACAGTTTTATGTCTTTATGTTTGAAGCCTGAAATGTGGCAAAAGGTCGCAAAGTTCAAGGGGGCCGAATACTTTCGCAAGGCACTGTAGCTCCCACATGCCTTTTGATGAACGCCAAACGTGTTTGCTTATTTTATTTTTTAATCAATGTATTTCTGGCCACTCTTCCGTAAAGCCCAGCTCTGTGAAGTGTACGGCTTAAAGTGGCCCTATGGACAGATTCTCCAATCTCCGCTGTGGAGCTTTGCAGCTCCTTCAGGGTTAACTTTGGTCTCTTTGTTGCCTCTCTGGTTAATGACTGGTCCATGAGTTTTGGTGGGTGGCCCTCTCTTGGCAGGTTTGTTGTGGTGCCATATTCTTTCAATTTTTTGATAATGGATTGAATGGTGCTCCGTGGGATGTTTGAAAGTTTCTGATATTTTTTATAACCCAACCCTGATCTGTTCTTCTCCACAACTTTGTCCCTGAACTGTTTGGAGAGATCATTTATCTTCATGGTGCCGCGTGCTTGGTGGTGCCCCTTTGCTTAGTGGTGTTACAGACTCTGGGGCCTTTCAGGACAGGTGTGTACAGTTGAAGTTGGAAGTTGACATACACCTTAGCCAAATACATTTAAACTCAGTTTTTCACAATTCCTGACATTTAATCCTAGCAAACATTACCTGTATTAGGTCAGTTAGGATCACCACTTCCACAAGCTTCACACAATAAGTTGGGTGAATTTTGGCCCATTCCTCCTGACAGAGCTGGTGTAACTGAATCAGGTTTGTAGGCCTCCTTGCTCGCACACGCTTTTTCAGTTCTGCCCACAAATTTTCTATGGGATTGAGGTCAGGGCTTTGTGATGGCCACTCCAATACCTTGACTTTGTTGTCCTTAAGCCATTTTGCCACAACTTTGGAAGTATGCTTGGGGTCATTGTCCATTTGGAAGCCCCATTTGCGACCAAGCTTTAACTTCCTGACTGATGTCTTGAGATGTTTCTTCAATATATCCTCATACTTTTCCTACCTCATGATGCCATCTATTTTGTGAAGTGCACCAGACCCTCCTGCAGCAAAGCACCTCCACAACATGATGCTGCCACCCCCGTGCTTCACTTTTGGGATGGTGCTCTTTGGCTTGTATGTCACGTTCTGACCTTAGTTCTTTTGTTATGTCTTTGTTTTAGTATGGTCAGGGCGTGAGTTGGGTGGGTTGTCTATGTTCCTTTTTCTATGTTGTGTTTTGCGTTTGGCCTGGTATGGTTCTCAATCAGAGGCAGGTGTTGTTAGTTGTCTCAGATTGAGAATCATACTTAAGTAGCCTTTTCCCACTTGTGTTTCGTGGGTGAATGTTTTCTGTTTTGTGTATTCACCGTACAGGACTGTTTCGTTGCGTTCGATCTCGTTATTTAGTTTTTTTGTGTTCATGATAATAAATTATCAATATGGACACTTACCACGCTGCGCATTGGTCCTCCGATCCTTTCTACTACTCCTCCTCAGAATAGGAGGAAGACGAGCGTTACAGAATCATCCACTACCAAAGTACCAAGCATCGTGGTATCGGGCAACAGCAGAAATCTCCGGACTCCTGGACATGGGAGGGGATACTTGACGGCAAGGGACCCTGGGCACAGGCTGGGGAATATCGCCGCCCCAAGGCAGAGCTGGAGGCAGCGAAAGCCGAGAGGCGGCATTGTGAGGAGCTAGCACGGCAGCGCGGCTGGGACGAGAGGCGAGATCACGTGACAGATTATGTGACACTTAGATTGCACACAGGTGGACTTTATTTAACTAATTATGTAACTTCTGAAGGTAATTGGTTGCACCAGATCTTATTTAGGGGCTTTACAGCACGCACCACTTTTCCTTTTCACTTCACCAATTTGGACTATTTTGTGTCTGTCCATTACATGAAATCCAAATAAAAATCCATTTAAATTCCAGATTGTAAAGCAAAAAAACGCCAAGGGGGATGAATACTTTTGCAAGGCACTGTAAGAGAACTAACGGGACTGCCCCGGGGGAGAGCCCGACCGACGTGTACTATGGTGCATTAAGTTTGTTGGAACCTCTACAGCTTGCTGATATGAAATAATGATTCATTTAATATTAACTTAATGTGTCCCTGGCGATAATTTCCACGACTCTGGTAAGCCTCTGGGCAGAGGCAGTCAGCCTACAATGCTGGCATATGCCTTGTTACAATAGCCTAAGTATATAACATGAATGATACGACCGTAATAATCATAATGATACGGCCTTGGAGTACCATAAGATTAAGCCAACATAATTCGTTATTTTACATTAACCTATTTAAATGCATTGATATGGTTTAATTGATCATATTCTAGACTCATTATAGTTGCAAATACCACGCAGTTGCACCAGAGAAATGTTAACCAAACAGATATTTTTTGCAGGTACTCTGTTTCCCCACATTTATTGATAAATGAATTTCCCATCATGAAAATGTATCCCCCTTCCCCAATCAAATTCCTTCCATTGATACCACACAAAAAATACAGACAAATACAACTTTTTACTATAATCTGGCAACCCTCATAAAATCCGACATAGCACAAGTATCCCAAAGTATTAAGCGGAAACAAAAATAGAAAACAGCATTGGCATCAAAAAATAAAAAATAAAATGTAAGGCTACTATTATATGACAAGTATTTCGGTGACAACCTGGTTTATTACTAATATTGGGTTGCTAACACTTTTTAAAAATGTTTATAAATAAATGTTGGACTTAAAAAAAGGCAGTGTAGAACCCTATTACCCAAAATGCATTGCTCCAATAACGTTCGGAAGTTCCCCACCAAAATATATTTCCCTATGAATGTCGTACATTTTTTTTCTTCCACGAATTAAGCCACACAAAAACGCAAAATTCGCACGAAATCTTCTGAAATACTTTTAATACATATTTGCACAAATTGAGTGTGAGATTGTGTTGATGTCACAGACATATTTAGGAAACTGAACGAATTGAACGCAAGCATGCAGGGGAAATACAAAAGCATTCTACAGATGAGTGACCGAATCAGTTGATTCAGAGGAAATAATTCTTATTCGAGAGAGACTTTCAAAACCGAACCAAGACCTCTTCCTTCGGCTGTGCATGTTTCTAACAGAAAACATATTCTGTAAGTGTCTCACACGAGTGTTGACTGTTCACCTTCAACGCTTGGAATAAATACTCTGCCGTCTCTCCCTGAGAGATTATGTGCGCGACTTTGAGAAGCTCCGACGCCACATCTCATTAGTGGTGGGACATTATGTCAGATTAATTTGCAATTGACTGCCATAGCCCCACATTAAAGGTATATCATGGTGAGTTGAGAAGTCGATCAGAAATACTGTTATAATGTTTTTCAATTGACTGCCATAGCCCCAATTTAAAAAGTAAACATTGGCTGTTAATTACATACCTTTTTTTCACATGGTTGGGTTCGCGATAATTTGGGGTCGTGGGCCCAAAAAGTTTGTGTCTATGTGTTTGATCAAATCTGTCTCTCCTTCAGCGCCATGGAGTGCCGAGGTATTACGGTCGCTGTCCTTTCAGCACCATGAGCCATCACCTTTGATGTGACACTGTTGTTGTCGCTATTGATGATAGTGTGATAGTGGTGCTAGGTTACTATTGGTTGTATAAACAGTGTGTTTTTGTTTTGCTGGTCGCATTATTTTATGCTATTTGTCACATGTTGTGTCCATGCCGGGTTCCGGCTCTGTGTTGCCGCAGCCCAAAACGCTGCCAGGCCTATTTTATTAATTCTTAATGTCATCAAAAATAATTGCTCCTCTGGTCCGACTACAGAAGATATAACGTCGGGCGCATTAAGTGATGTTATTTTCTTTGATACAATGTATTGTAATATTTTTGGTCCCTCTGAAGGCCTAGGTCCTATAGTCACGGTTCTAGTTCTAGTTTTGATTTACATTTGGTTGAGTTGTCAACTAACGTGAATTCAATGTGAAATCAACAAAACATTTCACAATTTCATTGGATTTACTGTAGGTTAAAAGTTTGTTGAAAAATGTACGAAATGTTGATGACATTTTGCAAATTCAATGAGTTTTCCACATTGATTCAACACCATCACATTGTGTTTTTTTGTTGAAATGATGTGGGAACAACGTTGATTCAACCAGCTTTTGCCCAGTGGGAAGTGTGTATGGGGCCAATAAAATTGATGTAACCATGAGTTTGTTGGGTTGAGTTCACAGCAAGGTTAGATAAATTGATTTTCTGGATCCAGCTCATCATTGTCTCAATCCCACTCGTTATACCAAGTTTTGGTGAGTGCATAGGTAAATACAATTGTGCTTACATTTGTGATCCTTACGAGGGATGTCACCTCACCCAACTCTTTCTTCAGCTCTTCGTACGTTTTCCCACCCTAACACAAAACATGCGTGTACAGTATTATTGATGGAATATATTAACTTAAACAGTTGTGTACACTATTTGACACACACACACACACACACACACACACACACACACACACACACACACAAGCAGACCAAGAGTTAATCTGTAAGAGAAGGAGATCATTTGCACTCACACTCCATTTGGAGGGGTCCCAGGCGGTGAACCAGCCGGTGAAGGTGGGGGGTTCATACCGCTGCTTGATGAGGAGGATAGGGGTGTCAGGGTCCCGGGACCCTGGGTGGGTACGGAGGTACTCCTGACTGGTGACCACCGCTTCCTTCCTCTCCACCTCATTGGCCTCGTTCCCCACCCAGAGGAAGACCTGGACGCAACATCAAATAATTGATGACGGCCCACAAATGGGTGCTTGGCAGTGGTCTAATAGTATTATAGTCTAATGTTTGGACCTACACACTGAAGAAGGCTGTTAAACTGACATTTTAACAATACACACGGTACCTGGTCCCACGTGTCTAGCAACATGACATCATCCTCGCTGAGGTCATCCTGGGTGAACTGGGTCACCTCGGTAACGATGAAACGACCAGTTTTATTGGAGCATTCAAAGAGACGCGGCTGATGATCCAGAGCAACCTGCTGTAGTCTTTCACACACAAAACACATACAGAGAACACAAACAACTTTACATACACCACACTGTTTACTTAAAATTCATAATATCTAGCACAGTGAATCACAATCCATCAATTGTACATGGTTAAGGACGCAATCACTTAACTAACTTCGTACAGCTGCTCCCATTGACATTTTATTAGATAATAGTTGGTTGAAATACAGATTATGGCAAGGCAACTTGTGTATTACCTCTTGTTGTTGGCATAAGGGGCCTTCCCTCCAAGTAAATTCCAGAATTCAATGTGCTCCTGACCCTCTGCCATGATCTCTTCAGCAGTCGAGTGCTGTCCAATCACAGAGCTGACCTCTTTAGCCATGGCCCTCTCATCCCCACTTGATCCCTGGCCAATCAGAGAGAGACTATTAGACAGAATGTTTTACCATCTCTATATCTCTGTGTCTGTGTCCCAAAAGGCAACCTATTCCTACTTATTTTGACCATTAGACCCTGGTATCTCTAAGCTGCTATATCTGTAGTATCCACAACTTCATATACCTAATTCCCCTCCCAAAAGTACCTTGCCACACCACAGGTGAATCCCTGACTGGCTCCTCAGCAGAAATACATCGTTGGAGTTGAGCGAGGCTGCCAGGGCAGGCACCTCGATGGCTTTGGTGTTGGAGGCGTCAGAACCGCGGACCTGGAACAATCTGACTGGTGGCTCTGGGTCAGACACGCCTTTTCTGGAGGTACCGCCCTGTAGAACAGAAGATGAGGAAAGCAGTTGTCACATCCTGATCTGTTTCACCTGTCTTTGTGCTTGTCTTCCCCCACTTCAGGTGTCGCCAATCTTCCCCATTATCCCCAGTGTATATATACCTGTGTTCTCTGTTTGTCTGTTGCCAGTTTGTTTTGTTTCGTGAAACCTACCAGCGTTTTCCCCCTTGCTCATGTCTGTTCTAGTTCCTGTTTTCTATTTTTTCCCGGTTTTGACTGTTCTGCCTGTCCTGACCCTGAGCCTGCCTGCCTTCCTGTACCTTGCCACAGAACACTGGATTATTGACCCCTGGCTGCTCTGACCCTGAGACTGCCTGCCATTCTGGACCTTTTTTTTAACCCTATCTGGATTAATGACGTTGTTGACCTGTCTTTGACCTGTCTTTTTGCATGCCCATGTATTAAAAATAAACGTTTTTTTACTTTGACACTGTCTGCATCTGGGTCTTACCCTAAAACATGATAGCAAGTCAGGTTTGATTTAAATGTACAGTATGTGGTAATAAATTACTTCATGGTTAGAAATCCTATATCAACCTATAATCATGGTTGAACCAAAGACAATTCATTGCTATCAGATAATGACAACCAGTTTCACAATATTTACATTTTATCATTGTACCATTAAATCAAAACAAAATTATCTCACCTCAAAGATAACCATTTTACCCTTGAACATGGCCATAAAGTGTCTGGGTTCCTTGCCCATGGTGATCCTCACTTGTACAGGCTGGTTGCCATACTTTTGATCCAGGGCCACGGCCTGGAAGGCAGACGCTGCTATCTCATCCTGAGAGGCATGGCGCCCCTAAAACAAAATATTTATTTATAAAATGATGAGGCATTTAGCTCTAAAGGTATGCCATTTTGTTGCCATGTTATTACAAATAAAAGGATTCAACTTTATGCATTCTACAATGGCAGGGAGCTCCCTTACTTGCCACATGTAGAGGAGGTAGTTTAGCTTGCTGTGGACCTCATAAGTGTAGAGCACCAGATAGCAGTCTCCTCCATAGAAGAAGCCATGCCACTGGGGTTCCACTGGGACCAACTCCAGGTCCTCGATACGCCACACCTGCATGTGTCACAGAGAGTGTTAAAATGTCCACAGGTAACAAACGGTGAGTAGAATGACGGCGAGATATCTTGGAACAAATTACATGAATCAGAGTTAATATTTTGGTGAGTTTACCTCCACCTGACCAGTGCCATTGTCCACCATGCGCTCCTGTGCCGCTACTTCTGGCATCACGTGCATCTGTGTGGCATCAAACTTCTCCTGAGTCACAATGGCTACGGTGTATATGTAGGTAAGACAGTGTAGAATCACAAAACAAAGACAAGGTGAGGAATTACATACTAAAGGTAGTATTTGCCAAGCACTCACATCTCAATCATACATCAAAAAGGAAGAAAGGTACACTTCCATAGGGGTTCTTTGTGGAGGGATAGGGGTCTACTGAAAACCATTTTCATCTGAAGAACCCATTTTTTGATTGACAAGGGTTCTTTGTAAGGCAAAGGGTTCTACCAAGAACCTTTTTCATCTTAAGAACCATTGTTGGAAGAAAGGGTTCTTTGATAATTATTTGGAAGGGCAAGAAGGATTCTTTGGAAGGCAAGAACATTTTAAATAAAACCCTTCTGAATCCGAATTAATGTACTTTTTCTTCTTTTAAATAGTGCTGTGAGCATGAAGGTTTACCTCAGTGCATAAACTTTAACCATCTACAGTTGAAAAAGACTGAAACAGAGAAGTGAAAGTGATCGTGTGAAATTATGAAGTGAGTGGACAGAAAAATACAGCTTCATTCTATCCAATCAGAGCAGTCGGGTCCTACAGCTACTCTTTCTCTTTACAAACATGCAAACTAGCCAGTTGAGTTATTTAGACCACATAGTACCTCACTTGACTGACTGACATGAGAAAGAGGCGTGCTAGCACCCAAAAAGTCATTTCTTTCAGATCAAGGATAATTACAAAAATACTCTGAATATAATCGTATCCAGTAAATTGCCCATATCCGTTTAATATACTTGTTTTGTCCAACTACTCTGCAAACCTCTAACTTATTGCACCAATTACTGAGATGGTTGTTTCAGTTTACATCTTTTAAGTAGTCTATATTATCAATCTCTCCTACCCTGGCAGTCATTCTGAATGCAAGTCGTGGGTGATTAAAAGTTCCAATTGTTGGATATCCTACCTCTTGCTGGATTCCGATAGGCATTACACAACAATTTGCACACCTGCATAAGGTGACTTGCAGGCCTGATGTGGCCTGTAAACCAGGTGTTTTCTAAAACCACTGTGTTAAGGTATAACTAGTCCCTCAAAGAAAGGCCTTATGATATGTCCCACTGGGCACACCACGTACTTTCAACGTGGGAATTTGGGTAATATTTGGTTGAGACGTTGATCAGTGAGATTTCAACCTTTATTCACCCACTCAAAAAGACAGCCAGAAGTTGATTGAATTCCCAATGTGTTTTCACTATGCTTTCAACAATCTAAAAGCATAACCAAATTCCAATGGAAAAACAGTCAGATATTTTGGTTTAGTTGTCATCTACATGTGTAATCACTGCACTTTAAAAGCACAACACAGTTAAAATGGGAGTACATTGTCAGATATTTAGTATTTATACAACAACGTTATGTGTTATCTCTGTGCTTCATCTAATAGCACAACCAACCAAATTACCTAAATTGCAGTTGAAATTTCATTAAAAGTTCATAGTGAGAGTGATCAATGCTGTTTGAGATTCATACGCAGATTATTATAGCAATTTTGATGACCTCCACAGATCTTTGACCTTTGCATGCACGCTTTCTATGATTACATAAGAATACATTTATAGTTATATTAGGCTAACCTCAAAATGTGGCCATAGATGTGTTACTTTAAGGTTGAATAAATAATGTTACATTAGTTTGAGATAGCCTAAACTTTAGGCTATTTACTGTATTACAAAAGTAATATTGAATTGTGTTTGGCTGTGTCAAGCCTACTCCCGTTGTCCCGCTCCAGTGATCGACGGAAGCAGCAGAAAATCCAAACATCTCCCAGAATGTCGTTGAACAGGCACACCTAATCCGGCAACACCACGACCAACTGGCGCAACTGGGTACGGCTATGAATGAGGTCCTCTGCGTTCTCCAACGCCTTGACATCACCCGAGGGGCGTCATCTACAACTAGCCAGTCCCCCAGCCTATCCAGCAGTCCGCCCAGGTTAGCGATACCCGGTTGTCCTCCCGGACAAATATGACGGGACTCCATCTAAATGCTGTGGCTTCCTACTCCAGTGATCCCTCTATTTCTTCCATCAGACGTGAGACCCTACCACTGAGAGGTTCGAGGTTGCCATGTAATTTCCCTGCTGACCGGACGGGCGTTGGAGTGGGCCACGGACGTCTGGGAGAGAGAAGAGGAGGATCTGGGTTCCAATGAGAGGTTCATGGCTCTGTTCAGGGTGGTCATCGATCATCCACTGGAGGGCGGAGAGGGAGGTGAGCGACTACTCCAACTTCAGGAGAGTGCCCAAACCGCTGCGGAGTACGCCCTCACCTTCCGGACCATGGCAGCCTCCAGTGGATTGAATGAGCCGGCGCTCCGCATCCTATTCAGAAGAAGACTGTGCAAACAGCTCCAGACGGAGCTGGCGTGTCGAAATGACAGCCACTCTTTGGACGCACTCACCGCGATGACCATCCATCTGGACAATCTTCTTCGCGAGCGTGGGGACCCACATTGCCTCTCGCCCTCCTCTTTTGGCCGTCCTGAGACAGAGCCTGAACCCATGGAGGTAGGGTCTACAAACCTGCCGGCGGCAGAGCTGGGGCACTGTCCCTATTGCGGTCAGTAGGGGCACCAGCTTCAACAGTGCCCGGTGCGTCCCAACCAGGGATCCACGAGGGCAGGGGAACAGCCCTGTGATCAACAGTCTCCCCGGGTAGGCGTGAGTATTCCATCATCATCACTTTCCACCAAACGCTTTCTGGTTTCAATTTCACTGGCTGGCTGTCCCTCATGTATTGTTCTAGCGAACTCTGGTGCCATGGGGAATTTCATTGACAAGGCCCTTGCCTCCTCCCTGAACATCACCTCATACCCACTCTCCTCTCATTTTTCAGTTCAAGCACTGGATAGTCGACCACTTGGAAACGGGACAATCACACACATCACAGCACCACTCACCATTACCATGGGACCCCTGCACCACAAAAGCCTTCCCTTCGTCATCATTGAGGCACCCGTACACAAAGTCATCCTCGGCCTCTGTGGCTTCAACTTCACGACCCCACCATCTCCTGGTCGAGGATGGAGATCACTGCCTGGGCACCCAGATGTCAGAATACCTGCTTCCCTTACCCTGTGGTTCCACGTCAGTTGAGAGTCCTGTGGTTCCAGATCAACATCCCAGAGGCTTACCGGGATCTCCAGGACCAGCACCACCTGTCTCTCTCCGAGTCGTCCCTGGGACTGTGCCATTAACCTGCTAGCAGATACTGTGCCTCTGCGCAGCCGCCTCCACCTCCTGTCAATGGCTGAAACCAAGGCTATGGAGGAATACATCCAGGAGACTCTCCGACAGCGTTTCATCCACCCCCAAACAGTTCCGCGGGGCCAGTTTTCTTACTAAACGGGACCTGCGGAGTGCCTACAATCTGATCTGCATCCGGATGGGGCATGAATGAAAAACAGCCTATAGCACGATGTCTGGGCACTACAAGTACTTGGTGATGCCTTATGGATTAGCCAATTCTCCATCGTTGTTCCAGGCATTCGTGAACGAGGTGTTCTGGGACGACCTCCTGGAGAACCATCTGTACGTCAAAGCGGAGAAGTGCCAGTTCCATCAGGCCGCTGTCTCATTCTTGGGATACCGGATCAGCCCGCAGGGAGTGGTTATGGATGAAAGGAAGTTTGAGGCAGTCAGGTAATGGCCAGTCCCAACCACCATAAAGGGACTACAATGGACTACTGCCGCTTCATTAAGAACCTCAGCTCCATCGCCTCTTCTCTCAACTCTCTCCTCAAGTGTGGCCCCCGTAAGTTTGTGTGGAGTCCTACAGCCGATGAGGCCTTCCACCTACTGATGGGGCATTTCACCTCCGCCCCGATTCTGAAACACCCAAATCCTACACTGCCCTTCGTGGTGGAGTTGACGCCTCAGAAGTGGGTGTGGGGGCTGTCCAGTCACAACGCCTAGGTAACCCACAAAAATGTTACTACTACAAGAGTGCGTACTACTAAAAAAAACTGTCTCCTGCAGAGAGGAACTATGACGTCGGCGACCGGGAGCTCCTGGCGGAGAAGCTGGCACTAGAGGAGTGGAAACACTGGCTGGAGGGCGCCAAGGACCCATTTCTCATCCTCAAAGACCATCGGAACCTGAAGTACCACCAAAGCCGATGCCCTGTTCCGTCTCCACGATTCGGGACAGGTTCCTGTCCAGAGTGCGCCCATCATTCCGCCCTCCCGAATCGTTGCCCCCATACATTGGAACATAGACGTGGACATCCGCCAGGCTCTGGAGAAGGAACCAGCGCCTGCTACTATTGACCAGGGCGCACACATCCCTTGCCGCTGGACACCCAAGTTTCACCTGCACCATTCGATTAATCTCCACTAAGTACTGATGGCCCATTTTGGCACAGGACGTTGCCGGCTACGCAACTCCTGCTCCATATTTTCCCAAACCAAATCTGCCCGGCACGCTCCAGCAGGGAAACTCCTTGCCTTCCAGTGCATCAGCCGCCTTGGTTGATCTCATCTGTCCTTTGATTTCATCACTGATATCCCCTCTTCAGATGATTTCACTACGATTATGGTTATTGTATACAGATTCTCTAAATCCTGCCGATTTATCCCTCTCTCCAGTCCTCATACCGCTCTCCAGGTCGCTGAGGCACTGTCGCAGCAGGTCTTCCGACACTATAGCCTATGGAGGACATTGTCTCAGACCGTGGCCCCCAATTCACGTCACGGGTATGGAAAGCGTTCATGGAGAAGCTGGGTTCACGGTCAGCCTCACTTTCGGGAACAGGCCTCAGTCCAATGGGCAGGTGAAGAGGATAACCCCGGAGCTGGGGAAGTTCCTTAGGAGTCACTGCCAGGACCAGCAGGGGGAGTGATCCTGGTTTCTTCTCTGGGCAGATTACGCCCAGGATTCACTGCATCACTCCTCCACCGGACTGACCCCCTTCCAGTGTGTCCTAGGAAATCAGCCAGCCCTGGCTCCGTGGACACCAAGGCAGACCGAAGCTCCTGCTGTGGACGAGTGGTTCAGGCGCGCAGAGGAGGTTTGGAACAATGCCCACATGAGACTCCAGCACGTTGTCCACCGCCAGAAGGAGTAGGTGGACCGCCACCACAGTGAGGCTCCCGTGTTTCATCCTGGTGATCGCGTCTGGCTCTCCACCAGGAACCTCCCACTCCGCCTGCCCTGTAAAAAGCTGAGCTCCTGATTTGTGGGGCTGTTCAAGGTCCTCTGGACGGTCAACGAGTTAACCTATAGATTACAGCTCCCCCACTAACTACCGGATCTCACCCTCTTTTCATGTTTCCCTCCTCAGGCCGGTGGATCCTGGTCCCCTGGCTGGTTCCTTCCCCCGCGACACCCCTCCGCCTCCCCTGGACATCGATTGGAGCCCTGCCTATGCCTTCAGATCCCTCCTGGACTCCCAACGTTGTGGGGGTCAGCTCCAGTACCTGGTTGACTGGGATGGGTACGGCCCAGAGGAGCGCTGTTGGGTCCCGGTGGACGACATCCTGGATCCCAACATCATCCGGGATTTCCACCTCCGGACCAGCACGCTCCTCGCTCTCGGGGTGGTCCCCCTGGATGGCGTTGTCCTGCGGCTGGAGCTGTGCATCAGGAGGGGGTTACTGTCATGTTTACTCCCACTCCGGCACTCGATGTCGCCGGTCTGCTGACCACTGGTCCTTGCAACCCACATTACGCACACCTGCACACCTGCACTCCTTATGCACTCCTGGACTTCATCAGTACCTTGATTACTCCACCTTTATTTAGTCCTCAATAGCCTCAGATTCCAGGCAGTATTGTTTTTGTTTTCATTCCCAGTACGCTTTTCCAGTTTTGTATGTCTTCATTTTCTTGGTTATTAAACTCACCAACTGCACTTACTTCATGACTCCGTGTCCGCGTTACAGGTTGACATGGCAAATGAATAATGTCTATATCTCAACCAAGAATGCTTTTCCTTTTTTTGTTTGAGAATAGGACTAAATCAAATCAAACTTTTTTTTAAATGCATTTTAAGTTTGATTCGATTTAGTCCTATTCTTTAACTTTGATTCTTGGTTGAGATGGAGATGTGAATCCATCATACTAATGATTAACTTGAAGATTACCAAACTTTAATCAACCAAAGTTTGAAACCCTAGGCATATACAGTACCAGTCAAAAGTTTGGACACACCTACTCATTCAAGGGTTTTTTTATTTTTACTTTTCTACATTGTAGAATAATAGTGAACACTTCAAAACTATGAAATAACACATATGAGACTCACCACCTGGATTCGGTCTTATGTAGCAAAATTTGAAATTGTGTTTTTTACATTGGAGAAAAGTAGAGACTCAGAGCTACAAAATGGTTTATCATAAACTGAATTTTTAAGGAACAATGGGAAAGTAATTATGCTTTGAAAGTTGATAAACTTGTAAACTCACTTTTGAGAAAATGGCCCTTTGAATGTTTTGGTATCTAGTGAAGAGCTCTTCTTTGTCAACACACATTCAGCATAATTTACACCCTCTTAAGCTTTAGCCCCACCCATCTCGTTTGCTCTCGGAGAGTTCAGAGCGCACACTTGACGCTCTGGCCGATGATTTGTTTACCTATGGATAACATGAAAACAGCCTAATCAGTTCTATTATGGAATCTTGTAGTAACCAAAAAAGTGTTTAACAAATAAAAATGTATTTTACATTTGAGATTCTTCAAAGCCACCCTTTGCCTTGATGACAGCTTTGCACACTCTTGGCGTTCTCTCAAGCAGCTTCACCTGGAATGCTTTTCCAGCAGTCTTGAAGGAATTCCCACATATGCTGAGCACTTGTTGGCTGCTTTTCCTTCACTATGCAGTCAAACTCATCCCAAACCATCTCAATTGGGTTGAGGTTGGGAGATTGTGGAGGCCACATACGTTATTTCATAGTTGAAGATCTGACGTTGTTTCAAAGGTACAAATTCAGCATACTTTATACAAGGTTTGTATATGTTGAAAATTGGTTTCAATGACGACAATTCCGTGGTTCACCCTTTTTTATCAAATGCATTTTCCATGTAGATTCCACGTCACAATAAGTTGACAAATTAGGTTGAAACAATGTTGATTCAACCAGTTTGTGCCCAGTGGGATGTAATATATTGTCATTAAGTGTTTAATTGTAAAGGCTGGCTGAAATGCTCCTCATAGAAGGTTCTAAGAAGAACCTTTTAAAGATGAAGGGATTCTCATAAGAACCGCTCAAAGAGAGTTCTATAAAAAACCTTCAGATAATAAAAGGGTTATTGGCAGAACGATTTATAGAGGGTAGTAGGAAGAACCCTTATAATGGGTTCTAGGTAGAACCATTTAGAGTTTTTCTAGTGATTGATTTGCTTCTGTTAGCTAACATAGAAACACATACCCACTCTCCCCACATTGTGTGTCTTTCCCAGGCCTACAGTCTGGTCCTTCACACTCCAGCTCTGGAACAGCTGCTTAAAGAGGGCCGACTCGGCCCCGTCATTCACTGTCTCCACGTTGGTGGTGGTGGAGTAGTTCTTCAGCTTAATGAACTCCTGTTCACAGAGGCAGGAGACAGTTTCAGAGTCTTCCCATCAGATACTGCAACTGGTATTTGACACACAAAACTCAACTATGGCTTATTTTTTGTTACAGTATGTACAGTATGTGTGATCTCTTGTACCCACCAAAGCTCTGGAAAAGGCAGCCTGTCTCTCGGCCTTGTTGGCTCGCTTCCCCTTCCACACAAAGATCTTCACCCCTCCCTGGTCTAGGAAGTAACAGTCCTAGAGAAAGATGAAGTCACATGAGGTAATATGTATAGCTTGGGAGCAAATTACTCTTAATAATGCCGAGATCAAATTATGTCCGACTTGTACAGTTTGCTGCTCTGCAGACTCACATCATGATTTAACAGGTCCTGAACCAGTGGCCTGGTGGCAACTTCCGTGACTTTCATCTGGCCCTCAGCATTAGACACACTGTTGGGGAAAGGACATACAGTGCATTTGGAAACTATTCATGCTCCTTGACTTTTTCGACATTTTGTTACAATACAGCCATGTTCTAAAATTGATTAAATCGTTTTTTCGCCCATCAATCTACACACAATACCCCATAATGACAAAACAAAAACAGTTTTTTTTACATTTTTGCAAATGTATAAACTGAAATATCACATTTATATTAGTATTCATACCCTTTACTCAGTACTTTGTTGAAGCACCTTTGGCAGAGATTACAGCCTCAAGTCTTCTTGGGTATGACACTATGAGCTTTGCACACCTGTATTTGGGGAGTTTCTCCAATTCTTCTCTGCAGATCCTCTCAAGCTCGGTCAGGTTGGAAGGGGAGCTTCTCTGCATAGCTATTTTCAGGTCTCTCCAGAGATGTTCGATCAGGTTCAAGTCCGGGCTCTGGCTGGGCCACTCAAGGACATTCAGAGACTTCTTCCGAAGCCACTCCTGCGTTGTGTGCTTAGGGACGTTGTTCTGTTGGAAGGTGAACCTTCGCCCCAGTCTGAGGTCCTGAGCACTGGAGTAGGTTTTCATCAAGGCTCTCGCTATACTTTGCTCAGTTCATCTTTCCCTCGATCCTGACTAGTCTCCCATTCCCTGCAGCTGAAAACATCCCCACAGAATGATGCTCCCACCACCATGCCTCACCGTAGGCATGGCCAGGTTTCCTCCAGACATGACGCTCAGGCCAAAGAGTTCAATCTTGGTTTCATCAGACCAGAAAATCTTGTTTCTCATGGTCTTAGAGTCCTTTAGATGCCTTTTGCAAACTCCAAGTGGGCTGTCATGTGCCTTTTACTGAGGAGTGGCTTCCGTCTGGCCACTCTACCATAACGACCTGATTGGTGGAGTGTTGCAGAGTTGGACGTCCTTCTGGAAGATTCTCCCATCTTCAAAAAGGAACTCTGGAGCTCTGTCAGAGTGACCATCGGGTTCTTGGTCACCTCCCTGACTAAGGCCCTTCGCCCATGATTGCTCAGTTTGGCCGGGTGGCCAGCTCTAGAAAGAGTCTTGGTTGTTCCAAACTTCTTCAAATTAAGAATGATGGAGGCCACTGTGTTTTTGGGGACCTTCAATGCCGCAGACATTTTTGGTACTCTTCCCCAGATCTGTGCCTCCACACAATCCTGTCTCGGAGCTCTACGGACAATTCTTTTGACTTCATGGCTTGGTTTTTGCTCTGACATACACTGTCAACTGTGGGACTTTATGCAGACAGGTGTGTGCCTTTCCAAATCATGTCAAATCAATTGAATTTACCACAGGTGCACTCCAATCAAGTTGTAGAAACATCTAAAGGATGATTAATGGAAACAGGATGCACCTGAGTCTCATATAAAAGGGTCTGAATACTTATGCAAATAAGGTATTTCTGTTTTTAATTATTTATACATTTGCAAATATTTCTGAAAACCTGTTTTTGCTTTGTCATTATGGGGTTTTGTGTGTAGATTGATGAGGAAAAAAAATATTTAATTCATTTGAGAATACGAATGTAACGTAACAAAATGTGGAGAAAGGGTCTGAATGCTTTCCGAATGCACCGTATTTACTAATGAGTAAGTATGATTTAGCCTGCGTGCCAGTCGTGCTATCATGCAAACATGGTTTGGCTTGAAAATTAGCAATGGAATTGACATGAGCACAAACACATCTGGGACTAGGCTAAGTATTATTTAGAAAGAGTATAAAACTTTGTTAAGTTCCACTTTCTTTGCAATAAATGCCTGAAACAATTCAAACAGGCAAAAAGACAGGACATCTGGACATGGCCCTCAGCCACTCACTGGTACAGAGTAAGCTGAGCTTTCTGTTGTTGGTCCGCTGTTTCATCAGGCATTCCATTGAGAAGCTTGGAGGTCCGTTGCCCCAGGATGCTAATAAGGATCTCCATCAGTTTAGAGGAGTTCCCCTCTGTGTCCCCTTCTATCACTCCTATCTCCGCCCGACCCCCTCGCTCCCGGTCCCGAATGTCTTTAGCCAACAGCATGCCCTAAGAGTCATTGAATGTAAAGTTAGAGGTGCGTGACATGGATTGATTTTCTGTGATTCTAAAACGTTAATTCTAATGTGTTTCTATTAAGGGTCTCTTCAGCCAATCTTTAGGGGAGTGAAGTGGATTTCCCTTCAACTACTCTTGATTTATTGAGCTACCAATGTGGAATTAGCTTCCTTGTGTCACTGGTAGGATGGTAGGTGCAATAAGATTACATTCTCATTGGGCACACACTGACTGAATCAACCTTGTTTCAACATCATTTGTCAACCTATTATGAAGTAGAATCTACATGGAAAACTCAATTGGATTTGCAAAAAGTCATCAACCAGTACTGTTTTCACATCATTTCAACCAGTGTTGTAAACATTTCAATCAGGGTAAAACTTAAAAACTTAAATACAATGACTTAACCTGACTAACAGGTTGTTACATCAATTTAATTTCAACATAATCATCAGAACTACAGTGCATTCGTTAAGAATTCAGACTCCTTGACCTTTTCCACATTCTGTTGCATTACAGCCTTATTCTAAAATGGATGAAATTGTTTTTCCCCCTCATCACTCTACACACAGTACCCAATAATGACAATGTTTTTAGACATTTCTGCAAATGTATTAAAAATATATATATATTTATATATCACATTTACTTAAGTATTCAGACCCTTTACTCAGTACTTTGTTGAAGCACGTTTGGCAGCGTTTAAGGCCTCAAGTCTTCTTAGGTATGACGCTACAAGCTTGGCACCCCTGTACTTGGCGAGTTTCTCCCATTCTTCTCTGCAGATCCTCAAGCTCTGTCAGGTTAGATGGGGAACGTCGCTGCACAGCTATTTTCACGTCTTTCCAGAGATGTTCGATCAGGTTCAAGTCCGGGCTCTGGCTGGGCCACTCAAGGATATTCCGAGACATGTCTCGAAGCCACTCCTGTGTTGTCTTGGCTGTGTGCTTAGAGTCGGTGTCCTGTTGGAAGGTGAATCTTCACCCCAGTCTGAGGTCCTGAGCGCTCTGGAGCAGGTTTTCATCAAGGATCTCTCTGTACTTTGCTCAGTTCATCTTTCTCTCAATCCATGACTAAACTCCCAGTCCCTGCGCTGAAAAACATCCCCACAGCATGATGCTGCCACCACCATGCTTAACTGTAGGGACGGTGCCAGGTTTCCACCAGGAGTGAGGCTTGGCATTCAGGCCAAAGAGTTCAATCTTGGTTTCATCAGACCGGTGAATCTTGTTTCTCATGTTCTGAGTCCTTTAGGTGCCTTTTGGCAAACTCCAAGCAGGCTGTCATGCCTTTCACTGAGAAGTCGCTTCCGTCTGGCCACTCTACCGTAAATGTCTGATTGGTGGATTGCTTTAGAGATGATTGTCCTTCTGGAAGGTTCTCCCATCTCCACAGAGGAAGTCTGGAGCTCTGTCAGAGTGACCATCGGGTTCTCAGTCTCCTCCCTGACCAATCCCCCGATTGCTCAGTTTGGCCCGGTGGCCAGCTCTAGGAAGAGTCTTGGTTGTTTCAAACTTCTTCCATTTAAGAATGATGGAGGCCACTGTGTTCTTGGGCACCTTCAATGCTGCAGACATTTTTTGGTACCATTCCCCAGATCTGTGCCTTGACACAATCCTGTCTCGGAGCTCTACGACTTACTTCTACCTCATGGCTTGGTTTTTGCTCTGACATGCACTGTCAACTGTGGGACCATATATACTGTAGACGTGTGTCTCTTTCCAAATCATGTCCAATCAATTGAATTTACCACAGGTGGACTCCAATCAAGTTGTAGAAACATCTCAGGATGTTCAATGGACACAGGATGCACCTGAGCTCAATTTTGAGTCTCATAGCAAAGGGTCTGAATACTTATGTAAATAAAGAATTTCAGTTTCGTTTTTTTATATAAATTTGCAAGAAATTCTAAAAACCTGGTTTCGCTTTGTCATTGTGTGTGGATTGATGAGGAAAACATTGATTAAATGTCTAAGAATAAGGCTGTAACGTAACAAAATGTGGAAAAAGTGAAGGGGTTTGAATACTTTCCGAATGCACTGTATATTGCTATTTAATTTATAATGCCCTTTTACATAAAGTCCCACTAAACCTAACATCTTTACTAAACTTTGGACATGTGAGTTACCATACCCGGTTTCAGGGATGGCTAACTCTGGAAATTAATTTGGTCTCTATTGAGTTACGTATATCAGCTTCTAGTTTTCTTGCACATTATTTGTGGAACAATCTTCAAAATGTTCTTAAATTTGTATTTATATTTTGATGTGTATTTTTTTGTCATTTCTGTAATTCAGGGCTCATCTATAAAAGAGACCTTGATCTCAGTATGACTCCCTGATAAAATTAAGGTTAAATAACAAATACATGTCTGACACTTACAAAATAAATTGACAATAGGAAGCTTGTGGGAGCTGTTTTGCTAGACTTCAGTTCAGCTTTTGACATTATCGATCATTATCTTCTGCTGGAAAATGTACGTGTTATGGCTTTTTATCCCCTGCTATAGATATCAGTTTGTCTCTGTGAATGGTTTGTCCTCTGACAAATCAACTGTAAATTTTGGTGTTCCTCAAGGTTCCGTTTTAGGACCACTATTGTTTTCACTATATATTTTACCTCTTGGGGATGTCATTCGAAAACATAATGTTAACTTTCACTGCTATGCGGATGACACACAGCTGTACATTTCAATGAAACATGGTGAAGCCCAAAAATTGTCCTCGGTAGAAGCATGTGTTTCAGACATAAGGAAGTGGACGGCTGCAAACTTTCTACTTTTAAACTCGGACAAAACAGAGATGCTTGTTCTAGGTCCCAAGAAACAAAGAGATATTCTGTTGAATCTGACAATTAATCTTAATGGTTGTACAGTTGTCTCAAATAAAACTGTGAAGGACCTTGGCGTTACTCTGGACCCTGATCTCTCTTTTGAAGAACATATCAAGACCATTTCAAGGACAGCTTTTTTCCATCTACGTAACATTGCAAAAATCAGAAACTTTCTGTCCAAAAATGATGCAGAAAAATTCATCCATGCTTTTGTCACTTCTAGGTTAGACTACTGCAATGCTCTACTTTCCGGCTACCTGGATAAAGCACTAAATAAACTTCAGTTAGTGCTAAATACTGCTGCTAGAATCCTGACTAGAACCAAAAAATTTGATCATATTACTCCAGTGCTAGCCTCCCTACACTGGCTTCCTGTCAAAGCAAGGGCTGATTTCAAGGTGTTACTGCTAACCTACAACGCATTACATGGGCTTGCTCCTACCTATCTCTCTGATTTGGTCCTGCCGTACATACCTACACGTACGCTACGGTCACAAGACGCATGCCTCCTAATTGTCCCTAGAATTTCTAAGCAAACAGCTGGAGGCAGGGCTTTCTCCTATAGAGCTTCATTTTTATGGAACGGTCTGCCTACCCATGTCAGAGACGCAAACTCGGTCTCAACCTTTAAGTCTTTACTGAAGACTCATCTCTTCAGTGGGTCATATGATTGAGTGTAGTCTGGCCCAGGAGTGGGAAGGTGAACGGAAAGGCTCTGGAGCAACGAACCGCCCTTGCTGTCTCTGCCTGGCCGGTTCCCCTCTTTCCACTGGGATTCTCTGCCTCTAACCCTATGACAGGGGCTGAGTCACTGGCTTACTGGGGCTCTCTCATACCGTCCCTGGGAGGGGTGCGTCACCTGAGTGGGTTGAGTCACTGATGTGATCGTCTTGTCTGGGTTGGCGCCCCCCCCTTGGGCTGTGCCGTGGCGGAAATCTTTGTGGGCTATACTCAGCCTTGTCTCAGGATGGTAAGTTGGTGGTTGAAGATATCCCTCTAGTGGTGTGGGGGCTGTGCTTTGGCAAAGTGGGTGGGGTTATATCCTTCCTGTTTTGCCCTGTCCGGGGGTGTCCTCGGATGGGGCCACAGTGTCTCCTGACCCCTCCTGTCTCAGCCTCCAGTATTTATGCTGCAGTAGTTTATGTGTCGGGGGGCTAGGGTCAGTTTGTTATATCTGGAGTACTTCTCCTGTCCTATTCGGTGTCCTGTGTGAATTTAAGTGTGCTCTCTCTAATTCTCTCTTTCTTTCTCTCTCTCGGAGGACCTGAGCCCTAGGACCATGCCTCAGGACTACCTGACATGATGACTCCTTGCTGTCCCCAGTCCACCTAGCTGTGCTGCTGCTCCAGTTTCAACTGTTCTGCCTTATTATTATTGGACCATGCTGGTCATTTATGAACATTTGAACATCTTGGCCATGTTCTGTTATAATCTCCACCCGGCACAGCCAGAAGAGGACTGGCCACCTCACATTGCTTGGTTCCTCTCTAGGTTTCTTCCTAGGTTTTGGCCTTTCTAGGGAGTTTTTCCTAGCCACAGTGCTTCTACACCTGCATTGCTTGCTGTTTGGTGGAGTCGGGCATTCCCCAGGGCAGTTGTTTAGGCCCTTTACTAATGACCTGACACCGGCACTGAGTAAGGCCTGTGTGTCGATGTACTCTGAATACTAAACATTATACGTGTTAACTACCACAGCTCGTGAAATCACTGCCACACTTAACAAAGAACTGCAGTCAGTTTTAGAATGGGTGGCAAGTAATAAGCTAGCACTAAACATTTCAAAAACTAAAAGCATTGTATTTGGGACAAACCATTCACTAAACCCTAAACCTCAACTAAATCTTGTAATGAATAATGTGGAAATTGAGCAAATTGAGGAGACTAAATTGCTTGGTGTAAGCCTGGATTGTAAACTGTCATGGTCAAAGCATATTGATGCAATGGTAGCTACGATGGGGAGAGAGGTCTGTCCATAATAAAGCACTGCTCTGCTTTCTTGACATTGCTATCAACAAAACAAGTCCTACAAGCCCTAGTTTTGTCGCACCTGGACTACTGCCCAGTCATATGGTCAAATGCCACAAAGAGGGACATAGGCAAATTACAGTTGGCCCAGAACAGAGCAGTACGGCTGGCCCTTAAATATACACACAGAGCTGACATCAATGACAATCTCTCATGGCTCAAAATAGAGGAGAGATTGACTGCATCACTACTTGTCTGTTCAAACGACTAGCACACAGCTCAGACACCCATGCATACCCCACAAAACATGCCACCAGGGGTCTCTTCACAGTCCCCAAGTCCAGAACAGACTCCAAGAAACTCACAGTGCTACACAGAGCCATGACTACATGGAATTCTATTCTATATCAAGTAACTCATGCAAGCAGTAAAATCAGATTTTTTTAAAACTGGTAAAACGACACCTTATGGAACAACGCCGCAGACTGTGAAGAGAGACACACACACAGGCACACACGCGTAAACACACACGCTAGCACTCACACTACGCACATGTACAGTACATTGTAATATTGTTGCATGGTGGTATTATACTGTATGTAGTGGTGTAATGATGTTATATGACGTATTGTTTAATTTTTCTATGCAATTTCAACATATACATAGTTCTAATGGTTATGTTAAAACTAGATCGATGTAACAACCTGTTAGTCAGGTTAAATCATTGTATTTATGTAAAGGTTTTATTCTAATTTCAATGTTTACAGCGCTGATTGAAATGAGATGAAAATGGATGACCTTTCACTGATGACTTTTTCAAAATACAAATGTGTTTCCCACGTAGATTCCACATCACAATAGGTTGACAAATGACGTTGAAACAACATTGATTCAACTAGTGTGGGTTGACTTTACTGTTGGTGCACTCCTTGAGAACAGCATTTGCACAGATCATTACTGTACCTTGAGCCTCTCCTGTCTGTTGCTCTCTGGTCCATTCCACTGAATGATGGTCTTACCAGAGTCCAACAGAAAGACATCCCCAAGATTGAAGCTTTCCCAGCTCATCTCTACCTACAGTATGCAGGAAATTGTGCAAGATATATTACAAGTAAAATTTCAGGCATTATCAGAGGCACCTCCTGTTGTGTTCCACAGAATGACTTCCCCCTGTATGTGTTTCTCACCTCCATGGCGCTTATCCTTTTCTTCCCTTTCACATGGAGCAGTCTCTGGATGTCATAACTGTTAGTCTCTGTGTGTCTCATTCCTGACGCCACCCCACCCTTCTTATAGCTGTAAGGGGCGGAGAGGTAAGTAGGCAAAACAATCAATCTCTTGCTTTTATTACAGTGCATGGTCCTTTTTTATATATATATATCAAATCAAATTTTATTTGTCACATGCACCAAATACAACAGGTGCAGGTCTCATCATGAAATGCTTAGTTACAAGCCCTTAACCAACAATGCAGTTCAAGAAATAGAGCATTTGCTCTAAAATAAAATGGGTTTGAGATTGCACACTAATCACCATTGATAACTACGCTCATTTCCCCAAACTACACTCACAGAAGAATTACCCTTAGTGCTTCAGAATAAGATCAGAATGAGAATACTGAACAGAGTGTAATGATGAGATTGCTCTCTCTCTCTCTGTAAGCCTATAAGGTTAATGTGGCTCCCTGGCTGCTCTGCAAATAGACCTACATGACCCCTTGTTTGAAGTATCCTCGGAAGGCATCAGACTCATAGTTCTGGACCTCACGGTGCTGGACAGGCCCTGATCCCAGGAACTCATCCAGCTGGATGGTGTAGACGGCGGCCGCACCCTGTTCATCCTGACTGGACTGGGAGCCGATCCAGTAGTGGATGTCATAGATCAGAGAGCTGCCCACTTTCTGGGTCTGAGACAGACAGGGGAGATAGAGAGATGGGGGGGGGGGGGGAGACAAAAAGCATGGAGGGAGAGGCAGACAGACAAAAAGACAGATATGGAAAGAGGAAACATCACATAGGGCATTGATAATCATGTAGCACAGACTCCAAAGCAAACATCATCTATAGTGCAAACACACTGATTCCCTCCAGGGCATTTAGCTAAGTCATAACTCCCTAATTCAACAAATGAATGTGCTGACATGACACCCCTGATAAGTATCATGGCCCCCGGACTTACAGAGAGTAGGATGTAGCAGTCACCCTCGTAGAAATTGCCAAGGGATTTTTCAGGGACTTGCACCAGCTCCATTTTCTGGGAGGACAAAGAAATCGTTTTCACCACTGACTGTGAATACACACCCTGATCCATTTTAAATAATATACTGACTGACAGCCTCTTTACCTCGATTCGCCAGATTATAATCCCAGGATTGTGGGTTACTGCGCGGAATGTGTACTCCATGTTTCTCAGATTCAGGCAATCTCAATCTGATGTTGGAAAGAGTTCCTTGGCCCACCTCCTGGTTTTGGACCCAGGAAGGAGTAATTTGTTAACCACTTAAACAAATTACATTATCTAAAACCGGAGGTTATTGAGATGGATATTAAAAGGACTTCAATATCCATTTCAGGATTACTGGAGGTTTACTGCAGGACTAATGTATTTACATCATAAACCGGTCAGACAGCGTGTTGTCGGAAGAAGAGAAAGAAGCATTCAAAAGCACTGCATTGCTGTTGACACCCACTACTATACGTTTGATTCAGTCAATCTCACAAAGTTCACGACATACTGTATTTTACTGTTCTGATAGTCAGAGATGTGTTTGCCTCAGCCCGCTGACCATTAACTCCATCGATCCAGCCACAAAACATCCTAACTCTCTCCTTTCAAATCACATCATGAAACTCAGTGAGCCACTGTCTGAAATTACAGAGGGCAGATATGATCAAGTCAAACAGTACCTTGAGTTGCGGCTGCGGAGACAGAAGACAAGCGTGTCCAGCTAGAGAGTTGCTTGCTTGTAGGAGTAAGTGTCTCTGTGTGTGTCTGGATGGTTCTTCCGTTGACTCAAGGTTGGACACAGCAGTGCAACCCCCAGGAGAGAACCAGACGATTTAGGGCTGTCACTGGAGCATCAAAGCATCCTTCTCCTCTTCCTCCTCCTGGCCCTCGCCCCCTGAGAGATTTGCCTGAGTTTGCATGTTCCAGGACCTCCTATCGCTCCGTCCAATCGCTGATTAGAGAAAGGGAAAGATACACAAACCAGCAGGCAAATGAGGATAAAGCAGACACGACTCCTATTCAAAAGACCACAGGCTGAAAAGACACTTTAGTGGTAGTGGTGGTGGGACTGTGTGAGGGAGGGGGGAGTGGAGGGGGAGAGAAATAAAGGGAGGGAGGTGGAGTAGTTAAAACCCTCCCTTTGCCAGGAAATGGATCTGGCTGTATTGGAAGGAAGCCACAGAGCTATGGATTTTTAGTTAAATGATGTACTGCACAGAGGGTGTACCACTGATGCTTTAATGCAGTTGCTGCCTATAATATTCATGTATTAGAAGGTCCTAACAGCCACCCCAAGTAGAGGCCTATACTGTAGGAGAGAATCTCACGAGGCCACATTGCTATGTGACATTCACTCTACATTGATTATGTTTCGAATGGTGTTATTGATTTTCAACATCAGAATGCTCTCACTGGATGTCCTTACTGACAAATCTAGCTGCAGTCTAAAAGTACCTTTCCATGAAATCTGATGATTCATGCCAGACATACGGAAGCAGTCTGAAAGGTTTATTCAAGAACTCAACCTTGTTGGACGCATCACACAAATACTGGGGGGCCCTTACCAGCCTGAGAAGTTTGACAGGCAAATGACTTGTGTTGAAGAAGTGTACACAATGCTAAGGACATCACACACCCATATATTTTGGACACGGTGTCAGTCACAGTTTGCTACCTCACCGTTAATGCAAACAATTTCAGAGGAACATGAAAAACTACAGCAGTGGTCTGTTGTGTTCTCAGGGAAAACCCTACAGAATGGAAATGATACCACCCAGGCACGATTAGTGAAATATGAAAGGATTTGTTAACACCCAGGGAAGGAGCCACATCTACTCATGCTGACCTCTTGTGATTGGTTGGATGTGATCAGAATGATCCAATCTCAGTATGCCCCACCTCTGCCCTGGCTATTTCCCAAATCTAGTTAAGGCTCCATTTTTTTTTACGTGGCCATTGATGGACAGGGCTTTGTCCAAACACAGTGGACAGCTGATTCATAACATCACATATGATGTCATAACGTCATTACCCAAAAGCCTCTGATTGCATCCCAAACACCACCCTATTCCCAACATAGTGCACTACTTTGGACCAAACCACTATGGTCCCTAGTTAAAAGTAGTGTACTATATAGGGAGAAGGGTGCCATTTGGGGTGCTTACTCTGAATTTGACTTTCTGATTCTACAATATTGTTTGTGGAATGCAAATCTCTTTGTGATTGGGCATTGAGGTTTGGGTATGTTTGTTTAGTGTGTGTAGCAAGGTGAATGAATGTGTTACTGCTCTCTGGAAATGCGGACATATATACACTACAGTAGACAAACTCACTATAATCAATGTTTTTATTCCATCTTTGAAAAACAATTTTCAGAATTGCTAGTTTAACAAAAAAGCCCCCAAAAATATATTGCAGGAATCTTACGTTAAAGTTTTCAGAAAATAGCTGTACAAAACATATTTTCAAGAGTAAAAGTTCCCACTGGGCACATACTGGTTGAATCAACGTTGTTTCTACGTCATTTCAACAAAATTACATTGAACCAATGTGGAATTGACGTCTGTGCCCGGTGGGTTGATCATTTTAGCAATATACTGTATGTATTTCTGTATCTCCTTCTGCATAGTTTCTGTGTAAGATCAGCAGTTTGTTCATGGTACACAAATCCTGACCCAACCACACAATCAATCCATTAAAGAATCCAGTTAACAAAAAAATCTAAAATGAGAAAATAATTTGATCCAAACAGAACTTACTTGCTGAAATTTTTCCCATCACTTATCAGAAAATACTACATTGGTCACCATGACAATCTATTCAATAGATTGATCAATAGACATACAGGCATCAATAGATTGTACCCTCTGAATCATACCTTATTTTGTTCTGATCGTTGGTTGGCATCTAAGAAGCCGCACAGTAAGTAAACCAACTGAACACTTAAAATAAAGAGATTGCAGAAAGATCTCCATATATGTTAGAAATGACAAAATAATCCAAATAGGAATTATCCATGTCCAAAACAAGAGAACACAAAGCTTTTTAGAGCTATATTTCAATCCATTATTTGTTTGTAATATTTCATATCAAAAAAGAAAAGAATTACCAAGTACCAAGAATTATTTTTTATTTTTTTTAACAATTGGACTGTTTAGGACAAACTAATTTCAAGGACATAACACTCTAGTTCTTTACATTTTTTCTCTCCAGGTCTTTGAGAAAATAAAATGTATATGTGGAAGATAAAATCAATAGTATGATCTCAATTATAATTGCATCATTCCGATGCATAGGAACAAAGGGATCATGAAATCTTGTATTTCTCACTTAAGAGTAAACTATATCTGAATCAAACACAGGACATTTTTAAAGTCGCATTTGTTGAGGGCCATAGCATGCATTTCATAGACGTTACATATTACCTCACAATCATAGACGATAAACTTTCTCCTGAAACCATGATCCATAACATGACTGTAATTAGCATTTGACATGTTACCTCTGATTTGAATCTCAATATCTTTCACTACATTAGTAATTTCATGTCAGCAGACATTTTGACTAAATATACCAGGTATCATGTAGGATTCACCATTACTGACAGTGAAGTGCTGCATGTTTAATGCAACAATACTGGTTCTTTCGACTAGAAGGGAAACTGGCGCAAGAATGCTTTAATTAAAATTGTAGTGTGAATATTTAGTGCCCACACCCCTCACCTCCTACAACCCACCTCCACAAAATAAAAGTGTTGAGCTTTGGTAAATACTGATGTCTATGACCCCACTTTACCTTTCGTGTTTCAGACATAACAATAACACAGTCAGGTCACACCTTGTGCACCCTCCACCAAATCCCACCACCAGAAGACAAAACTTAACATCCTATCCAACTGACAAAAGAAGAGGATTCTTGTGCGTCCCAAAAGGTAATCTATTCCCTATATAGTGCACTGCCTAGCGGTTAGAGCGTTGGGCCAGTCACTGAAAGGTTGTTGGTTCGAATACCCGAGCCGGCAATGTGAGAAATTTGTCGATGTGCCTTTGAGCAAGGCACTTAACCCTAATTTGCTCCAGGAGCACCGTAATACTATGGCTGACCTTGTAAAACAACACATTTTACTGTACCTATCCGGTGTATGTGACAATAAAACCTTTTTTAGTTTTTACTTTTAACCAGAGCCCATAGTTCTGGTCAAAAGTAGTGCACTATATACGGAATAGAGTGCCATTTGCAATGCAGCCAGGGATTAACACGCTTATAAATATCTACAAAACACATGACAAACATGCAGTAGATACATTTCTGACAGCGTGGATGTGGGGTCCACAACATTATAACACACTGCCCTTTCTTTGAATCCCAATGAAACAGCGGAGTAGGATCACTTGGCAAAGAGCGATTTGTGGATTACTCAATTTCCGACCAACACTAAACAGGTTATCAGTTGTAAAATTCTAAAATGAAAAATGGGGATGATGGAGACCCTTGATGTTTTATTCTAAAGCTTTCAACGCAGAAAGAAACCGTAGGCACTTCATAAAGTGTAATAGTATAAGGCGGTGCTTTATCTTGTGAATAAAACAACCACAAAACAAATCTCTTTGGGATACAGTGACTAGTCAGGATTGGGCATGCCTGTGTGTGCTTACAGTTACAATTTGAGCAATAGAACATATCTTGCTAAATCAATCCATATTTTGCCACCACAAAACCACTGCCACCCCACAATGTGTACAACACCTAAGATATGTCAGTGTGAGTACTGTAGAACTTCTAGAACAGGCAATAACGCAGAGAATTTGTAAAACACATACTTTTACTTCTCAGTATTGTCTTTTTTTTTTTTTTACAAACCGAAATATCTTACCTTAAATAGGATACATTTAAAAATAGTAAAAGTTGAGTGGAAATGACTTGGCAAACTATGGATAAAGGGCAACCGGTAGGGGGTAAACTAGTGTGCATTGTGTTCACTCTTAGCAGCCTACTTATCACAAGTCCCTCACGCGACCCAAATATGGCACCCAGAAGGCTTGACACAAAATGTAACAAAAAGGCCTCGGTTTAACCAATATGGCATCCTTAGCAGACTATACACCAGCAGAGAATCACTCCAAATTTGCTACCGAACTTTAAAGTCTAAATTAGTCTGTTCATTTAAAGGGCATTTTTTAAGGGGGTGCCAAAAATTTTGGGAAACCAGTTCAAGTGTCCTGTACCTGATGCATCTCAGGGTGAATCTGCATAAAGAGGCAGGGTTTATGTTACAGCCCTGCCTTTACACAATGGTGTGACCCTTGGTTTGTAATGGTCCCAATTGGCCGAGGATTAGGTTATCTTCAGCTAATGAGAATGGAGGATTTCATGTAAATACAACATACACAGAGGCTGTTAACGTATGGCTGTTCTTCCTCAACATCCAAGACATTACAAAAGTCATCTACACTTCTTACCATATCAAACATTTAAAAGACATCTCAAAAATGTATAGAAAAACCTAAATTGAAAAAGAACTATTTTCTGGAAAGAACGCAATTTTTTCTTACTTCAAAAACAAAACCAAAACAGAATTAATATATTTTTCTTTTCAGAAGGCACAAAGATGGAGATCCCTTGCTCCCCATGTAAGGTCTGCTCAAATGAGGTCATGTCATGCACTGTAATGTCATGTCATGCTGGCCTTGGATCAGAAAGACCACTGGGTTTAGCTTTTAAAATTAATTTCCTGAAGGACTCAATCCATTCAGGAGAAACTTCCTTAAAAAACGCCTTTATACAGGCCGTTGTACTACGAAATGGAAATTAAAATCACTATGTGGTTTTTGTAGATTCCTTGCAATGCTTTAGAGTCCCCCTTCAAAGTGTTTGTACAGAGATTATTGTCGAAGCAGAGATGTTGTGTGTACAGTCAATTGTTTTGTGTCGCAATTAGTGCTATAAAATCTAAGTCTCGTTTTTGGAGAAACAAAGATCTGGCCAGTCAGTTTAAATGATTGGAGTACTAGTATGCGTTTGAGTACATTTAAAATGAGAAAAGAGTGAGCCACTTTGCATTGTGTTTGTTGGATTTTTTCCAGAACAGCAGTTTTGCAGCACCAGCTAACATACTGAGGAGGAAAATAGTAGGAAAAGTGGACAGCCGTCCAGACACACAGTTCAGGGGCCAAACAAACACAGAGTGTGTGTCTAGGATACTAACACCGCACACAGTGTGTGTATGTAGGTAAGGTTTGGTCTTTTTCCGTCGGTTGATGGGTGTGGTCTGGCTGGGAGGGGGAGATTCTGGCTTATAAGAGGGGGTGTGTCGTGTCAGGGGGCCCGTAGCTGCTGCAGTTTGGCATAGACGTCTTCCGCCTCACTCAGCTCTTCAAAGACAGGCAGGAGGCTCAGCAGCTCTGTGTCCTCCAGGTCGTCAAACCAGGACACCACAGGCACCTGAGGACACACACATAGAATAAAACATTTGACATTTTAGAGAAATTAGGCTATTAATTAAGGAAATAAACTTTTCACTGCAGTTGGGAAATGTTGATTTCCACAGTTTAAAACAAGTTCAGAAAAAAAACGGGAATGTTGGCATCAAATAGCTTCTTGCTTAAACCAGGAAGATCACCTCAGTGATTCTACATTGGGACAGGCCTGTAAGGCCTTTGGTGAGACAGTAAAGCTCAGGCTGGACAGCAGCACTCACAGCATTCTCAGGGTGGAAGATGTAGGAGGCGGGGGAGTTGTCCAGGATAAGGGTCTTGTTGAGCTGGCGGCCCAGGCGGCTCAGGTCCTTGACGTAGCAGCCCTGATGGAACACACAGGACTCCCGAAAGAGACGCGTCCGGAACACACCACACTGATCTAGAAGGTCGGTCACTGGGTCTGCATACTACAGGAGAGACGGTAGGAGATGGAGAGAAAAAGATAGAAACAGAAAGGTAGCGAGGGCCAGGAAGGGAGTAGGACAGAGAGTAGGATGTATGGGGAGTGGTATGTTGGGTGGTACAGACGAATTGAAGGGATACTTCGGGATTTTGGCAATGAGGCCATTTATCTACTTCCCCAGAGTTGGATGAACTCGTGGATACCATTTTTATGTCTCTGCGGCAGTTTGAAGTTAATTGCTAACTAGCACAAGCGCAATTTCTAACTAGCATTGGCTAGCAACATTACCTCTAACTTCCTTCATACTGGACAGAGACATAAAAATGGTATCCACAAGTTCATCCAACTCTTGGGAAGTAGATAAAGGGCCTCATTGCCAAAAACCCGAAGTATCCCTTTAACAATGCTGGAATTGCTACGTTTTCAAGAGGCATATCTCATCGCCACCAGGTGGAGCAAATGGTATAAGTACCAGTTAATTTTCCAAAACAGTAAAAGCAATGTTACCTTTGCAAGACTTGCAGTGAAGAGAACACACTCAAACAGCTCTCCCATCCTTTGGAGGAACTCGTCGACATGTGGCCTCTTCAGGACGAAAACCTGGGACACATCACAGCACGGTTATAAGCATCTGGCTAGGAGAATCAAGTACAGCTATCCAGCAGCGACCATCTATGAACACTAGTCTATGGACTAACTAACTGACTGGAGCAACTTCACACAACTCCAGTCCATAAGGACCACAGTATCTATTGATCTGCAATCTGATCAAAGTTATTCACTGGCTACAGAGTTGACTCACCTGGCTTAATAAGCTTAATGTGTTGGCAAATTGAAAAGGCAACAGTGAAAAGAAAACAGAGGCTAGTAAGCACAAGTGGATCCATCTTTCATCCATTCAACAACCTGGTTCAACATTTCAGAAAATAAAAGAAAGCCAACATATAAAACAAAACTGAACAGGAAGGTTAAAAAAGGGTTAAACATTTACTGAATACAATGGAGGCCTGCCTCCCTGTTTGGTCTGCCTGCTTTTTCCTACTCATTCCGTCTGTGGGTCAGGGAATGCGTCCAAGCGTCTGTCGGTGTGGTCGTTCCAGAGGGTGTGTTGGAAGTTGGCAGCCGCCTCCTGAAACAAGTAATCGAGAATAGGCCGTGCTGGCGGGAACCAGCCTATCCTGGATTACTTGAATCAGGCCGAAGCCAGAGAGCTTTGGCTAGTGTCCCACGGCGAGGAGGCCATTATGGGGTGAGGGAGCCCTCGCTGACCCCTGGCTTAACTGTACTATACAGCTTTAACATTTTTACAATTGATACATATGTAGCTATGACTTCTACAATAACTACGAAGTAAATCCATCTTGATCATGGAAAATAACATATTTATACAACAAATGTTCCTTTTGATTTCAAATTTGAATTAATGTATTAATGTTAAATGTGTTCAATTTCCGAAGCATTTGTATTTCTCTAATGGGCTGCAATAGCTAAACATAAACACAGGGAGGCTGATTATTTGAATTTGTCTGATGGAGCACATACAGTACATACACACAATACATGTGTGTTGATCTGAATGCCATAGTCATTGTAAATTACCTGGTGTGTTGTTCCTTCAATCTCCACAGGTACAATGAAGTCAGCATTACTGATGGGCTACAGGATCAGAAAAGGACAACCATTCACCATCATCAGTTTTCAAATCCAATAAAACCAGTTGCAGTGACACTCAAAAGACAAAAGTATACATTAACCACAAAGATTAGATATTCTGTAATCTCCCGTGAGCAGATTCTGCGTGTAGACCGAGAGAATCTGCCAGGACTATATGAGATGCGTGAGATCTGAGCAGATTCCCCTTGAGTGCTTTGTGTGTGCGCCCACACCGCCCGGGAGAGGAGGGGCTTTGACTGAGAGTTTCCTTTTGTGAGGGTGGAAACTTCATTTTTGTCAGAACTCTTAATTTCTAACAAGTAAAACACAAAAGTTAAATTACACAGCCGACCAACTAACACTAGATTTTAATTCCCAGCTAACAGAGATGATAGTCTTATAAAACACATTTAAAATCATAGTCAAGTTTTAAATGAGGAAAAAAACAAACCACTCCTACCCACCAAAAGCAGTTGAAATCATGCCCTATCAAGAGAAACATGTAAACTAAGGGGGATATGTACAACAGTGGTCTGTTTGCCAGTGACCAATGTTTTGTTGATGAATATGTTTACAGCATCATCATCTCCTCTTTCACTCTCCTAGCCAGTGTAATGAGCTACCTGATCCAGCTAACAGCTGTCCATTACTACATATGACACACAGACTAATAGGGGGATCTACAAGTGAGACGACCACAAACAAGAGGACTAAATCAAATGATTACATTTTAGTCATTTAGCAGACACTCTTATACAGAGCAACTTACAGTAGTGAGTAGGGATGCACGATATATTGGTGAACATATCGGAATTCCTAACCTAGCCCATAGAATGTCTGCTGTGCGGATCGAGCAGTCAACAAATCGAGCAGTCATTTGAAAGAGTAAGAACATTTCAGCAAGACAACTCAAAGGTGAAATGCATTAAAGCCAAGATAATGGATTTCATTGCCCTTGACAATCAACCGTTCTCTGTCGAGGGTGATGTTGGCTTTCGCCGACTGGTCGAGCACAGGTACACACTACCAAGTGTGCTATTTTTTAGATGTTGCCCTACCGGAGTTACACAGTAATAGCGTCACTATTAGCTTCACGACATACACACTATGGAACGCCGTTTGGGTCTTTGCGTGTCAAAAAAGATAGTAGCACTGTCTAAGCTGTACAAAAAAAGTCTACAAACAAGCAAACAAGAACACGAACGATGTCTACAAACAAGGACACGAACGATGTGTTTACAATACTGAGTTGGTAATAAAGCATAATTTGTTCCAAAGCAACTTATAGGGTGGCTAGCTTTAGCTTGGTACCTAGCTAGCACCAATACAACCAGCCTGAAAACAATGACCAGCAGAAACTGCAGTCATTTTTATTATTCTTAGCAATGATTTAAGAAACCTTATGAGTAAGTTTTAGCAAGGTTGCCACTTATTGTTCGCCTATTGAAATGGAACTTCAGTTCATGAAAATGATCGCTAGCCAGCTACTGAACCTCTCTGCGCACCGAACCCGTTAGCGGGATTAAATTCAACAACATACAGTGATCGCTACATAAATAGTCATATTAAACATTAATGAAAACACAAGTGTCTCACATGTTTCGAAAGACTAGAATCTTGCTAATCCAACTGCGTTGTCAGATTAAAAAAAAGGATTTACTGCGAAAGAATACGATGCGATTATCTGAGGATAGAGCCCCATAAAAAAAAAACTATTTCAACCAGCACAGGCGTAACAAAATCACAAATTGCAATAAAATAAATTGTTTACCTTTGACGATCTTCCTGTTTGCAATCCCAATGCTCATTGTTACACAATGAATGGTCTTTTGTTTGATAAAATCCATTTTTATAGCCTAACACAAAACATTTTGTGAACCGCTTGTGTTGTGAATTCCGTCCCATTCAATTTGACGACGACACATTCGATGTAAATACACACACTAAACGTGACTTTTCCAGTCATGTTTGGTTTCATTGCAATCAACTGGTTTGTTTGTAACACAACCAAACTTGATAGGTCCTTTCGCTGGACGTATTGACTGAAAGAAACCGATTTGAAGACAACAAGTAATGACATCATTGTGCACCAATGATATGACTGCTGTTTCGTTGATTGACTGTATTTTAACCCAATGACCACAGATCGTCTTGAAATCTAGCTGGGTAGATAGCAAATGAGCTGAGGTAAACGGCAATATGTAATGGTTATGTGTTGGAAGACCAACCCATGTAGTAAACTCCGGCGTAAAGAGGGTCATTCGCCATTGAAGATTCATACTGGAAGGACGCACAGCACTTTTTTGGTAAAGCGCATCTTCAGCTTTTTATATATCAATCAGTATGGCGACTAAGTCAGGGAAAGCTAAATCTAAGTCTAGATATACAGATGTACACACCATTTTAGAAGAAATTGATCAGGAAAGTGAGACAGAGACTGTTGGAGGACGATTCATAGCTTTGATTCCCAAATGGAGGAATATTCTTTGAAACGGCGAGGACATCGTTTTGGACTGGTAAGTTCTCATGCTAATGTCGTTGTTCGAAATTAATAATATAAAATGTGATTTTTTAAAACTTTAGTAGCAATATATAAAAATGTAATGAAATGTGTAAAGTACACGTTGGCTATACATTGTGGGTGGGGGTATGTTTGTATGTATGTTTATGACCCATAGCCTATGTTTGTGTGTGTATATATACATATTGTGGATTAGAGGGAGCATGGCCGAGATGCGTGTCTGCCGCTCCACCCCACCCCCACATGAAATAGCCTATTTGAGGCTGTTGAGGGGAGGGCAGGCCCACAACAATGGCCAAAGTGAAATGGAGACAGTAGATACAGCTGGTCTGTTGTAATATAATAAAGACAGTAGATCTAGCTGAAATGTCATAATGTAAAATAGACAGTAGATCTTACAGGTCTATAATAATATATTCAACCTTATGTTCCCTGTAATAAATAAATAAATAAATAAATAAATATATATATATATATATATATATTTTTTTTTATTATACCTGTTGATACAGGGCTCATATGTGAAACTATTCTAACTGAACATTTTATTTCACAGTGACACTGACTCCGAATGGGAGCCCCCAGTGCCAAGGTGTCCATCCCCCACTGAAGCTGGTTCATCCAGCTCCTGCCACAAGTGGTGTTCATCTGCCCAAATTTATTTCTGCAGGCATGGATGTGCCTCAGGGCCAAAAGGGCACAGCATGGAGGCGTCGCTGTGTTCTTTGCAAAATGAAGTCCCCCATCACCTGCACCACATGCTTGGTGACCCTCTGCTTTACAGCAGAAAGAGACTGCTATGGCACCTGGCATCAGCAGCACAATATTGTGTAGAGGACTGAGGGTCTTCCAAATATTGAAAGTGTTATTTTGTAAATTTATATATTTTTTCCCCATTTTTTGGGGGGGCGGGTGTGTGTTAGAATACCATTTTGGTATTTGGTATATAGTTATTCCTTTCAAAATGTATAACTTCACCAATTTGGCCACTTGGGTACATTTGGGCTACTTGTGTTGGACACCTGGGTGACTTCATGATAAATGTCATGTAGCACACTCATTTTGGAAGTTATCATTCTGAAACTTTGCAAAAGTACTGTTGCCCTCTTATGTTTTTCACTGAAATTGTCCCCATCATCCTATCTGAATGTTTGTTTTGTCTTGTTCATTTTAAAGATGATGATACAACAATAAAAAATAAAAAACATGTTTTTTTCATTGTATTATCTAAACCAGATCTATTGTGTTATATTCTCCTACATTCAACTCACATTTACACAAACTTCAGAGTGTTTTCTTTCAAATGAAACCAATAATATGCATATCCTTGGTTCTGGGCCTGAGCTACAGGCAGTTAGATTTGGGTATGTCTTCAGGCGGAAATTGAAAAAAGTAGGGGGGTAGCTGTAAGAGTTTTAAGAACAAATCATTTTTTACAATGACGGACCGGACTAAACAGTTATGGATGCAAGGACTTAACATGTGATGCAGCCTAGGGACTGTAGTGACGCCTCTTGCACTGAGATGCAGTGCCTTAGACCACTGCGTCCATGTGTGTGTTAACTATTTAACTGTACTAGAATGCTTAAAAGGCTGCTAAAAGTTTAAATATCGGTTATCTGCATTGTTTTTTTGGCAAGGAAAATATTGGATACCGGTATCGGCCAAAAATGTCATATCGGTGCATCACTAGCAGTGAGAACACACATTTTTGTACAGGCCCCCCGTGGGAATCAAACACACAACCCCGGCGTTGCAAGCGCAATGCTCTATCAACTGAGCCACGAGATTACAACCTGTTGTTGCAAACAAGTGAAGTAAGAGTTACAGTTGAAGTTGGAAGTTTACATACACCTTAGCCAAATACATTAAAACTCAGTTTTTCACAATTCTTGACATTTAATCCTAGTAAAAAGTCAATGTCTTAGGTCAGTTATGATCATCACTTTATTTTAAGAATGTGAAATGTCAGAATAATAGTAGAGAGAATTATTTAAGCTTTTATTCCGTTCATCACATTCCCTGTGGGTCAGAGGTTTACATACACTCAATTAGTATTTGGTAGCACTGCCTTTCAATTGTTTAACTTGGGTCAAACGTTTTGGGTAGCCTTCCACAAGCTTCCCACAATAAGTTGGGTGAATTTTGGCCCATTCCTACTTACAGAGCTGGTGTAACTTAGTCAGGTTTGTTGGCCTCCTTGCTCGCACACGTTTTTTCAGTTCTGCCCACACATTTTCAATAGGATTGAGGTCAGGGCTTTGTGATGGCCACTCTAAAACCTTTACTTTGTTGTCCTTAATACATTTTGCCACAGCTTTGGAAGTATTCTTGGGGTCATTGTCCATTTGGAAGACCCATTTGCGACCAAGCTTTAACTTCCTGACTGATGTCTTGAGATGTTGCTTCAATATATCCACATAATTTTCCTACCTCATGATACCATCTATTTTGTGATATGCACCAGTCCCTCCTGCAGCAAAGCACCCCACAAAATGATGCTGCCACCCCCATGCTTCACGGTTGGGATGGTGTTCTTCGGCTTGCAAGCATCTCCCTTTTCCCTCCAAACATAACGATGGTCACTATGGCTAAACAGTTCTATTTTTATTTCATCAGACCAGAGGACATTTCTCCAAAAAGTACGATCTTTGTCCCCATGTGCAGTTGCAAACCGTAGTCTGGCTTTTTTATGGCAGTTTTGGAGCAGTAGCTTCTTCCTTTCTGAGCGGCCTTTCAGGTTATGTCGATGTAGGACTTGTTTTACTGTGGATATAGATACTTCTGTATCGGTTTCCTCCAGAATCTTCACAAGGTCCTTTGCTGTTGTTCTGGGATTGATTTGCACAGATGAACGTGGTACCTTCAGGCATTTGGAAATTGCTCCCAAGGATGAACCAGACTTGTGGACGTCTACAATTTTTTTTCTGAGGTCTTGGCTGATTTATTTTGATTTTCCCATGATGTCAAGCAGAGGCACTGAGTTTGAAGGTAGGCCTTGAAATACATCCACAGGTACACCTCCAATTGACTCAAACAATGTCAATTAGCCTATCAGAAGCTTCTAAAGCCATAACATCATTTTCTGGAATTTTCCAAGCTGTTTAAAAGGCAGTCAGTTTAGTGTATGTACATTTCTTACCCACTGGAATTATGATACAGTGAATTATAAGTGAAATAATCTGTCTGTAAACAATCATTGGAAAAATTACTTCTGTCATGCACAAAGTAGATATCCTAACCGACTTGCCAAAACTATAGTTTGCTTTCAAGTAATTTGTGGAGTGGTTGAAAAACGAGTTTTAATGACTCCAACCTAAGTGTATGTAAACTTCCGACTTCAACTGTATATACTGCATGATCATCTGCCCTGGCTTGCACAGGATCAAAACAACATCTCTCGGAATTCTTCATATGTGGTGAGATAATAGGTCAAGGTTTTCCATAAGCACCATTTCTTATTAAGTGTGTGTGTGTGTGTGTGTTACCTTGAATGAGCTGTGCACCAGCGTTTCGTCCAGGTCAATGACCACACAGATCTTGCCCTCATCCTCAGGGGTTACCTCTGGCAGTAGACTGGTCTCTGGGACCTGAAAGGGGCAGGACAGGGAGAAGGGTAGGGAGAGGAGTAGGAGGGTAGAGGTGGGGAGGTCAAAAAGGAACCACATTACCCAGCCTGCACCACTACATGTTGCACTCATCCTACTCTCTTTTTCACATTACAGTGCACCAGCCTTGTAAGAATCGCATTGGCTATAAAAATCACATAAGTCACAGTAAGTAAGTGGCCATTGTTGATTACAGTTTAGAAATACTTCCGTCCCACCGTTTAAAACTACTGTAAGTGGTTAATTCTTATATCTAGGATTCTTATATTCAGAGTGCACTGTAGTAACATGTTTGGCCACCAGGTTACACTTTTCAATGTGTTGAACCTTTTCTTGCCCAGGGACCCTCTCCCAGGCAAACCGGGACACCATCATACGTTAGCAAAACAGTTTTTCTTGTCTTATCAGGTGAATGGCAAGGAAAAGTAATTAACATTTTAAAATGAATAGACTGGGAATAGTTTTTCATTATTTTGATCTCCCCACATTATAATTGGAAGAGGAAGTAGAAACTCTAACATAGCCTATTAGCTAGAAGGGCAACTCCAAAAACATTTTCACTAAAAGCAGCTGTTTAGCTGGTAAAACAAAGGTAAGCAATGTGTTGGCAAAGCTTACCAGCTGTGTGCTGCACTGGTAGCCTATTCACGGGTGCTTTTTCAAAGCCTAGGGCAGATACTCCTGTGAGTGTAATTGGCTTCAATGAGTGTAACATGCTCAATATTAGGAGTTGAGAAATAATGTGGGCATTATTAGAAAGATGATATTATCCTCTATTCTACTCTGTAATTAAACATGTGTTTATTCTGTTAGCAATATTCATAAAAACATTGAAATAACAATAATAAAATAAATACAAATCTCAGACCCTCTGCAGTACCTGAATACCCATCACACCCCACACTTGACGACAGATTCCAGAGGGAATCCATCATCTAATAACCTGGGACTCTGGTACAATTCTATACAGGAATCACGTTCAATGTGAGTTTCAGAAAAATAACCTATGGCCAATCTACAATCAAAATTGAAGACACGTATCCTATTGCACAGTACACTGTCCTGCAAAACTGAATTAATTTCCTTTTCCATCCCAAATACAATAGCATTTAACAGCTGTGTATAACATGTCTGACGATAATGGATCAAAATAACGAACAAAAAATGTCATAACAAACATTTGCCTGAGCATCATCCCCAATTTGACAGTTTAATTTAACCCCATTCAGTATAGTTCTAACTTCCACAAAAACCACAGTGATATTGTCCTTTACGTACTTGGAACTGGTAGCGAAGGTTTTGAAGTAGATCAAGCTAATCAGAGAGATGAAAGACCATTAACTAGGTTCTAGAGTCTCCCACTCATCCACCCCAAACCCACCAACAGGGCTCAACAAACATCTATTCTAGGCCTATATCCATGACAGTTCTTAACTGTGCCTAGCAGAAAACAAACCAGCATTAGGCTACATATCAGCAACAAAGTATTTTATTGGCTTGAGGACAGGCCTAATACAGCCTAGCGTTGGGAGAAAAGTAGCTTAATTTCTGCAACCAAAATATTTTCCTCTTTGGTCTAAATGTGCTGCTGCCTACAAGTAGCCTGCCTATATATTCTAAACCTATCCACGCTCTCTCTCTAAACACTTTTAACAGAAGAACAGTGAGGTCCACACGGTCGTGTTAATCTATGTTATAAAGTCAAACATAACAGATGTGGTTTTTTTTACTGACTAATGTGTTTGGTAAACAGTTGAAGCATCATCAGTCGAAGAGGGTGCTTAGTTAGCACAGGGGAGAGTTTAAGGTGTTGGCCTTAGTTAACACAGGGGAGAGTTTAAGTGGTTAGCCTTAGTTAGCACAGGGGAGAGTTTAAGTGGTTAGCCTTAGCTAGCACAGGGGAGAGTTTAAGTGGTTAGCCTTAGTTAGCACAAGGGAGAGTTTAAGGTGTTAGCCTTAGTTAGCACAGGGGAGAGTTTAAACGGTTAGCCTTTGTCTGAACAGCTCATATTTAAAAAGCCCATTGTCCAACATGTTAACTAAACCAGTGTCATCAATATATAGGGTGTCCACCCACTATGCCCAGAGTGGGTGAAAACACACGTGAGAGGAAATTTCACTTCCTTATGTTATAAAATACATTTAACACGACAAATATGATTATTCATGTTCTGAATCGTTCAGTGGAGTATTTATCGAACATTTAATTAACAGGATCCAAAAAGTCAGGTTTCGTAACCTATGACATCCGATAATAAGCACCGAGGTCCTTTAGTGGATTTTACATGTTGTGATGGTAGTCTTCCTGTTGTTTTCGTGGGTTGCAAAAATCTAAATAAGTATGGCACGGGATGAATTAAATGTAAAAGGTTTTGAAAATAAAAAGCTTCCAGTAAGCTCAGTGCTCGGTTGAAAACACTACATGTCTCAAATGGATCTCTCTTACCTCTAAATTGTTTCATATCCTGCAGAGTCGAGATGAAAGATGACGAGTTCAATCATTCTCGCACCGCATCCAGCCTAGCTGACATGATGCTGTGCAATTTTCCTTACTTCTGACCACTCTTTCTTTGGCCTCCATTTATTTGTCCATCTTACAAGGGCAAAAACTAACTTTAGAACCGATTATGATGGAGACATGAGGTTTGGACCATTGGTTTTCTTAGAGGATTATCTATACAATTAACATTTTACCCATGGTCAAAATCTGCGTTTTGTTTGGACACCCTACAATATAAATAAATAAATACAGGGGGAAGATCTGGGAAGCGTGGTAGTTTCAACTGTGGCATTTGAATAATTTAATTATATTTATCTACACCCTATTATCTTGGCCCAATTAAATCCTGAAGACTTAAGTGAACTGGGGATTGACTGTTTGTGAGCAGTCTAACATCTGAACATGGTGTGGGGACATGAGTCATTAAGCTAAAAAGAACTGTAATTCAAAGTTACAGATATTAATCTGCAGGGTAATGATATGGGATGCGTCCCGAATGGCCCCCTATTCCCTAAAAAGTGCCTTAATTTTGACCAGAGCTCTGTGGACCCTGGTAAAAAGTAGTGCACTACACAGAAAACAGGGTGCCATTTGGGATGTAGTTATGCTTACCCACTGACCCAAATACAAGTGTTGTACTGTATGGATCCACTATAGTTGGTAAATTACATTAATAGAGCCATAGTGATTCATATTAGGCCACATTAGCCATTTAATATAGTAATTACATGGTTTATCTAGAGTACTGAACAGTGTGAAAACAGCCAGAATAATACTGAATCTGAGGAAATAAGATTGTACAGCATGAAGACCAATTTATCTGTCAGGGAGAAGTTATAAAATCTCCATCTAGGCTTTATTCTCCATTCACTCCGATTTATCTAACATGACATTTCATTGAATTTGCCACTTTTTAAGACCAATTCTGATGTACATTGCATCACTACTTGCCATAGCCTCTTGGACAGAAGTTGGTGGGGGGGGGGGGGGGGGGGGGGGGGCTGTTTGTGTTACCTTGGCGATCGTCCCATTGTCCTCAGGAGGAAGTAAGGTATCCTGGGCAGGGGGTGGAGGCTGAGAGACATCCTGTGCTCGGAGGCAACAGAAGAGCGCTTTGAAGATATTTCGGCTCCGAGGCTTCTTTGGGGAAGATTTGTTCACCTGGCCTAGGGAGAGAAGGAACAAAAACAATATCAACAAATATGTAAATAAACTCACAGCAGGTGAAACCCATATGGGTATACCCACACCTAGAATATAAGTTACTGAGTGTTTTAATATGGGATAAAGAGAAGACACAAAAATTAAATCCCTTACCCCCCTTACCCCTAAACAGACTTCGCCGGGACTACTTTCATTTGCAATCATGAGTCAATCTCAATCACTAACTAACACCCATAACAAGTAGACCTACAATAACTGACACCCTAATTGGTACCAAACATTTATGATGTCACCCTCTCTGATAACCATTATAAACTGGGTGGTTCGAGCCCTGAATGCTGATTGGCTGACAGCCATGGTATATCATACTGTATACCATGGGTATGACAAAATATGTATTTTTACTGCTCTAATTACACTGATAACCAGTTTATAATAGCAATAAGGCCCCTCTACTGTTTGTGGTATATTGCCAATATACCACAGCTAAGGGCTGTATACAGGCACTCCGTGTTGCGTTGTGCATAAAAAACAGCCATTAGCCATGGTATATTGGCCATATATCACACTCCCTCGGGCCTTATCGCTTAGGTATAACCTTAAGGCCGGTTTTCCAGACACCAATTAAGCCTAGTCCTGGAGTAACGGAGATTGGGCTTGTTTTTTATTCCAGGACTAGGCTTCATCTCCGACGGCCATTATATGCCTTCCATATCGCTCTCTAGAGGAGAATCCTGTTGTCACTAGAATATATCATTCAGGCCTCCCTGCCTAGTCTTTACCAGGGCTGACAGATCAGAGCAGGCAGGAAACTGATCCTGCTCTCTGTGTGGGTCTATTTCTGCATGAGCTCAGTTCACAGGGTCAGAGGGAGTCGGCTCCATTTACACACTCAGGCATCTGGGAGGCACGAGAGGAGGAAGTATAAAAAGCCACTGACTGACTGACTGGTCTGAGTCCCAAAAAGCACCCTATTCCCTATGTAGTGGACTATGAGCCTTGGTCAAAAGTAGGGTCAGGACGCTACCAGTATCTCAACACTTGTTAGTATCATGCAAGAAAACAAAACACGAAGCGCATTTAACTTTAGGAAAACAGCACTAATGTTGGAAAGAAACATGTTGTAGGGTTGAATATTTTCCAGTTATTTTACAAAATGTTCCATCCCGAGGATAAATAACTTTACTCCTGGGTAACCCAGTATTTCCGACCAAAACCAGAAGTGTCATTCTAAAGCATATAAATATGTCTGGATTTGATTACAAATTTTGTAGGAATGAAAATTCAAGCCTGATGCACACTGAACCATACAGTAAAGATATTTTACTAGCTTAAGACATTTCATGAGCCCGAGCCCAAAAGGATTGTGCTGTGATTCAGCACATGGATAGCACATTACACACTACAGAAAACCATAAAAGCCCATAGATAAATGGAACAAGCTCCAGTAGGCTAATATTTTTGAGTGTGGACTGTATTAGGCCTACTGTACTGTATTAAAGTAGAATTACGCATCTCGATCAAACCATGAAGATGGAAACGAACATGCAATACTGGTGCAGGACATGCGTCTGACAACGTTACAATTATAAGCTAGTAAATTTGATTTTAATTTAGAAATGTACATTTAGTAGGCTGACGCATATATATATATTATAATATTTCCCCTAATGATGTGCGTATTACTCTCTCTCTATTGTTGCTTCCTCCTTCCTCACTTTCAACAGTTACAGTGCATTCGGAAAGTATTCAGACCCGTTTACTGTTTCCACACTTTGTTAAAGTTAGAGCCTTATTCTAAAATGGATAAAAAAATAATTATCTACACACAATACCCCATAATAACAAAGCGAAAACAAGTTCAGAAATATTTGCAAATATATTCAAAAACAGAAATATCTTATTTAGATTAAGTATTCAGACCCTTTACCATGAGACTCAAAATTGAGCTCAGGTACATCCTGTTTCCATTGATCATCCTTGAGATGTTTCTACAACGTGATTGCTGCTCCCCAGATTACAGCTCCACTAAAACACACATTTAATTGGTCACTGGAAAAGGGGACGTTTGCAAATGTATGGAAGCATGCTAAACTGGGTCCTATCCCGAAAGACAGCAAAGAACCCATTACTCCTGCCAATAGTCAACCAATTAGTCTACTCCATTCATTCAGTAAGATATTGGAGGGTATTGTGAGTAGACAAATATGGGAGTACATGGAAAAGAATGATCTGATTACAGTCAATCAGCAAGCTTATCGCAAAACCCATTCCACTACTACTGCATTGGTTGACATGACTGACCAGTGGCTCAATGCTATGGATAATGGCAGGTTTGTGGGTGTACTATTTTTAGATTTTAGAGTAGCGTTTGATTTAGTGGCTCATTAGATAATTTACAAAATTATTGCATTATGGTTTTAAGAAGGCAGCATTGAATTGGGTACAGTCATATCTAACTGATCGGAAACAGTCCACCTATATCAATGGTTATTTTTCTTCCCCTCATGCTTTAAAACTGTGGAATACTGCAGGGCAGCTGCCTTGGGCCACTTCTTTACTTAATATATACCAATGACCTTCCTTATGTCTTATCTGAAACTCAAACTACTATATTTTCAGATGATACTATAATTGATACAGTAAGACATCGGTTCAACAGGTACAGCAAGCTCTACAAGTAGATCAGGGAAATATCAGGGAGTGGGTTTGCTGTTACAAACTTGTTTTGAACACCAAGAAAACCAAGGTTATGTTGGTCTGTTCCACCAGGAAAAGGCCAACACAGCATGGGATTAAATTAAGTATGGGGGAGCACAAATTGAGGAAGTGGCAGAAATCAAACTACTAGGAATGCAGCTAGACAACTGCTTATCTAGGTAGTCTCAAATAACTATATAAACAAAAACTGCATGCATGATCAGAAGGATAGCTAAATATTTACAGAGAAAGATTCTTAAGCAAATAACCCAAGCATTAATTGAGAGTCAGGTGAAGTACTGTTCTGTGGTCTGGGGAAATGCATCAGCAAGTGAAATTAGGAGGCTGCAGATTGTACAGAACAAAGCAGCAACAATTGTTTTAAGGTGGAGATATGGATCTTCTGTTGTAGTCATGTTTAATGCTCTTGGTTGGTCATCAATCAACAAGATAATTGAAAAAACGGTCAAAGTCTATTCACAACAGCATTCAGTTGGTAAGAGACATACATTCGGTAAATACTAATAATAGATTGTCCACCATCATTGTGTTATCCAGACAGGCAAAATAACTTTTCGATTTAGAGCAATAAAGAAATGTAATAATTTATCTGAGCAAACCAGAAACCTTTCAATATATAAATTCAAACAATACTTTAAAACCATTTAAATATAACACATAGGAAAGTTGTGCTGGACTATGGTAGACGAATAATCAATCTATGTTTTAGACAGAGTATTTTGACTGTAATAGTGTGTTATATGTGAAAATGTCATTGTATTTAAATTGTATTTTAATGCTTAAGGACTCTAGGAAAATTAGTACAAATGAGGACTAAAAGAGATCCTAATGAAATAAAATAAAATCACCTGTGGTAAATTCAATTGATTGGACATGGTTTGTAAAGGCACACATACCTGTCGAAATAAAGGTCCCACACTTGACAGTGCATGTTAGAGCAAAAACCAGTGATGGGAATCAAAGAGTTAAAAAAAAGTTTTTAATGAGAGGACAGCGGGGATGTTGCACAAGAGACAGAGGCTAGGATATATATAGATACACACAAAAGTATATGGCCACCCCTTCAAATGAGTGGATTCGGCTATTTCAGCCACACCCATTGCTGACAGGTGTATAAAATCGAGCACACCGCCATGCAATCTCCATAGACAAACATTGGCAGTAGAATGGCCTTACTCAAGAGCTCAGTGACTTCCAACGTGGCATCTTTCCAACAAGTTAGATCGTGAAATTCCTGCCTGCTAGAGCTGCCCTGGTCAACTGTAAGTGTTGATATTGTGAAGTGGAAACATCTGGGTGCAACAACACCTCAGCCGCAAAGTAGTTGGCCACACAAGCCCACCGAATGGGACCACAGAGTGCTGAAGCGCATAGCACTCACTAACGAGTTCCAAACTTCCTCTGGAAGCAACGTCAGCACAATAACTGTTAATCGGGAGCTTCATGAAATGGGTGTCCATGGACGAGCAGCTGCACACAAGCATAAGATCACCATGCGCAATGCCAAGCGGAGCAGTGGAAACGCATTCTCTGGAGTGATGAATTACGCTTCACCATGTGGCAGTCCAACGGAGGAATCTGGTTTTGGTGGACGCCAGGAGAACGCTACCTGTCCCAATGCATTGTGCCAACTGTAAAGTCTGGTGGAGGAGGAATAATGGGGCTGTTTTTCATGGTTCAGGTTAGGCCAGACATATGTGTAAATTAGACATGCATTCAGGCCTTATATTACTGTAGCATAGGCTGTGCACTACATAGGGAATAGGGGGTCGTTTGGGACACATTCGCTGACTCAAGAGAAGGCTACAACCAAAAAGTGCTGACAAACATTTAATGACAGTAAATGTCTATTATTAGACAAATTCCAGCATAGCTATTAATAGTGACTCGGCACCAAAAACATTTTAGCTACAAAAATAACAGGCTACAATTTAAGAGTCTGTTGGAGTAACGCCAGCTCTCTGGTACTCAGGTTAGGATTAGAAAAGGAGAGGCAAAAGAGAGGAAAAGGATCCAATTGCATTACAGGTAATTCCACGGTCACGGAACTAGTGGCGAGACACTGATTTTTCACTTGAAATGTATTCCAAACAAAATCCACTGATTTCAAAGTTTAACCAACCATACAACTATGCACAAGGAGAACTTTTAAGAATTCACACTGAATATTTAGCAAAAACACATTTACTGGAAGAACTGTGCAGATGCAGTTTGGTCACAGAATTTCAGTAAACGTGACCACATTTTCCCAAAAATGTTAAATATCTGCTCTGAATTAAGATTCTATGATGTCTACAGAAAAAAACACATATTGGTTATTTAACTGCAGTAAGTGAAGTGGATATACACCAGGTAATGGAATTGCAGTAACGAAATTTCATCATGGGACCCTGATCTGAACTATACGGAAATGCATATTTATGGATATGAATGTCATTCTCTTCATGGTGATGTATCCTAAATAGGTACACAGAAATGTATAAATATGCAATATCTCCTTTGCATATTTGGATATTATTCTACACAATGGCTATTATTTTAATGAACTCAAACGGAACTATGTCCCTTATTTCCTTCATACATGTACATATCTACCTCAATTAGTTTTATTGAACTAATCTAAGGTTAGATAAATAAAGTAAATGACCTCGTACCCCTGCACATCGACTCGGTACTGGTACCCCGTGTATATAGCCAAGTTATCATTAGTAAATGTGTATTTATTCTTCATGTTATTCTTTTTCTATTATTTCCCCTTTTTCTCTCGGCATTGATGCATTTCACTGATAGTCTACAGCTGTTGTTTATGAAGCATGTGACAAATAAAAATTACATTTACTCTAGTTTTCTTTACTGCCAAACTTGTGAATACAACTGTGGTTTGTGACTACTATGACTTCCCAATGTAGCCAATTCAATTGCATAAATTCCATGTACAATTTTTCAGAATTTACATAACCGGTTTGGTAACAGATTTGAGTTTTAACCTGTTAGAGCTCTAGGGGCGCTATTTCATTTTTGGATAAAAAACGTTCCCGTTTTAAGCGCGATATTTTGTCACAAAAAGATGCTCGACTATGCATATTCTTGAAGTTTCAGAATCTGCAAAGATTTTGTCTGTAAGTGCCCCAGAACTCATTCTACAGGCGAAACCAAGATGATGCATCACCCAGGAATTAGCAGAATTTCTGAAGCTCTGTTTTCCATTCTCTCCTTATATGGCTGTGATTGCGCAACGAATGAGCCTACACTTTCTGTCGTTCGCCCAAGGTCTTAGCAGCATTGTGACGTATTTGTAGGCATATCATTGGAAGATTGACCATAAGAGACTACATTTTCCAAGTGTCCGCCTGGTGTCCTGCGTCGAATTCGGTGCGCAATTGCCAGCTGCTTCTACTTTACCATTTGATTCAGGGGAGAAAGCATGTGTCCAAGAACGATGTATCAATGAAGAGATATGTGAAAAACACCTTGATGATTGATTCTAAACAACGTTTGCCATGTTTTCAGTCGATATTATGGAGTTAATTTGGAAAAAAGTTTGCGTTTTGAGGACTGAATTTATGGATTTTTTTTGGTAGCCAAATGTGATGTATAAAACGGAGCTATTTCTAATACACAAGGAATCTTTTTGGAAAAACTGAGCATCTGCTATCTAACTGAGAGTATCCTCATTGAAAACATCAGAAGTTCTTCAAAGGTAAATGATTTTATTTGAAGGCTTTTATGTTTTTGTTAATGTTGCGTGCTGGATGCTAACGCTAATGCAAACGCTAAATGCTAACGCGAAATGCTAACTCTAGCTAGCTACTTTTACACAAATGATTGTTTTCCTATGGTTGAGAAGCATATTTTGAAAATCTGAGATGACAGTGTTGTTTACAAAAGGCTAAGCTTGAGAGATGGCATATTTATTTCATTTCATTTGCGATTTTCATAAATAGTTAACGTTGTGTTATGCTAATGAGCTTGCTGATAGATTTACACAATCCTGGATACAGGGGTTTTTTCATAGCTAAACGTGACGCAGAAAACGGAGCGATTTGTCCTAAACAAATAATCTTTCAGGAAAAACTGAACATTTGCTATCTGAGTCTCCTCATTGAAAACATCTGAAGTTCTTCAAAGGTAAATGATTTTTTTGAATGCTTTTCTGTTTTTTTTGTGTAAATGTTGCCAGCTGAATGCTAATGCTAAATGCTACGTTAGCCATCAATACTGTTACACAAATGCTTGTTTTGCAATGGTTGAGAAGCATATTTTGAAAATCTGAGATGACAGTGTTGTTAACAAAAGGCTAAGCTTGAGAGCTAGCATATTTATTTCATTTCATTTGCGATTTTCATGAATAGTTAACGTTGCGTTATGGTAATGAGCTTGAGTCTGTATTCACGATCCCGGATCCGGGATGGGGAGATCAGAAAGGTTAATTAATCATTCATGAACAAAAATTGGTAACTGTAAACACACTACAAGTAATTGATAGTTAACGGAATTAACAAGTAAAGGCAGACCTATCTTTCCTCATGAAGGAGAAAAATTGGAAAAGATCTTAAAGATATGGGTTTTTGGTAACGGAATTTCAAGGCACAAGACAACGTTTCTTAAACTTACATATACGTTTTGATATTAGTTGGCTGTGTTTTGATGCATTTCTAATAATGTTTTAAGACTTATTCTGGTAGATGTTTTCAAAGATCCCCTTTCCATCTTTTTGACCAGAAATCAAAGCCTTTGATTTTTCAACATTTTTATGATGCAAAATGTTTTAAAAATGTATACCTTCAATTTCTCAAAAATATATCAAATCAAATTTTATTTGTCACATACACATGGTTAGCAGATGTTAATGCGAGTGTAGCGAAATGCTTGTGCTTCTAGTTCCGACAATGCAGTAATAACCAACAAGTAATCTAGCTAACAATTCCAAAACTACTACCTTATAGACAAGTGTAAGGGGATAAAGAATATGTACATAAAGATATATGAATGAGTGATGGTACAGAGCGGCATAGGCAAGATACAGTAGATGGTATTGAGTGCAGTATATACATATGAGATGAGTATGTAAACAAAGTGGCATAGTTAAAGTGGCTAGTGATACATGTATTACATAAGGATGCAGTAGATGATATAGAGTACAGTATATACATATACATATGAGATGAGTAATGTATGGAACATTATATTAGGTAGCATGGTTTAAAGTGGCTAGTGATACATTTTACATCATTTCCCATCAATTCCCATTATTAAAGTGGCTGGAGTTGAGTCAGTGTGTTGGCAGCAGCCACTCAATGTTAGTGGTGGCTGTTTAACAGTCTGACTAGACTTAATGTTGGTGCTCATGAGTCCTTTTAAATGGAAATAACCTTACTGAACATCCTCCCTCCTGGATAAGGTGAACACACACACACTTTGATGTGAATGTGAAGAGGTGCAAGAGTGGGCCTCTCACTTATCAGAACTAAATGCTTACAGGGCTCTTCAACGCGACCATTTTACTCACATTTGCGGCAAAATATGCAGCCACGCAAACTGTAATTAAAAAAAATATATTTAAAAGTACAAAAATAAAACTGATAATTGTTGCAATGATTACTTCACTGCAGCCCCTGAATGCCATGGAGAATACACTGACCACAGATTATTGACAGTCATCCTAGACCATTACTACAAAAAAAAGTTAGTTCAAATGTTTTTCATTGCACTCCTACATTTTTTGAGCGCTCCTTCCCCCCCCCCCCCCCAACTTCAGCGCTCACGTGCTCCTTGAAACGAGTACGTAGCCTTAACATGACATTTTTGTCAATACCTTTCTGCCATCCTTTATTGTAAGTATTTCCTGTTCCCTCTGCCCTGTTCAGGTTAAGGCCTAAATCTACTTCAGACTCAGGTTCCCCTCGCTGGAACTTAAATAAAACTTTTTGACTCTAGATCGGCCTGCTGTGTCAGAGGATTTGGATTTTCCAACTAAACTAAGTTGATGAGCAACCAAGTTTTATAGGTCATACTCTCAACTACAGGTATGAAGCTGCAACGAAGTACACTCCCTGTTCTAAACTGGGACTGGGTTCAACTTCACAACCAAAAATCATCCTCAAATCAAGAACATCTTATTTGTCACATGCTTCCTATACAACATGTGTAGACTAACATTGAAAGGCTTACTTACGGATCCTTTTCCAACAACGCATTGGTTAAAGATATATATTTTTTAATAGTGACACGAGGAATAACTGCACAGAAATAGCTTAAAGCGATTAAAAATAACATGGCCATAGACAGGGAGAACCAGTACTAAGTCGATAAATATGAGGTAATTGAAGTAGCTATGTACATATCATAGGAGTAAAAGTGATTAGGCAAAATAATAGACAGACATAGCAGCAGCATGTGGTGAGTGTGGCCCGAGTGTGTGCAAAAAATGGTCAATGCAGGTAGTCCGGGAAGTCATTTCATTGGCTATTTAGCAGTCTTGTGGCTTGTAGGTAGCTGTTCAGGGTCCTGTTGGTAAAGTACTTGGTTCACTGGTACCACTTGCCGTGTGGTAGCGGAGAGAACAGTCTATGGCTTGTGTGGCTGGAGTCTTGACAATTTTTTGGGTCTTCCCCTGACACTGCCTGGTATAGAGCTCCTGGATGGCAGGGATCTCGGGCCCCAGTGATTTACTGGGCCGTACTCACCACCCTTTGTAACCCCTTGAGGTTGGGTTCCCGTACCAAGCGGTGATGCAGCCAGTCAAGATGCTCTCAATGGTGCAGCTGTAGAACTGTGAGGATCTGAGGGCCCATGCTGAATCTTTTCAGCCTCCCCGAGAGGGAGGGATGCCCTCTTCATAACATTTTGGGTGTGTGTGGACCATGTTAAAGGTCACACACAGTCATACTATTTCCCAAGTAATAATAGCCTTAACTTCCTGGTGACAGGGGGGTAGTATTGAGTAGCTTGGATGAATAGGGTGCCCAGAGTAAACTGCCTGCTACTCTGTCCCAGATGCTAATATATGCATATTATTAGTAGTATTGGATAGAAAACACTGACGTTTCTAAAACTGTTTCAATGGTGTCTGTGAGTATAACACAACTCATATGGCAGGTGAAAACCTGAGAAAAATCCAACCAGGAAGTTGGAAATCTAAGGCTTGTAGTTTTTTTTTTTTTAACTCAGCCCCTATTGTAGATAGTGGGATATTGGTTGTTGCACTTCCTAAGGCTTCCACTAGATGTCAACAATCTTTAGAACTTTGTTTCAGGATTCGACTGTGAAGTGGGACCGAATGAGAGAGGAATGAGCCAGGTGTCTGGCAGATTGCCGCAGACTCTGAATAGGAATTCTCCGGTTGGAACATTATTGAAGATCTATGATAAAAACATCCTAAAGATTGATTCTATACTTAGTTTGACAAGTTTCTACGGGCTTTAAAGGAACTTTTTGTCCGGAGTTTGGCTGGACCTGAACGCGCTTTTGGATTTGTTTACCAAACGCCCTAACAAAATAAGCTATTTGGACATAATTGGGCATTATCGAACAAAACAAACATTTATTGTGGAACTGCGATTCCTGGGAGTGCATTCTGATGAAGATCAAAGGTAAGTGAATATTTACAATGCTATTTCTGACTAATGTCGACCACCCAATATGGCAGATATCTTTTTGGCTGCTTTGTCTGAAAGCTGTACTCAGATTATGCTTTTTGCTTAAAGTTTTTTTTAAATCTGACACAGCGTTTGCATTAAGGAGAAGTATCGCTCTAATTCTATGTATAACAGTTGTATTTTCATCAACATTTATGAGTATTTCTGTAAATAGATGTGGCTCTCTGCACAATCACCGCATGTTTTAGAACTACTGAACGTGACGCGCCAATGTAAAATGAGATTTGTTGATATATACACTTTATCGAACAAGACATACATGTATTGTGTAACATGAAGTCCTGAGTGTCATCCGATGAAGATCATAAAAAGCTAGTGATAAATTCTACCTATATTTGTGCTTTTGTGACTCTCTTTGGCTGGAAAAATGGCTGTGTTTTTCTGTGAGTTGGTGGTGACCTAACATAATCGTTTGTGGTGCATTCGCTGTAAAGCATTTTTGAAATCAGACACTGTGGCTGGATTAACGAGAATTTGATCTTTAAAAATGGTGTAAAATACTTGTATGCTTGAGGAATTTTAATTGAGATTGTTGTTCTGAATTTGGCGCCCTGCACTTTCACTGGCTGTTGGCGAGGTGGGACGCTACCGTCCTACATATCCCCGAGAGGTTAAGCACCAAAACATCACCCACTACATTTTTTTACGCTATTAAAATGCTCAGAATTGAAAATAGAATAGAAATGTGACCTCTCTCTCATCTCCAACTATCAGGACGCCTGAAAGAACAAGCTGAGTGGGTGGGGAGCTTATATTCATGAGCTTGCCCTTGAGGTCATTGCCATGTAACAAGGTAAACAATGGGGCACATGTCATTCCAAGCCTAAATAGTATGTCTCAAACCATTCTCTCAGCAAAATGCTCTCATGGTCAACAGAGTTGACCGTGGACTGTTGGATATCAGACAAACAGGAATTACACAATTGCATTTATATTGCTTTGTAACCAATTACAGAATAGTTCACTGATACATTTCACAAGAATTCACCTTTGAAGCTTAGACATAAGGGAATGTACATGAAAACAGCATACAATAAGTGTACTGGACAAATTATCGGTGCATCTGCATTATAAATGACAATATGTTCAGAATTGTACACATCGATCAGACATTTATTTGATCATTTACAACTCGCCAGCATAGCCAAAACATTAATCAACATAAACACTCATTAGAAATAAAGTTGAGAAATAATAGTGAGACATTTCACGTAAAAACATTTTTTAAATCTTAGAGCCATAAGCCTAATATAGGCACCTGGCTGCCCTACAGTGTGCAGCACACATTGATTTGTACAATTTGTAGCACTCATCTCCCATCCAATGAAAAAAATACTAAGTAACAAAATGTGATATTTCATTTTAAGTGAATTACAACCAACTACAGAGATTGATGGGGAAGCGAGTGGGAGAGGAGGACTCATGTACCTAGCTTCCATCATCCACTTGACTTCAGTCACCAAGACTGTAGCGGAAGGAAAATGCAGCTATGGCCTCCTTATCAGGCCTCTCACACTGAGCAGACAGGGGTCCTGGGATGGACAGCTCACACAGCTTCCCCACACATGGCGCTGGATCAAGGATGACTTCGTTGAAGAGGAGATTCAGGAGCCATCTATGTAGCTTGTAACGTTTTTGAAAAGGAATTAAGAATATATAAATATATGGACGAGGAAAGTCAGAGCGGCAAAGACTACATTACAGTAGATAGTATAGAATACAGTATATACACATATGAGATGAGTAATCCAAGACATGTAAACATTAAAGTGGCCAAGGATTTCAAGTCTGTAGGTAGGCAGCAGCCTCTATGTTAGTGATGGTTGTTTAACAGTCTGATGGCCTTGAGATAGAAGCGGCTTTTCACTCTCTCGGTCCCTGCTTCGATGCACCTGTACTAACCTCGCCTTCCAGATGATAGAGGGGTGAACAGGCCGTAGCTCAGGTGGTTGTACTTGATCTTTTTGGCCTTCATGTGACGTCGAGTGCTGTTGGTGTCCTGGAGGGCAGGTAGTTTGCCCTTGTTGATGCGTTGTGCAGACCGCACCACCCTCTGGTGAGCCTTGCAGTTGAGGGCGGTGCAGTTGCCCTACGAGGCTGTGATACAGCCCGACAGGATGCTCTCAATTGTGCATTTGTAAAAGTGTGTGAGGGTTTTCGGGGACAAGCCACATTTCTTCAGCCCCCTGAGCTTGAAGAGGCCTTCTTCACCACACTGAGTGGGTGTACCATCTCAGTTTGTCCGTGATGTGTATGCCGAGGAACTTAACTTTCCACCTTCTCCACTGCTGTCCTGTCAATGTGGATAGGGGGGTGCACATCTCCTTTGTTTTGCTGACGTTGCGTGAGAGGTTATTTACCTGACATCACACTCCCAGAGCACTCACCTCTTCCCTGTAGGCGGTCTCATCATTGTTGGTAATCAAGCCTAATACTGTTGTGTCATCTGCAAACTTTATGATTGAGATGGAGGCGTGCATAACCACGCAGTCATGGGTGAATAGGGAGTACAGGAGAGGGCTGAGCACGCACCCTTGAGGGGTCCTACCTTCACCACCTGGGGGGCTGCCCGTAAGGAAGTCCAGGACCCAATTGCACAGGGCAGGGTTCAGACCCAGTGCCTCAAGCTTAATGATGAGCTTGGAGGGTACTATGGTGTTGAATGCTAAGCTATAGTCAATGAACAGCATTCTTACATAGGTATTCCTCTTGTCCAGATGGGATAGCGCAGTGTACAGTGTGATGGTGATTGCATCGTCAGTGGACCTATTCGGGCAGCAAGCAAATTGGAGTGGGTCTAGGTTATCAGGTAGGGTGGAGGTGATATGATCCTTGACTAGTCTCAAAGACGTTCATGATGACAGTGCAATGGGGCAATAGTAATTTAGTTCAGTTACCTTTGCATTATTTGGTACAGGAACACTGGTGGCCATCTTGAAGAATGTGGGGACAGCAGACTGGGATAGGGAGAGATTGAATATGTCCATAAACACACCAGCCAGCTGGTCTGCGCATGCTCTGAGGACGTGGTTAGGGATGCCGTCTGTGCCGACAGCCTTGCGAGGGTTAACACGTTTAAATGTCTCACTCACGTCGGCCACGGAGGAGGACAGCCCACAGTCCTTGGTAGCTGGCCGGGTCAGTGGCACTGTGTGATCTTCAAAGCGGGCAAAAAAAATGTGTTTAGCTTGTCCGTGACATAGCTGTTGTTTTTTTGTAGTCTGTGATTGTCTACACATTCTGCTTGAGCTAGTTTGTAAACAAGGCCAAAGCATGGCATAGGCACAATGTAATGACGGTTAAGGTGGTACATATTCAAGACGCTACTATTGGTGTATATAATCCTCAGCTTTATGCGATGTTACATAAAGCATGAAGTAAATCCTTGGTAGTGCCTGCCTCCTGAATCCAAGTGTTTGACACGGGAGGGGACCAGTAACTTTATGATCAAACTTTATCAATGTCACATGTAATGACGGTTAAGGCGGTACATATTCAAGACGCTACTATTGGTGTATATAATCCTCAGCTTTATGCGATGTTACATAAAGCATGAAGTAAATCCTTGGTAGTGCCTGCCTCCTGAATCCAAGTGTTTGACACGGGAGGGGACCAGTAACTTTATGATCAAACTTTATCAATGTATCAGCTACAGTCATTTTCCATACTTGAGTCACCCTACTTTGAACTGGTTTCATTCCAAATGTCATCCAACTTGCTCAGGACCTTTAATCTGTAAGTGATGTGGACACTGGGGAACTTGAAGCTCCCAACCCGCTTCATTACAGCCCAAAAGATGTGGATTGGATGTACTCGCCCCTCTGTTACCTGTAGTCCACGATCATCTTATTTTCAATACTGACCGTGAGGGAGAGGTTGTTGTCCAGGCACCACACTGCTAGGTCTCTGACGACCTCAACGTCGATCAGTCCTACCACCGTTGTGTCGTCAGCAAGCTTGATGGTGGTGGAGTCGTGTGAGGCCACAATTCATGGTTGAACAGGGATTACAAGAGGGGACTACGCACACACCCTAAAGGGCCCGTATTGATGAGGAGCGTGGAAGATGTGTTATTCTCTCACCGCCTGGGGGTGGCCAGTCAGAATGTACAGGATCCAGTTAAGGGAGGCGTTCAGTCCCAGGGTCCTGAGCGGACTATGGTTTTGAATGCCGAGCTGTAGTCAATGAACAGCATTCTTACATAGGTATTCCTTTTGTCCAGGTGGGTGAGGGCAGTGTGGAGTGCAATAGAGAACATGTCATCTGTGGGTCTGTTGGGGTAGTATGTGGGGAATTCCGACCAGAGATAAACGTGAGTAAATGGAATGCAATTCCCTTTTATGCACTTTTTACTCTCTATGCATATTCTGACCTTGAACTTGACCATGACAAAAGCATGCTATTAATCCGCTATTTATTTGGGGTGGAGTTTGAACAAATGAAGGTGTTGCGGAGGTGTGTCTACAGATATTCCATATTCTGACCTTGACTTAGTTACCTAATAATTACACCCCTTTTACACGTGAGGAAACCATGAATAAGGTCTAGAGAAGATCTGTTTGATTAACAGAATTGTAAATAGAACACTAGACAACAATAGATCACACTTGTTTTAGATCTATTTTATCGTATAATTGCTGGAGACAAATGTGAAACCAGTCATAATGGCAGCAAACTGTAGCATATCAACTTTCCCCAAGTTTATGAAATGCTGTCTCATTATGCAGAATTGAAATGTGTACTTGCAGGGATGGGCACTCTCGAATGTCTTAATTATAGGCTACCCTGACTTTTCGGTTTCCTATTTCAATCATGTTAAATATTAGCCACTATCATTGTCGACCGTCAGTGGGCCTAATAAACTCATTCAAATGCCAATTTACTGTTAGTTCCCTTCAGGTGCTATAACCTACATTAACATTCAATTTACCTTCATTTGCTTCCTCTGTAAACGCCGTCACGGCCGTGTGGTTGGTGCTTAGGGTCAGTAGTAACAGTTGATAATATAAGACATGTATGCTAATTAAACGGATACGGAGCGGAGCACAGACCAAGACGTAACCGTTTGAAAGCGACGCATAACACGATAATTGGCTGTGTCGTCACACAATTCCATGATTAATGCAAGCAATAGATGAGGTTATAGCCTATTATAATTAGATTTACACTAATCTTACATTACAATGGGTTGAAGAACTGAATGTGGCAATTTTCTGAATGAAACCACTTTATTTTGTGCATAAAGGCTCTCCAACCTGTTCATGACTCATAAATACTTCCGAAAACTAAATAATCTATAAAATCTGAATATTTTTTGGATCAACCAATTGGTGCTGAAACAGACGAATATGCAGATATTTCGATAGATTTCTTTCTTATTTTCCCCCACGGAAGGCCTTTAGCTCATCTGGAAGGTCGCTGGGCAGCTCACTGCTGGGTTTCCCTTTGTAATCTGTGATAGTTTACAAGTCCTGACACATCTGTCGAGTGTTGTAATTGTCATTATTACAAATTTAAAAAATAAAAAATTGGCCGATTAATCGGTATCAGCTTTTTTGGTCCTCCAATAAATCGGCATCTAGTTGAAAAATCATAATCGGTCTACCTCTAGCCTACATTGCTGAAAAACAATAAACTGCTTCCTGTTTGCCTGTCAGACACGATGTCGGCCTACCTGTGCAGGACAACAAAGGACAGTTGACGTGCAATAAATAACACCTACCCCCCGCAGCTCAAGTCAATCTGAAAAACAAATATGGAGTCTCTCATCTGGGCTCCCGAGTGGCGCAGCGGTCTTAGGCACTGCATCTCAGTGCTAGAGGCGTCACTACAGACCCTGGTTTAATTCCAGCAGTGATTGGGAGTCCCATAGTCACATCCGGGTTCTAGTTTGACCGGGGTTAATCCTGATCAGAGAAGGAGCATAAACAACACATAGTGCCTTCATATGAGCTGCAACATCCTATTACCATAAGCGACTCGTTTCAGGAAACGTAGCGTATGTCGCGTGTCACTAATTCACAGGAGAGCCATTTGAACGCAAACATTTTATTTTTTAAATCAAAATGCATTTTTTGGCAGAAATGGCTTCTGGAACGTGTGAAGGTTTGTGTGCCTTAATACTAAACGTGCATCCCATCTGTAAATATGAATACAATTGTTAAATTAAGAACCTAGTTGGTTTAGCCAAAGGAAAAGTCTGCAACCTTCCCGCTAGCCATGATTGACTGAGATAATGAGTGGGCTGGACCTGCCGAGATGAGTTTGGATTGGTCTGCCATGTAGCTCGCTTCTGTCTATAAAATGAGCTGGTCAGTATGTGTAGGTAATAATTTTCAGCGTTGCTTTTATGAAAGATATCACATAGTAGAACTACATAAGTGTTGCTCTTCACTTTCTGGAGGACTGGGTTTTGAAATCAGTGGCACTAGAATATGATAGCTAAGGAGATGGAAAAAATTATAGTAAATATGCAGACAGTAGAAAAGAACACACCGAAGGCTGTTGCATAAAACACCAGTCTCCGTATTACATCTTCAAACTAAGGGCAACCATGTCATCCGTGACAGAGGGAGAAGCGTCAACCCATGTATTTGGGTAAGACAGTCTAGCTAGCTACATTTTCACATTACACATTTCTAATTTTGTCAGAAAGTTGTTTTAATTTCAAGATAAAGTGCACTGTTAGTAGCTAGCTAATGTTAGCTGGTTGGCTCACAAGCTATTGTTACGTGTATGATCGGTGTGTAGTTATATTACTCATATCTCAGAGTCACTTCCAGTGTTGTTATAGCCTAAAGTTAGCTAGCTAACATTGAACCTGTTTGGTTAGCTACCTGGAGGGTAGTAATGTTATAAATTGTGATTATGGTTAATTGTTTAGCTAGCTAGCTAGCTAGCTACATGTCTAAACAAAAGACTCAACTACTATGCAAGTAACCATATCAATAGAATTTCATTATGTCACTGCAACAACTGTCGATAGGCGGAGCTGGTAAATTCGCTCTGGCTATCCACTCTGATTTCAGAGCACTCTCGTCTGGGTGTGCCAGAGCGCAGAATAACTTTTCAAACACACAACACCCGTAGAATATGGCCGGTGTCAGGAAACGTTGGCAAAAAGCGTAATTAAAATTGTTGCCAGCTGCACAGTTGCAGTAACCAACACCCTGGATAAGATAAAAACAGCCTAACCAGCTCTGCTAGGGCAAATAAAATGGTTAGTGAACTGTTCTCTCATTTGTGTCTGGAAGTAGCTAGCCAATGTTAGCTTGGGTGCTTGACAGCTGTTAAGTGAGAATGCTCAGATCAATCCTACTCCTCGGCCAGAGCGTCCAGTAAGTGCCCTGAACGCTCCTAGAGTGAAACGCTCTGAATTTACAAAAAGACAATCTGACAAAGCTGAGTTTACGAATGACCAGAGCGCACTCTGGCACTCCAGATTAAATTTACAAACACACCCATAGCATAAACCAGCCTTCAGTCTTGAAATCTTTGTTTGTTCAGTACATGGCCTCACATGAATCCTTAAAGAGATGGGTGGGATTAGGCTTTAGAGGGTGTGAACCATGCTGAATGGGACCAAGAAGAGCTCTCCAGTAGGTGTATCAAAATATTCAAAGGCCATTTTCTCAAAAGTGAGGTTACAAGTTCATCAACTTTCAAAGCAGAATTCATTATCCATTGTTCCTCAACTGCAGTGTATGATATACCATTTTCTAGCTCCGAGTCTACTCTACTCAATATAAAAAAAAACTATTTCAAATTTTGCTACATAAGACCGAATCAAGCCTGTTGGTCACATTTTTACATGTGGGTAGGGTACTGGTTAGGGGTGACTGAAAAGTGCACAAACATGCTCAACATACATACATTGTAACCATCTTTGTCGCCTGTGGCATTAACCATATCTTATGTTGACTTTCTGTAATGCTTAGGTATTAAAGTATAATTAAGTAGACCATTTTACCAATGTTTTTCTGTTTTATTAAAAGAGCATCTACTTTGACAGATATAATTGGATTACAGACCATAGGTTTAAAGTAGCTACATCAGAGCCAAACAAATGAATGTATACAAGCCGATATGACAAATTGCAAACAAAATAATTATGTTACTGTCTGGAAAAATAAGCTGACCAGGCATACTCCAGACAACTAGTAACTTCTAAACTTTCACCACTTGTCTGTCTCAATTGAAAAGCCGTGAAACAATGTCAAACGTAATTGAAAGTACAAAAAAATAAATATATATAGTTCTTTACTACGTGGCTCACAATATAGGCTACAATCGATTGTTTTTCCAACAACGTAGTTCGCTAGTTAGTTTGCTGTTAAAATAACTTTATCCAGAGGTTCCCTATACCCGACTGAGGCTATCGTCTGCGAGATGGTCGTTAAGCTACCCGTAACGAACTAACGAGTTACGTTCTACTATTTGACTCGCATGCTGAATGTAAAATGGACACCCACACAGTGGCAAACCTGATTCAGTACAACCAGCATTTGGAATATCTTCATGTCGTACATGTAATGTCAAACACATTTTCCAATAACTTGTTCACATGACAAAACTCACTCAAACCTGAAATTCATTAATTAGACGGGCGCAAGCCAATGATTGGCGTGTAGCTATTAGCATGCTAGCAGCGCCTACCAGTTAGCTCGCGCGACAGTTGGCTGGCTTCTTCCGCTTCAACAAACAATATTATACATTGAGAAAGTATCTCACTGAGCGGATAAACACGAGGACTTACCTGTTTTGGACGGCAGTTGACTATCTTCTTTCTGCACTTGAGTGATAATAGAACTTTCCATCTAACAAATGCACAGCCCCTCAAAGTCCAATCCGTTACCCCAATTTGCAGGTACTTTCAACATTCAGCTAGCTGGTTAGCAATCACGTTTACCAACCCGTTGCGTTTGGTATCCGAAAATATTCCAATAAAAACAGCTTCTTGGTTTTTCTTGTATCAATTATAGCTTCCGCTATCTTTCCTAGTTCAAGCTAGGCAGTGTGCTTCATGCGTTCAACATGAAGTGTATTAGTGTAACGCTGCGGTCCCCTCTGATAGCTAGCTAACACTAGGAAAGACCTCGCTAATACTCCAACATGGAGAATCCAGGCGAAAAAAGCAAAACAACCGAGGAAATGGGGCAGGGTGCGGTTTCAAGTCCCCCTTAATACTGATAAACAACCTTGAGTGATCATAATCCACTATAAGAAAACTGAAAATATGTTGGTCAAATAATTCCTTATCTTGGTCCAAATGAACAATGTGTATATGTCTGATTAATAAATGATTGTTTTAGTATATTGGATGACGCTTTGTTTTTGCTCTTCTGAGGATTTTGGGGGCGCCTTGAAACCGCTCATCGTCGCGGATTGGATCACGTAGAAGTGGGAGTACCACAGGCATTCTTCTCAACTCGCTTCGGAGTTCGTTCTGAGCGCATTCCTGTGTTCACTAGTTGTCGCAGGGTATATGGCCAGGTTTGATGGTCCAGGCTAGAAGGGATCCATCTTTTGTCAAATTAACATCAGATTGGACTTTTCGTAGAATGTTACGCAGTAGGTTAGGATAATTAGGTTAAGGTTAGGAACAGGGGGGAGGGGGGCTTTTGAAGTTAATTTCCCTCCTAGCAATGACCATGTTTGGTTGCGTTCCCTGCTCAGATGTTGCATGCATCAACCAATGGTTGCGTGCTGTGTCATCGATTGACAGATTACTATAACATATCATTTGGTTAGCTGATACAGGCCTACCTATCCAGACGTTGTACAATCTGGCAGGCGTCAGTCAGCAACGCCTGGGCAGAGACATGCGCCCATTATCGATATAGCATATGGCTCACGGCCAATTTGTTTAATATCCGTAGACTGCTTATTTAGACGAGTTTGACATTTAATATACATTTAATAAATTGTATATTTCAATGCTGAATACTATTCTAAATGCTATTTATATATACATTAAGTAGTAGACCTATGTGGTTGAAGCCTATGCAAAGGCCTATTGCCAAAAATTATCTATCTGCGGCAATTGAGGACTAAATAAATGACTGCCATGTGAAATATTTGAACTGAAGAATATAAAGTCTGCATACTTTTATGTTTTGACCTTGTGGCAGCACTAATCGTTTGATTACAATCCACATTTTATAATTTCATCATAGGCTAAAATTAGCCTAGCTCAACCCGTTTAGAACGGCATTTATAGGACCGTTTTTATCACCTAGTTATTTGGTTTTTGATTGATATTCTATGTCAGGGTTTCCCCAAAAAACGCTTTCAATCGTATTCCCATGTATAAATAGAGAGGCTTATGTGATCGTATCCCAATGTAATCAAGTTTTGAAATTCTGTTTTTGTCTGTGAGGTTTTTTGTGGTTAATTTACATACATTTACATACATCTGCTCAAGAGAAAATTGGCCCATGGCCCATGTCATACAGAGTATGATTGTAAACTGCTTATAAACGGCTTATAAACATTATTAGGTACATACTTGTCTGATTAACCTACATATCCTCTTAATCATGCATGTAATAACACATCAAAGTCAATTCTAAGATTTTTCTCTCCATTATGCAGAGAGAGAGAGTTTGATTGTTGTTTGGAAATATAGAATATCTGCAACACCGTCTGCATAACAATGCAATACCAGGCAGAAATTTAATTAATCTACATTGATGGTATGTTTGCATAAGGGTTTGTTGAATTCGTTTTTAAGAGATGACGACATATAGAAATCGAAAGTTTTCAACACAGCTGGAAAATAAATGAATTTACTGAAAACAGAATATAACAGGTGAACATGCGTGAACATAAGTTCTAACAAACACCAAGCAAAGAACACAGGATGTGTTTTGATAAGAGCAAAGCTCATTAAAAACAGCAGTGTGACTAGGCTGCAGATTGGATAAATTATTTATATTAATTACATTGTGATATACATTTTTTTTTAAATATGCATTGCAGCCAATGATGAATAGGCTTATGGTTGACATCACAATGATATCTGTTTTCTATATGTTGATTCTAATGGTTTATCATGGCCTCTGAGGACTAATGTCATTGAGTAAACCTTCACCAGGCGGCAGGGTAGCCTAGTGGTTAGAGCGTTGGTCTAGTAACTGGAAGGTTGCAAGTTCAGATCCCCAAGCTGACAAGGTACAAATCTGTCGTTCTGCTCCTGAACAGGCAGTTAACCCACTGTTCGTTCCTAGGCCGTCATTGAAAATAAGAATTTGTTCTTAACTTGCCTAGTTAAATAAAGGTGAAATAAATAAATAATAATAAATAAAAAAACATGTAAAATTGAATTCGGAAGTTTACATACACTTAGGTTGGAGTCATTAAAACTCATTTTTCAACCACTCCACAAATTTCTTGATAACAAACTAGTTTTAGCATGACAAGTAATTTTTCTGTATCACAATTCCAGTGGGTCAGAAGTTTACATACACTAAATTTACTGTGCCTTTAAACAGCTCGGAAAATTCCAGAAAATTATATCATGGCTTTAGAAGCTTCTGATAGGCTAATTGACCTAATTTGAGTCAATTGGAGGTGTACCTGTGGATGCATTTCAAGGCCTACCTTCAAACTCAGTGCCTCTTTGCTTGACATCATGGGAAAATCAAAAGAAATCAGCCAAGACCTCCACAAGTCTGGTTCATCCTTAGGAGCAATTTCCAAACGCCTGAAGGTACCATGTTCATCTGTACAAACAATAGTACGCAAGTATAAACACCATGGGACCACGCAGCAGTCATACCGCTCAGGATGGAGACATGTTCTGTCTCCTAGAGATGAACGGACTTTGGTGCAAAAAGCGCTAAATCAATCCCAGAACAACAGCTAAGGACCTTGTGAAGATGCTGGAGGAAACAGGTCCAAAAGTATCTATATCCACAGTAAAACAAGTCATATATCGACATAACCTGAAAGGCCACTCAGCAAGGAAGAAGCCACTGCTCCAAAACTGCCATAAAAAAACCAGACGACGGTTTGCAACTGCACATGGGGACAAAGATCATACTTTTTGGAGAAATGTCCTCTGGTCTGATGAAACAAAAATAGAACTGTATGGCCATAATGACCATCGTTATGTTTGGAGGAAAAAGGGGGACGCTTGCAAGCCGAAGAACACCATCCCAACCGTGAACCGATTGGCAACATCATGTTGTGGGGTGCTTTGCTGCAAGAGGGACTGGTGCACTTCACAAAATATATGGCATCATGAGGCATGAGGAGAGTTATGTGGATATATTGACGCAACATCTCAAGACATCAGTCAGGAAGTTAAAGCTTGGTCGCAAATGGGTCTTCTAAATGGACAATGACTCCAAGCATACTTCCAAAGTTGTGGCAAAATGGCTTAAGGACAACAAACTCAAGGTATTGGAGTGGCCAACACAAAGACCTGACCTCAATCCTATAGACAATTTGTGGGCAGAACTGAAAGAGCGTGTGCGAGCATGACTTAGTTACATCAGCTCTGTCAGGAGGAATGGGCCAAAATTCACCCAACTTATTGTGGGAAGCTTGTGGAAGGCTATTCGAAATGTTTTACTCAAGTTAAACAATTTAAAGGCAATGCTACTAAACACTAATTGAGTGTATGTAAACTTCTGACCCAATGGGAATATGATTAAAGAAAGAAAAGCTTAAATAAATCATTCTGACATTTCACATTCTTAAAATAAAGTGGTGATCCTAACTGACCTAAGACAGTGAATTTTTACTAAGATTAAATAAATGTCAGGAAATGCGAAGAACTGAGTTTAAATGTATTTGGCTAAGGTGCATGTAAACTTCTGATTTCAACTGTAATATCTCACTCTCTGACAACATACTCCAACAACCTGTCCCAGATATGCCTGAGCAATACAGTGTGCGCTGCATTGTGCGAGGTCTGGCACTATATACAGTAAACCAATACATTGACCTATAGGGGAAAAGAGAGCACACATGTGCAGGCAGCAGAACAGTGAAGTAACAGGGAAATAGAAGGGTGTGATACTGGATACCTATTGGTTGAATGTGAGGAATTTATGGAAAACCTATACAGAGGTCACGTGATCCTCAGTGTCTGGCAGGAACGAGGGGGCTGAAGAGAGGGAGACAGGATAAGTAGAGAACACCAGAACTCACAAGGGTGGGGCAAGCAGACACACATAGCGACGTTAACTAAAACAGTGGTGTAATAGTCCCTTTTGATTAATACCCCTGGTTACAAATATATTTATATCTCAACTACATCGTAGACCACAAGCTGAACTCATGAAGTAAAGACACCTCCTGTACCATGTGATTTGCAGGAAGACTGCTCCCCCTCCTTGCCATCCTGCCCTGAGGTGGCCTCTGCTGTAGAGCCCTGGTTCCAGGAAAAGGGGCCTAGAATGCAAACTGTGATGCCTGGGCAGAGTGGAACAGGAGGATAGAGAGAAAGTGGGAATAAGAGAACTACAGAACGAGAGAGACAGCCCGGAGAGAGGCGTAGTAAAAAGAGGTGATAAAACAAGAGAAGCAAACAAAAATGCCCAAATCGAGAGATTAAGGGAGACAGAAGTTGTACAACTGAATGTATTCAACTGAAATGTGTATTTTGCATTTAACCCTCTGAATCAGAGAGGTGGGGGAGAGAAGGAAAGAAAATGCAAGAAAAACCCTCCCATTTTCCATAAAACCTAAAGCAATCTCACTGTCCAGCAGTGCAGACTGCTCACTTTGGGAAAATAAGGGATTTCACGGAGAACCCCTTTGTAGAGTAACACCAGTTGGCCTACCTGTAAAATGGAATAGATGTTCGAGGAAGAATAAAAAATAAAAATAAATGAATGTAGAAATGATGTGCAGAGACTTTCATTATTTATAAGGATGTCATCATAACAGACAGAATGGAATAACTTGGGAGTGCAATAAATGTAACTGCAACAACAGCAAATAAGCAATAAAATGTTTTTTAAAAACTGTGGCAAGTATTATAAATAACTGTCGATGCAAAGATCCTCTCTGGTTGACACAAGACACTTGTTTTACCTCGCGGGCACCCCCGTGTGTATTCCGACGGTAAGCATCGCCAGAGATTAGGGCCTCACTCCCTCCTATCCGAGATAACTACTTCAGCCCTCATCCAACACCCGTTCTGCCAGTCACATTATGTTAACGGTCTGTAGCTTGCGACTGGAACGAGCTACAAAAAACAGTCAAACTACAGTTTTATCTCAATTTCTTCATTCAAATACTCAATTATGGACACTCACGACAGCTGTGGCTGCTTCGCGTGATGTATTGTTCTCTCTACCTTCTTGCCTTTTGTGCTGTTGTCTGTGCTCAATGTGTGTGCCATGTTTTGTGCTGCTACCATGTTGTGCTGCTGCTATGTTGTGGTCATGTTGTGTTGCTGCCATGTGATGTTGTTGTCTTAGGTCTCTTTATGTAGCGTTGTGGTTTCTCTCTTATCGTGATATGTTTTGTCCTATATATATATATATATATATAGATAGATATTTTATCCCAGCACCCGTCCCAGCAGGAGGCCTTTTGCCCGTCATTGTAAATAAGAATTTGTTCATAAGTGACTTGCTTAGTAACATAAAAGTTACATACAAATAATAAAAAACAATTGAGTGCGATAGGCATACGGCTACTACACCTTGCTGACCCAGGCATAACTTGCTGACTGATCAATCAGCACCTCTTATTCATTTTAAATAAACAAATTAATAGCTTCCAAAAATCACTGTAACCTACCTACATATCAAATCGTATGTTGAAAAAAATATACAAATATTCGATAATGTTGTCCTTATGCACGTTATTACGGTGTATTACGGTACACTAACGTTACCGTAGCTTTTCTATCGCGGTAGGAATATTGCGTGATACGGAAACGAGGTCACGGGAAATGGACTTCACTATCTTTGCATGACTTCAGAGGTTGAAACAGAGAGCAAACGCAGCCAAAACATTGCTTCTTTATCGGGATCTTTCGACAGATCGAATGTAAGTAATTAACCAATAGTATAAAGCTCACTCGAATGGCCGTGTAATAATTTGTACTCTCACTGTAAATGCTGCTCCATCCTAGCTTTATAGATGATTAGGACTGTCTTTTGGGATTCTGTCCTTGTCTGGGATACTAGCTAGCTTGTAACGTTAGGTGACATTCTAAGGTCACGAGGACAAATAACTTGCAATAAAAAACATACATTGACACAAAGCAGTGACTGTAAATTATTGTCAAACGCCGTAGTTTAAAATGCCACACCAAGCCACCGGGCTGAAGCTCTAAACTCTGGGTTCATCCCTCGTCTACTGTACTGCAGTAAGTTGAATAGTAAACTCAAATGTATAAGTTCAAGGCATGTTCCTGCTTTGTGTCACATAGCTAAGTAGCGTTATGTGGCAAAGGGACATTTGTTATAAGCAATGCATCTGGAATATAAATGTATTATAATTAAATGAGTATCTTTGCAGTGCCTTCGGAAAGTATTCAGACCCCTTGACTTTCCACATTGTTACGTTAGCCTTATTCAAAACAATTATATAACAAAAAAATCCTCAAATCTACACATAACAACAAAGCGAAAACATGTTGCTATAAAATTTTGCAAATGTATTAAAAATAACCTCCCTTTTTACATGTATTCAGTCCCTTTGCTATGAGACTCGAAGTTGAGCTCAGATGCATCCTGTTTCCATTGATCATCTTTGAAACATTTCTACAACTTGGAGTCCACCTGTGGTAAATTCAATTGATTGGACATGATTTGGAATGGCACACACCTGTCTATATAAGGGCCCACAGTTGACAGTGCATGTCACAGCAAAAACCGAACCACGAGGTTGAACGAATTGTCGTAGAGCTCCGAGACAGGATTGTGAGGCACAGATCTGGGGAAGGGTACGAAAACATTTCTGCAGTATTGAAGGTCCCCAAGAACTCAGTGGCCTTCATCATTCTTAAATAGAAGAAGTTTGGAACCACCAAGAGTCTTCCTAGAGATGAGCAATCGGGGGAGAAGGGCCTTGGTCAAGCCCGATGGTCACTCTGACAGAGCTCTCTTTAGAGTTCCTCTGTTGATAAACCTTCCAGAAGGACAACCATCTCTACAGCAGTCCACCATAGTGGCCAGACGGAAGCCACTCTTCAGTAAAAGGCAAATGACAGCCCGCTTGGAGTTTGCCAAAAGGCAGCTAAAGACTCTCAGACCATTAGAAACAAGATTCTCTGGTCTGATAAAACCAAGATTGAACTCTTTGGCCTGAATGCCAAGCGTCACGTCTGGAGGAAGCCTGTCACCATCCCTACGGTGACGCATGGTGGTGGCAGCATCAAGCTGTGGGGATGTTTTTCAGCGGCAGGGACTGGGAGACTTGTCAGGATCGAGGGAAAGATGACCGGAGCAAAGTACAGAGAGATCCTTGATAAAAACCTGCTCTAGAGCGCTCAGGACCTGACAGGCACAAAGGTTCACCTTCCAACAGGACAACAACCCTAAGCACACAGCCAAGACAATGCAGGAGTGGCTTCGGGACAAGTCGCTGAATGTTCTTGAGTGGCCCAGCCAGAGCCAGGACTTCAAGCTGATCGAACATCTCTGGATAGACCTGAACATTTCTGTGCAGCGATGCTCCCCACCCAGCCTGACAGAGCTGGAGAAGATCTGCAGAGAAGAATGGGAGAAACTCCCCAAATACAGGTGTACCAAGCTTGTAGCATCATACCCAAGAAGAATCAAGACTGTAATCACTGCCAAAGGTGCTTCAACAAAGTACTGAGTGAAGGGTCTGAATACCTATGTAAATGTGATATTTCAGTTGTATTATTTGTAAAAAAAAACTGTTTTTGCTTTGTCATTGTGGGGTATTGTGTCTAGATGAAGGAAAACCAAATGTTTGTCAATTTTAGAATAAGGCTGTAACGTAACAAAACGTGGAGGGGTCTGAATACTTTCCGAAGACACTACATTATATTTTACCAACAGTAGTGTGTATGACAAGACTATAGTACCTACTGTAATTAGTGAGGGATAGAAGTTGGACTATGTGTTATTCAAGCCACTATTCCTTATGTCAGCCTCTCCTCCCAGCAGTCACCATGTCCTCCAACCAAGATATGCCAACATATGATGAGAATGAATCAAAATTTATGAGGAAAGCGAAGGAGTCTCCGTTTGTCCCAATAGGTAAGTGAAGAGCATGAATTATGTTGGTGGTTTCACCGCAGTGGAACTTTTCCATAGTGCATGTTTGATTGAATCCCAGTCAGTCATGGAATAAATTGTAATCCACTTTTCCAACCCTGGTTCTAAGGTTAGATATCATACAACCAGACCATCATTGCATTTCCCATGTGTTTTTTTACAGGCATGGCAGGATGCGCTGCAGTGGTCGCCTTTGGTCTGTGGAGGCTCAAGTCGCGGGGAGACACAAAGATGTCAGTCCACCTCATCCACATGCGTGTTGGAGCTCAAGGCTTTATAGTAGGCGCAATGACATTAGGTAAGTCCTAATCCAATATGTGCTGTATAACAGATACACAGGCCCAACAGCTAATATATCTTAATCAATTTACAGGTGCAACATGTATCACACGACTGTGTTGTGCCCTTATACACGTACCACTACCATAAAATGGAACATTAACATGACTGTAATGTTTGTCTATTTGTAGGGGTGATCTACTCTATGTACAAACAATACCTTGCCCCCACGGACCCAGGTAAAGACAGCAAGTGAGCCTACTAGCCAATCAGCAAGTGACATGACCAGAAAACACTCCATGCCTGCCATTTCTGCATTCTACCCTTAGAAATAGAAATCATAGAATGGATTATATCTGTCAAAATAACATTCCATTCATGGCAAGTCATTTATTTTGGTGAGGGTGTCATTTAAGCTAAGCAGCATTCTCTGGCAGTCACTTTGAAGAAGGTTAGTACATTTCAGAGGAAGTCGAGTGGCACATTCATTCTGTTTCAATCATTACCTCATTGCTAGACACCTGCTGTAAACCACCAGTAAAATGCCACCTTGAAGGCGACCAGCACACCCATAAACTCCTATAGCCGATCCACTCATTGACCATTGTCAGCCTCACCATGTAGTGTTATTGTTATTATATAATAAATAATATTGGTTATTTTCTAAACTCTACTTTGAAATATGGGTTAAGTTTTTATTTAATTAACAGGTACAGAAGTAGGTAAAAGGTTATTTTCAACCACCTATCCGCACACTACTAACTCTTCTAGGGGATAGATTGAAATGTACAGAATGGTTACCTGGAGGAAAATGGATGAGGGTCATGCTTTTTACATTTCAGTCAAGGGGAGGGTTTAGTATTTTTTTATTAACTCTAGTCCAGGGGAGGGTCGTGTAATTTGTAATTGATGAAATTTCAATAATTTTCAGTGTTCTTGAATTTGTTGCTTATTAGGCTATATATCAATGTGTGCCTGGATGCGCAATGTCAAGTGTGCTTATAGGCTATTTAGTGTGGTGACAATCATATGATCTATAGCCTATAGGCTACGAAGTGCATGCTCGGAGAAGCAAAGAGCAAAGTTACATTTCTAAGAAAGCTGCTGGGATGGTGTAAATACAATTAGGCTGCAATAGATATTCCAACCCTGAGTCCTGGCCTGCTCTTGCTGATCAAAAACTTTTTTGGTGTGCTGTGTAGGTCTACAGTGGCAATTTAGGAGGAGAGTCAAAGGCTTCTTCTGAAAATCATTTATGATTAGGCCTATTCCAAAAAAAATGCACACATACTAGCCTATGTTCTGTTCAGTTTGAGGAGAGCACAAAGATGAGGAACAAAGGTAAACTTTGATAGCGTGCTACAACTATAATTGATTTCAGTAAAAACAATGTTTCTTGCCCATTATGTATTTATCAGTTACTGTCCTCACAATAAGCCAGATACGAGTAACTTACATTGTGGTGCTGAAACTTGAAGCAACAGCTGCAGTACAATCAATCGGAAATGGACAGACAGCTCATGGTGCTGTAGGTAGGCAAATTCGAGTAAGTGTAATTCATTCATAGTCTTAATGTTAGACTTAACTAACAACAAGAGAGCTTTGTGTTGGAGCCTATTTACGAAAGAGGTAGGCGTACCTGTTTGACAGACAAAAATAGGCTATCCATAGATTTATTGGTTTAAGGCACTGCATCTCAGTGCTAGAGGCGTCACTACAGACCCTGGTTCGATTCCAGGCTGTCCCATAGGGCAGTGCAAAATTGGTCCAGCGTCGTCCGGGTTAGGCCGTTATTGTAAATAAGAATTTGTTCTTAACTGACTTAAATAAATATTTGTTTAAAAAACCCACCATGCACTCTTTAAATAACAGCCCTTCACTGTCACGGAGGTAAGCTAAGTTAAATCCAAGACTCAAATTGAGGGGTAATGAGAGGGTATGCCTACCTTTTATTTAAGAAAATGGCAAAAAGCATGATCTATAACAGCGCTTTGGTCCGTGATGCTTTATGCTGTAAAACACCTGGGAAAGACACGACTCCAATGCATATGGGAATATCATTGCCTTGTGTCTTTGACATTGAGGCTGAGCTACAACCTTCTATAGCCGAGAAGAAAAATAGACTTTGCTTGGGAAGTAATCTAATTCTGTTACTATCAATTGATTAAGCTATTCACTTTCTGTACAATAGATGTTTAAATCGGAAGGCCTGTTGTCCGGACCTCTCTATGGGGGTACCACAGGGTTTAATTCTCGGGCCGACTCTTATCTCTGTATATATCAATGATGTCGCTCTTGCTGCGGGTGATTCTTTGATCCACCTCTACGCAGACGACACCATTCTGTATACATCTGACCCTTCTTTGGACACTGTGTTAACAAATCTCCAAACGAGCTTCATTGCCATACAACACTCCTTCCGTGGCCTCCAACTGCCCTTAAACACTAGTAAAACTAAATGCATGCTCTTCAACCGATCGCTGCCCACACCAACCCGCCTAGCATCACTACTCTAGACGGTTCTGACTTAGAATATGTGGACAACTATAAATACCTAGATGTCTGAATAGACTGTAAACTCTCCTTCCAGACTCACGTTAAGCATCTCCAATCCAAAGTTAAATCTAGAATCGGCTTCCTATTTCACAACAGAGCCTCCTTCACTCATGCTGCCAAACATACCCTCGTAAAACTGACTATCCTGCCGATCTTTGACTTCGACGATGTCATTTACAAAATAGCCTCCAAACACTCTACTCTGCAAATTGGATGCAGTCTATCACAGTGCCATCCGTTTTGTCACCAAAGCCCCATATACTACACACCATTGCGACCTGTATGCTCTCGATGGCTGGTCCTCGCTACATATTCGTCGCAAAACACACTGGAACCAGGTCATCTATAAGTCTTTGCTAGGTAAAGCTCCGCCTTATCTCAGCTCACTGGTCATCATAGTAACACCCACCCGTAGCACACGCTCCAGCAGGTATATTTCACTGGTCATCCCCAAAGCCAACACCTCCTTTGGCCGCCTTTCCTTCCAGTTCTCTGCTGCCAATGACTGGAACGAATTGCAAAAATCACTGAAGTTGGAGACATATCTCCCTCACTAACATCAAGCATTGGCTGTCAGAGTAGCTCACCGATCGCTGCAGCTGTACATATCCCATCCAACCAACTACCTACCTCATCCCCATATGTTTTTTTTCTGCTCTTTTGCACAACAGTATTTATACTTGCACATCCTGATCTGCACATCTATCACTCCAGTGTTAATTGCTAAATTGTAATTACTTCGCCACGATGGCCTATTTATTGCCTTACCTCCTTACTTCATTTGCACACACTGTATACAGATGTTCTATTGTGTTATTGACTGTACGATTGTTTAGCCCATTTGTAACTGTGTTGTTTTTGTCGCACTGCTTTGCTTTGTCTTGGCCAGGTCGCAGTTGTAATTGAGAACTTGTTCTCAGCTGGCCTACCTGGTTAAATAAAGGTGAAATAAAATAAAAACCCAGACAGCTTTTAGGTAAACACTTATGACCAACTCTCGTTGAGTTAAGTCACAGAAGAAGAGTAGCCAGTAGTCAAAGCTTACATATTTCTGCATTGGTAGGCCTACTCTGTCTGGGGTGGAAAAGTAGACCTAACTTTTGAAAATACAATGCTCAGATTCCTATTGATTGTCGCAGATTTAATTGTTTGCCAACAAGACACACTGATTTAGCATTGTAGAAATAAGATAAGAATGGACAGAGAGAGGCCTGTAATTTGTCATTTGTGTGGTATTACATTTTTTTAGAATTGCATGACATCTTTAGAAAAGGGCCAGTTTTTCTCAGACCTGCAAAAACAATGATAGATCCATGCAATGCTTTTACTATAAAGACATTCATTCCACCCCTACTCTTGTCCATGGTGGTCTGCGAACACACAACTTTCTGGCCTGCAGCCTTCTGTGCTATCAACTCCTGTGTTGCCATGTAATGCTTACAGGATGAAGAACCGTTTCTAAAACTGCTTATCTAAGGCTCTAATCTGTCCAGGAAGTGAGGGAAAATGGTAGGAATGTTCTCTGCTATCCATTTTGATTTAATTATTATTTTGGTTTTAGGGGATGGTTACTTGTTTTTTCCCCCCCAAGCGTTGGGGGAGGGTTTAGATAAAATATATTTTGCTGAAGGGAGAGCCATCCAATTTCATTTCAGAGCGGCCCGATTTTCTCCATGTAACCCTTATTATAAAGAACGTTCACTCCCTAAAGAGAAGTATTGACAAACCTCATGAAGCTCAACGGGTCTCAAAGATGATATGTTCAGTGTCCGGACTGTTTAAAAAATATATATAATGCTGTTAATGAGTTTTGTACATAGTGAAATTAGTAAAAAGTATTTAATGATTTATCTTTGGAAAGTGACAAAAAAAACAAAGTTATTTTGTACAAATATTTTTTATTTTATTTGGCATGATGTCATTTTATTCATCAAAAATGTATGGTACCAGCGAAACTTAACAGCCACAAACTGTTGATACTTTAGTTTCCTTTAAAAAAGATATATATAAAAAATAAAGTCAAGATATCTATGCGATTGTTAAATTGACCAAATACAAATGCTGGCTTCACAGTACATAAAATTCCACATTAAAAATAAATGTCATATCTAAACATGTAAACCATACAAGTGAATGACTTCTGTATGGAGATTTCATAATTAAAACAATCCAGGGTAATGACTTCACTAAAGTGGTGTGATCATGCACACACAGAGACCTATTTATGATAGATCTACTCTCAAAATGTCAGTCTATAAATATATGTAAATTCTACAATGGTCATCAGGAGCTGTATTTAGCAGTGACACCTAACTTCATAGACCACGTCAAGAAGCAGAAAAAGCCTGCATCTTTCATTATATTGGGCTTGGGTATGAATTTAAACTTCAACTGAATTTCAATGGGTAGAGTTTTGTACTAACAAAAACACTGAATTCACAGAAAGAGGTCAGTACAATTGTTAGTATCACATTAACATTTTCCCTGAGAAATAATTTTAAGGAAATGGGATAATTTGGGCATGTGGGCTGCTTTTATGCCTTTCACTGTAAAGCCAAAGCTTTAGTTTTACTGGGGTGCTTTGGAGGGAATGACCAAAATAGCAGGACATTTGTAGAACATTTTAAATGACTACACCCAAAATCTTAAATATTTATCTATTAGCACCTTGAGTGTGATAAATTGTGTTTTATAAATAAAATGTAGAATTATTTTGAACACCCCTGCCCCAGTTTAAGCCGGGCAGTGGGCGCATACCTTCTTTTTTGAAATTAATAAATAAAAACGTGGCCAAGATATTCCAGTTATTTTTTACTTTAAAAAAAGTAACCTTTATTTAACTAGGCAAGTCAGTTAAGAACAAATTCTTATTTACAATTACGGACGACGCTGGGCCAATTGTGCGCCGCCCTATGGGACTCCCAATCACGGCCTGATGTGATGCAGCCTGGATTCGTACCAGGGACTGTAGTGACGCCCCTTGCACTGAGATGCAGTGCCTTAGACCGCTGCGCCACTCAGGAGCCCTGGGGAGTTATAATTGCAAGTGCCAGAGCAACTGGGTTAGGAAATTGTTCTTAAATGGCCAATCCGCACTTGAAACAATAACAAAGCAGACACCCCGCCTCTGTTTTGATAAAAAGCTGAGGGATGGGCCTGGAGAAATGTAACCACTTAAATTCATAGACTGCGCTATGGATGCAAGGACTGACCCTCCAAGATTTGATGTACTGTGTTCTGATGGGGTACGACTGAACTATGGTCATGAGGCATTTCTAAGTAATATTCTTCAAGAAACAATTGATATACAATGAGAATACAAAACATTAAGAACACCTGCTCTTTCCATGAAAGACTGAGCAGGTAAATCGAGGTGAAAGCTATGATATCTTATTGATGTCACTTGTTAAATCCACTTCAATTAGTGTAGGACTTTTAGCCTTGAGATAATTGAGACATGGATTTTGTATATGTGCCATTCAGATGGTGAATGTGCAAGACAAAAGATTCAAGTGCCTTTGAACGGGATATGGTAGTAGGTGCCAGGCGCACCATTTTCTGTCAAGAACTGCAGCGTTACTGGGTTTTTTACGCTCAACGGTTTCCCGTATGTATCAAGAATGGTCCACAAACCAAAGGACATCAAGCCAACTGTGGGAAGCATTGGAGTCACCATGTACCAGCATTCCTGTCCATGCCCCGACAAATTGAGTCTGTTCTGGGGGCAAAGGGGGTTGTGGGGAGGTCTTCCTAATATTTTGTGTACTCAGTGTATATCATTAATTTATACGCTCAAAAATGGATGTAACAACTGTGAATTGGCCCTTTAAGTGCTTGCTCTGATAAAGTCTTATGAAAATGAAGTTCTCTGTGTGTTCATAAATTTAAAAAATTCTACAACGTACATGCATATAAATTGGTGGCAATTGCCTTTTTTGTAACAAACTCACTACACACAGTGTATTTCCCATATAAAATGATCACAGCTTTTCAAAGTCATAAAAATGCTGTCCCGTGAAAAAGCCGGCTCATTTGCAGAATTTTTATAGTGCCACGTTGATCAAGCATGCTCGACATGATAAAAACCAACAACTCATTGGGGTAAACTTGATCATAGCCCTAACCTTCATATAATGCCAATCATAGTTAGGCTACCTGCCTAGTGGAATGTCAAGTGAGGGGTTCAAGGCTTCTTGTAAGGGTCAGATGATGAGGATGGGCACTTACGAAGGTCTGGCTGGCACTAAGGCACAGGAGGCGCACTGCATCCTCCATGTTAGGTCACCCCTGTGAATTCTCTCTAGCTACGGACTGTATCACTGTTAATAACCACTCCTCCAACGTGTTCTTCTTCTAATCTCTCCACCATTGTGTCGCTGTCCATGTCCTTCAGCAGGTAAATGTCATTGTGGCCAGTCAGCATCTGTTGAGAAGTGAAGAAGAGCGTGAGAGATGGTTAATCTCATGCAATGCGAGTTTGATTCTCTTATTACTGAATGTCATAAGCACTCGATTGGTAGGATCTCATTCATCAACTCATTAACCATTCCTGGGAAATGCTTAAGCAGTTGTATGTTGACTGTGCATAGGCTATGTACTGTAAGCAGCAAAGCCCTTTTCATCAAGTGATTGTGAGTGTTCAATGCAAATGTTGTAATCTATGGTGTCAAAAATGGACAAATGCAAAGAAATCTATCACTGACACCAACCAAATGTAGTGTCAAAAGTAGTGCTTACCAAGTTATTCTCATTGGGCTTTCTAGGGCCTGGTGATATTTATTCAACATAAAATGTGGTCAGCCCAGTGCAATGCATAGCTGCAGGAATATGGTTCATCGGGACTTTTATTATGAAGTGGTTGCTACAGACTAGCCCTGCTAGAGCTGCCCCGGTCAATTGTAAGTGCTGTTATTATGAAGTAGAAAAGTCTAGGAGCAACAACGGCTTAGCCGCAAATTGGTGGGCCACACAAGCGTATAGCACGTAAAAATAGTATGTTCTCAGTTGCAACACTTTATTGAGTTCCAAACCGCCTCTGGAAGGAATGTCAGCACAATAACTGTTAGTCGGGAGCTTGATGAAATGGGTTTCCATGGCCGAGCATCCGCACACAAGCCTAAAATCACCATGCGCAATGCCAAGTGTGGGCTGGAGTGGTGAAAGCTCGGCGCCATTGGACTCTGGTGCAGTGGAAACGTGTTCTCTGGAGTGATGAATCACACTTCACCATCTGTTAGTTTGATGGACAAATCTGGGTTTGGCAGATGCTGGGAGAATGCTACCTGCCCCAATGCATAGTGCCAATTGTAAAGTTTGGTGGAGTAGGAATAATGGTCTGGGGCTGTTTTTCATGGTTCAGGCCAAGCCCCTTAGTGCCAGTAAAGGAAAATCTTAACGCTATGGCATTCTAGACGATTCTGTGCTTCCAACTTTGTGGCAACGGTTTGGGGAAGGCCATGTCCTGTTTCAGCATGACAATGCTCCCGTGCACAATGTTAGGTCCATACAGAAATGCTTTGTCGAGATCGGTGTGGAAGAACTTGACTGGCCTGCACAGAGCCCTGACCTCAACCCCATCGAACATCTTTGGGATGAATTGAAACGCCGACTGTGAGCCAGGCCTAATCTCCCAACATCAGTGCCCACCTCACTAATGTTCGTGGCTGAATGGAAGAAAGTCCCGCAGCAATGTTCCAACATCTAGTGGGAAGCCTTCCCAGAAAAGTGGAGACTGTTATAGCAGCAATGGGGGGACCAACTCCATATTAATGCCCATGATTTTGCAATTAGATGTTTGATGAGCAGGTGTCCACATACTTTTGTTCATGTAGTGTACAATAATGTTCAAATACCAAATAGATAGATAGCAGCTTCCAAATACTGTAGACTTGGGCTTATTATCATGTCAGCAGGATATTAATTTCCATTGTGCAAGATTAACTTTTCACATCTTAACCTGGAATAGGACTGCAATAATTTGAGAGAAATCGAATTCAAACTTAGTTCTCTCATTGACAAACATGAGAACAAGTCACACTTGCTCTGCTTGAGCATGAAAGATAGGATATCAAAAACTAATCCTCTCAAAAGGGAAAGGGAGGCCTCTGAACAGGAACAAGTGTGTTTGTTGTCATTGGGGTTTACATAATGTCCGTTGTGCACAGCTGGTGAGTCATTTTCTGTTCAGGCTTCATTTTGTGTTCATTTTCCAATGATTCTACATGTTAAATCCAGGATATTTGCAGATTCAATTAAGTTGAATTTAAGACCTTATTAATGCTACTCGGAATACAAATTTTAAGGTCTGCGTGCTCCATACACCTGCTAATATTCCCCTCTAGAAATGAGCCCATGTTGGCAAAAAAAGTAGTATTTTTAGGGCTAGCTCTTTCACCAAAGGCTTTAGCCTACATGGCTCATATTATCAGGCAGGTGTGCCATTTTAGCCATGAGCATTTGTCCTGTAGCCTAAGGAATTTAGTAGCATAGTGGCTATGCTATAGATGGCTGAAGCATGGGGTTGCCCATCTGCATTTGTTTAGGCTACCCCAATGGGCTAATTATTAGCTAGATTTCAAACTAAATGTTCAGAATTTTGGCTTCGATACCAATACCAGCTTAATGCTCACTCAATAGAGTTGGGCTGAAATACAAATGCCTTAAAGTCAAATGTGCACTGGGTGTGCAGGCTTTTGATTCAGCACTGCTCAAACAACAGAGTCAGCTTAACAAGGTCCTGTTGAGCAGTGAATTTGTAGAATCTGGTGCTAGAGTTGGGCTGAAATAAATGTCTACTCACCCAGTAGCTCTCCTGGAGGTATTATGATATAACATTTGAACATTAGCCTACAACCAGAAAGTTTAATAAAATAATTCCCTCATTCATTAAATCAGTTATCATATAGCTATACTTCAAAGCAAGGTAGCTAAGCAGCAGGGCTCTAGACTGACTTTTTCCAGTGCCAAGTAAGACACGAAAGAAGTGAGCTATTTCATTTAACATGTTCAGGGAATGCATCATGGATATTTTGATGTGCAACATGTCAAAATAGGATCCAGAATAATCAGATATCTTTTGAGAGATGAATTTGCCTGCATGTTTTGTGCATATTGGCCTAGGCTATATGCTACATAATTTATCACCTGAGGAAATGGGAACTCGAAAAACATTAGCTAGATTGCTAACTCTAAATATTATATGGTTTCTAGCAGTACATTTGATGTTCTACAAAAACTTTCCATTGGTAGACCTATATAGGCTACTTGATGCCTATTCACCACAAATGGCGCTCTCCACTCCATTCCGCCGGCACATAATCTCAATTACATACTATGCTGGTAAAGTGGTGTTATTTCCTCTATATTGACAGTTGAGAAATAATTGGTATACTCATAAAAGCAGAGATGTTCCTCTTTTTTAACAGTAAGTTGTTTTAAAAACTGTCTTTCCTGCAATTAGCCTACATTTTGAAATGTTGCTTAACTGTCAGTACGCTTGCACCTATCAGAATGGATCTCTTCCTTTACTCCGTGTGCAAAAAGTGGAGCGGGAGTGAGAGCCAGCAACGAAACAAGGAAAGGGCAGATACTTTCATTGTGGGAAGCAGGTGAATGCACATTACTGTTGACCAAATAACGGTTTTAGAACCCAAAAATCTGCAGGCATGTTGTGTAGCCGAATCACCGATGTAAGCAAAATTGCTTTGTTAAGAGGGAAATGACAGTGTCAGCAATTTTCGGTTTAGCGTACCAACTCTAGTCTTGGTGTCTATCAAATTGTAAAGGCTACCTTGTTCTCTCCTTTGGCAACGGACCGACGCGCACTGGCACACGCAGAGGCACACATGTGGATAGCTCTCTAACATCTTGAAAGCGCGCCTTGAGTATTGTGACGTTCAAAAGTTTTTTGGGCCATGGTGGCAACAATTAAGTAGCTGCACAATATAACGGAAACACTAGTCACTTCCTTCACATTTTTTAAGACCTTTGAAAACAGATAAATGAATTTAAGACTACGAACCTCCGGACACCCTGTGAATTGCCACCGTTCTTTGACAACCAGCAGGTTGTGTGCACAGCTGACATTTGTGTTGGTCTATCTTTTAAACACTGTCTTGTTCAGTTTTAGGTGTCATACTCTGGCTGTTCCTCTATGAACACAGAAGGTCTGTTGTTGCTTACCCTGCTGGCCAGACAGGACACGTCCAGACAGGAGACCCCCAGGGCTATCAGACAATGCCACACCTGTGGACACACACAAAGAGGGTAGGAGGTCAGAAGAGGGTCATTGTACTCCCTATAATAGTTTACAATGAATCTTTCCAAACCCTGCATTCAGTATTCAGCATTGAAAAGTAATCACCTCATTCTGGTGTTAATATACAGTGTTGTGTGCTAATCTAGCCCGGTCCATGGTGTTATAATGACTGCTATAGTAACTCACCAGGTAGCCCACAAAGCATAGGTATGCTATACAAAGAAAGCCCGCCAGCACATAGAGAGCCACACTGCTTAGGCTGGTCACATAGACCACCACAAAGTGCATGTTGATGGCACAGACCACCAGGATGACCACCCCTCCGCCTATCTTCCACACCCTGAGGAGCACAGGCACAACTGAGATGGTAAGTTGGCACAATGATAAATTGTCACCGTCATCACATGTATGAAATCATTTCTCTATCAGTGCAAATACAGAAATTCTAACTGCATCCAAAATGGCACCCTTATTTCCTACAGGCCCTGTTCAAAAGTAGTATATTATGTAGGGAATAGTGCTGAGCGGGGGGGGGGGGTTCGGTTATTTTTTATTTTTTAGAATTTTACCCCTTTTTCTCCACCAATTTTCGTGGTATCCAATTGTTGTAGTAGCTACTATCTTGTCTCATTGCTACAACTCCCGTACGGGCTCGGGAGAGACGCATGACGGCTGAATGTCATGCGTCCTCCGATACACAACCCAACCAGCCGTACTGCTTCTTAACACAGCGCGCATCCAACCCGGAAGCCAGCCGCACCAATGTGTCAGAGGAAACACCGTGCACCTGGCAACCTTGGCTAGCGCGCACTGTGCCCGGCCCGCCACAGGAGTCGCTGGTGCGCGATGAGACAAGGAGATCCCTTACCGACCAATCCCTCCCTAACCCGGACGACGCTAGGCCAATCGTGCGTCGCCCCACGGACCTCCCGGTCGCGGCCAGTTACGACAGAGCCTGGGCGCGAACCCAGGGACTCTGATGGCACAGCTGGCGCTGCAGTACAGCACCCTTAACCACTGCGCCACCCGGGAGGCTGGGGTTCGGTTATTAAACAGCTACTTGACAGACGTCGGTTCAATTAGTTTCTCTAGAGAAATCAAGCAATTCACAAGATAAATTAAGTCAAGAACCATGTTGGACGCTGGGCTCATTGGAAGTTGTAGTTTTCATTAGGCAAATATTCAACCTAGCTTAACGCAGAAACTTGGTAATTAACTATAATGAATGACCATAATCCATTGCGCCTGTTCTTTGGATACACACAGACCATAGGAGACTGCATGAAAGAGGAATGACAACACAACGAAGAGAGGGACAGACAGTTTGAGGTAGCTCTACCTGATTGATAGTTTAGCTACTACTATCCTACCTAAATAGGATGACTTGTTCAATGGGAAGCACAGAAGAAACAGATGGTTGTCTGGCTGGCTGCTACTGCTTGAGCAGAGATGAGATGGAGTCTCGTATGGCTCAGTTGGTAGCATGGCGAATGCAACACAAGGGTTGTGGGATCGATTCCCACGGAGACCAGTACAAAAAAACGTAGCTTTCACTACTGTAAATCACTCTTGATAAGAGCATCTGCTAAAATAACTAAAATGTTCCACTACAAGTCCATGGTGTTTGCCTACAAAACAAAAAGAGGAACTGCCCCTTCCTACCGTCAGGCTATGCTCAAACCCTTCATCTCAACCCGAGCACTCCGTTCTACCATCTCTGGTCTCTTGGCCCTCCCACCGATAATGGGAGGGCAGCCCCCACTCTGCCCAATCTCTTCTCTGTCCTGGCACCCCAATGTTGGAACCAGCTTCCCCCTGGAACTAGGACAGCAGAGTCCCTGCTCATCTTCCAAAAGCACCTGAAACCATAACTCTTCAAATAATATCTTAAATAATCTCCTCCTCACCTCAACTACTATGCCTGCAATATGTGGTTGTCCCACCTAGCTATCTTAAGATTAATCCACTCACTAACTGTAAGTCGCTCTGGATAGGAGTGTCTGCTAAATGACAAAATGTAAATGTAAAATGAGATGATGATTTAAAAGGAATTAAATTATAAAGTCATCAAATAAAAACTAAGTAATATACACAACTGAAATATTGTATTAAAGTAAGTAATGTGAATACATTTTGGTTGAGAAGCAGTAATAGGCATTCACTACCATCATGGGGCTCTTATTGTTTTATTCTGTGTTGTTACAGAATTCAACCCACTGTCAGTGGCATGAAAAAGGCAGGTGATGGTTGAGGGAAGCTCTAAAATCATTTTAATGTCATTATTTCAAAATGCATTTAATGTTTAAAATAATACTGATTATTTTTTAATAACCGAACCAACCTCAAAAAGCACTAATCGCTCAGCACAAGTAGAAAAGTAGGTTATATTTGAGACGCATCCCTGTCATCACGTCTATGAATTAATTGGTCTATCGGTGAAAACACAGAACCAATCGAAGTCATATAATAATAATTTGGTGGGTGCTTATATTTTTCCTATTTTATGTATGTATGAATTATACGCATCTGTGAATCGGAAATGTGTTTTTTTTTTTTGCATATCACAACTCCCCTCAGAGTCAGGGTCAGCCATTATCAAAGGCAACCCTGGAGCAATTAAGGTTAGGTGCCTTGCTCAAGGGCATATCGACAGATTTTTCACCTTGTCGGCTCGGGGATTAGAACAAGCGGTTACTGGCCCAACGCTCTAACCCCTACCTGGCAGGAGACCTGCCGCCCATCTCTGGGGTAGAGGGTTATGATGACTCACAGTCCATTAGCGAAGTCATTCATGATGGATGTCAGACTGGTGAAGGTCAGGATGGGGATCAGAGCAAACGGCAGCTATAGAACAAGGAAAGGCAGAAAGAACAGTTAAAACTGACTGCATTCAGTCCCCTTCTATACCTTTGAATACAAGCATCAGCATAACACCCTAAAAGACTCCCAGCCAGCCCTGATTAGCTGCACTAAGAGGACAGCAGTACCCAGTCTCCATGGTGTTCCCTCTCTAACCTGCATGTCCCCAGACCCAGCCTCTACTCTCTCTGACCTGCCCCCTTGTCTCCTCTCTCTGACCTGCATGTCCCCAGCCCTCATGTCTCCTCTCTGTCAAGCCTGTCTCCTTTCTCTCTTTGTCCTCCATGTCCCCAGACCTCCCACTCGCTCCGACCTGCATGCTCTGCAGCACGTTGAGGAAGTCGTTCATGCCCGTCAGGTGCTGCACGTCCTGGAAGACGGCCACCAGCAGGGTGGGGAAGATGGCGATGGAGCGGGTGAGAAGAACCCGTGCAAAACGGGACCAACGCAGATTCAAGAAACCCTGAGGCAGGGGCAAAGAGAGAGAGAAAACTAACAGTCAACACACCCACACAAAACCCATTATCTTCCCCACACACACACACACACACAGTAATGGTTAACAATACAATTTGCACACTCTCTCAAACACACAGAAACACAGTCAATGAGTAAATCAGCACGTTCTCACCTCCATGACAAACTGGCCAGAGTAAGTGCCAGTCATGGTGGAGCTCTGTCCGGCAGCAAGGATCCCGATGGCCCAGATGTAGAGGGCTACAGGGCCAAAGAAACAACCCAGCACCACCCCCTGTACAGTCAGAGAGAGACAGACAGATACATACAGAAAGACAGTCCCCTTTATGGTTATGCATCTTATCAAGACGTAAATAAATGTTATTTCATGACAAATTTATTGACAGATCCTGTCATTTCCTATCACAGGAGGCCATGTAGACTGTTGTTAATCCATTAAAGACATACCCCCTTGTAGATGTCCACCTGTAGCCTGCTGTTGTCCAGGGGGAAGAGGTCTGTGTGTGGACTGTCTGATGCATTGCACATTGCATTCTGTGACACACAGAGAAGAGCAGCAGCACATCACAACCAAAGGACGTCACTGATTTAGAGGTGCCATACTGGCCATGCTATATTACTATTTATAAACTGGGTGGTTTGAGCCCTGAATGCTGATTGGCTTATAGCCGTGGTATATCAGACCGTATACCACAAGTATGACAAAAGTTATTTTTACTCTTCTAATTAGGTTGGTAACCAGTTTATAATAGTAATAAGGCACATCGGACTAAGGACTGTGTCCAGCCACTCCGTGTTGCGTCGTGCATAAGAACAATCCTTAACCGTGGTATATTGGCCATATACCACTCCGCCTCGGGCCTTGTTGCTTAAATAAAACATCTGTAAAGGAGTGTTACATTCTGAGACATAAGATGACATGCTGGGTCTGGTTAGTCATTGTACCCACCACTTCAATGTTGGTTTTCTCGTAGAAGGCCTCGGCAAACACTGCTACAACGAAGACGTTGATGAGGAAGGAGATGAAGAGAGCGATAGTCGACTCGATGAAGTAGTATTTGTTGGCCTCCTTCACCTCCTTCTTGTTCCCACGATCTATTGACCGAGACTAGACGATAAAATATCATTCATATTAATTAAAATATAAAATCACAATTGCTGTGACATTGGACTTTCAGGTTGTTTGCCCCAAAAACTGTTGCAATGATTCTGTTCCAATTATTCTCAAAATGTATTCACTAATATTATATATGTCATAGTGAAGGTTTATGATGGCTCTGGGGCGGCAGGTAGCCTAGAGGTTACAGAGGAGAGTCAGCAACCGGAGGCAGGAAGTAAGCTGGCAAACTGGAGGGTTGCTGGTATCAAATCCCAGTTTTCATGGGCACACAAATTCAAAATAATGTATGCGATTCCAAAATCAAATGCTTCCAACCAAAAGATTCACCTTACCTTGATACTTAAAACCTAAATCGATGCAGTCATTAACGTGGTTCTTCAATAATTATGCATTTGGTGTCCAGCTGATTAGTTAAGCCGTGATATTTTCACATCTGATCCAAGAAGGAATTTTCCAAATGACAATCAAGAGACAAACAGCTGTTGTGATGGCACATGTGATGCAACAACAGCCCAAGTGCTGGAAAAAAAAGAGTTTGTGAGAAATATCCAGAACAGGTATTCCCAAACGGGGGTACCCCAGTTGCCGTCAGGTGTACGCCAAATAAAAATGTGATTCACATTTTCAAAAAGTCCATTTAGATTTTCCAACGGGTTTATACATTTGGATGAGGTTTTATTTCCTCGCCTGAGTAGCCTCATTTCACTGCCAAAAATAGTGAAATGAGCGAAATAACAACACAACGTCAAATACAGGTAGCCAAGTCCAATAATTAACATCCAATCACATTAAACCGTTACTCTATCGCTAGGGAATTCCAAAAGTAGCTGCTGCTCATTCCGTTTGCTTGAAAACTGATAAATTGTAAAAATAAATAATTGAAAAGTAAGGTCCGCATCCATAGAGACACATACCAGCTCTACTGGTAGTACTGCTACGACCAGCAGTACTACACCTGCACCTGTCGACGACACAAGTTGTTCTGCTTTCACAAGCACATCCAATGCTAGCATCAGTAATTCTACATGTGTTGTTAGCACAGCTAGCATGGACACTGACAGTTGTGAATCTGATGCAGCCGAAGAGCTACTGTCCCCTTACCCGGGAAAGCCCCGAACAATAGACAAGGACGTTGGACCATCGAAGAGACGCAAATATGATGAGAACTACATTGATTTAGGGGTCACTTATATTGGGAGTAGTGCCTTTCCTATGCACAAAAGTACTATCTCACAACTCAATGAAACCTTCACTATTGCGCAGACATTTAGAAACAGAACATGCCAATTTCAAAAATAAGCCACAGAAGTTTTTTGAGCGAGAATTAAGATGACTTTCAAGTAGTAAGACATGTATAAAAGCAACAGATACCATTAATAAGAAGGGGCTAGAAGTGTCTTATATGATGATCTACCAAGTGGCTTGGACAGAAAAGCCCCATTCTATTGTGGAGGACTTAATTCCTCCTGCTGCGGCAGATATGGCTGGGACAATGCTGTGGGAAAAAAACTATACAGACAATGCCTTCATCAAACATTACTGTTTCCCAACACAGTGACATGGCAGGAGATGTTTTGAAACAATTACTGCTTAGCATACAAGCCAGTGAATTCTATGCGTTTAAGCTGGATTAGTCAACAGAAGTGGCGGGCCAGGCACAGCTCCTTGTATACAGTGCCTTGCGAAAGTATTCGGCCCCCTTGAACTTTGCGACCTTTTGCCACATTTCAGGCTTCAAACATAAAGATATAAAACTGTATTTTTTTGTGAAGAATCAACAACAAGTGGGACACAATCATGAAGTGGAACGACATTTATTGGATATTTCAAACTTTTTTAACAAATCAAAAACTGAAAAATTGGGCGTGCAAAATTATTCAGCCCCCTTAAGTTAATACTTTGTAGCGCCACCTTTTGCTGCGATTACAGCTGTAAGTCGCTTGGGGTATGTCTCTATCAGTTTTGCACATCGAGAGACTGACATTTTTTCCCATTCCTCCTTGCAAAACAGCTCGAGCTCCGTGAGGTTGGATGGAGAGCATTTGTGAACAGCAGTTTTCAGTTCTTTCCACAGATTCTCGATTGGATTCAGGTCTGGACTTTGACTTGGCCATTCTAACACCTGGATATGTTTATTTTTGAACCATTCCATTGTAGATTTTGCTTTATGTTTTGGATCATTGTCTTGTTGGAAGACAAATCTCTGTCCCAGTCTCAGGTCTTTTGCAGACTCCATCAGGTTTTCTTCCAGAATGGTCCTGTATTTGGCTCCATCCATCTTCCCATCAATTTTAACCATCTTCCCTGTCCCTGCTGAAGAAAAGCAGGCTCAAACCATGATGCTGCCACCACCATGTTTGACAGTGGGGATGGTGTGTTCAGCTGTGTTGCTTTTACGCCAAACATAACATTTTGCATTGTTGCCAAAAAGTTCAATTTTGGTTTCATCTGACCAGAGCACCTTCTTCCACATGTTTGGTGTCTCCCAGGTGGCTTGTGGCAAACTTTAAACGACACTTTTTATGGATATCTTTAAGAAATGGCTTTCTTCTTGCCACTCTTCCATAAAGGCCAGACTTGTGCAATATACGACTGATTGTTGTCCTATGGACAGAGTCTCCCACCTCAGCTGTAGATCTCTGCAGTTCATCCAGAGTGATCATGGGCCTCTTGGTTGCATCTCTGATCAGTCTTCTCCTTGTATGAGCTGAAAGTTTAGAGGGACGGCCAGGTCTTGGTAGATTTGCAGTGGTCTGATACTCCTTCCATTTCAATATTATCGCTTGCACAGTGCTCCTTGGGATGTTTAAAGCTTGGGAAATCTTTTTGTATCCAAATCCAGCTTTAAACTTCTTCACAACACTATCTCGGACCTGCCTGGTGTGTTCCTTGTTCTTCATGATGCTCTCTGCGCTTTTAACGGACCTCTGAGACTATCACAGTGCAGGTGCATTTATACGGAGACTTGATTACACACAGGTGGATTGTATTTATCATCATTAGTCATTTAGGTCAACATTGGATCATTCAGAGATCCTCACTGAACTTCTGGAGAGAGTTTGCTGCACTGAAAGTAAAAGGGGCTTAATAATTTTGCACGCCCAATTTTTCAGTTTTTGATTTGTTAAAAAAGTTTGAAATATCCAATAAATGTCGTTCCACTTCATGATTGTGTCCCACTTGTTCTTGATTCTTCACAAAAAAATACAGTTTTATATCTTTATGTTTGAAGCCTGAAATGTGGCAAAAGGTCGCAAAGTTTCGCAAGGCATTTAAAACCTTATTTGTTCATTGAAAATTGTGAATAACTCACTTCAGCATAATGAGAAGGGTGTGCTTTGAAAGGAGGCACATAACTCTGCAATGTTGGGTTGTATTGGAAAGAGTCTCAGTCTTAAATAATTTTACACACACAGCCTGTGCCTGTATTTAGTTTTCATTCTAGTGAGGGCTGAGAATCCACTCTCACATAGGTACGTGGTTGCAAAGGGCATCGGTGTCTTAACAGTGCGATTTGCCAAGGCAGGATACTCTGAGCGCAGCTCAATCCTGAAATCTGGCAGTGGCTTCTGATTAAATTACATTTTCACAGAACCGCTTGTTGCAATTTCGATGAGGCTTTCTTGTTCAGATATCGGTAAGTGGACAGGAGGCAGGGCATGAAAGGGATATGAAAGTTGTTTGTGTCGTCCGTTTCGGGAAGGTACCTGCGTAATTGCACACCCAGCTTACTCAGGTGCTTCGCTATATCACATTTGACATTGTCCATAAGCTTGTTCATTTTCACAACAAAAAAAATCTATGATGGGAAGACCTGTGTGTTCTTGTTAATGCAGACAGAGAAGAGCTCTAACTTCTTAATCTTAGGCTCAATTTTGTCCCGCACATTGAATATAGTTGCGGAGAGTCCATGTAATCCTATATTCAGATCATTCAGGTGAGAAAAAACATCACCCAGATAGGCCAGTCTTGTGAGAAACTCGTCATCATGCAAGTGATCAGACAAGTAAAAATTATGGTCAGTAAAGAAAACTTTAAGGCTGTCTCTCAATTAAAAAAAAACATGTCAATACTTTGCCCCTTGATAACCAGCGCACTTCTGTATGTTGTAAAAGCGTTACTGCTTGCTGCCCATATCATTGCATAGTGCAGAAAATACACGAGAATTCAGGGCCCTTGCTTTAACAAAGTTAACCATTTTCACTGTAGTGTCCAAAACGTATTTCAAGCTGTCAGGCATTCCTTTGGCAGCAAGAGCCTCTCGTGGATGCTGCAGTGTACCCAAGTGGCATCGGGAGCAACTGCTTGCACGCTCGTTACCACTCCACTATGTCTCCCTGTTATGGCTTTTGCGCCATCAGTACAGATACCAACACATCTTGAACAGCAAAGTCCATTTGATGTCACAAAGCTATCCAGTACTTTAAAAAGATCCCCTCCTGTTGTCCTGGTTTGCAGAAGAAGATGTCTTCCTTAACTGACCCCCCCATAAACGTAATGGACATACAGTGCCTTGCGAAAGGCCTTCATATCCCTTTCATGCCCTGCCTCCTGTCCATTTACCGATATCTGAACGAGAAAGCCTCATCGAAATTGCAACAAGCGGTTCTGTGAAAATGTAATTTAATCAGAAGCCACTGCCAGATTTCAGGATTGAGCTGCGCTCAGAGTATCCTGCCTTGGCAAATCATGCTGTTAAGACACTGATGCCCTTTGCAACCACGTACCTATGTGAGAGTGGATTCTCAGCCCTCACTAGAATGAAAACTAAATACAGGCACAGGCTGTGTGTGGAAAATTATTTAAGACTGAGACTCTTTCCAATACAACCCAACATTGCAGAGTTATGTGCCTCCTTTCAAAGCACACCCTTCTCATTATGCTGAAGTGAGTTATTCACAATTTTCAATTAACAAATAAGGTTTTAAATGTAAGATGGCTAAATAAATAGCAAAATAATTGAATATTATTATTTGTGCCCTGGTCCTATAAGAGCTCTTTGTCACTTCCCACGAGCCGGTTGTGACAAACTCACACTCATTCTTATGTTTAATTAATGTATCGTATAGTGTGTGTGTGTGTGGCAGGCTTACAATGATGGCAAAAAACAACATCGGAGTGTCCGCTGACCCTGGTGATAGAGGGGATACACAGCTCGAGGTTGAATGTTTGAACGGGTACGGGACTATAAAAAGTTTGGGAACCACTGGTCCAGCATATTTTGGAGTCTCATTCATTACGCAAGTGAAGACAGTTGTGCCTGGTTCTACGTTTGCTCGAAATATCCCTAGCAAATTGATATGGATCTGTTGTTGTCTGCTTGATTTACAGAAGCATCTTGTTAGATTTAACAGAGAACGCATCAAGGTAATGAGTTCATATGAGTCTGCTGTGTGCAATTGTGTAGTGATGGGTTTGGATTTCTGAGCTTTAACTTTTATTAATCATAAGATCCAATAGAGACATGAGGGGTGCAATAGCTGAGGGTTTACACCATGAGTTGTCCGTAGGAGGAAGGGTTGTGTTGGGTGGGAGGGGCTGAGTGCAGGGGAAACAGTCACACGTGGCAGTACTGATGGGAGAGAGCCGTGGATGAGGGGGTCGAGGTCAGGTCAGGTTAAGGGAAGAGGAACTGTTTATTTCCCATATCACCTCACCTACCTAGTAATAAAGCAATGTTTAGCGAGAAGGAGGAGACTCCACCCAAAGTGGGGTACATATACCACCACTATTGTAACCATGTCTTTGTCGATTCACCTGTTCGATCCTTTGGGAAGAATACATTTGGTTTAAGCTTTCATAGTGTCTGTCAAGTTCTTACACTGATAATTAGAACCTAACAGTAGGATAGACCAGGGGTTCCCAAACTTTATCACTCGAGCATTGGGCAACATCCTGCACCCCCGCTGAGCACGAGTCATGCCTATTTATATGGGTAAATGCACTGTTCATAACACAAACTCTTCACAACCCACTTGTTGGTGGAGATCATTTTTTAGGTTAAAGCTCATTTCATGCAATTCTACACATTTTGTCATGGGGTGCAAAAAAAATATCTGCAATTTTAAATCAAGTTCTTGCAATTCAATACATGTTGCCATGTCTAATGTGTCACTAAAAGTTACAAAAAAATTGCACCAATATCTATGGTCTAAAAAAACATCTCCAAGGTCTGCAATGACTGACATGATAAGAGGAACGGATTCCAATTTCAAAATTATACCTTGTGCATTCTACTACTACAACTTTCAAGAGTAAGTTTAAAGCCGGACTGAGTTCCTTTAACCTCTTAGATGTTGATTTCCACAGACAGAGTTCCTTTAACCCCGCGCACAGTTTGGGATCCACTGGGATGGAATATTGTGCAAAACCAAACCCTGTTCCTATGATTTATTCTGGATATAATGACAAAGTATACTGAACAAATATGTAAACATTCTTCCACTGCAAATCTACAATTCCAGTGTTTTACTTGCTATATTGTATTTACTTCGCCACCATGGCCTTTTTCTTGCCTTTACCTCCCTTATCTCACCTCACTTGCTCACATTGTATATAGACTAATTTTTCTACTGTATTATTGAGTGTATGTTTGTTTTACTCCATGTGTAACTCTGTGTTGTTGTATGTGTTGAACTGCTTTGCTTTATCTTGGCCAAGTAGCAATTGTAAATGAGGACTTGTTCTCAACTTGCCTACCTGGTTAAATAAAAGGTGAAATAAAAATAAATTGCAACAATTTCAAAAGGTTTTTATTGAGTTACATTTCATACGAGGAAATAAATCCATTAGGCCCTAATCTATGGATGTCACATGACTGGGAATAGAAATAAGCATCGGTTGGTCACGGATTACTTAAAAAAAGGTCCCCACAAATAGCCTCAGGATATCGTCACGTTATATCTGTGCATTCAAATTGCCATCAATAAAATGCAATTATGTTTGTTGTTTGTAGCTTATGCCTGCCCATACCATAAACCCACCACCACCTTGGGGCACTCTGTTCACAGTGTTGACATCAGTAAACTGCTCGCCCAAACGATGCCATACATGTGGTCTGCGGGTGTGCGGCCTGTTGGGCGTACCGACAAATTCTCTAAAATGATGTTGGAGGCAGCTTATGGTAGAGAAATTAACATTAAATGGACATTCCTGCAGTCAGCATGCCAATTACAAGCTCCCTCAAAACCTGAGACATCTGCACATTTTAGAATGGCCTTTTATTGTCCCCAGCACAAGGTGCACCTGTGCAATGATCATGCTGTTTAAATCAGATTCTTGATATGCCACATGGATGGATTACTTTTGGTAAAGTAGAAATGCATATGCATAATGTGCATATGGAACATTTCTGGGATCATTTATTTCAGTTCATGAAACATGGGACCAAAACTTTACATGTTGCATTTATATTTTTGTTCAGTGGGCTTATTCACAATATGTTCTGGTGATTAAATAACATGACAAATACATTTTGTTTTCCATGTTACACCTGTAATTTAAACAATACGAGGGGCTTAAAGACGACAACTTTAACTTGGAGCTCAGAAATTAAAATACTCGAATAGGCCAACCTTAAAAATTAGACATTGCCTCAATTTGTTGCTTGAAAAGTCCTTGTAATTATTGGAGACAATTTATAAGTCATAATTAACACCCTTATAATTATCTGTGATTTCATTTTTGATCAGTTAATGAGAGAGGTCGCCACTTTCGTTTGTTTCCCGCTACTTCAATTGAAGGGTGTTACTCTACTCTGTTGAGTTAAAACCATGTGTGGTTATTATGAGGACAACATCTAATGTTGGCTTCAACTTGGCTTTCCATACAAATCCTTCTGTTTAAAAAAGCAACCTGGTTTTTGGTCACTTTCTCATTATAAAAACAGCGACTGTGAAATTAAAAATGGTGAGATTAATGCTACCGCTTTTTATGTGTGCCTGCGTCTGCCATAGTCTACAGAAAATAAATGCATGCATCCAATCTATTTCGTCAGGCAATGTACACATTATTCTCACATTTAATCATTTGAATATCAATGCATTGGCAAGGCCTACAAAATGCATTATTCTTAAAGTGATAATGGCCTACTTTTTCTGACACTTTTAGCATTTTTGTTTGGGGGGGGGGGGGGGGGGTTCTGTATTAGGCCATATATAACATTGAGGTCCTTGAACATTACAATTAAGTATTTTAAAAGGTCCATGAAAGTCCTTGAATTTGACTTATCAATGTCTGTATGAACCCTGCTTAAAGGATGTATAGTCTAGGCCTATGTTGTTATATAGCTGGAGTTATGGGCCAATTTGCATATATTCATTCCTCTAAGTACATATGTGGAACTGCATGAAAATCTTTTTTATTTACGTTTCAAAGCATTTCAAATGTTGATCCCAATGTCACACATTGGCCCCATTATTTATAGAAAGACCCTTATGTAAGCCTATGTATGTCTGTCTTTCGGAGGCGTTGGGTTAAAAGCGGAAGTCAAATTTCGGTTGGTCCTTGTTTGGTCTTAAGTCATAGTGAAGGTCTGATTCCTTGTACTATGTCCCAATTACTTATTTGACTAAACTGTACTGTCACAGTAAAGGCATTTAGCTCCCCTGTACGATGTCAGTGAAAGTCTTACACTATGGGCTGTTGCGCATTGCAGTCGGATGCCACAGTTGCCATACCAAGCGGTGATGCAGCCAGTCAAGATGCTCTCAATGGTTCAGCTGTATAACGGAGGGTCTGAGGGTTCATACTATGTCTAAGCAGGACTTTGACTCCCCTGCACCATGTCATAATGCAAGAGACCTACCTTGACGAGAGCTGAGTGCAGGTAGATGTTGTGGGGCATGATGACAGCTCCTACGATGCCCACAGCCTGCTCCATCTGGGCAGGACCACAGCCCTCACAGTGCGGCAGAAACATCCCCTTCAGCAGCTCCCCCTGGTCCGGACGTACCATCACATACTACAGGCACATACAAGAAAAGACAGTCAGATACACATACGCAGAAACAAAAACCTACCAAATTCTATCAAAGCTACGGTATATATTATCAAACCTGCTGCCAGGTCTACGGGAGAAGTTGGAAAGTGTTAATGATCAATACAGAGAAAAACTTGTTCTTACCTCATACCCAAAGCTTACAGCCATGATTGTGATGAGAAACCCAAAGAAGGCTTCAAGTTTTCTCAGGCCTAAAAAACAAAAGTTGAAAATCACATTGAAACACACCTAGGCAGAAATTGATACACACCAGTACCCAAGGACCATTAAATCACATACACATCTTGGTGTGCGTCAAATAAACACTCACCATATTTATCTAGAAAGAGGAACACAAAGGTGTCAATGATGGTGATGAGGACACCTCCCCAAAGTGGAATCCTGGTAGATGGCAAACAACAATGTTAGTTTGAGCCCAATAAATTGACCTCTAGAGCGGCCGTTTTATGCCTATGTCTACATCTCAAAAGTCACTGCATGTCTGCATCTCCACTTTTGACCAGAGGCACCCTATTCCCTATATTGTGCACTACTTTCGTGACAAAGGTTATACAGTGCATTCATTATACAGTGTATTCAGACCCTTTGACTTTTTCCACGTTTTTTGTTATGTTACAGCCTTATTCTAAAATGGGTTAAAACGTCGTCGTCGTCGTCCCCCCCATCAATCTACACACAATACCCCATAATGACAAAGCAAAAACAGTTTTTTAGAATTTTTTACAAATGCATTAAAAATCTAAAACTGAAATATAACATTGACTTAAGTATTAAGACCCTTTACTCAGAACTTTGTTGAAGAATCTTTGGCAGCGATTACAGCCTCGAGTCTTCTTGGGTATGATGCTACAAGCCTGGAACATTTGGGGAGTTTCTCCCATTCGTCTCTGCAGATCCTCTCAAGCTCTGTCAGGTTTGATGGTGAGCATAGCTGCACAGCTATTTTCAGGTCTCTCTAGAGATGTTCGATCGGGTTCAAGTCCGGGCTCTGGTTGGGCCACTCAAGAACATTCAGAGACTTCTTCTGAAGCAACTCCTGCATTGTCTTGGCTGTGTGCTTAGGGTTGTTGACCTGTTGGAAGATGAACCTTCACCCCAGTTGGAGGTGCTGAGCGCTTTGGAGAAGGTTTTTTATCAAAGATCTCTCTGTACTTTACTCCGTTCACCTTTCCCTCGATCCTGACTGGTCCTCCAGACGTGATGCTTGGTATTCAGGCTAAAGAGTTCAATATTGGTTTCATCAATATTGTTAATCATGGTCAGAGTCCTTTAGGTCTCTTTTGGCAAACTCCATGCGGGGTGTCATGTGCCTCATACTGAGGAGTGAATTCCGTCTGACCATTCTACCATAAAGGTCTGACTGGTGGTGCTGCAGAGATGGTCGTCCTTCTGGAAGGTTCACCCATCTCCACAGAGGAACTCTGGAGCTCTGTCAGAGTGACCATCGGGTTCTTGGTCACCTCCCTGACCACCCCATTATTGCTCAGTTTGGCCGGGCGGTCAGCTCTAGGAAGAGTCTTGTGGTGGTTCCAAACTTCTTCCATGTAAGAATGATGTTGGCCACTGTGTTCTTGGGTACCTTCAATGCTGCAGACATTTTTTGGTACCCTTCCCAAGATCTGTGCCTCGACACAATCCTGTCTTATATAGACAGATGTCTGCCTTTCCAAATCATGTTCAATCAATTGAATTTACCACAGGTGGACTGCAATCAAATTGTATAAACATTTCAAGGATGATCAATGGAAACAGGATGCACCCAAGCTCAATTTTGAGGTATTTCTGTTTCTTATAAATGTGCAAAAATATCTAAAAACCTGTTTTGGCTTTGACATTATGGGGTATTGTGTGTAGATTGATGATTTTATTAATCCATTTCAGAATAAGGCTGTAACATAACAAATTGTGGTCAAGGGGTCTGAATACTTTCCGAATGCACTGACAAAGGGAAACCCAGACGTGAGCTGTCCAGTGACATGAGCCTACCAGACAAGTTAAATACCAACTATGCGCACTTCGAAGCTAGCAACACTCAACTATGCATGCACCCTCTGTTACGGACGACTGTGTGTTCACGCTCTCCATAGCCGATGTGAATAAGACCTTTAAACAGGTTAACATTCTCAAGGCCACAGGGCCAGAAGCATCACCAGGACGCGTACTCAGAGCATGCACTGACCAGCTGGTGTCTTCACTGACATTTTCAACATCTCCCTGACCCAGTCTGTAATACCTACATGTTTCAAGCAGACCACCATAGTCCCTGTGCCCAAGAATACCAAGGTAACCTGTCTAAATGTGAGTGCTACAGGGCAATAGCCATCTGTAGTCATGAAATGCTTTGAAAGGCTGGTCATAACTCACATCAACATCATCATCCCAGACACCCTGGACCCACTCCAATTTCGCATACCACTCCAACAGATAACACAATCTCTATTGCACTCCACACTGCCTTTTCACACCTGGATAAAAGGAATACCTATGTGAGAATGCTGTTCATTGACTCAGTATTCAACACCATTGTGCCCTTCAAGCTCATCACTAAGCTAAGGACCCTGGGATTAAACACCTCCCTCTGCAACTGGATCCTGGACTTCTTGATGGGCCGCCCCCAGGTGGTGAGGGTAGGCAACAACATATCTGCCACGCTGACCGTCAACACAGTGGCCCCTTAGGGGTGAGTGCTTAGTCCCCTCCTGTACTCCCTGTTCACCGATGACTGCATGGCGCACAACTCAAACACAATCATTAAGTTTGCCGATGACAACGGTGGTAGGCCTGATCACCGACAACGAGACAGCCTCAGGGAGGTCGTCAGAGACCGGGCAGTGTGGTGCCAGAACAAAAACCTCTCCCTCAATGTCAGCAAGACAGAGGCGCTGATTGTGGACTACAGGAAACGGAGGGCCAAGCACACCCCCATCCACTGGGCTGTTGTGAGCAGGTCGAGAGCTTCAAGTTTCTTGGTGTCCACATCACTAAGGAACTATCATGGCCCACAAACATCAACACAATAGTGAAGAGGGCATAACAACACTTCTTCCCCCTCAGGAGGCTGAAAGGATTTGGCATGGGCCCTGAAATCCTCAAAAGGTTCTACAGCTGCACCATTGAGAGTATCTTGACTGGCTGCATCACGGCTTGGTATGGCAACTGTTTGGCATCTGACCGCAAGACGCTACAGAGGGTAGTGCGTACGGCCCAGTATATCACTGGGGCCGAGCTCCCTGCCATCCAGGACCTCTAGACCAAGCAGTGTCAGAGGAAGGCCCTAAAAATGGTCTAATACTCCTACCACCCAAGTCAGACTGTTCTCTCTGCTACTGCATGGCAAGTTGTACCGATGCACCAGGTCTGGAACCAACAGGACCCTGAACAGCTTCTACACCCCAAGCTAGAAGACTGCTAAATAGTTCAAAAGTTAACTAATAGCTACCCAGAATATAGGCATTGACCCTTTTTGCACTAATCTCTTTTGACTCATCACATACGCTGCTGTTACTGTTTATTATCTATCCCGTTGACTAGTCACTTTATCCCTACCTATACATATCTACCTCAATTACCTCGTACCCCTGCATATCGACCCAGTACTGGTACCTTGTGTATATAGCAAACTCCTTGTGTTATTATTTTTTCTATTTCTTCTACTATTTATATATGTTTGTCTCTACATTGTTGGGAAGGTCCCGTAAGTTAGCATTTCCCTGTTCGTCCACACGTATTTACGAAGCATGTGACAAATAAAATTTGATTCTTAGTGTAGTAAATTGTAGTCTAGTTGGGCACTGGCTGGTGGTACTGTAGCTACCTGCCAACAGAGAGGAGGTTGAAGGCAATGGCACAGCCAATGACCTCCTGCATGTCTGAGCCAATGATGGCCAGCTCCACCATCAGCCACAGGATAATACGGGGAACCTGGGAGTGAGGAGGGGATGGAGGTGTGAATAACAAGACTGGATATAACACGCACAGCAACCACATTAAATGACATTAAACAAAACCAAACCCTTTTATATGGTGTTATCCCAGAGTGTGTATGAAGAACATGAGTGTGTGTGTAAGGCGAGGGAGGGATACTCACAGTAGGGTACTGGCGGTTGCAGACCTCTGCTAGATGCATCCCTGTGACAACCCCCAGGCGTGCAGCCAACCTCTGCAAGAGGAGGCCGATGATGGTGGCCCCTAACAATACCCATAGGAGCTGAAAGAGGGAGAACGGTACAATGGTAATGAAGCATGGGATTAAATGAGTCAATGAAGAGATAACTAAGAGAAAAAATACCAGAGGGAACAGGGTATGCTGATTATAGAATTGAATGGAATAAAGTACAACTTCAATGTCAAACGGAGATAGAACTTTGCAGATTAAATCATTTTTTGCCATAGTTTTTGAGCATAGTACCCCTGCCGCTAGAGAGTGAAGGTCACCCGTGGCTGATGTTGTGTCTGTGTTCACCTTAAAGCCAGCTTTAGCTCCAGACTGTAGATCAGACTCGATGTTCCCTGGGTCCAGATAGGCGATGCTCATCAAGAAACCAGGTCCCGTAAAGGCCCAGAGTTTACGCAAACTGAACATCTGAACGAGAGAATCACAAATAGCACAATTAACGCCTGAAAATAAATCTTAGCATGAAGTATTATCTGTCATTGAAGTTAGGATGATTCATAATTTCTAAACTATTCTATAGTCAAAGCAATTTTGTGTATATCACTTTATACAGGTCATAAACTTAATGTAATAGGCTCTGAGGACCTGTGATATCACGGACTGAGGTAATAATAATCTCTATGATGTCAGACAGAGGTAACAATAATCGCTGTGATGTCAGACAGGTAATAATCCCTGTGATGTCATAGGCTCTATGACTCAATAATCATTGTGATGTCATACCTGGTGAGGTTATAATAACTCTTGTGATTCCACAGGCTCGATGACTCAATAACTTTGAGGTCAGAGTCCATATGCGGTCATGAAAGCCCTTTGATGCCATGGGCATCTGATGCCGCGTTCAAAACATCTCAAACTTTCGACTTGGAAATAGAGCTCACCTTTATATTTCCAAGTCAAATGTTTGAGTTTCCTACTTGGAAAGTATCAGAATCAACCAATAGAAAGCTCTACGCAAAAAAAGATATGCACACTTTTAACTGAGGTTCTGAATTGTCTTGAAAGAACCATAGTTTTCCTTGTGATGTCATAGAACCTGGGGGTCATAGGCTCTGTGTTAATAATCCCTGTGAGGTCATAAGCCATGTAATGGCCTCAGTACCTGGGTGACATCCTCTGGGATTGGCACCTTCTCCTCAAAGTATGTAGAGAAGGGCTCGTCGTCTGGGGCCCCAGACACTGTTGAGGATGGCGGAGAGATGGAGCTGTGCTGGTCCTGGGTGGTCTGGATAATCCCATTCTCCTGTGGAGGCTCCTCTGAAGAAAGGAGAGGAAGAGGCAAAAAGGTCCCTCAACAATTTCAACAAAAGCAGCATGTTGCCTATACTTCATTCTGTTGACATGAAAACAACAATTGTGAGCATATGACCCTAAACAATATGAAGAGATTCTATTCTACCCCCACTATTCCCATGACAAGCCATCTGTTCTATACAGCACCAGATGAAAGCAGACCTTCATTGGCAACCTTGCCACAGTCAACAGATTGAAAGCTCTACTTTCATTCTCCACAATCACTTCTGTCATTAACGTCATAAATGCCTAGAAGGCAGCATTTGCCATTTTCAACAAGAAAGTGCCACATATAGCCCGGTACATCAAAGTCATGTGTAAAGAGTGCGTCAATCAATACTCTGAAATCAGCTGAGTCCACAGGAAGGACCCACAAACCTGTTTTGACACAATTTTAAACACTTCAGGTTAAAAAGTAAAAGTAGATGAAATGTCAACTATAGGTTAACGCAAGGCGACTAAGGACACCTTTTTCTCTTAAGACATTTTTGTCTACATAAATAGGCTATATCTAGGCCTAATTATACATCTAGAAAGTAAACAAAGAATAGTACTTCAATGCTATATATGCAGTTCCTTAAAAGTTAAAATATTAACAGACTGATCAAACGACTGTTCACGACACGTGATATGAATAAATATTCATTGGTAGGCCTGATCACCGACGAAGTTGAGACAGCCTATAGGGAGATCAAAGACCTGGCAGTGTGATGTGTGCCAAACCCTAACCCAGACGGCGCTGGGCAAATTGTGCGCTACCCTATGGGACTCCCAATCACAGCCGGTTGTGATACAGCCTGGAATCAAACCAGGGTCGGTAGTGATGCCTCTAGCACTGAGATGCAGTGCCTTAGACCGCTGCGCTACTCAGGAGCCCATTTAATTCGAAGTCATAGCCCATATGCGCAATTTATAGACTATAATGATTTAATACAACAAAATGTTGCTTAAATGCTGAGTGCTTAATGTTACCCCCAGCTTAGTGTGCCGCACCAACAACTGATTCACAATTAATTTATTGTAGGCTATAGCCTTGAAATAACTGAAATAGGCTAATATTATAGTCTAAATAATTCATTTTTTAGGCTACCTGTCTGGCTACTGACCTAGTGTTTATGTGCTGTTTAATATGACATGAAGCCTATTTGAAATTATGAGCTCCTCTTAGTCACCTTTCCATGTTGCTTAATAAAATACTCATCATTCAAATCATATGGTTTGGTTTCAATACTTCAAAACCAAATGGCAGGTCTAGGTAGTCAAAAATAGATGGGTGCAACCTCTTAACTCCGCTCACATGCCAGGACAACAACCAGCAAGACAAAAGAGCTGATTGTGGACTACAGGAAACAGAGGGCTGAGCACGCCCATAGTGCTTCAAGTTCCTCGGTGTCCACATCACTAACGAACTACATGGTCTAAACACACCAACACAGTCGTGAATAGGGCACGTCAATGCCTCTTTCCCCTCAGGTGGCTTAAAAGACTTGGCATGGGTCGTCAGATCCTCAAAGTTTTATAGCTGTACCACTGACAGCATCTTGACTGGCTGCATCACGGCTTGGTATGGCAACTGCCTGGCATCCGAGTGCAAGATGCTACAGGTGGTAGTGCATACGGCCCAGTACATCGCTGGGGCCGAGCTCCCTGCCATCCAGGACCTCTAGACCAGGCGGTGTAAGAGGAAGGCCCTAAAAATGGTCTAATACTTCTGCCACTCAGACTGTTCTCTCTGCTACCGCATGGCAAGTTGTACCGATGCACCAGGTCTGGAACCAACAGGACCCTTTACAGCTTCTACCCACAAGCCATAAGACTGCTAAATAGTTAATAGCTTTTATTCCTAGTTTACTCCTTTTACTGAGTAGTTGCTGCCGTCTGGCCACTCTACCATAAAGGCCTGATTGGTGGAGTGCTGTAGAGATGGTTGTACTTCTGGAATGTTTTCCCATCTCCACAGAGGAACTCCGGAGCTCTGTCAGAGTGACCATCGGGTTCTTGGTCACCTCCCTGACCAAGGCCCTTCTCACCTGACTGCTCAGTTTGGCCAGGTGGCCAACTCTAGGAAGAGTCTTGGTGGTTCCAAATGTCTTCCATTGAAGAATGATGGAGGCCACTGTGTTCTTGGGGACCTTCAAAGCGGCATACATTTGTTGATACCCTTCCCCAGACACGATCCTGTCTCGGAGCTCTAAGGACAATTCCTTCAACTTCATGGCTTAGTTTTTGCTCTAACATGCACTGTCAACCGTGGGACCTTATATAGACAGGTGTGTGCCTTTCCAAATAATGTCCAATCAACTCAATTTACCACACACAAGTGTACTCCAAAGGTGTGATTACTACCTCTGAGGGTTTAGAGCTTGAGGTAGTTTAGAGCTTGACGGTACACTTTCCTTCTCTCAGCACATATCAAAGCTGCAGGCTAAGGTTAAAGCTAGACTTGATTTCCTCTATCGTAATCGCTACTCTTTCACCCCAGCTGCCAAACACACCCCAATTCAGATGCCCATCCAACCCATGCTAGATTATGGAGACGTCATTTATAGATCGGCAGGTAAGGGTGCTCTCTAGCAGCTAAATGTTCTTTATCATTCGGCCATCAGATTTGCCACCAATGCTCCTTATAGGACACATCACTGCGCTCTATACTCTTCTATAAACTGGTCATCTCTGTATACCCGTCACAAGACCCACTGGTTGTTGCTTATTTATAAAACCTTCTTAGGCCTCGCTCCTCCCTATCTGAGGTATCTACTGCAGCCCTCATCCGCCACATGTTCTGTCTGTTCTGCCAGTCACATTCTGTTAAAGGTCCCCAAAGCACACACATCCCTGGATCGCTCGTCTTTTCAGTTCGCTGCAGCTAGTGACTGGAACGAGCTGCAACAAATGCTCAAACTGGACAGTTTTGACTCAATCATGGACACTCTTACTGACAGTTGTGGCTGCTTTGGGTGATGTATTGTCTCCTCTACCCTCTTGCCCTTTGTGCTGTTGTCAGTGCCCAACAATGTTTGTGCTGCTACCATGTTGTGCTGCTGCCATGTTGTGTTGCTGCCATGTTGTGTTGCTACCATGCTGTGTTAGCATGGCAGCAACACATGGCATGTCGTCTTAGGTCTCTCTTTGTGTAGTGTTGTGTTGTCTCTTGTCGTGATGTGTGTTTTGTCCTATATTTTTATTTAATTTATTTTTAATCCCAGCCCCCATTCCCGCAGGAGGCCTTTTGCCTTTTGGTAGGCCGTCATTGTAAATAAGAACTTGTTCTTAACGGACTTGCCTAGTTAAATTAAAAAGTTAAATAAAAATAAAATACTCCAATCAAGTTGTAGAAACATCTCAAGGATGATCAATGGAAACATGATGGACCTGAACTCAATTTCGAGTCTTTGCTATATGCAAAGGGTCTGAATACTTCCAAAGGCACTATATATAGCAAAGTTATCGTTACTAATTGTGTATTTATTATTACTTGTCTTACTTTACTATTATTTATCTTCTCTTCCTCTCTGCATTGTTGAGACGGGCTCGTAAGTACGCAATTCCCTGCTAGTCAACAACTGTTGTTACGACGCATCTGACAAATAAAATTTGATTTGATTTGAAAAGCGGTCTCACGTTAATTTAGCATTAATTAACATAAACCTATTTAGCATCTCCTGGCTTTCACGCACAGCATACAAGCCACTGATGCAGACCTTTGGAAAAACTACAATTAAAACAAATCGAATAAATCCATGTAATATAGCCTACACCATAACAATAAATCCATTATTTATTTTAGACAGGTCTAAAGAAACATGATATGAAGAAAATGTTGTCTATTTCAGAAGAACATAATAGCATACTCTGAGTTGTCCTTATGTTAGGTCCTGATCTGGCTATGCCATAAGGCTGTGGGCTACACAAAATCATTTAGCAGACAAGATTTCTTAGAATTCTGTGGCAGTATTTTATAGTATTCTGAATACAAATATAAATATATTTCCTCCAAACGATTTGAGGGAAGTCGCACATGCAGCTATTCTGCATTGAGCGGTTAACAAAGAAACAGGTAGTCTTATATGCTTAGAGTTATTTATGTACATTTATTTGTGCTACATATGTTGGGCTATATGTTTTGATTTTTAACACATTCTAAGGCTACACATGATGCGATGAATGATGATTTGAAAAAAGTTGCATGAAAGGCATGGGCTTTGCTTAGTTTTTTTTGTGCAGGCTGTACACAGTTCATCAGTCTCTCATTCACAATTTGACAAGCACTTGATAATGCCTCAAATTTCCCGGCTGCATCCCCTTTGTGTGGCTGTAATTTCTACCCAAAAAATCCATGCCTTTTGCAGCCAGTGGCCATTGCGCCCTTAGGCTGAATATAATAATTATAATTTCATTCTCCCGGATGCATTCCGAAGCACCTCTCATTGTCTGGTGATCGGGTCTTTCTCACAGGCTACAAGTGAAGACAGACACATCGGGGACCCAACTGCGCGCATCCTTATCCAAATCTGAGACGCATATTAAAGATATTGGAAAAACTGTCCTTTACTTTTCGTCAGCCAACAAGATGAGTAGGTTTAACAAACAGCAAAAGCAGTAGCCTATGTCAATCTACTATCCCCCATAGTACAAAAGTTTACATATTCTATTCGGTGCTATAAATAAATATCCAAACATAGTCTGGGACAGTTGTGGGATGCGATGGATCCCAAATTAATACAATGACTAGCATTTTTTTAAAAAAACAGTTTTAAGCAATGAGGTTTACGCAACAGATGAGAACGTTTAACTTAAAATGTTGAGAAACTATTTGACTATTTCTTCACATTATTAGCGCAGAAATGCGTACACGGATATGCGCATTTGTTCCATTAGCAGAAAAACACCATTCTCAAAAGTGACCATAAATTTGGCCACTTTAGTTGTGATACAAACCTTATAGGCCATTGGGCTAGGCTACATGAGGTGTGCGACAATGATTTTAAAAAGTTGCAAATGCATGGCTGTTTCTTGCCTTAAGCTGGGCATCACTCACAATTGATCATATATAATTCACAAGTTTTCAGCTAATATTGCCACCAATTAGACTATTTTTGATTTATCTTGTCTTGACATATACTAAATAATATGTGAAATTTGTTTTGATTTAGAATAGACGATTATCATGCACCGGGTCTCGAAAACAGGGGCAGAAAAAAAAGTAATCTACTGTATGCATTTAAATAGCGAATGGAGGACACTCTTCCCGCGGTTCATTTTCATGCCAGCCAGGTAGGCTATACTCCTGTTGTAAAGAGAAGCAATGTGCTTAATATTAGGAAATTTGAGAAATAAATATAGTAGGCCTAGCTTATAGAAAGCTGATGGGATCTTCTTTTTAATAGAGGCAATCTCACTGTTTTCTCACGCAATTGCATAGCCTATTGAAATGTTGCGCAACATGAGCTCATGGGCTCTCATGAAGTGTTTGATTCGATTTTCGAATACATTTGCATCGATGTCAGAGTGTTTAGAGGGACAATAGAGTGCTGAGTACCAGGCAGTTAGCATGTTTGGTAGGCTACTAATGACCATCAGCAGCATCAGAGCTTGGAGAAGACTAATTACCATGACTAAACGGTCAAGTGGAATTTGACTGCAGTCATGACTCGTGACCGCCGGTGTGGCGGTATTATAGACACGCCAAACATAACGTTTTGCATTGTTGCCAAAAAGTTCAATTTTGGTTTAATCTGACCAGAGCACCTTCTTCCACATGTTTGGTGTGTCTCCCAGGTGGCTTGTGGCAAACTTTAAACAACACTTTTTATGGATATCTTTAAGAAATGGCTTTCTTCTTGCCACTCTTCCATAAAGGCCAGATTTGTGCAATATACGACTGATTGTTGTCCTATGGACAGAGTCTCCCACCTCAGCTGTAGATCTCTGCAGTTCATCCAGAGTGATCATGGGCCTCTTGGCTGCATCTCTGATCAGTCTTCTCCTTGTATGAGCTGAAGGTTTAGAGGGACGGCCAAGTCTTGGTAGATTTGCAGTGGTCTGATACTCCTTCTATTTCAATATTATCGCTTGCACAGTGCTCCTTGGGATGTTTAAAGGTTGGGAAATATTTTTGTATCCAAATCCGGCTTTAAACTTCTTCACAACAGTATCTCGGACCTGCCTGGTGTGTTCCTTGTTCTTCATGATGCTCTCTGCGCTTTTAACGGACCTCTGAGACTATCACAGTACAGGTGCATTTATACGGAGACTTGATTACACACAGGTGGATTGTATTTATCATCATTAGTCATTTAGGTCAACATTGGATCATTCAGAGATCCTCACTGAACTTCTGGAGAGAGTTTGCTGCACTGAAAGTAAAGGGGCTGAATAATTTTGCACGCCCAATTTTTCAGTTTTTGATTTATTTTGAAATACCCAATAAATGTCGTTCCACTTCATGATTGTGTCCCACTTGTTGTTGATTCTTCACAAAAAAATACAGTTTTATATCTTTATGTTTGAAGCCTGAAATGTGGCAAAAGGTCGCAAAGTTCAAGGGGGCCGAATACTTTCGCAAGGCACTGTATATGCGTATTCTAGCATCTTGCCCTAGCATCTTGCCCTGACAAAATATCCCGTTTATTTTGGGAACGTTATTTTTCCAAAAATGAAAATACTGCCCCCTAGTCACAAGAGGTGCTTGCCATAACAAATGGGGTTGAATACTTGACTCAAGACATTTTAGCTTTTCCACTTTGACATTATGGGGTAATGTATGTTGGCCAATCAAAATAGAATAATTTTTAAATTCAGGCTGTAACAAAAAAATGTGGAAAAAGTCAAGTGGTGTGAATACTTTCTGAAGGCACTGTAAGTGAATCTATTGTGTGCACTTTAGAAGAGAGTTACCACTCCCACTACCAAGCTTCTCGTTGTAGTGCAGGACGTTTTTGCAAAAGCATTTCTATATTCTAGAACAATGTGTGAATCTCACATTGTCTTGTAAAAAAGGTCTTGGACCGAAATGTTAACAATAAATGAGTTTTAGTAAAGCAATTCTACAATTCTATGTATTGTGTAGGCAGGCATAGGGCCTATAGTGCACCATCTGTGCTGAGCTGACCACAGTAAGGCGTAGGAGTGAGTGTGTCGTGCTTCTGTTATCATAAGTTACCTTCCTGGTCTGCTTCCCGCGCTGTCTTCATTAGGGTGGGGTGGGGTTAAAGGGGGGCCCGAGGGGAGGGGGAGCTCTGTAAACGCAGGGACTGGAGATCTGTCTGGAAACAGACAACTGAAATTAAAACAAAAATATTAAGAAAAATATAATTTCAAACACTGCACATGACCACTTCCCTCATATTAGCCTAATAGTGAGAACATAACAAAAGCCTTGAATTGACCTCAATATGGTCACCATGGTTAGAATACATCTTATTCAGTACTTCCCTCAATGTGAAGTCAACAAAAAACCCCTGACCTCATTTACACAGTACAGCTTTACAAATGCCCATACAAGAGATATCAGAAGACCCTTGGGTCGTCGTTCCACCTCAAAAAGCATGAGAGGTTTTTGACAACCACCATCTTAGATCGACACGATTAGCACTCATGAAAGATTTTGCAGAAATAGAATTTGAACCCTGAGAAATTAAGCTAATTCATTGAAACCAAATTGCCCATTTCAAATTTAGAGGATTCAGATAATATTAAATAAATATATCCGATTTGGACCAAACTTCTTCCTACCAGTGAGTAAGACATGAGGGGGAAAAACAAAACAAAACAAAAGCCACTCAGACCCCTCATGCCAATCACAAACTAAAAACCTGTAGGATTATACAGTATCAGTTCTTGACTTTTGACAAGTAGTAAGAAGCTGTGGCTTGGAGTATTGCTTCTACATACAGTACCATGTAATGTATTCCCTGTGAATCAGGTGATTTTTTACTTTATTTTTCACATGTTCAGAGAAATTAGGTCATCGACGTTTGCATTATTTACCATAAAGTAGTGGGAAAGTACCAAATTCAGACCACTAGTTGCCGCTGTTCCTGCTATACCACCAAACTCTTAAATCCATTTTGCTGGTTTCTTGTGTTTAAATAGATAACATTTTCATTGCAACTTTGGGTAGAAAACCAATAGATTGTGTGGTCATCCTCACAAATCAAGCCAGTCCTCCAGGAAAGCAATTCACTTTGTCCTAATCGCAACCTAACGCTTCAGCCCAACTCTCCTTGAATAGTCCCCACAAGTGCTGGGTGATTGTGACAAAACTGGCACTTGACTAAGGTTGCACATTTTGTGGACTATTCACAGGTGGAAACTTTCCGTGGGATTTTTTTTTTTTTTTACCACTCCACAAATTTCTTGTTTAACAAACTATAGTTTTGGCAAGTTGGTTAGGACATCTACTTTGTGCACGACAGAAGTAATTTTTCCCCAAAAAATTTACAGACAGATTATTTCACTCACTTATAATTCTCTGTATCACAATTCCAGTGGGTCAGAAGTTTACATACACATATTTGACTGTGCCTTTAAACAGCTTGGAAAATTCCAGAAAATTATGTCATGGCTTTAGAAGCTTCTGATAGGCTAATTGACATCATTTGAGTCAATTGGAGGTGTACGTATGGATGTATTTGAAGGCCTACCCTACCAAACTCAGTGCCTCTTTGCTTGACATTATGGGAAAAATCAAAAGAAATCAGCCAAGACCTCAAAACATGTTAGACCTCCACAAGTCTGGTTCATCCATGGGAGCAATTTCCAAATGCCTGAAGGTACCACCTTCATCTGTATAAACAACAGTACGCAAGTATAAACACCATGGGACCACGCAGCCGTCATACCGCTCAGGAAGGAGACGCATTCTGTCTCCTAGAGATGAACAGACTTTGGTGCGAAAAGTGCAAATCAATCCCAGGATAACAGCAAAATACCTTGTGAAGATGCTGGAGGCAACGGGTACAAAAGTATCTATATCCACAGTAAAACAAGTCCTATATCAACATAACCCGCAAGGCCGCTCAGCAAGGAAGAAGCCACTGCTCCAAAACTGCCATAAAAAAGCCAGACTACGGTTTGCAAATGCACATGGGACAAAGATTGTACTTTTTGGAGAAATGTCCTCTGGTCTGATGAAGCCATAATGACCCTGTTTGGAGGAAAAAGGGGGAGGCTTGCAAGCCGAAGAACACCATCTCAACCGTGAAGCACGGGGGTGAGAGTTTCATGTTGTGGAGGTACTTTGCTGCAGGAGGGACTGGTACACTTCACAAAATAGATGGCATCATGAGGAAGGACAATTGTGGATACAGTGCCTTGCGAAAGTATTCGGCCCCCTTGAACTTTGCGACCTTTTGCCACATTTCAGGCTTCAAACATAAATATATAAAACCGTATTTTTTTGAGAAGAATCAACAACAAGTGGGACACAATCATGAAGTGGAACGACATTTATTGGATATTTCAAACTTTTTTAACAAATCAAAAACTGAAAAATTGGGCGTGCAAAATTATTCAGCCCCTTTACTTTCAGTGCAGCAAACTCTCTCCAGAAGTTCAGTGAGGATCTCTGAATGATCCAATGTTGACTTAAATGACTGATGATAAATACAATCCACCTGTGTGTAATCAAGTCTCCGTATAAATGCACCTGCACTGTGATAGTCTCAGAGGTCCGTTAAAAGCGCAGAGAGCATCATGAAGAACAAGGAACACACCAGGCAGGTCCGAGATACTGTTGTGAAGAAGTTTAAAGCCGGATTTGGATACAAAAAGATTTCCCAAGCTTTAAACAAGGAAGCACTGTGCAAGCGATAATATTGAAATGGAAGGAGTATCAGACCACTGCAAATCTACCAAGACCTGGCCGTCCCTCTAAACTTTCAGCTCATACAAGGAGAAGACTGATCAGAGATGCAGCCAAGAGGCCCATGATCACTCTGGATGAACTGCAGAGATCTACAGCTGAGGTGGGAGACTCTGTCCATAGGACAACAATCAGTCGTATATTGCACAAATCTGGCCTTTATGGAAGAGTGGCAAGAAGAAAGCCATTTCTTAAAGATATCCATAAAAAGTGTTGTTTAAAGTTTGCCACAAGCCACCTGGGAGACACACCAAACATGTGGAAGAAGGTGCTCTGGTCAGATGAAACCAAAATTGAACTTTTTGGCAACAATGCAAAACGTTATGTTTGGCGTAAAAGCAACACAGCTCATCACCCTGAACACACCATCCCCACTGTCAAACATGGTGGTGGCAGCATCATGGTTTGGGCCTGCTTTTCTTCAGCAGGGACAGGGAAGATGGTTAAAATTGATGGGAAGATGGATGGAGCCAAATACAGGACCATTCTGGAAGAAAACCTGATGGAGTCTGCAAAAGACCTGAGACTGGGACAGAGATTTGTCTTCCAACAAGACAATGATCCAAAACATAAAGCAAAATCTACAATGGAATGGTTCAAAAATAAACATATCCAGGTGTTTGAATGGCCAAGTCAAAGTCCAGACCTGAATCCAATCGAGAATCTGTGGAAAGAACTGAAAACTGCTGTTCACAAATGCTCTCCATCCAACCTCACTGAGCTCGAGCTGTTTTGCAAGGAGTGAGCAAAACTGATAGAGACATACCTACAGCTGTAATCGCAGCAAAAGGTGGCGCTACAAAGTATTAACTTAAGGGGGCTGAATAATTTTGCACGCCCAATTTTTCAGTTTTTGATTTGTTAAAAAAGTTTGAAATATCCAATAAATGTCGTTCCACTTCATGATTGTGTCCCACTTGTTGTTGATTCTTCACAAAAAAATACAGTTTTATATCTTTATGTTTGAAGCATGAAATGTGGCAAAAGGTCACAAAGTTCAAGGGGGCCAAATACTTTCGCAAGGCACTGTATATTGAAGCAACATCTCAAGACATCAGTTAAAGTTAAAGCTTGGTCGCAAATGGGTCTTCCAAATGAACAATGACCCCAAGCATACTTCCAACGTTGTGGCAAAATAGCTTAAGGACAACAAAGTCAAGGTATTGGAGTGGCCATCACAAAGCCCTGACCTCAACCCTATTGAAGTGTGGGCAAAACTGAAAAAGTGTAAGCAATCAAGGAGGCCTACAAACCTGACTCAGTTACACCCACTCTGTCAGGAGCCCAAATTATTGTGGGAAGCATGTGGAAGGCTACCCGAAACGTTTGGCTGAAGTTAAACAATTTAAAGGCAATTTAAATGCTACCAAATACTAATTGAGTGTATGTAAACTTCTGACTCACTGGAAATGTTATGAAAGAAATAAAAGCTGAAATAAATCATGTTCTCTACTATTATTCTCTACTAGGAATGGTGAAAAACTGAGTTTAAATGTATTTGGCTAAGGTGTTTGTCAACTTCCGACTTCTGCAAATTAATATTAATAGCATTTAAATGTAGATTTTCTTTGCATTGGATATATTTACCCTATCATATGGAGACAGAAACAGAAACATTTTACCTTATCAGAAAAATCAATACACAGAAGTATATTTTTTTTAACCTGCCAATTTAGTTAAGAAATTCATGTTAGCAGGCAATATTAACTAGGGAAATTGTGTCACTTCTGTATGCAACAGTTTGGGGGCGCCTGGCTCATTGCAAACTAATTTGCCAGAATTTTACATAATTATGACATAACATTGAAGGTTGTGCAATGTAACAGCAATATTTAGACTTAGGGATGCCACCCGTTCGATAAAATACGGAACGGTTCTGTATTTTACCTAAAGAATCAACGTTTTGTTTTTGAATAGTTTCCGGATTTTACCATATTAATGACCAAAGGCTCGTATTTCTGTGTTTATTATATTATAATTAAGTCTATGATTTGATATTTGAGAGAGCAGTCTGACTGAGTGGTGGCAGGCAGCAGCAGGCTAGTAAGCATTCATTCAAACTTTATTGCGTTTGCCAGCTGCTCTTAGCAACTCTTGAATCACAGTGCTGTTTATGACTTCAAGCCTATCAACTCCTTAGATTAGGCTGGCAATACTAAAGTGTCTATTAGAACATCCAATAGTCAAAGGTATATGAAATACAAATGGTATATAGAGTGAAATAGTCTACGCGTCATAATTCCTATAATATATACAACCTAAAACTTCTTAAATGAGATCATTGAAGAACTGGGAATATTTTACCACCAGCTTTGAAATGTTCTCATGTTCTGAGCAAGGAACTTAAACATTATATTTTTTACATGGCACATTTGCACTTTTACTTTCTTCTCCAACACTGTGTTTTTGCATTATTTAAACCAAATTGAGCATGTTTCATCATTTATTTGAGACTAAATTGATTTTATTTATGTATTATATTAAGTTTAAAAAGTTCTCATTGTTCAAAGATTTCAATATTGGTTTCCTCAGAACAGAGAATCTTGTTTCTCAAGATCTGAGAGTCCTTCAGGTGCCTATTGGCAAACCGGGCTGTAGTGTACCTTTTACTGATGAGTGGCTTCCATCTGGCCACTCTACCATAAAGGCCTGATTGGTGGAATGCTGCAGAGATTGTTGTCCTTCTGGAAGGTGTGTGTGTCTTTCCAAATCATGTTCAATCAATAGAATTTAACACAGGTGGACTCCAAGTTGTAGAAACATCAAGGATGATCAATGGAAACAGGATGCATTGGAGCTCAATTTATAGTCTCATAGCAAAGGGTCCGAATACATATGTAAAAAAGGTGTCTGTTTATTTTTATGAATTAGTTTTCACTTTATCATGGTGTATTGTGTTTAGATTGATGAGGAAAAAATTATGTATAATAATGTTACAAAACTTGGAAAAGGGGATGGGGTCTGAATACACTATGTTTGACCAGTAGTATGAAGCTGCGGCTTGTAGTATTGCTTCTCCATTCTATGTAATGTGTTCCCTGTTCAGAGAGAATAATTGAAGTCACTTATATTGTTTACCATGAAGTAGTGCGGAAACCCCAGGTTTTGTTCACAATGCAGCTGTTACCGCAATACCGCCAGTCTTTTATATATTTTGCAGGTCTCGTGTTAATTAAATAGATCACAACATATTCTTTGCAACTTTGTGTAGAAAACCAATAGATTTGCCTCATGATGAAAAACAATTGTGTGGTCATCCTCACAATTCAAGCCAGTCCTCCATGAAAGAAAATCAGTTTGTTGGTCTTTTATGCTTAATCTGTGTCTAGGAAACCACCCCTTTGTGTGTAGTTCTCTCTTCAAGAAAGGTCTGGATTAGTTATTGTTAGACCATTCCTGTTGAACAAGCAAACCATTAGGCTTTAGTTCTAATGGTTTCAATGGTATGGTCTGTAATGATCATCAATGGTAAAAGTTCCAAACACACTGTGTATTGATTTGCAATTTTAATGGTTTTGGGTTGCGTTGGGTTTAATGGTAAATGTCACTAATCACAATAGATAGAGCTGTTTCCTGATCATTTCATTTTCTTTTATTTTTAAATGAGACTTCCATGCAATTATTTATTTTATTAAGGTTATTACAACATTGTAGTCCCAACATTGTAGTCCCTTGCCCATTTCTTAATCAATATTTTGGGCTTATAGGAAAAGTCTTCATATGAGAATTGCATAGGGATAGCCCCCTAAGAGAGCAGGGTGATTCTCATGAATTCAGTTGTAAAGAGCGACTGCCCCTAAAAAGAAACTAATCCCTTTGAAAACGGTCTATGTGGGATTGACGAGTCAAACATTTATTCTGGTGTCAAAATTGACTACAAAGTGTAAATAGGATCATTTTTATCAAAGCCAGTCTAGTCTAAAACTGAGTTTGGAACCTCAGTGTGTCACACTGACAGGAGTGCTCAAAAGAAAAGACAACAAATAAGGTTGGGCTTGGATTATAATTGTCAACGAATCATGCTTTGTTTTGCCTGAATGCCAAGCGTCATGTCTGAAGGAAACCTGGCACCATCCCTATGGTGAAGCATGGTGGTGGCAGCATCATGCTGTGGGGATATTTTTCAGCGACGTGGACTGGGAGACTAGTCAGGATCGAGGGAAAGCTGAACGGAGCAAAGTACCAAGAGATTCTTGATGAAAACCTGCTCCAGAGCACTCAGCACCTCAGACTGGGGCAAAGGTTCACCTTCCAACAGGACACCCAGCAAAGACAATCCAGGAGTGACTTCAGGACAAGTCTCAATGTCCTTAAGTGGCCGAGCCCAGAGCCCGGACTTGAACCCAATCGAACATCTCGGGAGAGACCTGAAAATAGTTGTGCAGCGACGCTCTCCATCCAACCTGACAGAGCTTGAGAGGCTCTGCAGAGAAGAACGGCAGAAACTCCCCAAATACAAGTGTGCCAAGCTTGTAGTGTCATACCCAAGAAGACTCGAGGCTGTAATCGCTGTCAAAGGTGTTTCAAAAAAGTACTGAATATAGGACCGAATACTTATGCAAATGTGATAAATGTTATTATTTATTTGCCAACATTTGTTGTTTTTTTTTTTATAACTTTTTGCTTTGTCATTATGGGGTATTGTATATTGAGATATAATAAAAAACAAACAATTGAATCCATTTTAGAATAAGGCTGTAATACTTTTCAACTATTAACTTGGTCAGGCCCTAAATTAGTGCTAGCAAACTTACAACATTGTTTCCCATGCCAGTGAGCTCCAGACAGACACAACTGTAGGCTATTTGCGCAAGGAAAATGGGTAATCAGGTAGGCCTATTTTATGACATTTCCACCGGATCAGAGTATCACATTTGTTTCCCCTTTCATGGTGAGTGGTTATTGCAAGGGATAGAGCTGGAAACAGTTGAGGAACTATTGTCATTCTCAATGGATGTAAAAATAGACATAATTTACTTGCTGTTTGAGGCGAAGAAAAACTTACTTTGAGAAGCTCCAAAGTGATGCTGAGTTAAGACAATCAGAAATAGTATCAGATCCCCAAATGGGCAAATTTTGGGGCCTAAATTTGCATGCAGGCCAGGCAGCCTAGGTCTCCTTCTCCTTCTCCGCATAATCAAGTGAGTGTCCTTAATCAAAATTGACAGGAGTGCTCAAAACAAAAGACAACAAATAAATTGACAAAAAAAAAGGGGCTTCAGGATCGTCACGGTATTTTTGGGCATTCATATAGCCACCGATAAAATACAATTGTGTTCGTTGTCCTTAGCTTATGCCTGCCCATACCATAACGTTGACATCATTAAACCACTTGTGCGCACACAACACGCCAGACACGTGGTCTGTGGTTGTGAGGCTGGTTGGACGTAGTGCCAAATTCCCTAAAAACGACATTGGAGGCAGCTTAAGGTAGAGAAATGAACATTCAATTATCTGGCAACAGCTCCATGTGGACATTCCTGCAGTCAGCATACCAATTGTACGCTCCCTCAAAACTTGAGACATCTGTGGCATTGTGACGCCTGACAAACTGCACGTTTTAGCGTGGCCTTTTATTGTCCCCAGCACAAGGTAATGATTATGCTTTTTAATTAGCTTCTTGATAATCCATCCAACTGACAGGTGTGGCATATCTTGGCAAAGTAGAAATGTTCACTAATAGGGATTTAAACAAATCAGAACATTTGAGAGAAATAAGCTTTTTATTTTATCTCAGCTCATAAAACATGGGACCAACACTATACATGTTGCATTTATATTTTCATTCAGTGTATGCTGAATGTATCAACAAAAATAACCAAACAAAACTGTCATGTATTGTCATATTATGTCTTGTTCCTGTTCTTTCTCTTCACTCCGTCTCCCTCTGCTGGTCGTATTAGGTTACCTTCTCTTCCCCTCCTTCCCCCAGCTGCTCCTCATCTTCTCTAACTACCTCGTTCACCCTTTTCCCACCTGTTCCCTTTTTTCCCTCTGATTAGGTCTCTATTTCTCTCTCTGTTCCTGCTTCTGTCTTTGTCAGATTCTCGTTTGAGTTTCTCATGCCAGAACCAAACTATCGTCTCGTTTGCTTCAACCTTGTCCTGTCCTGTCGGAATCTGCCTGTTCATCTGAGGCTACGTGTGATCAGGTACCTCTGTCCTCTACAACCCAGCTATTCTCCTCTGCTGCTAGAAGGGGACTCTAACCCAGCTATTCTCCTCTGCTGCTAGAAGGGGAACTCTTCTGTGATTTTCAGAAGGACTTTATGTTTAATTTGTGTTTTGACATTAAAGGACTATGTTTTTGTTAAACCGCTTTTGGGTCCTCACTCACGTGCATAACAGAAGAATCTGACCAAGAATGGACCCAGCGACTTCGGATCCTCTCCACTCAGCCGTCGAGATCCAGGGAGCGATGCTAGGCAGACACGAGCAGGAATTGTCTGCTGCTCAACATGCCGTTGAGACCCTGGCCGCCCAAGTCTCCAACCTCACAGAACAGATTCACCATCTCCGCCTCGATCCACCGGCCACTTCCAGAGCTTTCGAATCTCCGGAGCCCAGAATCAATAACCCGCCGTGTTACTCTGGGGAGCCCACTGAATGCCGCTCGTTCCTCACCCAGTGTGATAGTGTTTTCTCTCCAGCCCAACACTTACTCCAGGAGCACAGCTCGTATCGCCTACGTCATATCTCTCCTTACTGGACGGGCTCGTGAGTGAGGCACGGCAATCTGGGAGGCGAGGGCTGAGTGTACTAACCAGTATCAGGACTTTAAGGAGGAGATGATACGGGTTTTTGATCGTTCTGTTTTTGGGGAGGAGGCTTCCAGGGTCCTGTCTTCCCTATGTCAAGGTAATCGATCCATAACAGATTACTCTATTGAGTTTCGCACTCTTGCTGCCTCCAGTGACTGGAACGAGCCGGCTTTGCTCGCTCGTTTTCTGGAGGGTCTCCGCGCGGAGGTAAAGGATGAGATTCTCTCCCGGGAGGTTCCTTCCAGCGTGGATTCCTTGATTGAACTCGCTATTCGCATAGAGCGACGGGTTGATCTTCGTCACCGAGCTCGTGGAAAGGAGCTCGCGTTCTCCGTTGCCCCCCTCTCCGCATCACTACCATCTTCCTCCGCCGGCTCGGGTGCTGAGCCTATGCAGCTGGGGGGTATCCACATCTCAACTAAGGAGAGGGAACGGAGAATCACCAACCGCCTCTCTCTATTGCGGTTCCGCTGGTCATTTTGTCACTTCATGTCCAGTAAAAGCCAGAGCTCATCAGTAAGCGGAGGGCTACTGGTGAGCGCTACTACTCTGGTCTCTCCTTCAAGATCCTGCACTACCTTGTCGGTCCATCTACGCTGGACCGGTTCGTCAGCTTCCTGCAGTGCCTTGATAGACTCTGGGGCGGAGGGCTGTTTTATGGACGAGACCTGGGCTCGGGAACATGACATTCCTCTCAGACAGTTAAGGAAGGCCACGGCCTTGTTCGCTTTGGATGGTAGTTCTCTCCCCAGGATTCAGCGTGAGACGCTACCTTTAACCCTCACTGTCTCTGGTAATCATAGCGAAACCCTTTTTTAATTTTTCGTTCACCTTTTACACCTGTTGTTTTGGGCCATCCCTGGCTAGTTTGTCATAATCCTTCTATTAATTGGTCTAGTAATTCTATCCTCTCCTGGAACGTCTCTTGTCATGTGAAATGTTTAATGTCTGCTATCCCTCCTGTTTCCTCTGTCTCTTCTTCACAGGAGGAGCCTGGTGATTTGACAGGGGTGCCGGAGGAATATCACGATCTGCGCACGGTGTTCAGTCGGTCCAGGGCCACCTCTCTTCCTCCACACCGGTCGTATGATTGTAGTATTGATCTCCTTCCGGGAACCACTCCCCCCCGGGGTAGACTATACTCTCTGTCGGCTCCCGAACGTAAGGCTCTCGAGGATTATTTGTCTGTAGCTCTTGACGCCGGTACCATAGTCCCCTCCTCCTCTCCCGCCGGAGCGGGTTTTTTTTTTTGTTAAGAAGAAGGACGGGTCCCTGCGCCCCTGCATAGATTATCGAGGGCTGAATGACATAACAGTGAAGAATCGTTATCCGCTTCCTCTTATGTCTTCAGCCTTCGAGATCCTGCAGGGAGCCAGGTTTTTCACTAAGTTGGATCTTCGTAACGCTTACCATCTCGTGCGCATCAGGGAGGGGGACGAGTGGAAGACGGCGTTTAACACTCCGTTAGGGCACTTTGAGTACCGGGTTCTTCCTTTCGGCCTCGCTAACGCTCCAGCTGTCTTTCAGGCATTAGTCAATGACGTCCTGAGAGACATGCTGAACATCTTTGTTTTCGTTTACCTTGACGATATCCTGATTTTTTTCACCGTCACTCCAGATTCATGTTCAGCACGTTCGACGTGTCCTCCAGCGCCTTTTAGAGAATTGTCTTTTTGTGAAGGCTGAGAAGTGCACTTTTCATGCCTCCTCCGTCACATTTCTCGGTTCTGTTATTTCCGCTGAAGGCATTAAGATGGATCCCGCTAAGGTCCAAGCTGTCATTGATTGGCCCGTCCCTAAGTCACTCGTCGAGCTGCAGCGCTTTCTCGGCTTCGCGAATTTCTATCGTCGTTTCATCCGTAATTTCGGTCAGGTGGCAGCTCCTCTCACAGCCCTTACTTCTGTCAAGACGTGCTTTAAGTGGTCTGTTTCCGCCCAGGGGGCTTTTGATCTCCTCAAGAATCGTTTTACATCCGCACCTATCCTTGTTACACCTGACGTCTCTAGACAGTTCGTTGTCGAGGTTGACGCGTCAGAGGTGGGCGTGGGAGCCATTCTTTCTCAGCGCTCCCTCTCTGACGACAAGGTCCACCCTTGCGCGTATTTTTCTCATCGCCTGTCGCCGTCGGAACGTAACTATGATGTGGGAAACCGCGAACTGCTCGCCATCCGCTTAGCCCTAGGCGAATGGCGACAGTGGTTGGAGGGGGCGACCGTTCCTTTTGTCGTTTGGACTGACCATAGGAACCTTGAGTACATCCGTTCTGCCAAACGACTTAATGCGCGTCAGGCTCGTTGGGCGCTGTTTTTCGCTCGTTTCGAGTTCGTGATTTCTTATCGTCCGGGCTCTAAGAACACCAAGCCTGATGCTTTATCTCGTCTCTTCAGTTCTTCAGTAGCCTCCACTGACCCCGAGGGGATTCTCCCTGAGGGGCGTGTTGTCGGGTTGACTGTCTGGGGAATTGAGAGGCAGGTAAAGCAAGCGCTCACTCACACTCCATCGCCGCGCGCTTGTCCTAGGAACCTTCTTTTCGTTCCCGTTCCTACTCGTCTGGACGTTCTTCAGTGGGCTCACTCTGCCAAGTTAGCCGGCCACCCCGGCGTTCGGGGTACGCTTGCTTCCATTCGCCAGCGTTTTTGGTGGCCCACCCGGGAGCATGACACGCGTCGTTTTGTGGCTGCTTGTTCGGTCTGCAAGCAGACTAAGTCCGGTAACTCCCCTCCTGCCGGCCGTCTCAGACCGCTTCCCATTCCCTCTCGACCGTGGTCTCACATCGCCTTAGATTTTATCACCGGACTGCCTTCGTCAGCGGGGAAGACTGTTATTCTTACGGTTGTCGATAGGTTCTCTAAGGCGGCTCATTTTATTCCCCTCGCTAAGCTCCCTTCTGCTAAAGAAACGGCACAAATCATCATCGAGAATGTTTTCAGAATTCATGGCCTTCCGTCAGACGTCGTTTCGGACAGGGGTCCGCAATTCACGTCTCAATGTTGGAGGGAGTTTTGCCGTTTGATTGGGGCTTCCGTCAGTCTCTCTTCCGGCTTTCACCCCCAGTCTAACGGTCAAGCAGAACGGGCCAATCAGACTATTGGTCGCATCTTACGCAGTCTTTCTTTTCGTAACCCTGCGTCTTGGTCAGAACAGCTCCCCTGGGCAGAATACGCCCACAACTCGCTTCCTTCGTCTGCGACCGGGCTATCTCCTTTTCAGAGTAGCCTCGGGTACCAGCCTCCGCTGTTCTCGTCTCAGTTCGCCGAGTCCAGCGTCCCCTCCGCTCAGGCTTTTGTCCAACGTTGCGAGCGCACCTGGAAGAGGGTCAGGTCTGCACTTTGCCGTTATAGGGTGCAGACTGTGAGAGCCGCTAATAAGCGTAGAACTAAGAGTCCTAGATATTGTCGCGGTCAGAGAGTTTGGCTCTCCACTCAGAACCTTCCCCTTAAGACAGCTTCTCGCAAGTTGACCCCGCGGTTCATTGGTCCGTTCCGTATTTCTCAGATCATTAATCCTGTCGCAGTGCGACGACTTCTTCCGCGATATCTTCATCGCGTCCACCCGGTCTTCCATGTCTCCTGTGTTAAGCCCGTTCTTCGCGCCCCCGCTCGTCTTCCACCCCCCCCATCCTTGTCGAGGGTGCACCTATCTACAGGGTCCGTAAGATATTGGACATGCGTCCTCGGGGCCGTGGTCCTCAGTACCTAGTGGATTGGGAGGGGTACGGTCCTGAGGAAAGGAGTTGGGTTCCCTCTCGGGACGTGCTGGACCGTTCGCTGATCGATGATTTCCTCCGTTGCCACCAGGTTTCCTCCTCGAGTGCGCCAGGAGGCGCTCGGTGAGTGGGGGGGTACTGTCATGTATTGTCATATTATGTCTTGTTCCTGTTCTTTCTCTTCACTCCGTCTCCCTCTGCTGGTCGTATTAGGTTACCTTCTCTTCCCCTCCTTCCCCCAGCTGCTCCTCATCTTCTCTAACTACCTCGTTCACCCTTTTCCCACCTGTTCCCTTTTTTCCCTCTGATTAGGTCTCTATTTCTCTCTCTGTTCCTGCTTCTGTCTTTGTCAGATTCTCGTTTGAGTTTCTCATGCCAGAACCAAACTATCGTCTCGTTTGCTTCAACCTTGTCCTGTCCTGTCGGAATCTGCCTGTTCATCTGAGGCTACGTGTGATCAGGTACCTCTGTCCTCTACAACCCAGCTATTCTCCTCTGCTGCTAGAAGGGGACTCTAACCCAGCTATTCTCCTCTGCTGCTAGAAGGGGAACTCTTCTGTGCTTTTCAGAAGGACTTTATGTTTCATTTGTGTTTTGACATTAAAGGACTCTGTTTTTGTTAAACCGCTTTTGGGTCCTCACTCACGTGCATAACAAAAACATTCTAGATGACAAATTATGTTAATTTAACGGTAAATGTAGGTTACTACTGGTGATACTGGTGTGCCATCCCTGCGGCCTCCATAATGGATTAGTCCACTTAGACAGGTGACTTGTGTGCCATATATAAAAATAATTTATTTGCCACTGCTCGACTAAAAAAAAAATCTTGCTTGACCAACAGCCTATCGTCCAAACAATCGACTAAATGTGGTCAGCCCTAATGGGTAGGAATAAGTTTGGTCCCAAATCAGATGTTAGGTAATAGAATTATTTAATATTATCTGAATCCTATAAATAAAAAATGGCCAATGTGTGCAATTCTTAATTTCTTTGAGATCAAATTAAATTTCAACAAAATAATGTTTCAAGAATGCCTATTTTACTTGGTTCTAACTACAGAAACAACTTCAGAACAATCTGAGATGGTGGGTGTCATGGCATGCTGAAATGACATGGAACGACTCCCTATCCATTGTCAACCTTGGACTTACACCCCAATCAATGTAAATCAAATTAAATTGTATAGCACCTGTGTATAGGACTACTCAGTCAAAATTGTCAAATTACCAGTCCCGGTCATTCATTCTTCCCAAGAACAGACGCATGAGACTGAGAAGAATGGAACAGAGTGGGAGCAGTTCTGCTCTCCCCCTAACCTCAGGCCTCTCTCGCCCCCCTCCTCTCTCTCTACCAGACCTAATCTGCAAAAAACAGCTCACTCCATATCTGTCACCTCCCTAACGGAACAAGGACCTTGCACACACACAATCTCTTTTAAAGGTACAACAGCCTAAATTAGGACTGAAGCACAAATCTTTAGGCTACATTCCTCACAAGACAAGGAACAGTTTGACCTAGAAATGCCTCAGAGGGCTGAATGAACAGCGTAGCAACTTTAGAACATCTTATAAAGTTGTTTAAAATGTTATACTAGGCTATAGGCCTTGCCAAAAGATATCGACCATACCGTTATGATAGTTTACACTGAGGTCAGAACGCAATCATGGTTACATTAAGACACTGTGGTGCTGGTGCGAGATATGGGTAAGAAAACATACCTCAATGCAAGGATGGGATATGCCACTGTACCTATATCTACACTACTCCATTGAGAAGATTAAAATGATGAACTAGCAGTATTTCAAACAGTGAAGTTATGTAAGGTATATGTTTGAACCTGCAACCTACACTGCATACATGAGACTAGCCCTTGATCATGACTCTCAGTTCCATTACAGTACACATAAGAGTCATTGGACAAAGGAGTATTTTGTACGGTGGAGTTTTGTAAATAGCGTCGACACTGTCTGAACATTAACACGCATCGCTTACATTACGTTTTTGGAAGCATAAGGCCCTCATCTTTCATATCAGAGTGATATTTAAAAAAAATACATTAAATTGAGACACACCGTTATAGGGTTAGAGTTAGTATTCCCACATGGGCATATATCCATGTTACAGCATGTGTTTACAGAAAACAGACTGTAGACAGATAATTAGCGCAGGTAACAGAAGAAAAATACTGTTGGCTGCAGCTGTGATAAAGCCGGTTAAAACAGTGTACAGTAAGTGTGTTTTGTATTTGTGAAATTGTGATATGAAAGTAAAAGGCTTTATATTTCAAGAACTGTATCGCAATGAATAACCGATTCACGTTTAGATGCAGTATTGGCTGCCAGAGCCAGTCTACTTCTGAAAATGACTTAAGGTCTTTGGACCTTAAACTGGAACTGACAACGATTTAGCAATATTAAATCTTATTCAAATATGTTCATATACACCCCCAGGAAGAATATGACACTTTTTTTTGCACCATTTCTGACAAGCGAGCACTTAGATATGGTCATATTCATCTTTTCATAAATTCATAGAATTAGTCAATAAAACCTAATAAAAACATATTTTTCAAGGACAGAAGTCTACACAGACCGGTGACCCATAGCCAATCAAAGCTGCAATAGGCTTATAGGCTAATAAGGCATTTGTCACACGGGCCTGCCACCATTCCCTTTGAATTGGACTGTGTTCACAGGCAGTAGCGCGACTTCTGATCATTGGAATGCATTCGCCAAAAGCCACAAAATACACCCGAATGAATTTCTGCAAATACAGTGCATTTGGAAAGTATTCAGACCCCTTGACTTTTTACACATTTTGCAAATGTGTATAATATGTACACTCAGACAAGAGTGCTCTGAAATCAGAGTATGAACGCACGCAATATGCATGTCATGGAATAGAGTTAAATACAATCATTTTTTAAAAATTCTTATGAAGTTAGTTTTTAAGCATAAACTGGGAATTCGATTTTTTTTTTTTTACTGATATTATGATTGTGTTTCATATCTGCAAAGTAGTTCAAAGGCTGTCGGTTCCACTTTAAGGAGTAACGGTAACATTGGGCTCCTTAAGAGCACTACTTGGACTACTTGGACACTAGACTATATTTATTTCCTGTAAACTGTTTGATCACATGGGCTCACTTTGACAGTGAGACCCAGTCAAAAACAACTAACGTTAAATAGCAAGCAAGTGGATTAGGAAGGGAGCCAGAAAGTCTAGACATTTCTATGGTTGGCAGCTACTTAAAATGACCAAAAAGTAGACATCAAATGAGTAACGTTACCATAAAGCAGTGAAGAAAGATGTTATCGTGACTTTCGTTTTTTTTTATTAACAGTTAACGTTAACTAGCTAGCCAGCTAACTTTGACCTATCTGGCAAGCAATTAGCCGGTTAAATAGCTGCACAGTTCACAAGTAAAACAACCACTGGAATACATTTTTAAAAAATGTGCCGTCTTACCTGGATATAGCGTGTAAAAAGTATGGTCGTGTAAATGTCATTACATTAAATAACACATAGCTAACGTTAGATAGATGTCGACACAAGCAAGTGCAGTGACACCACTGAGCCAGTAACACAACATCTTCTTTGGTGGGGTTTATCAGTAGTTGGCATCCAACGTTATGGTACATTACTGCCACCTACTGTACTGGAGTGCGGGCCAGAGAAAGTGAGAAACTAAATCCTATCTGCCAGGCCCGTTGCTCTTAAAAAATATCAAATATATAATAACATTCTACTCAATATACTAATTAAACTAATTTCCTGTATCCCCTTTTCCCTCGTACTAGATCTCAGTGTCTCTTTCCCTCTGAAACTGCTCACACTGTATCTGTTTAATGGCAAGAATAACACTTTCCTGTTGGATGCTTTTCTATCACATTTCAGATCTTATTCAACTGGCTGGGTCTCAAGTTTAATTTTGCAAAAAATCGTCTCCTCTCTTCTGTCCCTTACTGCCGTTCTACCCTCCCCAACCTTCCTCTGTACTTGAAATAAATGCCTTAATATATCTATTCCACTGCTCCTGCCATCTCTGCACCATCTCCATATCAGGCTTGTTGCCTTTGCCTTGCTCATTTGGTATTTTATTAGGATCCCCATTAGCTGTTGCAAATGCAGCAGCTACTCTTCCTGGGGTCCACACAAACATGAAACATAATACAGAATGACATAATACAGAACTACATTAGACAAGAACAGCTCAAGGACAGAACTACATACATTTTTAAAAAGGCACACGTACCCTACATATCAATGCATACACACAAACTATCTAGGTCAAAAAGGGGAGAGGCGTTGTGCGTTGGGCGTTGTTGCTTTATTTATTTCTTGAAACCAGGTTTGCTGTTTATTTGAGCAATATGAGATGGAAGGATGTTCCATGCAATAAGGGCTCTATATAATACTGTACGTTTTCTTGAATTTGTTCTGGATTTGGGGACTATGAAAAGACCACTGGTGGCATGTCTGGTGGGATAAGTTTGTGTGTCAGAGCTGTGTGTAAGTTGACTATGCAAACATTTTGGAATTTTCAACACATTAATGTTTCTTATAAAAATAAGAAGTGATGCAGTCAGTCTCTCCTCAACTCCTAGCCAAGAGAGACTGGCATGCATAGTATTAATATTAGCCCCTGATTACAAATAAGAGCAAAATGTGCCGCTCTGTTCTGGGCCAACTGCAACTTAACTAGGTCTTTCCTTGTAGCACTGGACAACACGACTGGACAATAATCAAGATTAGGCAAAACTAGAGCCTGCAGAACTTGCTTTTTGGAGTGTGGTGTCAAAAAAGCAGAGCATCTCTTTATTACGGCTAGACCTCTCCCCATCTTTGCAACCATTGAATCTATATGTTTTGACCATGACAGTTTACAATCTAAGGTAACGCCAAGTAATTTACTCTCCTCAACTTGTTCAACAGTCACACCATTCATTACCATATTCAACTGAGGTCTAGCAGTTAAGGAATGATTTGTACCAAATACAATGATCTTAGTTTTAGAGATGTTCACGACCAGTTTATTACTGGCCATCCATTCCAAAACAGACTGCACCTCTTTGTTAAGGGTTTCAGTGACTTCATTAGCTGTGATTGCTGATGCGAATATGGTTGAATCATCAGCATACATGGACACACATGCTTTGTTTAATGCCAGTGGCAGGCCATTGGTGAAAATAGAAAAGAGTAGAGAGTCTAGAGAGCTGCCCTGCGGTACACCTCACTTTCCATGGTTGACATCAGAGATGCTTCCATTATAGAAAACCCTTTGAGTTCTATTGAGTTCTAGCTTGAAAAGGTTGAAGCTTGAAGAGGTTGAAAAGCCATAGCACTTAAGTTTTTTCAACAACAGGTTATGTTCAATAATATCAAAGTCTGCACTAAAATCTAACAGTACAACTCCCACAATCTTCTTATTATCAATTTCTTTCAACCAATCATCAGTCATTTGTGTCAGTGCAGTACATGTTGAGTGCCATTCTCTATAAGCATGCTGAAAGTCTGTTAATTTGTTTATGAAGAAATAGCATTGTATTTGGTCAAACACAATTTTTTCCAACCGTTTGCTAAGAGCTTGCAGCAAGCTTATAGGTCTGCTGTTAAAAACAGTAAAGGCGGCTTTACCACTCTGGGTAGCGAAATTACTTTGGCTTCCCTCCAGGCCTGAGCACAAATACTTTCCTCTAGGCTCAGATTAAAAATATGACAGATAGGAGTGGCTATAGGATGGTAGCCACTATAGAGTGGCTACCATCCTCAGAAGCTTTCCATCTAAGTTGTCAATGCCAGGAGGTTTGTCATTATTGATCGTTAACAATCATTTTCCCACCGCTCCCACACTAACTTTACAAAATTCAAACTTGCTGTCACACCCTGACCATCGTTTGCTTTGTATGTTTCTATGTTTTGGTTGGTCAGGGTGTGAGCTGGGTGGGCATTCTATGTTACATGTCTAGTTTGTCTATTTCTATGTTTCGGCCTAGTATGGTTCTCAATCAGAGGCAGGTGTCATTAGTTGGCTCTGATTGAGAATCATACTTAGGTAGCCTGGGTTGCACTGTTTGTTTGTGGGTGATTGTCTATGTTAGTGGCTTGTGTCAGCACAGGTCTAATTTGTAGCTTCACGGTCGTCATTTGTTTATTGTTTTGTATGCAGTGTCAGTACTTTCTTTATTAAAGATTTACCATGGACACTTACCACGCCGCATTTTGGTCCGACTCTCCTTCACACCTAGAAAACCGTGACAGAATCACCCACCACAACAGGACCAAGCGGCGTGGTAACGGGCAACAGCAACAGCGGCGCAAAGAGGAATGGACATGGGACGATGTATTGGACGGCAAGGGTTGCTACACCTGGGAGGAGATCCTGGCGGGAAAGGATCGCCTTCCATGGGAACAGGTGGAGGCAGCTAGGAGAGCAGAGGCAGCCGGAGAGAGGAGCCGGCGATATGAGGGAACACGGCTGGCAAGGAAGCCCGAGAGGCAGCCCCAAAAAATTATTGGAGGGGGCACACAGGAGGTGTGGCGAAGCCAGGTAGGAGACCTGCGCCAACTTCCTGTGCTTACCGGGGGGCTGGAGAGACCGGGCAGGCACCGTGTTATGCTGTGAAGCGCACGGTGTCCCCAGTGCGGGTGCACAGCCCGGTGCGGTACATTCCAGCTCCGCGTATCAGCCGGGCTAGAGTGGGCATCGAGCCAAGTGCCATGAAGCCGGCTCTACGCATCTGGTCTCCAGTGCGTCTCCTGGGGCCGACTTACATGGCACCAGCCTTGCGTACGGTGTCCCCGGTTCGCCTGCATAGCCCAGTGCGGGCTATTCCACCTCGCCGCACTGGCAGGGCGACCGGGACCATTCAACCGGGTAAGGTTGGGCAGGCTCGGTGCTCAAGAGCTCCAGTGTGCCTGCACGGACCGGTCTATCCGCCACCACCTCCACGCACCAGCCCTCCGGTGGCAGCCCCCCGCACCAGGCTGTCTCTCCGGCGCATCCTTACAGGTGCTCCCGCCTGCCCAGCGCCGCCTGAGCCACCCGTCTGCCCAGCGCCGCGAGTGCCACCCGTCTGCCCAGCGCCGCCAGTGCCACCCGTCTGCCCAGTGCCACCCGTCTGCCCAGCGCCGCCTGAGCCGCCCGTCTGCCCAGCGCCGCCTGAGCCGCCCGTCTGCCCAGCGCCGCCAGTGCCGCCCGTCTGCCCAGCGCCGTCAGTGCCGCCCGTCTGCCAGGAGCCGCCAGGAGCCGCCAGGAGCCGCCAGTGCCGCCCGTCAGCCAGGGGCCGCCAGTCAGCCAGGGGCCGCCAGTGCCGCAGTCAGCCAGGGGCCGCCAGTGTCGCCCCTCAGCCCAGAGGCGCCAGAGCCCCTCAGCCCAGAGGCGCCAGAGCCCCTCAGCCCAGAGGCGCCAGAGCCCCTGCCCCGCTGCCCCGAGCTGCCGCCCCGCTGTCCCGAGCAGCCGCCCCTCTGTCCCGAGCAGCCGCCCCTCTGTCCAGAGCTTCCGCCCCTCTGTCCAGAGCTTCCGCCCCTCTGTCCAGAGGGTCGTCATTTGTTTATTGTTTTGTATGCAGTGTCAGTACTTTCTTTATTAAAGATTTACCATGGACACTTACCACGCCGCATTTTGGTCCGACTCTCCTTCACACCTAGAAAACCGTGACACTTGCACTGCTATTCTTTCTTTGTTTGTTTATACATTAATATAATTGCTCAATGTTTGTCATGGGCATTTCCTGCCTAAATTTGCCCACTTTGCCAATGAAATAATCATTAAAACAATTGCCAACATCAAATGGTTTTGTGATGAATTTGTCTTTCTGCCCATAATTTCATTTAAAGTACTCAAGTTTTTTCCCATTCTTTATACCATTAATCTTGGCTTCATAATATGTTTATTCTTCTTTTTGTTGAGTTTAGTCACATTTCTCAATGTGCAGTAAGTAAGCCAGTCAGATGTACAGCCTGACTTATTAGCCACTAATTTTATCCCATCTCTTTCAACCATACAGTTTTTCAATTCCTCATCAATCCATGGAGACTTAACAGTTCTAACAGTCAGTTTCTTAACAGGTAACAAATTCATAATTATCAATAATTGGAAGAAGCAATTTCATAAATTCATCAAGTGCAGCGTCTGGATGCTCCTCATTAATCACATCAGACCAACAAATATTTTTAACATCATCCACAACAAAATCTTTTCTATGATCTCTTATACACTATTTTAGGCCCTGCTGTTGGAACTTTGGCTTTCCTGGATATCGCCCCTATATTGTGATCACTGCATCCAATGGGTACGGACATAGCTTTAGAACAAAGTTCTACAGCATTAGTAAAAATGTGATCGATACATGTGGATGATCTTGTTCCTGTAGTGTTTGTAAACACCCTGATAGGTTGATGAATAACCTGAAACAGATTACAGGCACTGGTTACAGTAAGAAGCTTCCTCTTGAGCGGACAACTTGATGAAAACTAGTCAATATTCTTTGTCCAAGAAAGTAGACCTCTCTGTTTACATCACATACACTATCAAGCATTTCACACATATTATTTAGATACTGACTGTTAGCACTTGGTGGCCTATAGCAACACCCCAAAAGAAAAGGCTTTAGATGTGCCAAGTGAACCTGCATCCACAACACTTGACATAAGATCTTCTCTAAGCATTACAGGGATATGGCTCTGAATATATACAGCAACTCCTCCCCCATAAGCATTTATGTCTCTCCTATAAATGTTATATCCTTGTATTGCTAGTGATGTATCACCAAATGAATTATCTAAGTGAGTCTCAGAAATGGCTAATATATGAATGTTATCTGATGTTAGCAAGTTATTGATTTCATGAACCTTATTTCTAAGGCTACATGTATTAATATGGGATATTTTCAGCCCTTTCCTGGGTAGCTTATCAGAGATAGACATAAAATTGAAAAGAGCAGACAAAGCAAGATAAATAAAAAAAATCATTCATCTTCCAGGCTTCTGGCAGGGAGGGTGGACAATGAGCCTATCGTAGAGGATGTACGCAATGTCCCCACGCGTTCTGGCAGCTTTCATAGCTGGGATCAGTTCTTTCCTCTTCTGGCGTACAGCTTCAGGATAGTCCTCGTTGAGGAAGATATACGTTCCTCTCAAGTTCTTGGCTCTTTCCGGAACAGCTACCTTGCCCTTGAACCTCAGGAACTTGACCACTATCGCCCTGGGACTATCACCTGTGCCAATGGTGGGTTTTCCAATCCTGTGGGCATGCTCCACCTCAATCTTCCTGTGGTCCATCTTCAATTTTTCAGAGATCATTTCCCTCACTTTGTCCTCAGACTCCATCCAGGTCTCATGTGGAGATTCTGCAACCATGTTGTTTTGCTTTGATTGTCCCTTGAGAATCTGATTTATCTGTCATTGTTATCATGGATTCACAGAAAGAACTGATGTCCTCTCTCAATGACTTACAGATTGCTGTCATCTTGCCATTCTCCTGTTTCAACTCATCGAGCTGACCCTGGGAGAACTGCAAACTGTTCTTCAGGTCCTGGACCTCTCTGGTCAGGTCGTCCATTCTTTTATTAGTAGAATCCACAAGTATTTGGACAAAACACTTGAAACTATATTCTTGTTGTTGTAACAACTGCTTATAGGTCTCTTTTTGTTCGTTTAAAAGATCCTTTACATGTGATAGAGAGACACCACTGGCACTGTCCTCAACGGTACTCCAGCCGTCTTTGATCTTTGTCATGATAGCTAGCAACATATGTTAGGCTGTTACTCCGCGCAGTTCCAGACAGGGCATGTCACGGGGCAAATTGAAAACAACAAACAGCAGGGATCTAGACAGCCACAAACCCAGGACAATCCGCGGTCCCAGCCACAATGACTAACCGCGTCGTGGGCTGTGTTCAAGAACACCTCACTAGCTTGATGTCCAGCTAACTAGCAGCTAGGTTAGCTGCGATGCCAAATAGCTCCTGAGACCCGTCCTTGGTCGGCAGGATCACTGGAAAGATACAAGCAGTCCCAGCAACTGGTGCCAACTGTGTTGCGGGATCCAACATAAGAAGCTAGTTAGCTACCAAGAACTTTCCAATATACTTTTAAACAACACATTTTCCAAACAAACAAAACCGAGGTCTTCCTCGTTCCACGTACAACATCAACATACCTACTACTAAGTACTTGGATCTTTTGAACCATCTGTGTAAGTGGCCACAAAATCCAGGTACACAGTATCCAGACGTCTCTTTAATAAAAATAAATATATATATATTTTTATTCCTTTTTATCCCCAATTTCGTGGTATCCAATTGGTAGTTACAGTCTAGTTTCATCGTTGAAACTGCCATACGGACTCAGGAGAGGCGAAGGTCGAGAGCCATGTAACCAAGCCATAGTGCTTCTTGACACAGTGCCCGTTTACCCGGAAGCCAGCCACACCAATGTGTCGGAGGGAATACCGTACAGCTGGTGACCGTGTCAGCATGCATGCCCCCGGCCCGCCACAGGAGTCACTAGAGTACAATGGGACAAGGACATCCCTGCCAGCCAAAGCCTCCCCTAACCTGGACGATGCTGGGCCAATTGTACACCTCTCCATGGGTCTCCCGGTCGCAGCCAGCAAAGCAAGCCACAGGTCTTGTCCCAAGGCATGTGTCACAAAGCATCTGCTCCCTCTGGGCTTAAGAAACACAGAAAATCATTACAAGACCACTTCGAGCTACCTTCACTGACTTAACAGTATCCAACTTATTTTCTACCCAGCCTGATACTACGTATGAGTCAGCCAAAAGGCAGGGATCTACTTTCTCCAAAAATCTCACTCCCACTGGGCCAGATTCATCCTTTACATGACCATCAGGGCAAGGCTCAGACTAAGAGGTCTTTACCACACCTGCAACCGCAGGTAATTCATCCTCACTCTCGTCAGGTTCAATTTCTGAGCTATCAGATACAGCAGAGTGCGGTTTGTACTTGGCGCCATTCTTTCTCGACACATATCTTCCCTTTGCACTCGGCTCTTCTCTTGTCTTCCTCGCTGTCCATAACCACATCTATCTGTTTACCACACTCTTGCCGCATCTTCATCCACAGTATTGCTTGCAGAACACGCACTGATGGCCTTTCTCTAATACCCACCTTCTTCTTCTTCTTAGGTGCATGCCGCCACCTACTGTATTGGCTATGTATCAGCCTACTATACTGTAGTATGAATTCATTACGCTTGTGAAAAAATTGCCCAACCATTTAAACCTGCACCCATTAAAACCTCCCCACTATTCCACTACATTGGCCCCATCTGATCCTACTCAAGGCCAGCAGCCTGGGAAGATGGGACACTATCGTTCAAAACATCTTGTAACTCTTCTGCAGTAAAATCTCATACACCTAAGTACTTCTCTGCAGCTGCCACCACATCTATCCTCTGTGATTTAAGTTCCATTCCTACGGTACAATTGACAACCATAGCCATGAGTGCCAAAAAAACAACCTTACTTAACAACCTTACTGCACATGTTATTCCTATCACTCTCTACTACTCTCTTCGCTGCCTCAGCATACAATACTTTCTGCACTACTCTGATCCTGGCAACCTCAACCTGCCTTTCTCTCACCTGACACATCTCATCCTCAGCACCATGTGTACCCCTGTAGTTTACACATAACTTTTTCCACCGATACAACACATTCCTTTGTCTCATGTCTTCCTGCTATCTTCTCACATCTAGTAATCACCCTCCTATACACTGCTGCCACTCGACCATAAGCCTGACACCTAAAACACCATAATGGATTTGGGAGAAAAGCATTCATGAGATAACTGACACATCCTAATTTGACTTTATCTGCTAAAGACGGCATCAAAACTCAGTAGTACAGACAATGTCTTCTCTGTTTCACCACGCTCTCCACTGGGTCTGCGTCTCACCAAACGGTGGGCGTCACAGACACCGTGAATCTTCGACAATTTTAAAAATACCCACACCAAATACAAAAATAAACATACGAACAACGACTTACAGACGCACTCAAACCACGACTAATCTCCTCTGCCCAGACCCGCATGCTCACACCCCCATCCTTAGTGCCTGCATTATTGTTTGCCACATGGCCTTAAATTGTACCAATTTGTTTTTCTCGGTCACCCACCCTATTTCAATATTGTAGTATTTGTGTAGTGGAGAATATCACCAGGTAGGAGACAGGAGTAAAGTTTAATGTGGTTTAGTAAAAATATCTCGTGCTCTACAGCCCAATAATGCGCATGTGCACTTTCTATTAGGTGTCGTAATGTAACACTACCGTAATACATTACTGCTTAGTAACAGCATAGCTACTAATATAGACAGATATAAATCACCAATACTACACTCCTCCCCAATAGCTTTTAACTCCCAGAGGACAAGATAAATACCTTTGTGAAATATTAAGGCAATATCTTAACAACGCATTCTTAAAAATGTCTCAACTACTGGGTTGAAGCAGACTTTTCAGAGCCCAGCACAAATCTGGGGGCTTTATCTGCCCACGAACATGGAACTTGTGTCCTAATAACTAACCCAGGTAATGTCCTTTTTCTTTCCTTTTATCTAGGACATATTCAAGTTTTTATGTTTTGTTTTCCCTCTTCGTTATCTCCTGAAACAGCTCAACTCAAAGGTCAAGCTTTTGAATAGGATATCTCTGCTCCTCCTGGGCTTCTTGTGGTGGGCCAGGTTCGGTTGGAAGGTCAGGCTCTGTCTGTCCCGTATGTCCACAGTCAGGAGAATAGTCCTGGGAGTCATTATTGTTCTTGTTCTCTCAGCATGCCTCTTCTGGGGCGCTGGACCGCAACAGATGATCCACATGAACGTTGACATGGCGATGACCAACTTGGACTTGGTAAGGCGGCAGGGTAGCCTTGTGGTTAGAGCTTTCGACTAGTAACCGGAAGGTTGCAAGTTCAAACCCCTGAGCTGACAAGGTACAAATCTGTCGTTCTGCCCTTGAACAGGCAGTTAACCCACTGTTCCTAGGCCGTCATTGAAAATAAGAATTTGTTCTTAACTGACTTGCCTGGATAAATAAAGGTAAAAAAAAATAAAAAATAAAAGTCCAAAGGTCCTCTGTGTCGCAAGATCACACCTGAGTTCCACAGGCACTTGGGGTGTCTGAAATCACATACCATCACCCTCTCTCCCTCTTTGAATTCTCTGACAGTCTTTGAGTGGTGCTTTGCCACATTGTTTGACAAGTCTGGTTTCAACAATGTCAGGCGGGTACGTGGTTGGCGCTTCAGAAACAGCAAGTGTACGTTCTGTTATTGTGTGTGGTGTGTTACGGTAAGTAAACAGGAAGCGGGGAAGCCTTTGGAAGGTGGGAACAGACTGAACCTCGAGTCTAGTCCAGGCCTTCTTCAAGGTTTGCATGGCTCAGTCCGCTAGAGAAAACTTCCATCTAGACATAGACATCGACGACAACAAGGAAATGTCAATCTCAGCGTAATCCACATGGATGCGTCCCCATGGTGTTGCAGCCCACGACCATGGATGAAGAGGTGCAGTAGCAGGCTTGTTGTGAACAGCTTCACTGGGTGAGCAGTGGCCTGCATGCTGCTAAATGTCCTGATCCAGTCCAGGCCACCACAGATAACTGCGGGCGAGTGCTTTCATTCGACTGATCGCTGGATGTCCCTCATGCTGGTCAGATAGCATACTCTTATTGAATTTGTGAAGCACCACAACCCTTGATCCACACAGAACACATCCTTGATCAGTAGACAACTGGTCTTTCTTGTTGATGAATGGACAAAGGTTATCATCGTTTATGAAGGTTGGCCAGCCGGCCAATGTTAAGTCCAAGACTTTGAAAACACTGTGTCTCTCCTTGTTTCCTCTGCTACGTCTGAAGTAGATATGGGCAGTTCGCCAATGAGAGAGATCTGGAAGACTGCTCTATCATCTTCACTGTTGGTGTCACTTTTGCATGGTAGTCTTGATAGTCCATCGGCATTTGCCTGATCACTGGATTGTCTGTACTCGATCTCGTAGTTGTAGGCTAACAATATCAGAGCATTCAAAGTGCAGCCACGGTTGGTATGGCTGATTTTGGTCCAAGGATGGCCAACAGAGGCTTGTGATCTGTCAGCAGTTGGAACTTCTTCACTCCGAATATTATGCTCAGGGCTTCCTTCTCAATATGAGCAGTCCATGATGCAATCGCGATGGGGTGTTTTTCACCTGATGGTAGAACATGTGAAACGAAGGCTCCTACTCCATATGGAGATGCATCACACCTGAGTCTCAGCTTCATCTCTGTGTCATAGTGGGCAAGCCACTTGCTCTTCAGCAGACACTGTTTGCAACCTCAGCTGAGACATTTGTTGGTGCTGGTGCGTTGACAATTGCTTCCAACTTGCTGTTGGTTGGGTGCAGGCCTTGTGCTTACAGTGCCCCTTGGCATTATTCCTATTTTGTTGCCTTACAACCTGTAATTAAAATGGATTTTTGGGGGTTTTGTATCATTTGATTTACACAACATGCCTACCACTTTTAAGATATAAAATATTTTTTATTGAAAAACAAACAAGAAACAAGACAAAAAACAGAAAGCTTGCGCGTGCATAACTATTCACCCCCCCCCCCCCCCCCCCCAAGGTCTATACATTGTAGAGCCACCTTTTGCAGCAATTACAGCTGTAAGTCTCTTGGGATATGTATCTATAAGCTTGGCACATGTAGCCACTGGGATTTTGCCCATTCTTCAAGGCAAAACTGCTCCAGCTCCTTCAAGTTGGATGGGTTCCGCTGGTGTACAGCAATCTTTAAGTCATACCATAGATTCTCAATTGGATTGAGGTCTGGGCTTTGACTACGCCAATGCAAGACATTTAAATGTTTCCCCTTAAACCGCTCAAGTGTTTCTTTAACAGTATGCTTAGGGTCATTGTCCTGCTGGAAAGTGAACCTCCGTCCCAGGCTCAAATCTCTGGAAGACTGAAACAGGTTTCCTTCAAGAATTTCTCTGTATTTAGTGCCATCCATCATTCCCTAAATTCTGACTAGTTTCCCAGTACCTGCCGATGCAAAACGTCCCCACAGCACGATGCTGCCACCACCATGCTTCACTGTGGGGATGATGTTCTCAGGGTGATGAGAGGTGTTGGGTTTGCGCCAGACATAGTGTTTTCCTTGATGGCCAAAAAGCTAAATTTGCTTGGTGGTGCCCGTTGCTTAGTGGTGTTGCAGACTCTGGGGCCTTTCAGAACAGGTGTATATATGCTGATATCATGTGACAGATCATGTGACACTTAGATTGCGCACAGGTGGACTTTATTTAATTAACTATGTGACTTCTGAAGGTAATTGTTTGCACCAGATCTTATTTAGGGGCTTCATATCAAAGGGGTGAACACATATGCACACACCACTTTTACGTTTTTTATTTTTTAGAATTTTTTCAAACATGTTATTGTTTTCATTTCACTTCACCAATTTGGACTATTTTGTGTATGTCCATTACATGAAATCCAAATAAAAATACACTTAAATTGCAGGTTGTAATGCAACAAAATAGGAAAAACGCCAAGGGGGATGAATACTTTTGCAAGGCACTGTAAATCTTGTATCTGTGATACTCCACTGAGTCCCGGGGGAACTCACACTTGCTGTGTTTCAATCTCACTCCGTATTTCTCCAGTCTTGACATCTGTCATGGAAATTCAGTACTGAGAGAGACTTGGTCATTTCTTCAAACAATCATCTTTATTTAATATTGATTAATTATTGCGATAATGAAACCATCAGTCCAACAGTCTTGTTCTGACTGTTAGGCTGAGAGCCTAATTGGAAATGAAAAAACTGATATTATGTAGGACCTAAAAATGCTGAGTCACAATGGTGACTCGGGGAGCGTCATCAAGAAATTGGGAAACTCACATGTTTTTTCAAAGCAATGATGAGGTCAGCCACGGTTTCCCTTGACTCTGGTAACATTGGTAGAATCTGACGCATTCTGCAATGAGAATTGGCTTAGGCTTGAAATACCTTGAGAGAGTTTCAGTCAGATCTGCATAGGTCAACTCCACTGCTTTTATTGGTTCAATGAGACCTTTCAGCAATCCATACGGATTTGAGAGCACTGAGAAATATGTCTGATTTCTTTTCATTTTTGACTTCATTTGCAGCCAGCCAACACTCTAAATGCTCTAAATAGGAATCAAAATCCTATTTTGTAGCCTCAAACTTAGGTACTCGACCAGTGGTTTTCACCATTTTCACAGTTAATTGTTCCGTTTCCACATTCCTCGTTTTCCTTCATTTTCAGAATTTTCATCTAATTCTTCACTTTCTCCATTTCATACATTTCTGCAAAAGATCACCAATACTACAAATATGTAAATACATTTACATTATACATTTGAGTCATTTAGCAGATGCTCTTACAGATGCTCTGTGTTAGATCACGAAAGTGAGGAGGTGGTGCAAGGGGAGGTGCTGTGGGATTATTTAAGATACTTCAGTGGGACAGCACCAAATCAAATCAAATTAAATCTAATTTATTTATATAGCCCTTCGTACATCAGCTGATATCTCAAAGTGCTGTACAGAAACCCAGCCTAAAACCCCAAACAGCAAGCAATGCAGGTGTAGAAGCACGGTGGCTAGGAAAAACTCCCTAGAAAGGCCAAAACCTAGGAAGAAACCTAGAGAGGAACCAGGCTATGTGGGGTGGCCAGTCCTCTTCTGGCTGTACCGGGTGGAGATTATAACAGAACATGGCCAAGATGGGGTGGAATTGACACCATTGGGGTGTCAGGACAGAGAAGAGCTTGGACTGGACTGAGCGGGAGCTGCCCTCCTGTAGGGGTGGGAGGCCCAAGAGACCAGGTGTGGCAGAACGGAGTGCTCGGGTTGGGGTGTAGGGTTTGAGCATAGCCTGAAGGTAGGGAGGGGCAGTTCCTCTTGCTGCTTCGTAGGCAAGAACCATGGTCTTGTAGTCGATGCGAGCCAGTGGAGTGTGCGGAGGAGCGGGTGACATGGGAAAACTTGGGAAGGATGAACACCAGGCGGGCTGCAGCGTTCTGGATAAATTGCAGGTGTTTTATGGCACAAGCGGAGAGCCCAGCCAAAGGTGAGTTGCAGTAGTCCAGACGGGAGATGACAATTAGGACCTGCGCCACTTACTGTGTGAGGTATCGTCGTACTCTACGGATGTTGTAGAGCATGAACCAACAGGATCGAGTCACTGCTTTGATGTTTGCAGAGAACGACAGGGTGTTGTCCTGGGTCTTTGCACTCTGGGAGGGGGACACTGTGGAGTTGTCAACCGTGATGGCGAGGTCTTGGAGCGGGCAGGCTCTCCCTGGGAGGAAGAGCAGCTCCGTCTTGTCAAGGTTAAGCTTGAGGTAGTGGGCCGACATCCAAGCTGAGATATCTGCCAGGCACACAGAGATGCGTGTTGCCACCTGGGTGTCAGAATGGGAAAGGAGAAAAGTAGTTGAGTATCATCCGCAATGATAGCAGAGACCATGTAAGGATATGATGGAGCCGAGTGACTTGGTGTATAAAGAGAAGTGGAGACCGAGCCCTGGGGGACACCAGTAGTGAGAGTACCTGGTGCAGACATAGGTCCTCTCCAAGCTGACATATGGAATTGAATTGATTTTGACCTTTACTGCTATAGCCAATATTGAATAGCATTGACTAACACATTCATAAACGGCAGGAAAAGTCCAAATAAATCACAAGTAAAAGGGTTTTGAAATGTCTGTCCTATATCTAGGATATACAAGAAAGCTCAGGAAATGTTTTTGTTTTTGGGACACATTTAACCCCTTTTTTGGGGGGCACAAAACTTCCTCCATACTACTATTAATTTGTATGGGTTACCTTTATATGAGTCCCATGACACTAGTGAGGGTCATAGAGCAAAACGGGGAACAGGGGAGAGTCTCCCCTTTCTACATATTAGTTATAGTCCAAATGGTTCAGACGCTACAGACAAAAGTTGGCACATCAGCATGACCAAATTTAGCATTACCTACTGTATATCTTCCCTATCATATGAACATCCTTTTCTGACTCAAATAAGATTCCTTCAAAGTTGCTCTGATGTCCAAAATATTTCAAATCTACATTTTGTGAAATGTAACTTTTAAGTTGCATCATGTATTTGAAAATATCCACATTGGTCAGTCCGAAATGGCTTTTTAATTATTTTATGGAAATACATTTATTTCCTGTTACCAAGTCATTTACGGTTTCTATGCGTTTAGTTTTCCATGTGGACTTTATCAGTGAATTCTGAAAAGCAATCCAAGGATTATTCCATAGGGTTGTGTTTTTAGGGAGTGATATTGGTTCTTTTAGAATACGTTTCATTTTCTTCCATAATTGTTATAGTGTTCTTAACTACACTACATTGCCAAAAGTACGTTGAACATCTCATTCCAAAATCATGGGCATTAATATGGAGTTGGTCCCCCCTTTGCTGCTATAACAGCCTCCACTCTTCTGGGAAGGCTTTCCACCAGATGTTAGAACATTTCTGTGGGGACTTGCTTCCATTCAGCCACAAGAGCGTTAGTGAGGTCAGACACTGATGTTGGGCAATTAGGCCTGGATCGCAGTCGGCATTCCAAATCATCCAAAAAGTGTTCGACGGGGTTGAGGTCAGGGCTCTGTGCAGGCCAGTCAAATTCTTCCACACCAATCTCGACAAATAATTTCTGTATGGACCTCGCTTTGTGCATGGGGGCATTGCCATGCTGAAATAGGAAAGGACCTTCCCCCAACTTTATCCACAAAGTTGGAAGCACAGAATCGTCTAGAATGTTATTGTATGCTGTAGCGTTAAGATTTCCCTTCACTCGAACTAAGGGGCCTAGCCCGAACCATGAAAAACAGCCCCAGACCATTATTCCCCCTCCACCAAACTTTACAGTTGGCACTATGCATTCCGGCAGGTAGCATTCTCCCAGCATCCGCCAAACCCAGATTCGTCCATCGGACTACCAGATGGTGAAGCGTGATTCATCCCTCCAGAGAACGCGTTTCCACCGCTCCAGAGTCCAATGGCGGCTAGCTTGACACCATTCCTGCTTGGCATTGCACATGGTGATCTTAGGCTTTTGTGCGGCTACTCTGCCATGGAAACCCATTTCATGAAGATCCCGACCTAACAGTTATTGTGCTGACATTGCTTCCAGAGGCAGTTTGGAACTCTGTAGTGAGTTTTGCAACCAAGGACAGACGATTTTTACCCGCTACAGACTACAGCACTCTCTGGTCCTGTTCTGTGAGTTTGTGTGACCTACTACTTTGTGGTTTCGCGGCTGGTCCTAGACGTTTCCACTTCACAATAATAGCCTTACAGTTGACAGCGGCAGCTCTAGCAGGGCAGAAATTTGATGAACTGACTTGTTGGAAACATGGCATCCTATGATGCTGCCACATTGAAAGTCAAGTAGCTCTTCAGTACGGCCATTTTACTGGCAAGGTTTTGTCTATGGAGATTGCATGGCTGTGTGCACCGTTTGATACACCTGTCAGTGACTGTTGTGGCTGAAATAGCTAAATTCATTGAGTCATGTCCACATACAGTGGGGCAAAAAAGTATTTAGTCAGCCAATTGTAAGTTCTCCCACTTAAAAAGATGAGAGAGGCCTGTAATTTTCATCATAGGTACACTTCAACTATGATACACAAAATTAGAAAACAAATCCAGAAAATCACATTGTAGGATTTTTAATGAATTTATTTGCAAATTATGGTGGAAAATAAGTATTTGGTCAATAACAAACAAGCAAGATTTCTGGCTCTCACAGACCTGTAACTTTTTCTTTAAGAGGCTCCTCTGTCCTCCACATGTTACCTGTATTAATGGCACCTATTTGAACTTTTTATCAGTATAAAAGACACTTGTCCACAACCTCAAACAGTCACATTCCAAACTCCACTATGGCCAAGACCAAAGAGCTGTCAAAGGACACCAGAAACAAAATTGTAGACCTGCACCAGGCTGGGAAGACTGAATCTGCAATAGGTAAGCAGCTTGGTTTGAAGAAATCAACTGTGGGAGCAAATATTAGGAAATGGAAGACATACAAGACCACTGATAAGCTCCTTTGATCTGGGGCTCCACGCAAGATCTCACCCCGTGGGGTCAAAATGATCACAAGAACGGTGAGCAAAAATCCCAGAACCACACGGGGGGACCTAGTGAATGACCTGCAGAGAGCTGGGACCAAAGAAACAAAGCCTACCATCAGTAACACACTACGTCGCCAGGGACTCAAATCCTGCAGTGCTAGACGTGTCCCCCTGCTTAAGCCAGTACATGTCCAGGCGCGTCTGAAGTTTGCTTGAGAGTATTTGGATGATCCAGAAGAAGATTGGGAGAATGTCATATGGTCAGATGAAACCAAAATAGAATGTTTTGGTAAAAACTCAACTCGTCGTGTTTGGAGGACAAAGAATGCTGAGTTGCATCCAAAGAACACCATACCTACTGTGAAGCATGGGGGTGGAAACATCATGCTTTGGGGCTGTTTTTCTGCAAAGGGACCAGGACGACTGATCCGTGCAAAGGAAAGAATGAATGGGGCCATGTATCGTGAGATTTTGAGTGAAAACCTCCTTCCATCAGCAAGGGCATTGAAGATGAAACGTGGCTGGGTCTTTCAGCATGACAAAGATCCCAAACACACCGCCCGGGCAACGAAGCAGTGGCTTTGTAAGAAGCATTTCAAGGTCCTGGAGTGGCCTATCCAGTCTCCAGATCTCAACCCCATAGAAAATCTTTGGAGGGAGTTGAAAGTCCGTGTTGCCCAGCAACAGCCCCAAAACATCACTGCTCTAGAGGAGATCTGCATGGAGGAATGGGTCAAAATACCAGCAACAGTGTGTGAAAACCTTGTGAAGACTTACAGAAAACGTTTGACCTCTGTCATTGCCAACAAAGGGTATATAACAAAGTATTGAGATAAACTTTTGTTATTGACCAAATACTTATTTTCCACCATAATTTGCAAATAAATTCATAAATGTGATTTTCTGGATTTTTTTTTCTCATTTTGTCTGTCATAGTTGAAGTGTACCTATGATGAAAATTACAGGCCTCTCTCATCTTTTTAAGTGGGAGAACATGCACAATTGGTGGCTGACTAAATACTTTTTTGCCCCACTGTACGTTTGGCCATGTAGTGTATGACGTTGTTAAATGTACCTTGCTTTATCCTTTGAAAATAAAAATATTCTGGGGATGAGCATGTGCGTCTTCAATAGTTACCCATTGTTCCTATTTAGTGAATTTAACTATAAGTAGCAAGTAAAAGCCTTTGGTAGCGAGTTGAAACAATTCCAAGTCTAGATTGTAAAAAATACCCTCAGTCTTGGGAAGATGTAAAACTTTCGTTTTTATTCTATGCATTGTATTTGCCAATATAAAGTCTGTTGTTATCGAGTAAACTTTTTTAAAGAATGTCCTTGATGGGGTAATTTGTGTTATAGAAAATAAATACAAAAACTGTGGGAGCCATGCCATTCTGAAGAGGTATACTCTACCTGTAAGATTCATGGGAAGATTGTTCCATTTAATTAGATCGGCTTTCATATTGTTGAGTAATGGAATAAAGTTATCTTTATATATTTGCTGTTTGTTGTCACTTATTAAGTATCCTAAGTATGTAATATTTTGTGTGGTCCACTTAAAGGATTGCTGTAGATCGTGAGTTATTCTTTTTCTTATTTCCATGATTTCATTTTTTCACGTACATTTTATATCCTGAGATTTTAGAGTATTATGAAAATATTATGAAAATATTATCAGTATTAGTCAGGTATATTAGCAGATTTATATACTATGTTTATTTAATGTATTATTTTAGCTGGGCAGTTGAAAGCTTCCAAAGTTTTGAGTAGAAAAGGCCATTCAAGACGGTTGAACGCCTTTTCGGCATTAATAGCCATTATTGATGAATCTACATCTTGTTTTTTTTCATATTGTATCAAACTGAAAGATTTTCTTCTATTTGTTTTTAAGTGTATATTTTGTATAAACCTATTTGATTGATATGTATAAAGTCTGGTAAGACTTTTGCCGTTCTATTGCTTATTATTTTATTGTCACAATTTATTAAACCTATGGGTTTATAATAAGCAGGGAACTCTGCAGATTTTCCTGGTTTTAATATAACTGAAATAACTGTTTGGTAAATGGAAGTAGGAAGTACTGAATTGAGTGATATATGTGTTGTCATTTGTGTGCATTTTTGTCCCATAAATGTTGAAAATAATTAAATGGGAAAGCCATCCGTACTTTTCGCCGTGTGACTGTTTTATTAACAGTATCTAATATTTATTTCTGGGTGCTCTGTTTTTAGTCATTCTTATTTGTCTGCTGATCATTTCTTCGTTGTTGTTGAGTCTAAGAAGGCTATAGGATCCATCCAAATGTTGTTGAATTCTGATTTATATAAATTTTCATCGATTCAGTTGAACTTTCTCAATACTTAACGCCACTTTCAACAAGTCACAGTTCTTGTCCCCAGTCGTTTGGTGCGGAGAAACGCAACAAAAATGGACACGATTCCAATTTTAGTCACTTTCAACGACCCAACATTCCCCAACCTGACACCACATATGGATCTTCCAGAAGGCAAGGATCCATTCTCTCCAAAAATCTCACTCCAACTGGGCCAATGTTCATTATAGGACACATCACTGCACTCTATAATTCATTAGTCCCTAATCTATGGATTTCACATGACTGGGCAGGGGTGCAGCCATGTGTGGACCTGTGCCACATGGTCTCCGGTTGTGAGGCCGGTTGGACGTACTGTCAAATTCTCTAAAACGACGTTGGAGGTGGCTTATGGTAGAGAACTTAACATTACATTTTTGGCCAACAGTTCTGGTGGACATTCCTGCAGTCAGCATGCCAATTGCACGCTCTCTCAAAGACAGCTGTGGCATTGTGCTATGAGACAAAACTGCACATTTTAGAGTGGCCTTTTATTGTCCCCAGCACAGGGTGCACCTGTGTAATGATCATGCTGTTTAATCAGCTTCTTGATACACCTGCAGGTGGATGGATTATCTTGGCAAAGGAATTTGAGAGAAATACGTTTTTTGTGTGTATGGAAAGAATTCTGGCATCTTTTATTTCAGCTCATGAAACATGGGACCAAGACTTTACATGTTGCGTTTATATTCTTCTTCAGTGTATATAAAAGCTACCTTACACATCCAGTTTCTCATTTTGTAACTCAGCCACCAAAATCACCATAATGCTGTTGTTGGGTTCCGAGAATATGAAAATATACTTATTAATGTCACTGATGGAGTGCTAAGGTTTAGAGGGTCTACACCAAAGGTTAAGGGTTATAGGTGGAAGGTATATAGTCTGAGCAACTAAGCTTGGAATGTGTTGAGTGCAGGGAAGCGATTACATGTGGCAGGCATTGCAAAAGAGGAGACGGGTGGAGATCTTAGAAACGAACAATGTCGCTGAGGGAGAGAGGGTAAAGTATAACGTTTACATTATGTCAGGATGTGTCATTGTTAGCCACCAGGGATCCTCTGGGAGGAGGAGAGACACAGTCTGGTATCAATAACGATGTCAGCCTTGAGTTGTGGAGGAGGGAGCACTTTGGGGTAGAGGTCAGGTCAGATGAAGTGAGGAAGAACAGATATATCACTAAGGTTCTGTCTAGCAACAGAGATGCATTGACTGTTCAGTTGTGGAGGAGGAGACTCAGTCTAGGAGAAAGGGTTAAATATCAGTGCTTGTGTGAAATGTTTTTTTGTCTGAGTTACAGCTGTATCGAGCCTTTGGGGAGAATTAAACTTGAGCTTCCCTGGTGTCTGTGAGTTATTTACTCAAAATTAGAACCTAACATTGTTTTACATTTTGTTTTATTTGTGCTGGTCTAATTCCTAAAATGGAAAAGCATAAGAATCTGTGTGCTCTCGGAAAGTAATAATAGTTCATATGGTGCTCTTCGATGTCCCAGGTCTGTGGCATTGATGAATGTTTACTTAAATTCAGAAGTTTGTATGTTATGAATAAAAGGCATGTGTACGCATTGTTTACTATTTTGATTTCTTTAAAACAATGTAATTGGTAAAGTTCAGGTGTTTGATGTGATTGACGGGTGACTAGGTGCATTCTTGTCAAATAAATATGCTTATTCATTCATGATTATGGATATATTCTGTAAAGAGTTCATCTGGATTTGAATCTGCAACAGAACATGTCAAGTTAGTTCTGAATTGTTTTAATACAGCAGTGCATTCTGACACCATGAATTGAAATAGATTTGACCTCGTCCATATACTGTAGATGGTAGAAATGATAAGGGCTTAAATAAAGACCTCCACTGGCTGAAGGAGAAGAGGATCTGGTAATATAAGGGTATGTTGCTAATAACATCTAGGTAGCTAACTATATAGCTTTTTTGCAACAAACCAAAAAAGTTGGCAAGTATTCATGGCACATAAATATCTAACTGCTACTAAGATAGTATTCTGTACAAGACAGAAGAACAAATATTAGATAAATAAAACATGGAACAGTAAATGAAAATGTTCAATTTATCTTTCGTTTTCACGTGATGCACAAATTGTATAGAAATGCATTTGTAAAGTTTATAAATAAGGTTTGTAAGAAAATATCGGCATCATGTAGGACTAATTCAAAGAAGGTTTGCATAGGATAGTTATCAAACCTCAATAGTTGTAAAGTAAATGGTAGCATACATTTAATTCTATGATAATAATTCCAGTGTGTTTTACTCATTTCTACAAAATGGAAATGTAATCTCTGTCATATATGAATGAATTGTTCATTAAATATTTAAGACACCTTGCTTAAAGTAGGCCTAATGAGTTGTTTATTGTTGTGTCATGTAAATCATGAAGAGGACATGCCAATACTTAAAAAGGCGACCAAAACCATAAACAAATTGTGGATGTTGAAAAAACATGTTTTACACAGACTAAAGTATAGTTCATTTATTACATAATTTTAAATTATAACAGCACAATTATTGAAGCAAAATTATGTCAGAGTATGTCAAAATGCACAATTCAAAACGCACATCTCTAAACCAATAATCCCACAGCATGAATATTAATGAAAAACACAGCAAACAGATTGGACCCATTGAGAGATGCTTTGGCAATAATTACACCCTGCCATACAACAAATCTCGGCGGTCTTGCAAAATGCCCTTTAATAAATTAAATACCCTTGTTCTACTATTTAAAATTCTGCATGTCTAGAAAAAGTCAGATCCCACCCACATAGACGTGTCCTCAATGTCAATATACGGTTCTGAAAGAATTTAAAATGTAAATTAGCTCATTTTCAATTGTATGCAAGTTCAAGTTCATGCTCTGATAGCATGATATACCACTTGCAGCGCTACTTATTGACTTGACTGACAGGGAATATCCTCCTGAGAGGACTCCTCCATTAAGGATGAGTCACAGGATTTATCATCCATCATTTCTGATGTCACATTGCTGCTACACATTTCCTCAACCCTTTCCACCACCTCAGTGCATTGACTACTGTAAACTCCTTCACCATTGTTATGGTGTTGCCCATTATCACTCTCCTCTAGCCCCTCTACTGTCACGCATCCACACTGACCCTCATCACCCATAGCCCCACCAGAGAACCTTTCAGATGTGGTTGCATTGACCAAACCTCTGCTCTCCTCCCCCTCAGAGCTCCGGACTTCCCCTGCTTTCTGACAGTTTACCATATCCCTGTCCTCAATTTGTTGTGTTGTCGCCTGTATCTCAGACAGATAGCCTTCCTTTTGACAAAGCTCAGCTGGGTCCCTCACCTCCCCATCTCTCTCATCTTCTTGCTCCTCCTCCACTACAACATAGCTTTCTGGCCTCACAGTGCAGCTCCATTCCTCTCCCTCAGTAACACGGTGCTCAGCTTCACAATCTGTCTCCTCATCAGTCTCAGTCTCTGTCTCAGAGTCAGAGTCAGACAATCCCTCGGCCCCCATGATGACCGTTTCTCCTGAGCCGTGGCTGTCTGTGCTGCTGCAGGAGAGCGTGTCATCTTCAGCCGGCCTGCTGGGCTCCTTCTCACTGCATTTTTCATCCGTTACCAAAATGTGTTCCTCTTTGTGATCCCTTTGCACCTCTAAGTCATTTGCTACTTCAAGGGAACTTCCCCCAGAGCTGAACATGATCCCCTGTCTCAGGTTATCACTACTCTGGAACAACATATTCCCCATGCCCACATCAAACTCTTCATTTAGTGGAGCACCATCCTCACCCGCACTCTCTGGATCCCACAGCTCACCTCCCTCCTCCTCCTCATTCTCTGAATCAGGTGCTGTGTGCTTCCGGATGCATTTCACTGCATCCCAGAGGGACTTGGGGTATTCAGGCCCCTCTCTATGTGTGGTGGGTGTGGAAGATGAGGACAGGACAGGGGTAAAGGACTTGGCCAGTATCTCTGGACTCTGGGGTCTAGAGGAGGGGCCTGGAGGGGGAGGAGATCTGTAGGGGGAGAGTGGGACTGAGGGAGAGGGAGATCTGGAGGGGGAGAGTGGGACTGAAAGAGAGGGAGGGGGAGATCTAAAGTCGGAGAGTGGGACTGAGGGAGAGGGAGGGGGAGATCTAGAGGGGGAGAGGGGGACTGAGAGAGCGGGAGGGGGAGATCTAAAGTGGGAGCGTGGGACTGAGGGAGAGGGAGGGGGAGATCTAAAGTGGGAGAGTGGGACTGAGAGAGAGGGAGGGGGAGATCTAGAGGGAGAGAGGGGGACTGAGAGAGAGGATGGGGGAGATCGAGAGGGGGAGAGTGGGACTGAGAGAGAGGGAGATCTAGAGGGGGAGAGGGGGATTGAGAGAGAGGGAGATCTAGAGGGGGAGAGTGGGACCGAGGGAGAGGGATCAGGGTGAAGGGGTAAGCTTATGTCTGATTTAGAGAGTGGCACTTCCTCAGGAAGACAGAGGGGACCTGTGTTAGATTCAGGAGGAGCAGATTGAGAAGTAAACTGGGAGGGTATAGTCAAGAAGTGATGCGAGGGAGATGAGGATCTTGAATTAGAGGGGGAAGTCATATTTAAAGGTGAGTGTGGGGGAGAATCAGGGTAACTTCGCTGTGGGTTGAGGCACTGAGAGATGGGTGGGGAAAAACCAGCATCACCAATTTCACCTGCCTCCGGGCTGACCGGAACGCAGTGTTTGAATGGGGGCACATTTGTGGTATCTGTCTTCTGCGAATACATTACCTGTATGTCAGGCAGACCATCACTGGAATACTGCACTGAGAAATCACATGTCTGTTCTCTCACCTCCATCTTGGGCTCCACAATTATGTCTGGTGAAGACTGGGCATCTAAAGTGACACCAGCCTCTGCAACTGAAATGTCATCTTTAGCTTGAACAATCTCAGGCGATCTTTCTGACACTGACTCCTCCAGAGTAATCATGGGAAGGCCCTCAAGGGAGTCATTGTTGTCATTGTTTGGCTGTGGCGACTCATCCTCCTCTGTTTGATCCAGAACACTACAGCTCAGAAGAGGGATTCCCAAAATCCTTTCAGCACGCTCCTCCAATGTCTTACTGTCAGTAATTGAAGTTGAGGGCGAGAGCGATTCAGGGAGTTGGCTTGTGTCCTCTCTCTGCTGAGGTAAGTATGTTTCAGTGAAAGGTGTGTCAGAGTAAGTATGTTGATCTTTATCCACCTGCTCTTCTACATCTAGCTTTTTAAAATTAATCACAGGCTCTTCACTATCTAACAGGGGGCAGACCTGGGCTGATATATCAGTGCTCTGTTCAGGTGAAGTATCTTCCTTGACTTGGTTATGTATTGGGTTAAGGTCGATAGGGGAGCTTGGGTCTAGACCAGGCTCAGCTGGGTCACTAGGAGATGGTGAGCGCAAATACTGGACATGTTCTTTTTTAGGGGGGAAAATGAACTCCACTCTGACTACAACACAAGTTGCGTCGATGACGAGAAGACCACTGCTTCCGTCAGACTCTGTGTCTCTCTTGAACTCCAATCGCCTCACTTCAACATCAAGGGGATGATTGCCATCATCAGGGCTATTTACTGTATGATCATCATTCAGATCCTTACCTGGTTCGCCCTCCTTCCAAGTACCCTTCAAATAGCAAGGTGAGGGATTGTCACTCTTGACTCCGCCCATGTAACTGGGCTCCCTCCATAAGGGATACTTGACTGACACAGGAGCCAATGTCTGCATCTCTTTTCTCCTGGATACAGGGGATGAAGCACTAACCTGGGTGCCTTCTGGCAAAGCAACTTCAATGTCCGTCGTACTGGGTAGGTTTTGACGGTCTCTTTCTTCTCCTTGAAGTCTTGGTCGGCTCTGAATGGCCCTGAGAAGCTCCTCCCTGTGGGCTGCTACCTGCTCACTTCCCATCCATTCTAGTACCCCCTTCAGTTTAGGTTTGAAATTGCTGTCTCTTTTGTAGGCAGGGGTCTGGGCTGGAGCACTGGACTCATGCTGGAGTGATGGCACAGCTGAATCAACTTCATCTGCAAGCTTATGCGATTCATTAATGTCACCACACTCCTCTAGGCCTCTAGATACCCCGTCTACCTCACTGTTTGACACAGTTGTCCGAGGTGAGGTGGTGAAGAGAGGCAGGGAAAGGGTTTTTAGTGGTTCTTCAGGAGAACTTGACAACCCTGCCACTCCACCCATGCGAGACACCAAGCAAAATATGGTCTCCCCTCCTCTGCTTTTCTTTAGGCTGACTTTCCTTTCCATGGTGGCACTGAGGTTGGCCATCTCACAGATGTTGGACGTCTGAGGCAGTTGTGGGGACTGCAGCAGAGGTGAGAGGCTATCAGATCGGCTGTTCTGTGGATGGGCAGAAGAACCTGTCCATTGACCAACTACAGCATGTCCTTGCTGCCTATGCCCCCCAGGATCAGACCAGGTCCTCTGCTTCCAATCCTCTTTTGTAAACCTATCTCCCCCTCCCCTCTCGCTATGAAAGTCTAGTACAGAGTTGTCTTGCTTCCTTGGAGAAGGCAGTGTGCAGTATATGTGTCTGCTAGCTCCCTGATTCCCCCCTGCGTACACAGAAGGCACTGCTTTTTTAGTGGTATATTTATCAGCATGTTGCATTACTGGTGAAATGTTATGTGGGGCGTTATAAGGCGGAGGTGGAATGTAGCCTGGAGGTTGACTAAACACCCTCTTCTGGTAGCTTGTCTCATTCTCCTTGGTGTCTGATGGGTATGTTGTATCAGGAATGACAGGCTGAGACAAGTAGTGGGACATAGTTTTCTGTGTGTCCCTTCTCTCCCACTGTACCCATTCTCTCGGCGGAAGAAGTCCCCCCAGATGTATCGCACTTGCTCTGTGTTCTGTTCCACCTCTGTTGCCCCATGAATCTTTCTCCAGCACTCTCTCACTCTCCTGCGGCCCCTGGGCTCCCCATAGCCCTGCCTCCAGGCGTCTCTTCCTGGGGAGCGAGTGGCTGTAGCGTGCCGCCCAGGCCTCCAGCTCCCGATAGCTAGTGTTGCTCAAACTCCTCTTGGCTGGCTCCCTCCTGTAGTGGACAGGACTACAGGGCTCCCACCTCCTCTGCAACACCTCTCTCTGCATCCTCCTCTCACACTCCCTTTCCCTCTCCCTAGCTGCTGCTCTTTGAGCCTCTCCCACCAGCCATTCTCTCTCTCTTTTCTCTTGAGCCTGATAGTCCCTCAAACCGTGAAGCTGTCGAGGCTGGTTGTCTAGAGCAAAGGGGAAATGAGGGGCAGAGGGTGACAGGTCTTGATCAGTCCCGTTGGTATAGTCCTGTAGGACCCCTCCGGTCCTAGAACCTGGTACTGTCCAACAGCTGGGCTCCCTGGCCCGGTCTTGCCGCTCACAAAGGTACGGTTGAAAATCTGCTGCCTGATGCTTGTCCTGATATCTGTGGATATAGAAAATAAAACATGGAGATTACCCCCATAACAAGCATTGCAGGACACAGTGTAGTAACATGTTACAAGGACATCTAATAACCCATATAAACAATAAATAACATAGTGCATAATATAGTCAATTCTGGTTAATCCATCTTTACTTGTAAATCAAATGTATTTTTGTATGAATACAAACAACCTTATTTACATGATCTTTATGTCATACTATTGCAAGCAGGTTTCTTTTGTTTAGGATTATGAACATTCTGCCCTGCATCTGTTCGCAAACAAAGAGACATTAAAACAATCTAAACAGACTATAGCTATTTGTTAAGGTTTCTCACAGAGACAAACACACTATCACCTTGAAACAGCTTAAAGTGAACTGAACTCACGCATGTGCAACGTTTCGTCCAGGAACAGTCCCAAATTTGGCATACAGGGGCGTTTGCCCCTGACTCCCAGACCAGAACTCCATCACACTAGGTTTGAAACCATGGACTGACTTCTGACTTCTGAAATTATCGTAGAAGGAAAAAATGTTATTATTTTATCCCTAATGTATGCCTTTTTGACTACAGAATAGCTCTTAGAATTTTGAAAAATATGTTTTCTCTGTTTCATCAAATGAGATGCAGTTTCACTATTGAAAACTACACTTTTATAGTCCAGACTTGCATACAAATGTCAACAAGTGTGGGTTTGTATAAATATGAACTAAAAATATAGTTATAGCACATAATAATCCAACGACTGTCACATCACACATACCGCTGGTCAGCGCGTCTGGATGAAGGTCCTTGCTGTTAGGGTATGGTCTGATGCTGTCCACGCCAACTGGGCAGCTTGTTTAAAAAGAGAATGATATTGAGCCCCCCCTCCTCATGCCACACACCCTCACTCCCCTGTCAGCGCCAGAGAGGCCTTCCTCCTCTTGTGCACATCCAACTTTCCCAGTTAAAACATCACAACGGAATTCTTTAATTAAAGTATTTTAAAAGGCAGTCTCCTGGTCAAAACAAACATCCCCCACTCAGTCACCTTCTGTAGACTGACAGCTAGAAGGATGAGAGAAGTGGGAAAATGGACTGTGTCTGTACATACCAATGTGGCATAGTAGTTCAAAAAACAACGGTTGCTCCCAAACGCTTACTTCAGCGTTTTTTGGCTGAAGTCAATTGTTTGGGGGTGACAAAGGCTGTCCACCATGAATTTATTGGGACTGACTAACTGAAAGCATGGGGGTCCGATTGAGGATTAGGGACTGCAGGGGTGGAAGATTTGAGGATGACACTATACAAGATGATATCTTTCCAATGATGTCCTCCTTTCGGAACTAGAAGCACAAGCATTTCGCTACACTCGCATTTACATCTGCTAACCATGTGTATGTGACCAATAAGATTTTATTTGAAATAACTTTATTGTCATGTTAGCTTGTACAATGCTGAAATGACACTGATGGTTGACATGCTTCACTTTGTTGATGTGCTTAAAGTAATGCATATAAAATATGAATTTATCTTACAGGTGTAACGGATGTGAAACGGCTAGCTTAGTTAGCAGTGTGCGCTAAATAGCGTTTCAATCGGTGACGTCACTTGCTCTGAGACCTTGAAGTAGTAGTTCCCCTTGCTCTGCAAGGGCCGCGGCTTCTGTGGAGCGATGGGTAACGATGTTTTGTGGGTGTCAGTTGTTGATGTGTGCAGAGGGTCCCTGGTTCGTGCAAGGGGACGGTCTAAAGTTATACAGGCACAATAAGCATTTTAAAGTAATGCATATAACATTGTATTTTATGTTGTACCATAAGTTACTTCTCGTCCAACCTGCATTGGGCATGATCGTTACAATTAAGGTCTATATCAATGTTGATCAAAGGATTATTACACACTCAGTGAATGACAGTTTCTAGTGTGGGGACTCTGTGGATCGCTGGTGGAGAGCAGACTCTGAATATAGATAGGGATCTATTGTTTTTGTCGGGAGTGCTATAGCAAAGAGAGAGATGGAGGGGGGAAGACCGCCGGTCTCTCTTTCTTTGAAACTCTCCAGCGGAACAAACAGGCTTTTCTTTTCTGAACAGAAACTCTACACATCAGCAGAGAGCAGAAGAGAGGGGATGAAGTATGTACAGGCAGAGGGAGGGGGAGTGGGGGCAGAATCTGTCGATGTTGACAAAAACGTTCTGCAAGTGGATGGTCATGGTATAAACAATATTTTAACCAGTAATCAACAACCCCTTCAACCTCTACAATAGAGCACTTCATCAAACTGGATCAAACACAACTTCACATGATTTGACTGTAGTAACCTGGCAAAAGACAGGAAAAGTATCTGTGCACTGCTTTTACTGCTCACAAAGTATTATTTTATCTCTGTTTCTTACTTCAACATGAACACATATTGGTGTATATTTGTGTAAAATAACAGTTGGGAATACTCTAAATTGAGTGAGGAGCCGTTGCTCTTTAATGTCTATTCAAAAGTCTCTCCTTTGGTATCCAGCGCATACAAAAAGTTGTTGTATGTGTGCATGTTCTTCCTTTTCTATCTGACCATAGTAATGTATCAGGGTATACGTGTTCGTTCTGGCAGTAAAATACTAGTAACAGTCATGTACTTGTCTCAGAGAGGATGTCTAGAAGACTCCCTCTTGACCAGAGGATTCCCTGTTGTGTTATTCCCCTCCAGGTCTCAACCTATTCAACTGTTCATCACAGTCTCCCAACCCTATCCAGTCTCATTGTGGTCACTACTTCCCTCTCTGAGTAGCGCGGTAGATGTTGATGTTCTGTGTGGGTTAGCGGTGCAAAAGCTCTACATGGAACCTTCTACGGAGGCAGAGTGTCTCAGTAGAAGCTAGGTGTCCCGTGATCTCCTCGCATCTTGGATGAGAGTCCTGTCCTTGCTCAGGTGAGCCAGTGTGTCCGTAAGTCTCAGACAGGTACACAATATCTGCACCCAGCACCAGGGTCCCAGTTTGAAGGGAAGCTGTCCTGGTCCTGGACCCAGGAGAGGGAGAGGACGGAGGGGGCATAAGAAGGCCAGCCGGAAGATGGCATGTTTGCTGAGACATTGCTTTGCAGTTAAGGGGCAGCAAGGGGGAGGTTTGTCAAGGTCACATCCGCTCCTGTAAGAGTGGGAAATATGAGGTAAATAACCCATAAATTAATGTGATTTATACCTATTTTTAGTGTTTCAAAGTCTCAGAAAAGCGCATTTGTAGGCTAATGTTTGTGACATGATGGAACAGTGTCATAGGAAGGGTTATTAAAAATATATTAACGGACATTAAAATGTTTTACAATTATGATTCAGGCGAATTAAATAACAGTGGCTGCTACTGAACATCATTACCGACCTCTACTGGACGGACAAAGGATGAACCAACATAGTACCCAATCGTGCTGCCAAAATGCCAACAATTACCAGTCTCTGCGCTTTCCCTTCAGGTTGAGTGTGTTTTCCTCAAAATAGCGGCATAGATGAAGCGCCTATGTAACAAACAGTACGGTAAATACAACAATGCATCGCCATCTACAGAGAACATTAATCTCTCTTCCTCTCCATTTACTGCCATTGTAAATACAAATTGTTAGACTGATTATGTAGTTTATCCTCAGCCATTCGCTACGCATTCATGGAAGCACGCGAGCTACACCTTCCAATGGGAAGGTTGCTGATTGGGTAGCGCCAATACTGACGTGCGTGAAATAGATTTTCTCTTTAAAAACTAATATATTCCTCAGTTATATATGGCAATGATTGTATTACCATATAATACTATGTATTCCAGAACTACATATAATGCATCCTTTATTATTATATTCATTATTTGAACTCTCCTTCCAAAATATCTGTGGACTGGAACGCTATGTCGGATTGACCCGGAAAAAAAACAAAAATGTATGTTCTCGTTTTCATGTATTTATTTTATCAATATAACTGTTCATTATATGAAAATATAACAAAATATGAATATCAATGATGATTAGGTAGTTTTATTGAGGTTTAAAAAAACAATTATCTTTATAGAGGTCTTCAATTAAAAGGAGGACTTTTATTATAAAAGTGTTGATTCGATCTTGCCAAAGACAGTACAGTATGAAGATAGATTTATCCAATAGACACCCCCGATCACACTTGTAGGCGATGTCATGGCGACGTTTGCTAGCTAAGCTCATACGCAGAAACACGTCATCGGGTCTAACGGCCGTCTCGAGCCAAACTGCGCATGTGCAAGCGGTCAAAATGAAAGACAGTCTTTCGGTATAAATGAGTTTTTGACTAAAATAAAAACGTGTCAGTTTGTCACTTTCCCAAAGTTTGAGTAATAACATGTTCAACTACTTAACACATTGTCTCCAATATAGGTTGTGCTTTTAGATTTCGAGAAAATTAACAACAAAGGAATAATTTTTCACTTCTCTCATTGGCTTCTCAAACCTCAAACCCCGCCCTGGTCTGCTTGGCCTGTTTCGCAAGCATTCCCGGAAGACTTCCGATGTTGCGCCTCTGGGTTTACTGTGTATTTACGGGTGCGTTCGTAAATTCAATCTGGAGTACCAGAGTGCCCATGGGCCCTCGTATATTCCGAGCGTTGTCCGTTCATAAACGCTGAGCGTTTCGCTCTCGGAGTGTTCAGAGCGCACATTGGACGCTCTGGCCGAGGAGTAGGGTTGATCCGAGCGTTCTGGCCGAGGAGTAGGGTTGATCCGAGCGTTCTGGCCACTTAACGGCATACAAATTAACGTTAGCTAGCTTCTTCCAGACACAAATGAGCGAACACCTCACTCTGACCATTTACCCGCCCTAGCAGAGCTGGTTAGGTTGTTTTCATGTTATCCAGAGCGTTGGTGACTGTGCTGCTTGCAACAATTTAATTACGTTTTTTTGACGACATTTAGTGACAGCGGCCCTATTCAACATTGGTAAATTCGTCAGTTATTCTGCGCTCTAGCACACTCGGACGAGAGAGCCTGAGTGAATGTACGAACGCACCCGTTCCACGTAGCTAGAGAAGGCCGTTTTTTTTACCACCGACCCGTTCTATCATTTCCACTTTTCATTGAAAACAAACCATATCCGTCGTATTTTATGGTTTTATTTATGCATTTCGTGAAAGCTACAGATAACAAAGTATATGTTATTGTGAAGATAGAAAACGGAAGAACCCCTCGATTAGCCGGTCGGCGAGTGTGCCTGCTGTTTTGCTGGCTAGCTCACGTTAGCTAACTTTCCTTGTATTGTAACTTACTAGTAAGTTAACGTTAGCTAGCTAGGTTCTAGTCGTTGTTATTTGTTAGCTGTACATCCTTCGTGTGTAAATTAATCATGGCGACTAGGCGCCTGACCGATGCCTTCTTATTAATGCGGAACAATGCCATCCAAAATCGGCAGATATTGGCTGAGCAAGTGAGTACATACGACCCCCGTCGTACTCTGAGTACACGTAGCAATGCTGCGGTGAGTTTAACGTTAATCGTCTGAATTTGACATTTGATTTGTGTGTGTTATGATAGTTAACACATATGTTAGCCGTAACTTGATTAAATGTCTTCCTTAGTCACTCGCTAGTTAGCTATCTACCCAACATTAACCTGATGTTGGCTGCGTATAGCTGTCAAGTTAGATGCGTACATTTGCATTGAGTCATGTTAGAGGTATGCATTTGGAGTAGTGATGCCCTCAACTTGCATTTCCTGTCTTGCCAAAATATTTGACCAGCTCAGTTTGCTACCAATTATCAAAGAGCGTGCATTTTCCTTTGCCATGATAGTCAATTGAAGGAATGCATTTGTCAGAGTAAGCAACTAAGTAAAATATAAAGGTAGAACATGAAATGCATTTTTAGGGGCAATGTTCAATACTTAATAAGTCACAACAACAGTGCATGCTGGAATGACTTGGCTGGTCTTTTGTTATACAGATGGTCAAATGTAACAATCTACATGTTACATTTCATGAGGTGTTTGTTGATAGTGTGTGGGTTCTGTATTTGCCCTTTTGCCTTAGTGAATTGGATGCCTCAACCTCTCGATTAGGCTAGATGGTGCTGTTGTTTCAGTTATAGATTTAGTTGATCCTGTGCTTGGTAAACTGTTCTTTTAAAACATATTTAATGCTCTTTAGATCAATATGGTTGTTACTAAGATATTCGTATGCTAGAATTTTTAGAATACCTAGTTTGCACTGTTGGTCATTGTTTAATTTCATACATTCTGCACTGAAATAAAGTACCAGTCAAAAGTGTGGATACCTACTCATTCAAGGGTTTTCTTTATATGTACTAGTTTCTACATTGTAGAATAATATTGAAGACATCAAAACTATTAAATAACACATGTAGTAACCAAAAGAGTGTTAAACAAATCACCTGGAATGCATTTCGATTAACAAGTGTGCTTTGTTAAGTTGATTTGTGGAATTTCTTTCTATCCTTAATGCGTTTGAGCCAGTCAGTTGTGTTGTGACAAAGTAGGGGTGGTATACAGAAGATAGCCCTATTTGGTAAAAGACCAAGTCCATAGTATGGCAAGAACAGCTCAAATAAGCAAAGAGAAACGACAGTCCATCATTAGTTTAAGACATGAAGGTCAGTCAATCCGGAAAATGGCAAGAACTTTGTCAAGAACATTTCTTCAAGTGCAGTCACAAAAACCATCAAGTGCTATGATGAAACTGGCTCTCATGAAGACCACCACAGGAAAGGAAGACCCAGCGTTACCTCTGCTGCAGAGGATACGTTTAGAGTTACCAGTCTCAGAAATTGCAGCCCAAATAAATGCTTCACAGAGTTCAAGTAACAGACACATCTCAACATCAACTGTTCAGGGGAGACTGTGAATCAGGCCTTCATGGTCGAATTGCTGCAAAGAAACCACTACTAAAGGACACCAGTAAGGAGAGACTTGCTTGGGACAAGAAACACAAGCAATGGACATTATACCTGTGAAAATCTGTCCTTCGGTCTGATGAGTCCAAATTTGAGATTTTTGGATTCCAACCTCCGTGTCTTTGTGAGACGCAGAATAGGTGAACGGATGATATCCGCATGTGTAGTTCCCACCGTGAAGCATGGAGGAGGAGGTGGGATGGTGTAGGGTTGCTTTGCTGGTTACACTGTCTGTGATTTATTTAGAATTCAAGGCACACTTAACCAGCATGGCTACCACAGCATTCTGCTGCGATACGCCATCCCATCTGGTTTGCGCTTAGCGCTTATCATTTGTTTTTCAACAGGACAATGACCCAACACACCTCCAGGCTGTGTAAGGGATATTTAACCAAGGAGAGTGATGGAGTGTTGCATCAGATGATCTGGCCTCCACAATCACCTGACCTCAACCCAATTGAGATGGTTTGGGATGAGTTGGACCGCAGAGTGAAGGAAAAGCAGCCAACAAGTGCTCAGCACATGTGGGAACTCCCTTCAAGACTGTTGGAAAAGCATTCCAGGTGAAGCTGGTTGAGAGAATGCCAAGAGTGCAAAGGGTGGCTACTTTGAAGAATCTCAAATATAAAATATATTTAGTTTTGTTTAACACTTTTTTTTGGTTACTACATAATTCCATATGTGTTATTTAATAGTTTTGATGTCTATTATTCTACAATGTAAAAATAAAGACAAACCCTTGGACACACCTACTCATTCAAACTTTTGACTGGTACTGTATATATTTTATTTTTCATTATTGACCAGGATGCCGGGTCTTTTACAAATACTTTCTATGTAAGTCTATAATATCTTGTAGCCTAATTTCCTTTGTATAGTTTCAAAACTCTATATTGTTTGTGGTTTTCCCTTTCTGTCGCTCATTCATTCACCCTCCTTCTGGGCTTGTAGGTGTTTTGACTCTGGGACGGTTATTGTGTGAAGCAGCTTCATAGTAGATCTCAATCCAGACTTTGAAAAATTCACCTGATTGTGGATAGTAGCTTGGATAGGTTATTTTTGGCACTGATAGCACCAACTATCAAATGTTTGTTTGGATCAAAGAGCAAATCCGGTTGTTACAAGCCTTTGAGTTTATCTGATGGATATCTCTGAGGTGCTTGTTTTTGTCACTGTGTCTCTTGTATGGCGTACTGCAATCTGCATGCTCATGCTGAGTGATCTGCATATCAAAATCCTCTTTATAATACTAATTGTTGTCCTGCATCTTTCCTTTCTCTGGCCCTATATGAAATGGTTCTGTGGTTAGGCTAATCATTTGGGGATCGGGGACATAGGCTAGCCCTATATCTTTGCCTTCACACACACTCATGTCACACTTCACTGACCCAATGTATGTAGGCCTAGCTCCTGAAGATGAGCGTCTTTACCTCAATAGGTTGCTACTAATCAAATTGTATTTGTCACATTTGTTTTATTTAACCTTAATGTAACTAGGCAAGTCAGTTAAGAATAAATGCTTATTTTAGAACGACGGACTACCCCGGCCAAACCCTCCCCTAACCCAGACGACGCTGGGCCAATTGTGCACCGCCCTATGGGACTCCTGATCATGGCCCGGGATCGAACCAGGGTCTGTAGTGACGCCTCTAGCACTGAGATGCAGTGCCTTCGACCGCTACGCCACTCTGGAGCCTACATGCGCCGAATACAACAGGTGTAGGTAGACCTTACCGTGAAATGCTTACTGACAAGCCCTTAACCAACCATGCAGTTCAAGAAAGAGTTAAGAAAATATTTACTAAATAAACAAAAGTAAAAAATAAACTAAAATTAAAAGTAACACAATAAATAACAATAACGAGGATATATACAGGAGGTACCAGTACTGAGTCGATGTGCGCGGGTACAGGTTAGTCGGTAATTTGTTCATGTATGTAAGGGTAAAGTGACTATGCATAGTTAATAAACAGCGAGTAGCAGCAGTGTAAAAACAAAAGGGGGGGGGGGGATGTCCATTTGATGAGTTGTTCGACAGTCTTATGGCTTGGGGGTAGAAGCTGTTAAGGAGCCTTTTGGACCTAGACTTGGCACTCCGGTACCGCTTTCTTTGCGGTTGCAGAGAGAACATTCTATGACTTGGGTGACTGGAGTCTTTGACATTTCTTTTAGGCCTTCCTCTGACGTCGCCTAGTATATAGGTCCTGGATGGCAGGAAGCTTGGCAGGAAGCTTGGCTCCAGTGATGTACTGGGCTGTACGCACTACCCTCCATTGTGACTTACTATTATGGTCGCCATTTTGGAATTGATCTCAGGGAGTTCAATGTCCAATGCAGCTATTTTTATCTCAAATAATTTATGGGTAACAATTAAGTACCTTACAGTGATTGTTTTCAATTTAAATTGTAAAAAAAGAAACTCAAAGAACCATTTCTCAAGCAATAATTTTTCTAGAACTGTCTGGGAGTGGTCTGAGTGGGGAGGGGGAAAACTACAAACTAGCTGTTATTGGCATCTACTTACCTAGATTAACTCGTGGATACCATTTGTATGTCTCTGCGTGCAGTTTGAAGGAAGTTGCTAACTAAAGTTAGCGCAATGACTAGAAGTCTATGATAACTGCTAGCATGCTACAGTAGTAGATACCATAGACATCCAGTCATTGCTCTAATGCTAGTTAGCATTGGTTTGCGAAACTACCTCTAACTTCCTTCATACTGGATGCAGAGACATGGTATCTATGATTTCATCATAGACTCATGACTCAGGAGAAGTAGATAAATGGCTTCATTGCCAAAATCCTGAAGTATCCCTGTAACTAATTCAGTGGCTGTGGATCCAACTGCAAGTGAAGTCAGGGGATATGAATCTGCGACAGCCGAAAGTCGGACACTATAGTGGTTTTTCAACAGCAAGGCTCAGATCAACATTGTTTATACAAGTTTTTCTTTATAAATGTCCAAATACACTTTTCTATACCCCCATATCACAAACTGAAAACCTAACGTGTACAATTAATTGGTTAAATAGGTCTCAAATATCACTTTCATTTGTATCCCCTGTAGCTTTAGTATCGAGGAAAAGTTGGTTCCTGTTTCAGTCACATCTTTGGCCACGTTCTCGTGGGTCAAACAAAAACACCCCAAATGATTGGTTGACAAATAGTGCCTCCCACAATGCAAGTGATGGCTGCATGGTGCAGTTGGCGAGGAGACACTGCAGCGACTTGAATCGGACTTCATCAAAAACGGCATGACTTTTGATCACATGATTTTTGTGTAGTTCATGCAGTCGACATGTAGTGGCAACTTTTTTTTTATACCCATAACGCAACACACTTTGAAAGGCGGAGACCAACGTTGGTCAACGTCTTGACAAAAGTGATCTGCTCGAACGCGCCCCTGTGTGGAGAACAGGCTACTAGGGGGAAGTTAGATCAAGCTCACTCAATGTCTGCAAGATCATATAACAGAACCGAAATGTAATGGCACAATGTAATGTTACTGTAAGACAAAAACACAATTGGTTTTTCTCATGAGGCCAAAACTCAACCATGTGCGTCTCTAGGCAAAATACACAGGTAGGCTATGCTACAGTTTAACAACATGTACACTGAGCAAATTTTAGAGAACATCATTCAAAACAACAACATATAACTCAAGGTCAAAATTCAAATCCCCATTATACTGATTGAGATCTGATGGTTGGTTACTATGGGTAAAACTTGAAGAATTATCATTCACAATTAAATGCTGTGGTGTTTTTGTCTTACGGTAACGTTGTGCTATTATATTTGGTTCTGTTATGTAGAATATTGTGAGATCTTGCAGACATTGATTCAGCTTGTTCTAACTTTAATAAACAAGCACCATTCGCCTGAGTAGCCTGTTCTCTGCATGTAGAGAATTTATTAGGTACAGAACCCTGTTCACGAAAATGGTTTGCTCCTTTAGAAAGTGAGTCTCGTGGACGTGGCTTGCTATATAAAGCGGACATCAAGGCAGTCAGTTACTGTTCGATTGAGTGTTAGAATGGGCAAAACAAGTGATCTAAGTGATTTTGAGCGTGGTATGAACGTCGGTGCCAGGCGCGCCAGTCCCAGTATCTCAGAAACTGGGCTTTTCATGCACGACAGTGTCTAGGGTTTACAGAGAATGGTGCGACAAACATCCAGTCAGTGGTGGTCCTGTGGACGAAAACAGCTCGTTGATGAGAGGTCGTAGAACAATGGCAAGAATCGTGCAAGCTAACAGGCGGATCACAAACAGGCAGATAACGGCGCAGTACAATGTTGGTGTGCAGAACCCATATCTCGTCGGCCCTTGTCACGAATGGACTATTCCAGCAGACGACCACACTGGGTTCGACTCCTATCAGCTAAAAAACAAGAAGTGGCTCCAGTGGGCACGCAGTCACCAATACCTGACAATTGAGGAGTGGAAAAACATTGGCTAGTTTGACGAATCCCGGTTCCTGTTGCATCATGTTGATGTCAGGGTTTGGCGTAAGCAGCAAGAGTCCATGGCCCCACCCTGCCTGGTGTCAACGGTACAGGCTGGTGGCAGTGGTGTAATGGTGTGAGGAATGTTTTCCTGGCACACGTTAGGTCCCTTGATACCAAATGAGCAATGCTTCATTGCCCGGAGAATTCAAGCTGTTCTGGAGGCAAAGGTGGTTCTGGCCCGGTACTAGTGTACCTAATAAACTGGCTACTGAGTGTGCACATACGCAGAACGTGATCTGCACATGCACAGAGTCTTCGGGAAGCTCTGGATGTTTTTGTCGGCAGACTAAAGAAAATAGACATCACAACGAGACACCAAAACATTTCAAAAAGAGAGACCTAAGACAGCAACACAGCATGGTAGAAACACATGGCAACATGGTAGGTAATAACACAACATGGCAGCAACACAACTTCGTAGCAGCACAATACATGGTACAAACATTATTGATGTGATGTCCCCAGGCAGGCCAAAGCTCCATCCCTTCAAAACAGGCTGACATTCCAGGCGGTCTTTTCAAACAGTTCTTACACTAAAAGGGCATTTTCATCATTTTTACAATTTCACAGTATTAATCCGACCGTGTTTGTGTGTATGTGTATATATATTAATATATCACAGGAATTTTTTATATTTTTTATTGCATTTCCAATGATTTGTTCCTCACGATTTTTATAGATTTCTCAGATACATTTTAAAGGGGGATTTCACAGGTTTGAAGAACCTCAATTGATTGACATAAAATTCATTAGACTTTTTTTTCAGACAATCTGGTGACTTAAAATGAGACATTTTGCAAAGTGTATGATCCCTCTTTAAACTGTCTGCGAGTGCATGCAAAATGTCTGTGTGAAGCTGATCACTGCTTTTTGTCTGGGTCTCACTTACTGTCACTGCTGTCTTACTTCATCTCACCTCTCCCTCTCTCCTCATTGGATGGGACTTCGCTGGGGTCTGCCAATCACATTAGGAGCTTGATGAGGTACTGTCTAATCTCGTATCCAAACTGTCACACAGAAAAAATAATAAACCATGCTTTGTATTGGTTGGAAAGTCTGCAAACAATGTTTCAAATGGGTAGTGATAACTGTGTAATGTGTATGGTTTTACTGTCAGTTGGCTGATGACCGCATGGCCTTGGTCTCAGGGATCAGTCTGGACCCAGAAGCTGCCGTCGGAGTCACCAAGAGACTGCCGCCCAAGTGGGTAGATGGGGTCGTTGAGGTAAGAAACAATCACATGCTCTTAACTACTTCAGTATGAAAAGTTTATTATTATGTTTATTACTAGTCTCTTCTCAAAGCAGCAGACTTCAAATGCTTAATTTCACCATCACAAACAATGAAACTATTAAGCTAGATACTTTAGAAAATGTAGGCCTAATATGTATTAGTCTATATAAAATTCCTAAATCCAATCTCACTCATCTTTCTTTAAAATAGATTTCTTATTTGGAACTTTGGATCTTTCGGTGTCTAGTTTTCTCGTACCTCTCATGTGTAAATCCTGTGGTTGCGTGGGCTATCAGATTCAGTATGAAATCACACGGGTCCGGCAGAAAATGAAGGAGCTGGCCGCCCTCCATGACAAGCACATGAACCGCCCTACCCTCGATGACAGCAGTGAAGAGGAGCATGCCATAGAGATCACCACTCAGGAGATCACACAGGTAGGTCAGTGACAGAGATGGGAGTCTATACAAGAAACCCCATTGAAAGAACTTTGAAGAGAAGTCACTACTACAATTATAACTGTTTTACATAGGAAACCCGCTGAGGCAAACAAGAAACCCTATTGAAAGAAACCACATTCTATACAATAAACCCCATTTGAAAGAACTTTGAAGAGAAGACACATTTATTATTACTACATAGGAAACCTGCTGAGGCAAAAGGTGACACACCTCATAAGTGGCCTTCTGGAAAAGCCAACGCCTATGCAGTGGTGTAAAGTACTTGAGTACAAATACTTTTTTGGATATCTGTACTTCACTTTACTACAGTATTTATATTTTTGACAACTTTTACACCACAACATTCCTAAAAAAAATAATGTACTTTTTACTCCATACATTTTCCCTGAAGAACTTCTTACATTTGGAATTGTTAGCAGGCCAGGAAAATTGTCCAATTCACACTCTTATCAAGTGAACATCCTTGGTCATACCTACTGCCCCTGATCTGGCGGACTCACTAAACACAAATGCTTAATTTGTAAATTATGTTGGAGTGTGCGCCGTCCGTAAAAATAATAACAATTGTGCGGTCTGGTTAGCTTAATATAAGGAATTTGAAATGATTTATACTTTTACTCTTGATAATTGAGTATATTTTAGCAATTGCATTTACTTTTGATACAAGTATATTTAAAACCAAATACTTGTAAACTTTTACTCAAGTAGTATTTTACTGGGTGACTTTTATTGAGTCATTTTCTATTAAGGTATCTTTACTTTTACTCAAGTATGACAATTATGAGTTCCTAACTTATTGTTATGAATATTAATTTGTTAGTATGATCTGATCATATTTAAGACTTCTTGTACATGTTAACGTTTGGCTTTTATAAGGGGCTACGGTAAATGGAGCCTTCTGATGTAATACTGTATGTCAACAATTATTGGCCGTTCTTATTATATAGTAGATTAAGACAAATATTTTTCAGTGAGCATTTCTCCGTGCTCTCATTTTCTTGGGTCTGTGTTGATGATAATTATTTATTTAGAATTTAAATTGTACAAAGGTCTTTTGTCTTATGGCAAAGATGTATTGCTCTCTCCTTTGTCTGTGTAGATGTTCCACCGGTGTCAGCGTGCAGTGACAGGTCTGCAGACTCGCTGTGGCCACTGCACAGAGCAGGAGGAGAGGCTGCTGAGAAATGTGGTGTCCTCGTTGGCAGGGAGCCTGCAAGAGCTGTCCACCAACTTCAGACACACGCAGTCCAGCTATCTGAAACGTAAGCACTCACTCAGTTGCGAGGTGTAGGATTAAATACTATCTTTTCTGAATTTTTTTCTTTCTATTAGTTTCAAGTCTTCCATCCCTCACTTCTCTCTCTCCTTACACAAACACTCTCTACATGTATCTTTGTTTTCACCTCCACCCTCATATCATATGTCTCTTTTATTGTCATAATGTTGATGCTTTCTGTTACAGGCATGAAGAATCGTGAGGAGAGATCCAAACACTTTTTTGACTCTGGTCCTCTAATGGAGGAGGATGAAGACCTGGCACTATATGAAATGGTGAGCTTGGAACTGACAGTGTTTTTTGACATTTACTTGATCAGCATAGGTGTTCATGCATTTCTCTCAGGAAAAATATTTATCCTGGTTAAATTAATATAGTAATGTATAGACAAATGTCTTGTTTTTGCTAAATGTAACAAGAATGTGAGTTCCAATAGGTTGACTTGAAGCCTAATGAAAATCAATGGGTGTTGTGCTTTATCGCAATGTAACACCTTTAAATTTTAACAATACTCATCTGATACCACATTATTTATTTGGATAGCCATCAAAATGTTGACATACTTTCCATTATAAATATCACACTATTATTTACACTAGAGATATCCTTGTCTCATCGTGCACTAGCGACTCCTGTGGCGGGCCGGGCGCAGTGCATGCTAACCAGGTCGCCAGGTGCACGGTGTTTCCTCCGACACATTGGTGCGGCTGGCTTCCGGGTTGGATGCGCGCTGTGTTAAGAAGCAGTGCGGCTTGGTTGGGTTGTGTATCGGAGGACACATGGCTTTCGACCTTCGTCTCTCCCGAGCCCGTACGGGAGTTGTAGCGATGAGACAAGATAGTAACTACTAACAATTGGATACCACAAAAAGGAAAAGAGAAAAAAAAGTAGTTCACTATAAAGGGAATATGGCACCATTTTGGGATGCAGACAAAGTTATATCTCGCTGAGCCCATATCTCTGATCTCGCCCAGGGGTTTACAGATGACCAGCTGGTCCTGGTAGAGCAGAACACAGTGATGGTGGAGGAACGTGAGAGAGAGGTCCGACAGATAGTCCAGTCCATCACCGACTTGAATGAGATTTTCCGAGACCTGGCAGGAATGGTGGTGGAACAGGTCTGTGAGGGAAACCATTTTCAGTGTTTGGAAACACGACAATTATATGGAAATAAAGTTTAAGCTATACAGTCCATTTATCCATAATTTCATTTGACTCTGCAGTAATATGAATAATATCTGATTTACATCACCATCAAACTAATAAAAAAAATATATGACTTTGTCTTCGATCTGATTTTCTTTCTCCAATATCAGGGCACAGTACTTGACAGAATTGACTTCAATGTGGAGCAATCGTGTGTCAAAACAGACGAGGGGTTAAAACAGTTACAAAAGGTGAGGACACAATGTTAAGAATTGTTGATGTTTCAGCCCAATTGTTGATTATGTCCACAAAAAAGGGAACGATGTTATCTTGCCAACAAACTTAGTTAAAACATTTTCTCTCTTTGTTTTCTTGCAGGCTGAACAGTATCAGAAGAAAAACCGAAAGATGCTGGTTATTTTAATTCTTACTGTTATAGTTGTTGTTCTAATACTTATACTATTTGGGACCAAGTTCTAGTGATGCATTCCTTTGCTTTTGGTATGTCTGTGTGTATGTTTGGTGTGCATCTATGTGTGCTTGTGTGAGGAGTGTCTGTCAGTATCGTTTAAAGTACAATCTGTCCAACTTTCCAATCACCCTTCCCGAATCTCTCTCTGTATGGCTCATGAAGATGTATTGAATGCATGATCCCTAAGAGAGGACAGCCAGGGAGAGTTCCTATTTCACTTTTCAACTGGCCTGCACACATGGCCACTGTCCGCCCCAATACCCTCTTAAACATGACCGTACCGTACCCTACATCTGTCATGGTTACTGCTGCAAACAAACACAGAAAAAAACACTCCTTAAATTCACTTGTGGAAGACTACTGATTAATTGTCATGGCCACACATTTAGCTTGTTTTTCAAGCAAATAAGTGGTTTGCTTGTGTGAGCATATCATATGTCCAGTTTTATTGTAAGCTATAGCTGCTGTAAGCCCTGCCCTCCAATGTCTGTTTTCAAGAGAAGAATCCTGACAACTCAACTAGATGAATATTGAATGTCTATGAACAAGGAACATTTGTGTCTCGTGGCGATTCTACACGACCCTGGTCATTTTTGCATTTGATTTTTCACTTTATCATGGTTACTTTTTTAGAGAGAGAAATGACAAGGTTTGCAATCAGTGGCTGAAAAACTACAATAGCTAATTCATTGAATACCAAAAACAACCTTTTGGGTTAAGAGCTGTAGTTGACCATCCTAAATTCATGTATCTACCAAGAGTAGTGTCTTTAATGAATTTGCACATTTAGATCACTTGATGACTGCTTTCTTTTGTTTCATGACCTTCTATTGTCTGATATCGCTAACTAACACATCAGTTCAGTTTGTTCTTGTCTTTTATCCCTCACAGTTTGCACATATCGAAAGACTGATGGGTTTGGTTTCATGGCTGTGAAACGGTCTCCTGTATAATATGAAATTATAATTATTTATTTTGAATTTAAATTGTATAAAAGTTCAACGTTTTTTTGTCTAATATGACAAAGATGTATTGAGTAGCCTACATTGTGTCTTTGGCCTAAAGTATGGGGATGAAAATTGTGATCAAGCCTTGATCTCAGAAATGACTTTGCCCATTCCACTACAAAATCAATTAAAAATTGAGTACCTTTTTCTCACACTACTCTGTTTCTTATGAAGCATTTTACTTTTGGGGGGAAAATGTTTTACTTTGAGCAGCTTTTGAAAGCAAAAGTCTTAATTTAAAACCGTATTGATTGTTGAATTCGATTTTCATAATAGCAAGCTAGGACTGATGGTTTGGTTAGCAAGTCTGTTTGGAAAACACGGCAACTACTGTCGTCATCTAGTAAACACACGTCTAGTGGCTAATGTTAAATTATAGCCATGGTATGAAAGAGAATCATCTCCGGGCTCTATGCGTTCACTGTAAAATAATTTAACTCCGTTAAAAGGGCAGTTGCACGTCGTTTATTATTCCCCATAGAACTCATAAACCCCTCCGTTGATTATTCCTTACATAATCTTTGGTTATACAGACACACTTCAATGGTAAATCAGCATTGTTCGTGTTGTGTGGAAAAAAAACCTGCTATGTCCTTGTGGTATATTAGCTTCTTTTTTTTTTTACGATTGTGGATATTAGCATTAAAAAAAAAGTGATGCATTGCATTAGGTTTGTAGCAGCAGTTTCAGAGATCCAAGAAAACTTTGCAAAAGGAGGGTTAGATAGTGTGTGAAATAGATTTCTTAAATCAGTACGTTTTGGTCATTTCCCCCGTAAAATCAAAGTGGAAAAGACTAAATGGAAAGACTAACGTTACTATACAAAAACATGGAAAATGAATCTAATTCAACCTCAGCTGTGACACTTCTATATGAAAAGCAGGATGTACGATAAAGTGCATCAATCCGTCGCTTTGTCCAAAGGTGGCGAATGTGGTGCTCGAATTCAAGGTTTCTGCCGGAGACTCGGAGCCCCAAAATCGCCCGGTCCTAATTCTCGGTCAACTGAATAACCTGCAGCAAGCAACCTGGACCCAAGTCATGAGGAAATTGCAGCCAGGTTTCAACGTAAAGATGAGGAAATAAAAAAGCAGGGCTGCTGGCGCTGAACTGAGCGGCGCGTGAGTTCTCCGACAAGCACTCACCAAAGCTAGCTGGCCAGCCTGTATCAGTAACTTTTTTTCTACCTAGTAATTATACTATGACAATGCTTACTTTTACGCTCGGTATTTTGTGAAATAGTTAAATGGTTAGATAGCTCGCAAACTGAGCGGCTTAGCTACCACACATCAAGTCATGCTAGAAAAGTGGGTTTTCACCGACAACGAATTCGGCAGAAGTTCTGCTCCCATTCATTTTCAAGGAGGGCACGCGATGAGAAAATTAGCATTAGAACCCTTCAAGCAGAGCGGTAGCAAAAGCGGAACTCTGCTCTACTTTATGCAAAATGAATGTAGAGCGTTGGAGAGAAGCATTCTGGTCAAAACCAGTGGAAGCTCCTCAGAGGAAGGGGAGGACCATCCTACTCAGTGAATTTTAATAAAAATTGTGAAACATTTAAAAAGTTATCATTTTTAGATATAACTATAATATATTAATGTCTCCAAATAACTGATTAAAACACTGTTTTGAAATGGTCTAAAGTAACCTCAACAGCACCATCTAGGGTAGCACCATGGTATAAACTGGAGGACAGCTATTTTCTGTTCTCTGGATACATTGACTTCAATACAAAACCTAGGAGGCTCATGGTTCTCACCCCCTTCCATAGACTTACACAGTAATTACGACCACTTCCGGAAAGACGCCCTCCAACCTATCAGAGCTCTTGCAGTATGAACTAACATATTGTCCACCCAATCAAATGATCAGAGAATAAATCTAGTACTGAAAGCATAAGCATGGGGCAGCAGGGAAGCCTAGTGGTTAGAGAGTTGGACTAGTAACTGAAAGGTTGCAAGTTTAAATCCCTGAGCTGACAAGGTACAAATCGGTCGTTCTGCCCCTGAACAGGCAGTTAACCCACTGTTCCTAGGCCGTCATTGAAAATAAGCATTTGTTCTTAACTGACTTGCCTAGTTAAATAAAGGTAAAAAAATATATAAAAAATAAAAAGCTACAACCAACTAGCACTGCAGTGCATAAAGACCTTTTTTTTAATTATTATTAAGGAGATGCAGCAGAGTGATGGAGCTAGCTATATGTCGTAAATATTTTCTTAGTTTACCTTTCACTTACTTAGCTAATTTAGCCTACTCAACAACATGACTCAAACAGAGAGTCAGGTTGTTGAGTAGGCTTTTTTCTTCTTTTTAACTAGCTGGCTATCTATCCAACACTGCAACTCTTCCTAGTCAAGGTAAGCTTTCGGTTTTTATAAATCTATTGCCACCGGGACAACTGCTAAACTGCTTGCTGTACTGTGTGATTGCATACATGGATTGGATTGTGGGTTTACTAACGTGTTAGTTCTAGTTTGTTGACAACGTTAATATGTTGACAATGATGTAGGCTGTGTAGCGGTTATGGTATGAAGGTTAGGCTTCGAGAGTTTTTTGCACCTGGTCACAAACCGCTCGTGTTGTGCACTGAAGTCCACAAGCGAAGGGAAAAGCTAAAAGGCGGAGAGTGCGTAGATGCAAGAAGGAATTTATACAACAAGCAAAGTGATGAAGCTGTATATGGCTGCTATGAAAGTGAACTGTGTGTGCGGGGATCAGGGGTGTATTCATTCCGCTGATTCTATTGCCAAACTTTTCTTAAATGGAAGCAAACGGAATGGAATTATTGCAGTCCAGATAAGCTAGATGCAGGTAAGAGTGTGCAAGGTGGTATTGAATGTATCACTGTCTGCCACCTTTTATTCCTCCAATTTGTCTCTTGACCTGTACACCTACGTTTATAAACTTTAATTTGTAGGATAGGTTGTAGCAACCTCGTGATGTTTATAGGGCAAATTCCAGGTAGCCTATCATGTAGTAGCCTAAATCTTGTCGATGGTACATTGAACTGGGTGAATGGAATATGAATGACAGTCATCCAATATTTGCTGTAGGCCTAATAGAAATAAGGCCATGCTCATGAATTTTTTTTTATCTCACCTGCCGCCACTGGTCAAAACCACTGTTAATTTGTAACATGCCATCTCTATTCTCCAACCAACCATATTGACTAATTCCTTGATCCCTGACAAAAGAAATTGGCCTCTATTCTTTAAAAAAATTCAAATGTAATATTAAACTTTTCCCCCATTTTACTAGAGGAAGCCGGCCTGAGGGAAAGTCAGTCTTGCTGTATTAGCTAGCTAGCATGTTCCAACCTTCTCAACATGTTCATGTGCCAAGTCGCATGTCCCCGACTAACCTAGTCAAGAAATGTGGCGATGTCTTCACATTATGTAGACAAGGCTCTGCACATTTACATATAAACATTCTAAATGTCCCTTGTTTGTCACGAATATTGAATACAATACTATTTAAACTTACTCTGCCGATTGTCCGTGGTGCTGGTCCCTCAGTTGGTAAATTTTTGACAAACTATCCACAGGAAAGTAACGTTATTATTAAACCGACTTCAAAACACAGGTCTATGTGTGTGGCAATCAAGATTAGTGATGTTCAGTTTGTGAACAATTCGTTATTTTACAACTCTTTTTACTGACTTGATTCATTTTTCTGAGTGACTTCACAATTGCTGGCCGCAATTGTTTTTCTTTTGTTCATCACCGAAGGTACGTGCACAAGACGGACACACGTGAACCATGTATACTGCAGGTGTTTATATGGTTTTACATGTGTGCCAGATGATAGAAATGTTAACTTCAGTACCGATGCTTTAAAAAGTTGGTTAAACAATACTTTCCTGTGGATATTGTATCTCAAATTTCAAGCAACTGAAGGACCAACAACGCAGAGTAAGTTAAAATAATTGTATTCAACATTCTGGCTTGTAGAAAATCTGAGAGGAACAAACACTATCATGTTCCAGATGGTGTATTTAGATATTCACCACCTGGACTCCAGGCAACGACTAACCTAGCTATTACTCCTCGTGACATGAATTAATGTTTGGTCCAACCAGCTGACTTTGGAGTCTAACTCTAACTAACAACTTATTTTAAACCAAATATACTCTATTTGACTGGGTATGTCTTTTTGTCTTCAGGAGATTAAGGCAGTGGGGACAGAACTGGGCATTACTCCTGTCATAATTCGTGGAGAGGAACTGAAACAGAAAGGATTTGGAGGTACTGTATCAGGAGAAGGCTTGTTATAATGGCCATGCATCCAAAGCCTTGGCTATGTGTTATGCTTCCATTTGAAGCCATTTTAGCTATGGATTGGAACTCCAATCTGTTGGGTTCTTTGCTTGCAATCACACAGACTAATGTGTGGGCCAGTTATAAAAGCCTTTTCCAAACTGGCTGTACTCTTGTGAAGTGTTTAAACAACAACATAAATATGTACTGTATGTATCAGGTCACGTGTGGACCACATGCTTTCTTCCACTTCCCTTATGGAGTTTTCTTGGTACATTGCCATGAAAAAGTATTTGCATAATGGGACCCTTGTCATCCAAAAAGTTGGCTCATGTTTTCCAAAAAGCACCTGGATGATCATCAAGACTCTTGGAATAATTTCCTATGACAATATAATTCAAAAGTATCACTTTTTGGATGACATGGGTTCCATTATTTTTGGTGAAAACCAAACACTACATTCCACAGTAAGAACCTCATACCAACGGTCAGCGTGGTGGTAGTGTGATGGTTTGGGGATTTTTTTATTTATTTTATTTCCCCTTTATTTAAGCAGGTAGGCTAGTCGAGAACAAGTTCTCATTTGCAACTGCGACCTGGCCAAGATAAAGCATAGCAATTTGACACATACAACAACACAGAGTTACACATAGAATAAACAAAACATACAGTCAATAATACAGTAGAACAAAATAAAACAAAAAGTCTATATACAGTGAGTGCAAATGAGGTAAGTTAAGGAAATAAATAGGCCATAGTGGCGAAGTAATTACAATATAGCAATTAAACACTGGAATTTTAGATCGGCAGAAGATGAATGTGCAGGTAGAGATACTGGGGTGCAAAATAAATAAATAAATACCAGTATGGAGATGAGGTAGGTAGATAGATGGGCTGTTTACAGATGGGCTATGTACAGGTGCAGTGATCTGTAAGCTGCTGTGACAGCTGGTGCTTAAAGCTAGTGAGGGAGATGTGAGTCTCCAGCTTCAGAGATTTTTGCAATTCGTTCCAGTCATGGGCAGCAGAGAACTGGAAGGAAAGACGACCAAAGGAGGAATTGGCTTTGGGGTTGACCAGAGAGATATACCTACTGGAGCGCGTGCTACGAGTGGGTGCTGCTATGGTGACCAGTGAGCTCAGATAAGGCGGGGCTTTACCTAGCAGAGACTTGTAGATAACCTGTAGCCAGTGTTATTTTGCGACGAGTATGAAGCGAGGGCCAACCAACGAGAGCGTACAGGTCGCAATGGTGGGTAGTGTATGGGGCTTTGGTGACAAAACGGATGGCACTGTGATAGACTGCATCCAGTTTGTTGAGTAGAGTGTTGGAGGCTATTTTATAGGTGACATCACCGAAGTCGAGGATCGGTAGGAGAGTATGTTTGGCAGCATGAGTGAAGGATGCTTTGTTGCGATATAGAAAGCGGATTCTAGATTTAATTTTGGATTGGAGATGCTTAATGTGAGTCTGGAAGGAGAGTTTACAGTCTAACCAGACACCCAGGTATTTGTAGTTGTCCACGTATTCTAAGTCAGAACTGCCTGCACCTGCTCGCCCGTGATGCTGGACGGGCGAGCAGGTGAGGGCAGTGATCGATTGAATAGCATGCATTTAGTTTTACTTGTGTTTGAGCAGTTGGAGGCCACGGAAGGAGAGTTGTATGGCATTGAAGCTCGTCTGGAGGTTAGTTAACACAGTGACCAAGGAGGGGCCAGAAGTATATAGAATGGTGTCGTCTGCGTAGAGGTGGATCAGAGAATCACCAGCAGCAAGAGCAACATCATCGATGTATACAGAAAAGAGAGTCGGCCCGAGAGTTGAACCCTGTGGCACACCCATAGAGACTGTCAGAGGTCCGGACAACAGTCCCTCCGATTTGACACACTGAACTCTATCAGAGCAGTAGTTGGTTAACCAGGCGAGGCAATCATTTGAAAAACCAAGGCTGTCGAGTCTGCCAATAAGAATGTTGTGATTGACAGAGTTGAAAGCCTTGGCCAGGTCGATGAATACGGCTGCACAGTAATGTCTCTTATCGATGGCGGTTAATGATGTCGTTTAGAACCTTGAGCGTGGCTGAGGTGCACCCATGACCAGCTCTGAAACCAGATTGCAATGCGGAGAAGGTATGGTGGGATTCGAAATGGTCAGTAATCTGTTTGTTAACTTGGCTTTCGAAGACCTTAGAAAGACAGGGTAGGATAGATATAGGTCTGTAGCAGTTTGGGTCTAGAGTGTCACCCCCTTTGAAGAGGGGGATGACCGCGGCAGCTTTCCAATCTTTGGGAATCTCAGACAACACGCAAGAGAGGTTGAACAGGCTAGTAATAGGGGTTGCAACAATTTCGGCAGATAATTTTAGAAAGAGAGGGTCCAGATTTTCTAGCCCGGCTGATTTGTCGGGGTCCAGATTTTGCAGCTCTTTCAGAACATCAGCTATCTGGATTTGGGTAAAGGAGAAATGGTGGGGGCTTTGGCGGGTTGCTGTGGAGGGTGCCGGGCAGTTGACTGGGGTAGGGGTAGCCAAGTGGAAAGCAGGGCCAGCCGTAGAGAAATACTTATTGAAATTCTCAATTATAGTGGAATTATTTGCATTATTTGCTGCCTCAGGACCTCGGCGACTTGCCTTCATAGAAGGAACTGTGATTTCTGCTCTGTATCAGAGAATTCTACAGGAGAATGTCAGGCCATCCATCTGCGAGCTGAAGCGCAGCTGGGTCATGCAGCAAGACAATGATCCAAAACACACAATCAAGTCTACATCAATCAAATTTTGACCTTATCCCAATTTATTTTTTTTTTTACCTTTATTTAACCAGGTAGGCTAGTTGAGAACAAGTTCTCATTTACAACTGCGACCTGGCCAAAATAAAGCATAGCAGTGTGAACAGACAACACAGAGTTACACATGGAGTAAACAATTAACAAGTCAATAACACAGTAGAAAAGAAAAAGAAAAAAAGGAGTCTATATACAATGTGTGCAAAAGGCATGAGGAGGTAGGCGAATAATTACAATTTAACAGATTAACACTGGAGTGATAAATGATCAGATGGTCATGTGCAGGTAGAGATACTGGTGTGCAAAAGAGCAGAAAAGTAAATAAATAAAAACAGTATGGGGATGAGGTAGGTAAATTGGGTGGGCTATTTACCGATGGACTATGTACAGCTGCAGCGATTTTTGAGACGTTGTGAGATGTTGTGGCAGGACTTGGAATGAGCAATTCATGCTTGAAAATCCACAAATGCAGCTGAGTTAAAGCAATTCTGCATGTAAGAGTGGACCAAAATTCCTCCACAGCGACGTGAGATACTGATCAACAACTACGGGAAGTGTTTGGTTGGAGTCATTGCAGCTAAAGGTGGTACAACCAGTTATTTAGTGTAAGGGGGCAATTTCTTTTTCACACAGGGGCATTGTGTGTTGCATAATTTAGTTTATTAAATGAAGTATGTAATTGTTGTGTTATTTGTTCACTCAGGTTCCCTTTATCTAATATAGGTTTGGGTTGAAGATATGATAACATTCAGTATAAAAAAATAAATATGCAAAAGTAGAGCAAATTAGAAAGGGGGCATACGGCTCTGTATGTTTGTTTGGTGGTTCTCCTCTCCGTTTTGTCTTGGAATATACAACGTTTTTATTCAGCTTTGTTACTTTCTCAACAAAACAAGCTGATTTAATGGGACCCAAGAGATTTTGGCAAAAAGGAATGTCAAATTAAATGAGTTTTTCCACATTGGAACAAAGTGTGTATTCTGGTTTATGAGTTGTCATGATACACATACACTCATCATGGTTCTCTGACTGATAACACAATATTTGTTTCTGTGATCATCAACTCGATCACTTTGGATTGTTTGGGCCTTCAGAGATCTATGGGGTGGGCAAGGCAGTGGTGAATCCTCCTGCCCTGGCAGTCCTGAGTCACAAACCAGATGGTGCCACCCAGACTATTGCATGGGTGGGCAAGGGCATTGTGTATGACACTGGAGGTCTCCGCATCAAGGGAAAGGTATAAAGGTATGCTTATTGCTGGTCAGTTGGGTTTGCATTCCAAATGGCACCATATTCCCTGTAGTGCACTACTTTTGAACAGAGCCCTATGGGTAAAGGGAATTAGAGTGCCATTTGGAACGGGTCATTAATGTGATTATTTTGTCCAATTCAATGGATGTTAGGGAGTTTCCAGCCAAATAAGTATTAAATTACAATGTTGTAAGGGTTGAATGTACTTTTCTTTTGCATCAAGACCAACATGCCTGGGATGAAAGAGACTGTGGTGAGGCAGCAGCCATTTTAGGAGCTTTCAAAGCTACTGTCAATCAGGTGAGGCCTACTGTACCTACTACCCCTGCTTACTCTTTCAAGTCAAGTTCTTATTTGAAACATAAGGTCCTGTTAGGAGACACCCTACTGGAACATGTACTGAAAGTTTGGTTAGAGCTGTTGAAATGTGTCTTTATTTCAGGGCTTCAAGGACAATCTCCATGCCGTATTCTGCCTGGCCGAGAATGCAGTCGGACCCACTGCCACACGGCCAGATGACATCCACACGCTCTACTCTGGAAAGAGTAGCCATTGGGGGAGCATGTAAACCGGTTAGGCAAGGTAATGGGAACCGGGCTAATATGATGGCAACCTGATGGAGGTAAGTAGAGTTTTTTCCTTCTGATGGGCTTTTGTGTGGGAAAGAAACAATTAGCTGGCATTTGAGCAAGGATTCATTATTGGCTTACATTTAGTTTGTTGTTTGGTTAATTTATGGTTTCAATAGCCTTTTGTTCTTTTTGCTGCCTTTCTGATTGAGGAATTTATGGCCTGAAATAAAAAAAATTCCCCCTCTTGTTTTGCTAACTTTCTCACAGAGGACAGTGGAGATCAACAACACTGATGCTGAAGGCAGGCTAGTGCTCTCTGATGGTGTGGTGTATGCCAGCAAGGACCTCTCTGCTGACATCATCCTGGATATGGCCACAGGTGTGTGACGGGTGGCCTCTAGAGCCACAACAGTGCAGCTTTGGCAACAACACTCGCCTATATTACTTTGATGCCCCACACTTCTTTAATCACTTATTGTCATTTTGCAGCAAGAGGGATATCATTTTGCAATTATATAATAGATTTAGGCCTCTAATATTTGATGTATTTGTATTTCTATAAGACTTAGTCCACTAAATGTTCGGAAGTGATGGTTTGGTAATAAATGTTAGCCCAAGAAAGTCAAGTCATCACATGTACATTGTTGAAACACTCATAAAAGCCAGTTGGGACTGTTTTACATTCACTGCACTTCAATCAGAGCAAAGGTTAACAGGGCTTGTGACAGACATAATACCTAGTAATGAAAAAGTTTTACTTTCCATTGATCTTTGCACTCACTGACATCTTTAGCCCAAGACAAACTCCCCACATTCTCTGAGGAACTCAAAACAACTTATCAAGGGTGTCTCACACAAGTGGATGGTGTTAATCACACAAAATTGTTAGGCCTACAAAAATAGATTTTCCTTAGAACAGTCATTTTCTAACTCAAAACACACCTCGTGCTGGTGATGACGACACCACATCCTGTGGTAACCCTCATGATGTGCTGATTTGGCTCATTCTGAAAACACCACATGATGCATCATATTGTCTTTTTTGTGCTAGCTAGTGAAGTAGCTAATTGCAAGTGAAACATTTGTCGCTGAGGTCTGATCAGCACAAAATTGGGGCGGATTTTTGTTGCTGACCAGAAAAGGTTTAAATCTATACGGAATATAAATGAAACATGCAACAATTTCTAAGATTTTACTGAGTTACAGTTCATGTAAGGACATCGGTCAATTGAAATAAATTCATTAGGCCTTCATCTATGGACTTCACATGACTGGGAATACAGAAATGCATCTGTTGGTCACAGATACCTTTTTAAAAAAAAGTTTGGGTGTGGATCAGAAAACCAGTCAGTCTTCTTTGCATAAAGTTTATCAAGCTGTTGATTGTGGAATGTTGTCCCACTCCTCTTCAATGGCTGTGCGAAGTTGCTGGATTTTTGGTAGGAACTGGAACACTCTGTCACACATTAATAGAGAGCATCCCAAACATGCTCAATTGGTCACATGTCTGGTGAGTATGCAGGCCATGGAGGATCTGGAAAATTATCAGCTTCCAGGAATTATGTACAGATCCTTGCGACATGGGGCTGTGCATTATCATGCGGTGATTATCATCACATGAGGTGATGGAGGCAGATGAATGGCACGACTTTGGGCCTCAGGATCTCGTCACGGTATCTTTTAATTGCCATCGATTTAAAAAGCAATTGTGTTCCTTGTGTTCCTGGATAAGAGTGTCTGCTAAATTACTCAAATGTAAATGGATGTCTTTGCTGTGTCTGTGAAATGACAGGAAGAACGCCACGAGCACCTGTGCCGGCCTCTATCGGCTCTCACCTGGGTTTTGACTGGCCTGGGGTCTGGGTCCATGTGGACATAGCCTCCCCTTTCCATGCTGTAAGTGACTGGATATTTGAGTTTAGTAGGGGTGATTTCCGAGACACAGATTAAACCTAGTCATTAACTAAAAAGCAAACCCAATGGAGAATCCTCACTGAAAATGCTTTATAGTCCAGCATTAGGCTTAATGTGTCTGGAAACACCTCCTTAAAGTTTCAATTAATATTTAGAAAGTATAGACTAGACATGCTATATTAAATTAATTTCAGCCCCTCACAGATCTTGACTGACTTGTATAAACAAAGGATCTTCCTATGTATAGCTTATCAATCTAGTGCTTATAGATCGGTGAAGAAATGTGTAGGAGCTAAGGGAATGGGGGCTGGGAGCCCAAATATAGTTGAGTCATGGTGTAACCTGTCCTCTCTCGCGCTTTCCCTCCCTTACACTCTGCAGGGGGAGCGCACTACCGACTTTGGCGTGGCTCTGCTCATGGCTCTGTTCGGCCAGGCCTCAGACGACCCCACGCTCAACCTTGTGTCTCCTCTGGGGGCCGCTACCATGAATGCCGCATCCAGGGACCCGGTGGAGCACGACTGCAAGTGGAGGAGACTGGTGTAAAACCTCCAAGCAGCCACCTCTGGACCCACCCACCTCCACTCTTTACACTGACATACACTGAACACCTAGAAAGCATTTCCAATCCTCCATTTTTATTTGACTCATTCACAATGGAGTGACATTTTTTTGGGAAAAAGAGCAGGTGGCTAGAATTTCCCTCAAATTTGTTCATGTTGTATTTAATTGACTGTCTTTAATTTTGTCTCCAAATGGTTCATGAATAATTGGGAGGGAGGAGGAATATGCAAATGTTTATAGCATGTGGAACACTTTAAGGTTCTGCCTTCCTTGAATGAATTACCAGAGCATTATCACAATTCTCCAAAATTAACCATAGCTATAATAAAATCAAAATACAGCCTTAAATGGTTAAGTAACTGAATAAGGTATTTGATCCTGTGTGGTAAGTGATGGTTTATTTTTCTGTTTCTATGTCCTTGAGCAAATTAGCTTGTTTAGGTATCAGGCAAACACATACTTTGGTTTTTAGCCATAGCCTAGCCACTGATGGCCAACTTCTCATTCTGGACATTGGGAATAACCCATGTGAATAGTAAAGCTGGATATTTGGAATAGGATATATATATATATATATATTTTCACCTTTATTTAACCAGGTAGGCCAGTTGAGAACAAGTTCTAATTTACAACTGCGACCTGGCCAAGATAAAGCAAAGCACAGTGACAAAAACAACTCTGCAGAATTGCACATTAACAAACGTACAGTCAATAGCACAATAGGAAAAAAATAATAATAATCTATACACTGTGTGCAAATGTAGAAGAGTAGGGAGGTAGGCAATAAATAGGCCATAGAGGTGAAACAATTAAGCAAGTAGAGATACTGGGGTGCAAGAGGGTAAGTAATATGGGGATGAGGTAGTTGGGAGTGCTATATACAGATGGGCTGTGTACAGGTACAGTGATCTGACAGCTGATGCTTAAAGTTATAGAGGGAGATATAAGACTCCAGCTTCAGTGATTTCTGCAATTCGTTCCAGTCATTGGCAGCAGAGAACTGGAAGGAAAAGTGGCCAAAGGAAGTGTTGGCTTTGGGGATGACCAGTGAAATATACCTGCTGGAGCGCTTACTATGGGTGGGTGTTGCTATGGTGACCAGTGAGTTGAGATAAGGCTTGGCTTTACCTAGCAAAGACTTCTAGATGACCTGGAGCCAGTGGGTTTGGTGACGAGTATGCAGCGAGGGTCAGCTAACGAGAGCATACAGGTCGCAAAGGGGGGTAGTATATGGGGCTTTGGTGACAAAACGGATGGCACTGTAATAGACTACATCCAGTTTGTTGGTGGCTATTTTGTAAATGACATCGCAGAAATCGAGGATCGGTAGGATAGTCAGTTTTACAAGGGTATGTTTGGCAGCATGAGTGAAGGAGGCTTTGTTGCGAAATAGGAAGCAGATCCTAGATTTAATTTTTAGATTGGAAATGCTTAATGTGAGTCTGGAAGGAGAGTACAGTCTAACCAGACACCTATGTATTTGTAGTTGTCCACATATTCTAGGTCAGAACCGTCCAGAGTAGTGATGCTAGTTGGGTGGGAGGCTGCCCGCAGCAATCGGTTGAAGAGCATGCACTTAGTTTTACTAGCATTTAAAAGCAGTTGGAGGCCATGGAAGGAGTGTTGTATGGCGTTTAAGCTCGTTTGGAGGTTTGTTAGCACAGTGTCGAAAGAAGAGCCAGATGTATACAGAAATATACATATATATATATATATGTATACAGAATGGTGTCGTCTGCGTAGAGGTGGATCAGAGAATCACCAGCAGCAAGAGCGACATCATTGATATACACAGAGAAAAGAGTCGGCCCCAGAATTGAACCCTGTGGCACCCCCATAGAGACTGCCAGAGGTCCAGACAACAGGCCCTCCGATTTGACACATTGAACTCTATCTGAGAAGTCGTTGGATAACCAGGCGAGGCAGTCATTTGAGAAGCCAAGGCTATTGAGTCTGCTGATAAGAATGCAGTGATTGACAGAGTCAAAAGCCTTGGTCAGGTTGATGAATACAGCTGCACAGTACTGTCTTTTATCGATGGCGGTTATGATATCGTTTAGGACCTTGAGCGTGGCTGAGGTGCACCCATGACCAGCTCGGAATCCAGATTGCATAGTGGAGAAGGTATGGTGGGATTCGAAATGGTCAGTGATCTGTTTGTTAACTTGGCTTTCGAAGACCTTAGAAAGGCAGGGAAGGATGGATATAGGTCTACAACAGTTTGGGTCTAGAGTGTCTCCCCCTTTGAAGAGGGGGATGACCGCGGCAGCTTTCCAATCTTTGGGGATCTCAGACAATATGAAAGAGAGATTGAATAGGCTAGTAATAGAGGTTGCAACAATTTCGGCTGATAATTTTAGAAAGAGAGGGTCCAGATTGTCTAGCCCAGTTGATTTGTAGGGATCCAGATTTTGAAGCTCTTTCAGAACATCAGCTGTCTGGATTTGGGTGAAGGAGAAGCGGGGGGGCCTTGGGCAAGTTGCTGCAGGGGGTTGCTGAAATGTTGGCAGGGGTAGGGGTAGCCAGGTGGAAAGCATGGCCAGCCGAAGAAGAATGCTTATTGAAATGATTGATTACTGTAGATTTATCTGGTGATAGTGTTTCCTATCCTCAGTGCAGTGGGCAGCTGGGAGAAGGTGCTCTTATTCTCCATGGACTTCAGTGTCCCAAAACTTTTTGGAATTAGTGCTACAGGAAGTAAATTTCTGTTTGATAAAGCCAGCCTTAGCTTTCCTAACTAACTGAGTATATTGGTTCCTCTTCCCTGGAAAGTTGCATATCGGGGGGGCTATTCGATGCTAATGCAGAACGCCACAGGATGTTTTTGTGCTGGTCAAGGGAAGTCAAGTCTGGGGTGAACCAAGGGCTATATCGGTTCTTAGTTCTACATTTTTTTAATGGGGCATGCTTATTTAAGATGGTGAGGAAAGCACTTGTGAAGAGCAACCAGGCATCCTCTACTGACGGGATGAGGTCAAAATCCTTCCAGGATACCCGGGCCAGATCGATTAGAAAGGCCTGCTCGCTGAAGTGTTTTAGGGAGCGTTTGACAGTGATGAGGGGTGGTCGTTTGACTGCGGACCCATTACGTATGCAGACAATGAGGCAGTGATCGCTGAGATCCTGGTTGAAGACAGCAGAGGTGTATTTAGAGGGCAAGTTGGTCAGGATGATATCTAAGAGGGTGTCCATGGTTACGGATTTAGGGTTGTACCTGGTAGGTTCCTTGATTAATTTATGTGAGATTGAGGGCATCTAGTTTAGATTGTAGGACTGCCGGGGTGTTAAGCATGTCCCAGTTTAGGTCACCTAACAGTACGAACTCTGAAGATAGATGGGGGGCGATCAATTCACATATGTGGTCCAGGGCACAGCTGGGTGCTGAAGGGGGTCTATAACTTTATTAGTCCACATGAGATGGAAATTTGTCTTCTGCTTTTCTTGGAATTAAACATTAAGCAATCTTATATGCTTTGTCATATTCCTTGTATAATTATAACTGCATGAAATACAAAAGTTGACAACCTTGCCTGGTAATGTGGAATACTTTTATAAGTAGCAAGCAAGCTGTGGTCGTGTTCCACTGCTCAGTTGTTGAAAGCATCAACCAATGGTTGCCTGGCACATTGACTGTCATCGACTTGACAGATTGCTGTATTGTGTTCAGCTGACATGTAAAACCTATCCAAGTGTTGTAAGATCTGTCAGCAATGCCTAGACAAAGGAATGCACCCTATATCATTAAAGTTCTTAAGGATAAATATTTTAAAGTACTACTTAAGTCGTTTTGGGGGTATCTGTACTTTACTGTTTATATTTTTGACAACTTTTACTTCACTACATTAAATATATTAATTTACTTTTTACTTCAAAACATTTCCCTGACACCCAAAAGTACTCATTACATTTTGAAGAATGCTTAGCAGGACAGGAAATTGGTCCAATTCACACACTTATCAAGAGAACATCCCTGCTCTTCCCTATTGCCTCTGATCTGGCAGACTCACTAAACACACATGCTTCGTTTGTAAATTATGTCTGAGTGTTGAAGTATGCCCCTGGGTAAAAAACAAGAGAATGGTGCAGTCTGGTTTACTTTATGTAAGGCATTTGAAATTATTTATACTTTTACTTTTTATACTTAAGTATATTTAAAACCAAATACTTATAGACTTTTACTCTAGTAGTTTTTTACTGGGTTACTTTTACTTGAGTCATTTTTTATTAAAGTATCATGACTTTTACTGAAGTAAGACAATTGGGTACTTTTTCCACCACGGATCATTTGCCACGAGCAACATTTGAATGCCACAGGTTATTATTAGTTATTTAACCTTTATTTAACTAGGCAAGTCAGTTAAGAACAAAGTATTATTTACAATGACGGCCTACACCCGCAAACCCTAACCCGGACGACGCTGGGCCAATTGTGCGACAGTTGTGATACAGCCTGGAATCGGACCAGGGTCTGTTGTGACACCTCTAGCACTGAGATGCAGTGCCTTAGATCGCTGGCCACATTGATGCAGGCAAGCCTGTAAAATTGTTAACATTGTATCAATAGCTCTCTTGAATGAAACATGCAAGCCTGTAAAATGGAAATGCCATTTTTTTGGCAAGCCTCAAATTGTAGCATACCAATGCATCACTTTCTGGATGTTGCAAGTGCAGGTTCTGCCCATGTTATGCCCATTCGGCAATATTACCCACCCAAAATGTAACTTTTTGAAAATATTATGGTTAAAGCCAAGGGCAGTGTTTGGTTGGTTAATTAATTAGAAGGTGCAATGTTTGTAAAACATAATCAATTCAGCTGTTCCTATGTGTGTAGTGTACTGTAATGAGTCACTAATCACGGGATGGCGTTTGCGTGGTTGTTCACTTAAGTCGAACTGCAGTTAGCACTGATCTATAAACCACCTCGTGCTGTCTGTAAAACCAGTAATCAATGGCAGGGAAGTATAATCCTTATGACACAAAACTCTGCGAGTCTGCGCCGCGTTTACGCCTTGTTCAAGTTGACCCTCGTGGTGAAACAGTATAAAAATCCCAACGAGTTTCTAAGAAGTCACATGACAAATATTTTTCAACATGGCTCGGTCACTGTTGTTATTCGTGTTTATGGTGTCGGGTGTCTTTGCTGGACGCTATTTTAACGAGAAGCAGCCATGCTATAGACCCAAGCTGAACAAGCACAATGGATTCAGGTAACTTTAGCCGTGATGTCTTCCATCACCAAATTTGATATGTCTAGTGATTGTTCTTGAGCTATAAATAGTAGTTAGTTGTTGCAACATGATTGTAGTAGGAACTTAGATTTTTGTTGTGTTGTACTTTTGTCTGTTTCATATAATCGTAGCCATCTGATATGGGAAGTAGGGCGGCCAGCAGGCGTATGCTTATTTTTTGCCTCTAGTGGTTTCAATTGTTTTTTTTGTTCTGTGTTCTTGATTTGTTCAGGCGTACTTTGCCTGCATCTTCTGCACGCCATTGATATTATTAGTCAGTCACTGAGCGAGTTTGTTGTACATAGTACACCCGGGTTAATGGTTAAAATGTTGACAAGTTCCTCCCCTTCAAGATTTAATCAGTATATTACAGAAGGGGCATCATGGCGATCTAAAGTTTTAAAGCAATCAAAGCCGACGGAGACAAGGTTTCTGACTTGTCTGTGGTTCGAAGGAGATGACTGTAGTATGGGCAGACTTTGACCTGTCGTTTAAAGCTTATCATCCCATTTTGCTATTGGGTGCTCACAGCTCTGCCAAGCTCAATTTGCATGGGACTTTATGAGTGCTTAGCTCCTTCATGCTTGCAGAGTTTGAGCCGCTCTACATTTAGAACGCTATCTAGGGCCTCCCGAGCAGCGCAGCGGTTTAAGGCACTGCATCAGTGCTTGAGGGGTCACTACAGACCTGGGTTCGATCCCAGGCTGTGTCGCAGCTGACCGGGATATCCATGAGGTGGTGCACAATTGGCCTAGTGTGCATCGTCTGGGTTTAGGGGAGGGTTTGGCCAGTCATCGTGCTCTAGCGACTCCTTGTGGTGGGCTGGGCACATGCATGTTGACTTCGGTTGCCAGCTGTATGGTGTTTCCTCTGCTGTATTGGTGTGGCTGGCTTCCAGGTTAAGCAAGCAGTGCGGCTTGGCGGGGTCGTGTTTCAGAGGATGCATGGCTCTCGACATTTGCATCTCAGAGACAGGACAAGACTAACGACCAATTTATCCCCCAAAAAATAATGATATCTAGAGCACCTTGTACACTGATGTCATGTCTTTCATCAGGACAATGCCCCGACCCTACGAGTTCCTTGAACTCAATGAGCTCCCCAAGGCCTGGGACTGGAGGAACATCAACGGCACCAACTACGTCAGCACTACCCGCAATCAGCACATCCCCCAGTACTGTGGCTCCTGCTGGGCACACGGAAGCACCAGCGCCATGGCAGGTAGCCTAACATCCAGCTCGCCTTTCTGCTGTCATCTAATTTGTACAGCTCATAGAAATTAACAAAGCATACAGTTTACATGGTACAAATGGACAGGATGAAGATCGGACTGTAAAATCCTATTTGGCTATGGATGTCTGCAAACTTTTGATTCTCTATAGGTACAGTGTTGCAAAGCTTGGTAAATGCCCTTCAAGATGACTGTCATAAAGACAGTTTACCAATCTAAAGTCATTTAAACTAGATTTTATAACGTAAGTGGAATTGCAATTGTTCAAACATGCGCCTGTCAGGCATTTAACACATCTGACCCATTCGGGGGGGGGGGGGGGGGGGGGTGGCCTGGCAGGGAAGTTTGTGGCAACACCTGACTGCAGTTATAGCTTCATGGTTTCCTGTCATTTGGGTTTCCGTTTAATCTGTTTTTAAAATGCAAAGGCAATTTCTTCCTCTGCTCATACAAGTAATCCTTTATCATAATACAATGACTTCAGAATCCTAGACTTGTCCTTACTAAGTTTGACTTCAACATTTATGATCAGATTCTGGAACAAGTATTGAATTAATAGACTTGTTGGTGTGCTCCTTTTCCCAGATCGCATAAACATCAAGCGGAAGGGAGCCTGGCCCTCTGCCTACCTGTCAGTCCAGAATGTGGTGGACTGTGGTGAGGCTGGCTCCTGTCATGGAGGTGATCACACTGGGGTGTGGGAGTATGCCAACAAACATGGCATCCCTGACGAGACCTGCAACAACTACCAGGCCATTGATCAGAGTAAGATCTTAACTCCCAGCTGAACAGTCACTTCACTTGGTTCAGCAGTCTTTCCCATTATAGACTTAATCACAAAATTAAGATTGTGGTTCATTTGCCATTTCTCCGATTTAACATGTTCTCCATATTGTCTTGCAGCGTGCAAACTGTTCAACCAGTGTGGAACCTGCACCACATTCGGGGTCTGCAACGTCATCCAGAACTACACCCTGTGGAAGGTCGCAGACTTCGGCCCTGTCAGTGGGAGGGAGAAGATGATGGCTGAGATCTACGCTGGTGGACCGATCAGGTTAGGAACTGGACTTGGTCAACATGGTGACTGTTTCTCTTCTCATGCGCTCCTCCTGTCGTGACGGTGTATGGATTTGCATGAGAAATAGAGCCAAGTCAGTCAAACGGGCACCTACCACAGAGTCAGTTTGCTCATGTCTGCTGTGAAACAGTGACCCCATAGTAGCACTATGACTTAGGAAGTTAGTGAAGGAACAATTCATTTTGCTTGTCTGTATGGCGTTGCTGCTTAATGTTCATTGGCTTACTGCAGCCATGCAACTCTGTCCAAGTATTCTTTCCCTTCCTGCCCCTCAACGTACATACAGTGTCGCTTTAACTAAATACAGACGCCTTTTTTTTTGTCCTTGGTAGCTGTGGGATCATGGCAACAGATAAGTTGGACGCCTACACAGGAGGCCTGTACTCTGAGTATATACAGGAGCCCTACATCAACCACATTGTGTCTGTTGCCGGCTGGGGCCTGGATGAGAATGGTGTGGAGTTCTGGATCGTCCGCAACTCCTGGGGAGAGCCCTGGGTAAGCTTATAAAATGGTATTCATTTGATATCTGTCTGTAGTGATCTCCTATGGAAACTGCAGCAGAGAATCATGTTCTGCTACAGAATTACATTGCGCTCAAGATGCGGCAACAAACCTAGCCTATAGCTTTTCCTGTAGTTAACTTGACTTTTCTGTTGCTCATGTACCATCAAGCATATTTATCTAGCTGACACTCTATATTGAGGAAGTTTCTATTTTCTTGCCAGGGAGAGAAGGGCTGGTTGAGGATCGTGACCAGTGCCTACAAGGGAGGAAGTGGCAGTCAGTACAACCTGGCCCTGGAGGAAGACTGCATGTATGGAGATCCCATCGTTCCCAAGACCTACATGTAGACAACCGGCAGTGGAGCCAACCAGTTTATTTTAAACACAATGCTGTCTATTCTATGCATATCTACGACAATCTCAGGCTACATTGACATTTTAACACTGTAAAATCAGGGAAAGGGAATACATTCAGTTTTTTTTTTTGTGGCAACAAGACATTATGTGCTTTGCCTTGAACAAGTATGACTGCAGATGTGCACAATTAGCCAAAGATCAATGCCAGTAAGCAAACAAATTGCTGTCAATGTTTGCAGGGGTAGCCTTCATCAATTCTGATGCCATGTCTTTTGTTCATGATAAACTCAAGGATTGTATCAAGGCACTGACTCGTGTGATTTCAGTGCTGACAGAGTTTATTTACATTTCTATGTTTGAATGTACAAGTTGAATCATTGACTTAAATGTTTTAACTTGTATTTAATCTGGGTCTTGTTTTTTTTAAAAATGTAATTAAATTTGAGTTTCAATATGGAAGCTATTGCATTCATTTAAGATTCAGCCTGGAACAAAATCAGACGCTGCTAGCGGTTTCTGAAACTAATGTGGTATGTCGCTGGTATTTTCTTAAGAATTTGAACCATTCAGGCTATTGACCACATTCCTGAAAGCTAAGAACCTCGACCATGGCTGTGCGTTCTGGTTCCCTCTGATCACAGGTTGAGTCAGAAGGGAGTGTCAACTGCAATTTGGCCTCCATAGAAGTAGTTGGCTAGCCTTTCAACTCCCCATTTAATCTTGCAACTGACTGGGTTCAAACCAGGTCTCCTGCATGTCACGACACTGTTAGCCCACTTAGATAAAGCCTATAGGGACAATTTAAAGGACATAGTCTCTGTGTAAGCTGATTAACTCAGGACATCTGTTTCACAAACATGTGACCACCCTCCTGAAGTATTGTAACCCACCATGCTATTGAAAGTGGCATTTTTCAATTGATAAAGGGGTGACAATTTAGGCTGTCACAGATCCACATCTACTACATACTCACTCCACAGCGACCCCCAGTGGTACCATTGTAAAGGACATCAAGTTGCCTGTTTAGCGAGTTACTTCACGCTGATTCAGCTTTAATTGCGCAAGGGGCGACACTTGACTACCCACCTGCAAAACAAGTCTTCAAGCTCCAGCAAGGTTACTCGTCAAAAGAGCGTGATTTTTGTGTTAACCTTGCCTGAGACCCGATGACGTGTTAGGTTCAAATCTCCGGCAAAGGTAACATGTGACTGACTGGGTTTAGCCATTGGTCGGAGAACTAAACATTTGCATTGTCTGGCACACAGGAGACCTCCAATTAAACTGACGTCTCAGGCAAGGTTGCTCATCACATGCATTCTGCAGATTCTTCTGCTTGTTTGCCATTGTTGTGCAGCAGGCCTGATTAAACTCAGTCAGTTATATTGGTTCTACGGTCAAAGGGGGTGTAATGCGAGTTGGTTCGATGAACCACACATTTAATGAGTAACCTTGCAGGAGACCTGGTTCAAACCAGTCATCACAAGAGCAAGATTTATTAGGGAGTGGAAAAGCTATCCTTAAGGCATTTCAACTATTCTTATGGGGGCCAAATTGTGGTTTGTGACTCTCCCTTATAAATCATAAATACAAGTTAAATTTATGAATTAAATTGGCATTAAATTAATATCCAAATAATCAGTTTGCACGAAGCGATTTCAGTGCCATGTGTTGGCACTAGTGGTGTGTTTGAATCCAGGCCAGATGGAAACTTGTTTTTATACATTGAGGTGGTTCAAGGAAATGATGCAGCATGGTGGAAACTCATTGTCTTGTCGTATAAATACCGGTGATCTACAATTAACTGTTGCTAGGTGCAAAAAACAAATTGAAAAGGGGAACTAGGAAAACTTTTCAATTAACATTTATCTTTTGAGCAGTCATTTTAACATTTATAAAAAGCAACAGAAAATTGATTTTGAAACCTTGGCACATACCAATGGAAACAACAGTGAAACCAATGATGGAGCTGCACTGTAAAACAAGTTATCCTCAAACCTCCAGACCCTTATTAACTGTGATAAGCAATGATACACTACAACATCCTTTTAATTCTCAAAGTCATGTGTTAATGAAGAGAACGCAAAATCGCAGGTCAGTCTATATGAAAATGGTCTGCCTCAAAATTGTTCTATTCCTCTTCCACCAGTCCACACAACACGTCAAGGTATGATTGGCTCATAACCGAGGTCACGCCTTCTGCCCCTCCCTGGTATTCCCACTACATCCTCATCCAAGGTGGACCCACCAGCGTCATTCTCAGTTCATCATGATGAAGTTGGATTTGCAGTGAGCTGAAGCAGAGCATAAAGATATTTCAAGTTGGGCAAAATGAAAATATTTAGTCATATAATCAATATGTATAATGACTGACCTATAAACTCAGCCACAGGATCGTGTTCTCCCTCTGTGCGTATTGTGCCAGCGATGCTGTCGTTCTCCAGGATGGGCAGGAACAGCTGGACAAAGTCTGAAGTGTACGGAGGGGCAATCACATCCAACACCTGATAGGGCAAAAATAAACATTTATATTTTCATTTCCTCAAGCGCAACTACGTTTGACCGACAGACCAACAGTTTCTTTAGAATGTTTCACTTCTCTTTAAAATGTGACCTCTTTGACAGTAGTTTCTGGCTCAAAGTGTGCCTTACCTCCGTTACAAAGTAGCGGATGAGAGAGATGTCTGTGTTGAGCTTCTCCAGGCACTTGCGGATGTATCCGACCACAGGCAGCACGTAGCCTCGACTCAACAGGTGGACCATACGGTCCAACAGGGTCTTCTTCAGTTCCATCTGACAGGGACAACAACACCCATACAGTCAGCTAAGTCATCCACTGAAAGTCTATCGGACAGTTGCATGGGTCCAGATTAAGCCTACGCACAAACGCAAAACACACACACCTGCTCCATGACGTCGAGCTGGGAGTGTTCGGTCTCAAAGAGCTTGATCAGTAGATGGAGGACCTGTGGGTGCAGAAGCTGGTGACAGGTGCTGATCTGGGAAATAAAAACATGATGTTCTCATTACTCTCTGTTCAAGGCCAGGATTCAATCCGAACCGCAGAAGATCCGTGTTGGAGTGCGGTTGATGTTTAAAAGGTAATTTCCGATTAAGCCGACATCTACAGCGTTTACTTTGAACGCGATCTCCGCGACTGCAGTAACATTCCCTTTAAATGATGCATAGTTAAAAAGCGGTGATTGGATTAAAAACCTGGCCCTAGTATTTAACCACCAAAATAATTCCAAGAATGACAGTTAAAGACACGATCTGTGTCTGCATCCCAAATGGCACCCCAAATGGCACCCTATTCACTATGTAGTGCACTACTTTTGACCAGACACATATGGCAATAGTAGTGCACTATATAGGTAATAGGTTGCCATTAGGGACTATTATATGTAGTGAGTCTACCATAATACCACAACAAAAACATTCTCCCTCAACCAGAGGACAAGCACAAACACCTACCTCGTCCAGAAGTGCCAGGTGGACAGGGGTGTGGTCTGTCTGGAGCTGGAAGTAGCGGGGCTCAGAGACCGTCCAATCAACCCACTTCAGTACCCCCATGGCAACAACTGGGAACCTGGAAATGGACAAAGCGACGATGGTCACCCAAAGGAAGTCTCAATCGACAGTGGTAATCAATTACATTCTTGGAATCCTGTTAGCCACATACAGGAGACCAATGGGTTCATTAGGTTGGCTGCTGGGCTCACCGGATGCACTGGTACAGGGTGCTGAGCTCAGCCACCAGTTCTGTGGCTCCTTTATTCTCATTGCAACACAGGTTATGGACCGTCTCAATGGCCTTGGAGGTGGATTTAAGCTCGTCCTTGTTGATGTTCACTCGCTTGTTCTGTGGATGGACGAGAAGAGAGACACTGTTATCTGGATGTTTTTACTTGAAGAAAAAACACACAAAAACATGCATCATTGAATAAAATATTCTCACATACCGGGAAAAAACAAAAACATACCGGGAAAAAACAAAAACATTTTGAATTTTGCACAAACGTATGAGCAACGAGAGAAAATCTGATAGACTTACTAGTATGAGGGATTTATGTCAAGGATGTTTTTGTTTCTGGTACCTTTTTCCATGTTTCAACCACACTGGCAGCATAGGCCAGGATGTGAATGTATTTGTGTTTATGGTCCTGGTTGATCTTTGAGCCCGGCTTGAACAGCGACTGCATGAACAGGTCGAGGAACGCAGGCACTCGGATCTGAAGAGACAACAGAAATACTTCACCCACTATCTCAAAAGACAACATCAACAGCTGAAAGACAAGTCATTCTCAGGTTTAGCATTCTGGTAAGGCTAGCCTGGTTCCAGATCTGATGGTGCCATCTTGCTAACTCATTGTTTGTCATCACGTCCAACATGCAAGGCCGTTGAAAATATTCCTCCATCGAACTTGGAGAATAGCACCTTATTCCATATGTAGTGCACCACTTTTGATCAAAAGTACTGCACTAGGGCCTCCTGGGTGGCGCAGTGGTCTAAGGCAGTGCTAGCTGCCTTAGCCCAGGCTCTGTCGCGACCGGGAGGTCCATGGTGTGACGCACAATTAGCCTAGAGTCGTCCGGGTTAGGGAGGGTTTGGCCGGTAGGGATATCCTTGTCTCATCACGTACTAGCGACTCCTGTGGCGGCCGGTGACCAGGACGCTAGGTGTACGGTGTTTCCTCCGACACATTGGTGCGGCTTCCGGGTTGGATGCGCGCTGTGTTAAGAAACAGTGCGGCTTGGTTGGGTTGTGTTTCGGAGGACGCACGGCTCTCGACCTTCGAAAACTCCCTAGAAAGGCCAAAACCTAGGAAGAAACCTAGAGAGGAACCAGGCTATGAGGGGTGGCCAGTCCTCTTCTGGCTGTGCCGGGGTGGAGATTTGGGGTGCAACCTAGGTTAGAGGTTATAAAGTGTCTGGATGCTCCACACTAACCAGCTCTACGGGAGGTGGGTCCATGCTGCTGAACATCTTGAAGAGCACAGTGATGTCGGCAGGGTTGAGTGCCCCTTTGGACAGCATTGCGCCCAGGGCCTGGCAGGCTCGAGGGTAGGCTGCTGCTGTGCCCAATGCCAGAGTAATCTGACTGGCATCATGGCCCCTGACATTAAAACATCACAAGGAACAGTAAAACACTCAAATTAACTTACGTACTTCAACTACTTTGTTCCCGGAGGAACATATAGTCTGTAATAAAATGAGTTACAATCCCATTCACTTGAGTGTGACCATCATTTCTGTCTGTTCCACGAAACTGCTCACTCAATGTTTATTGTAACACTGGATTTTACGAATAATAATAAAATAACTTTACAAAACGTAGGAATCAATTAAATTAAATAATATACATTTCCTCTAATTAGTATGGAATTCTGCCAAGATAGATGACATTTGTCAATGGCCTTTGCTGTCTATAAGAGCCAAGAGCATAAGTGAATGCTGGCAAAATAATGTAGAGGACAGGATACCGTTGATGTGCAGACTTCTGTACTTCCTGGCCGATCCTGCGCATGGCCGACCCACCCTGCTCCTCCTGAGACATGATGGACATCATGGCCTGGGCAAACAGGTATGTGTGCTCCCCGTGACACACCATCTTCTGTGGAATGCAGAAAAGGAGGAGAGAACAGTTCAGCTCCAAACCAACAGAGAGACTCATGCCAAAAGACAGGTAGCCTGTAACATCATGTGGTGTTACCCACGTCCGTGCAATTCCATATTACTTAGAGCAATATTGATTGTAGTATCATTTTCAAATGAATCAAAACCTCAAATACATCCCATTTTCAAAACCATCAAACCAAGGATTTGTTCTGAGTGAGAATGATAGATAGGCCTAGATCTTTTCTTGGGAACACCAGTGCCGGTATTCATAAAGCGACTCAGTGTAGGAGTGCTGATCTATAATCAGTATTGCCTTTTTACAACCTAATGAATATAATTATATGGACAGGGGGACCTGATCCTAGATCAGCACTCCTTCTCTACAGGCCCAGAATCTGCATGTGGCTGGGTGAGACTCACAGCAAATTCTGGCAGGTTCTTCTCTAGGTTGTCCTCTCCTCCATCCAGCAGCGTGGCTAGAGAGGTCCTTAGGACCCTGGAGAACACCTCCAGCTGCTGGCACGCTGTTGACACACTGGTGATCTCCCCCTGGTAGCCCGCATCTGAGATGAGCTGAGGACACACGCACACAGTCAGCAAGGAGGAGGAACATGGCACTGTTTGACCCATAATTACATCAGTTATTAACTGCTGGGTGATCATCAGTACTTTGACAGTGAAGTTGAGCATCAGACAGTCAGGGTGGGCCTCGGCCAGCTTGTAGAAAAGGTCTCTCCAGGTGGTGTGGGCGATCATCTGTTCCAGCCAGGCAGGAGTCTGAACAAACACAGAAGGACAGGGTTACTCTGTATACTATAGGGTTATGACTATACTCTGAGGGAAACAACAGTAAGAGTGAAAAAATAGAGTAAGAGTGGGACAAAACAGCAGGAAATCAGGAGATCACTTTTCAGCTATCGTTCACGTCCAAAGCATTAGTAGTTTGTCTATCACTGGTGACAGAGATCTCACCTCTCCCTCTACAGTAAAAATGGAGTCTGCCTTCTGGGGGTCAAAGTGCTTGATCAAGAGACTTTTCAAGTGATTCTCTACCCGCTCCTGCACCTGAGCAGGCTCTACACCTGAAATACACAGAAAGATGGGGGTGGAAAACATGTAATTTAGGCTCTCTCTCAAACAGTGTGAGAAACCAAAACACATTTTCAGTGATTGTGGACGAGTCCGGGCCTTGGTCCCAAACAGCCCACTACATAGGGAAATGGGTGCCATTTGCAGCTCAGTCCAGTGTTGTTTACCCATCTGGATGAGCCACTCTGCCAGCAGGTTGACAGTCTGTGCCACGGCAGAGTAGTTCTCCGACAGGAGCTGGATGACATGTTCAGGGGAGCCACCAGCCTGGAAATATCTGTGGAAACAGAAGTCTCTTCAGGAAATGGTTTGACTCTTCATACACTACTAGACACAAACACATTCAATAATGGGTTTACGTTTTGAGGGTGTTGAAGACAGCAGGCTCCATGATGTAATCTCTGCTGGAGAACTTCTGTAGGCAGTCCTCCTGAACTTTCCCATCGTTCTCCCCTTCAACATAGTCGTCCTGCTAGATGGAAGTCACATCACTTCAGCCAAGGAAGGAACATCCTAAGATTGTAGCGATCACCATATACATTTGCGATGTGTCTGTCAAGCAATGAATCAACAGTCAGCAACAATGTAGAGCTAGCTCCCTGAACGCTACCATTTTGTTGTAAGGTTAACAGTGTACATTCACCAGCTACATTGTAAAGATTATGCTTACATTGCCATCCGGACCATCCCAGTCTCCAATATTCCTTTCGTAATATTCCTCGTCCATGATGATGAGAGTGTGAGTAGCTTTACAATATGAAGCACCCAGCAAGCTATACTAAAGCAAGTATCGATAATATTTTTGAAAACAAAACAATTGCCTCGGGTAAGCTAGCTAGCTAAAGGGGTAGTTTAAATATATATATATATCCGTCGGATAACTAAAGGTCTGTAGAACATACGCCACCTTGTGGCGCGGCAGAATAAATGCATGTTTATGTAAACCGACAAATGCAGATTAATTCCTGTTGATTTGCCCTCTAAAATAATAAGAATACCTGCGCCTACTTTAACTAGATACACGACTGAGGGGTAAACCAAAGTAAAAAAGAACGATATGGAACAGTTTTGTTAACCGGTTTTAGGATTCGCTAGGAGAAAACAAAATGGTGGAAAATCGAGTACTGGGGAAATGAATGTCGTTTCTTCACTTGCAGTGGTTAAAGAAAATACAGTGGGAATTAAAGTATTTTGATACAAATATGGAACTAAATAGCCCAGCGTCATAGCGTGCGCTTAATAACAATACATTTTGAAATATTTTCATTTCTTTGAATGTTAACTGATATTAGGGTTTATTTCAAGTCTTTGGAAGATATCCAATATTTCCTTGAAAGTAATCATGATTAGCCCTCTACACCACTATCGATTATTCTATTAATTCTCAGCCATTAAAATCCCATTATGCTTTCTATAATTAAATATCATTCATGTCCATGAGAGAGACGGGTATTAGATGCCTACTTACTAGTAGGCCTAGTTAAGAGTTTGGATAGCTTCCAAAAATAAAGGACAACATACACTTGTGAGAAAACATTATTTTATTCCTTATGCAAACTGCAACATATGATTCATATTTACCCAAAGGAGGAAAAAAGTCAAACGATACCAGTGGCAGTTAATTCGCACAGTTCCTTATGTTAGCTAGGTTGCAAGTCAAAAACACCACTTTCAACCTAGGAGGGCATTCTATAGGTTCTAGTATAGAACCATTTCTAAGCACAAACATAGCTCAGACGAAAACTGAACTCCTATTAATTAGCAGTTCAGTATTTGCTCAGATAAATATTAGCTCTACATGAGAAGAAAATGGTTCACATTTCAGATGCATGTACAAAAACTGGGTTCCAAAAATGTTATCCAATTGACTTATTTTGGTTGAAAAATCCCTGTTGTTGTCTTGTTACACATGCAAGTCAGTCAAGTGAAAAAGTCTTGTTTACGCCACTTTATTCTCCTTCGTAGACAGTTGGAACCTCATGCAGTACAATCTGCATCATGTCATTGATTGGAAGGATGAAATTGATTGGCTGTAAAGCCAGCCACTAACAAAACGGTGATGGAAGAGCCTCAATAACTCTGAAAAGCAGTCTGGGCTGGGATCAGGAAGATCAATGAGGAGGCAGTGGGACCAGAGCACAGCGAAGAAAGGAGGTTCACTGGGTGGTTATGCACCCAGAGCTGTGACTTATACTAAAAACTCATGATACTTCAAAACCATTCCTTTTGGTCCTCACTCCCTGGTATGGTCTGGCTGTGTGCAGCTGATACAGATGTAGTCCTCTTTTTCAGCCTGCTCTGCAGACACTCCCACGCAGACCTGATGGAACCACTGCTGGCAGCTTCCGTCACACTGGACCCAATTCACCTGATAAAACGAGAGAGGGAAAGAGACACTGGTCAGATTTTGTATTGTTGCTGTATACGCACTTTATACAAATCATACTGCATACTATTTTGAATATACTACAATAAGTCTGTTAGTTGATCTCTAAAACAATTTGACACAAGGGGAGGGATGCACATTGAAATGACCCACAACATTACGCAGTGGAGGTGGGTGTAATGCTAACCTGTTTCCCCTCTGGCTCTCGGCACCACGGTGCAGCGCACAGGGTGAAGTCTTCATCCGAGTCCGACAGGGAGAGGTCAGAGTGGGTGGCGGTGAGTGAAGAGGTCCCCTTGGCCTCCTGGCTCCTCTCCTTGTTCAACTTGGGCTTCTTCTTGCGGGGCTTCTTGGCTTTGTCCTTGCGCTTGGAGCCCTCCTCCTCCATGTGCCGCTTGGTCCTCTTTCCGTTCACAGCCTCCTTCTTGGGACAGGCTACTCCATTCTGGTAACAGTAACCACACATGAAGGTCATACACATAATTAGAACACTAGAATGGACAAACATTCTTATGATGGTCCAAAGATCAGCCATGTTGGTCAACCATGATTTGCCAGTGCTGTAGTAATTTATCGGCACTGTATGCGTGTCAACTAGATAGCCGGCCAGTTTTAAAGGAAATAATCCATAAATGTTTTCAAATTAACCACCAATATTCCATTCAAACAATGTTGTCAATCCACAGCCATACACTGGCTGAAATCAGTTGATAGGATTTAGACATGATGTAAATGCAACAAGTACTGATATTGTATCATAATAGCATTCAGCTTTCCAAGAAAACAACATCCGAGACATTTATGTTCTGTTTACATACATTTTACAGGCTATTTATGAAGAAATGTTTATATAAAACCTGTTTACTATAATTCCATTACACAATTTCTGATCCGTCACATGCCTTTTATTTTCCTGCATAAGTCAAAGGAGGAAATGCCTCTACAGCCCTTCATTCCAATTACACTGGTTTTGGATTTCTCGCTGACCAAGATGGCTGCCATTTCCACCCAGTTATGAAACTTTGACATATCCCCCCCTAGTAATTTAATATTGAACTCAACCAAAAACAATGGAATTGCCATGGAATCTTGTGGGGGAAAGAGCCATGGGGGAATGATCCTGTGTCTCCTCAGAGTACCACAGTACGAGTCATAATAGACGTCTTCTAGACCTGAAAAGGGACAACTTCTACATGTTATTCAGCGAAAACAGCCAAATTTAACTTAAGTAAGCACATTGCGGACCTGTAACAATACATAAATCATGATGGATTTGATGAATATCCCCTTCGTTAGATCAGCTTTGTTGAATGTGCGCCAATCTGGTCAATGGAATGTCTGCATTCCATTGACTCCTTTACCACATCTATTAGGCTCTCTAAAGTCATGAATGTGATGTTTTGGTTTGAATAATGGTTTGTTTTGTAATTTTGCCATCTTTTAAAATCATTAGATGTTTGTTTTACCATCGAGGAACACTTTGAAAATAAGTTTTAATTCATGCTTTTAAGTGCCATCCTCTGGGATCCACATCTTGTCGTATTATTTATTACCCAAATAACATTTTAAAAATGAATGTCAAACTGAAGGACACATTTTCAGAAACTTCATAAATACATCAATATAACCATTATATCAAGTGGTTAGCCTGCTACCTGAGCTCTGCCTTAAAGTAGTAGACTAGTATGTTACCTGGTTGTGAGGGGGGCTCCCTCCCTGAGAGTTCTGCTGGTGTTGATCCTGCTCTGCGCTGTGCTGTGGAAAGGGGCTGTCTGTGTGGTGGTGATGGCGGGGGTCCAGTTTAATGAGGGACCTGTACAGCTGCTGGGTCTCAGGCAGAGTCACCTGCAGCAGGAAGCCCTCTACCATCAGCTCCTCCAGCTCAGGGCTCAGTCCTGAAACAAACACCAACAATACAGCTCAACACAGCCCCTTCAGGAATAGGAATATATATATATATATATATATATATATTTTTTAAAAGTGTCATTAATTTGATAAATATGATAGAAATGTGACTTGTTCTGAGAGGTTGGGGTATTAGATGTTGTTCCCAGCCCGACACTGACCCTGCAGAGGAATGCACTGGTGCTCCGTGTAGAACGACATGCTGTTTGTTTCCTGAGTCGGAGACGGAGCCCAGGTTGGACTAGACGAAGCCCAGCGCTGATGTGACGTCGTCACAGCCACCCCCTCGGCGGAGGCCTGCTGCACGCGGTGCTGCCAGCGGACCGTCCTCTCGATGAGGAAGCGTAGGGCGTCACCCTCAGGCAGCCGCACCCGGATGCGCTGCAGGGAGGCCAGCAGGGGCAGCACCCGGTCAAGAGGGGGTTTCTCCGAGAGTTGGCACCGGGGGCACACCCAGGCCTGGTTAGGCAAGGGGTCCTGGTTAGAGCCTAAGACGCAGCTGCGGTGGAAGGCGTCACGGCAGAGCTCGCACTGCAGCATGGCACCTGACGGAGCCTTGTGGCACACACACACCCTCAATGCCCCGCAGTCACCGGCCAGGAGGAGCTTGGACTCGTTGGAGGCCCTAAGGGCCAGCAGACTCTCCATCTCTTTCTGACGTACCTCGGCCAGAGTGGCCATCTACAGAGAGGGGAACCAGCACAGGTTGGCGTGACAACACGCAATACTCACTACATCAACATACATGTAACCAAACAGCTAGAGTATATGGAATACTGTATCAAACCATACATGCATTTAATCATGCACCTTCATATCATGGGTCCTCATATCAATTTAGAGGGGTTCACTGATTGCAATAGCTGGGTGTAGTGGGTATCTTTAGAATATAGTGGAATTTAATGAGTTCAATGGTCTGTGCTTTTTGGTTTAAAAAAACATTACGTAGACAGAGAGATAGAGCAGCACGTACAGCAGAGGCAGAGTCCTTGCTCTCCGAGAGGGCCCTCTCCACATCACTCAGGCAGTCCAGCCTGGCACTGTTTCTCTCGCTGCACTGGGCCGCATCCTTTGCCCTTTTATACTTTGACTGCTGAGGCCCCGTCCCAGCCTCACACCGGGGGCACAGCACCTAAACACACAAAAGACACCAAGCCAAATCCCAAAAGACCTCAGGAGTGATTCTAAGACGAACACCCAGATGGCACACCATTTACTTTAGTGTACTACTTTTGACAACCCCTAAGGTGTCTGATTATGTGTATTGGCATTAGATTGTTGTAGATGGTTTACCTCCAGCAGGGAGTAAGCAGAGTTCTTCATTAGAAAGGTCTTGGCAGCGCTCTCCTTCCAGGCCTGCACGTCAAACACCAGGGAATCAAGTCGAGCAAGGGGGTCCAGCCAGACTGGGATGGCCTTGGCCCGGGACACCAGGTCCGTCAGGGTATCCAGCACAGGGATACGGCCTCCCAGCTACACACAAACAAACAAACAAACACAGAAAGACAAGTATATAGATACTATTATAAGAAGTCTGGCTTTCTTTCCTTCTCTTCTCTCTCGCTTTTTTCTTTTCAGTCTGGCTAACCAGAAGCAGTTGTATTGTTATTTAAAAAGATATCAATATAGAATAAAACTATATTCATTCAGAAATGTTTCCAATTACATGGGATCATAAACTAGAATGTAGTGCATTTCTTTTGACCAGGGACATTGTCAAAGACATGGCACCTTATTCCCCATGTATTGCACTTTGGGACATAACCTAAGAGGCTCATACCTGTAGGGTCTCTGCCTCCTGAAGCCAGTCTTTAGCCTGGTCCACCGTGTCCTTCAGCAGCAGACAGTTGGGAAGATAGGCAGGGATACTAGCCACCTCCTGCAGAGCTTCCACAAGAGTTTCCACACAGTGACGTGGCCTGGAGATAGAAGCTAGTTTTTAAAACAAATAAATATGCACAGTACTGCTTTTATCTTCAGTGTTAAGTTCTGTCAAGACCTTTTCATATATTCCCCAAACCAGGTGGAACAAAAGAGTCACTCATTTCCCAGTTCATATGGCTCTACAGTAGTCACTTATCACATTTGCACTAATGAGTTCTCATTTCAGACGAGTTGAAATCTGACTAAACCGAGACAACTCTTTGAAGCAATGTTGCTTATAAAACAGTGGAATTAGTGCTCAGTATACCATGTTACTCTATTCAAAACGTTGAATAAATAAATAACGACCTTATTGTCCAAGACGTCTCACTTTAGGCCAGTTTACCCTAATGGCTATGGGCCCATGCTCTGCTACTAGCATCTGTGTAAACTGTGGCGTAAGCCAGCAGAGCAGAGCACTGTCCCAACCCACTGATCCAGTTAAAACACCAGGAAGCAGCTTTCAACTCCAAAATGCAAAACTTGCACTTTTCACTCTCTGCTGGCTGAACTTCTAAGCAGCTTTTGCAAGCAAGGTGTCAATGCTATTTATGTACTATTTCAGTGTGCCTTAGTTTAACGAGTCCCAATCAATTTTATTTAACTTGTTTTGTGTATCTCGTAGCCATTTCCTAATGAAAACATTTATATTGCTTTACTACTGAAGGGGGGCTGAAATGACTGATTTAGCCTCGGTTTCAAACAGTCTCATTAGGAAGACGGAACAAGATTTCGGTTTTGGGGGCATAATTTGCAGTGGGTGTCTCGTGTGTGTTCGAACGTGGGAAGCGTTTGTACATTCACTCTGCCAAAACAGTTAGTCACTCACCCTTCTATACAACTTGAAACAGTTTAACCAGGTCCCATATCCACAAAGCTTGTGAGAGTAGAAAATTGGTCATAAGTACTGAGAAGAGACACTTTACTTCTACTCTTATGGGTAAAATATAAAAACTATGCACGAAGCCTCTAGTAATAAGGAGTCCCACCTACTCCACAGATATTTAGGAGAGCTGTCCTGACCAGTTAAGAGCTACCAGCAGGTGTCTTGATTATAGAAAAAGGAACCGAGTCAGTGGTTCCTGCGCAACAGACATGCAATTGCTTTGGAGCTGAAGGAATGTTTTGATATTTCTATATGATCAACTCATAAATAATACAGACCTACATGCAACAGTATCTCTTGCGCTTTTGACAAAGATTTTACATGATATGCCTAAATAGTTATAACCACTAGGCTAATAAATAATTACATTTTTATTTTGATTATTTCATAAAATTTACATCAAGTTATCACTTTGGAGCGTATTATCACATTGTTAAAAAAGATGGCCAAATTGGGCAAGCCTAGACACTTAAAAATTGGCCAATTGACAGCATCAAGGGCCTTTGTGTTCGGGAATTAATGATAGACCTTTCAAAATGTTTTATGCAACATTAATCGGCAAGTAACTTATTGCCTACTGTGCCATAAGCGATTTAGCGTGCTGAGTGTTGATGCAACGGTAATATTAACAAAATTCCACTTCTGGGTCATTCTATGAAATTGGTCAATCTGTTTTAAAACCAAAATGTATTAGTCATCCTTTAACATTATGAATCAACATAAATTACAGCTTAATGCATTTTTACAACAAAACATTTAAAAAAAAAAATTGTATTGCCTGAATATTAAAAATGTTTTGATTAGTAACTATTTACTTTACACAACTGTTTAAACACCAGTAAAAGACTTAACATCAGAAGGAACAGTAGCAGTTACAGCAGTGACAACTATGCAGACAAGGGGCATAGCTAAGATGGCAGCCACAGTAGTTCAAAACACACTTAACACTAGAACCGCCAAGACTATCAATCTCACCGTTTTCAATTTGTAATTTCAATAACTTAAATTTCAATAAAAACCTTGAACTAACCTGTCCCTGACTTTTCCTAAATGTGTTTTTACACCATCAGTACTTTGAGATAAATATCATAAGAGGAAACTTTTCGCATTTCATCCTTAAAAAAAGCGCACAATCAAAAATGACTGTATGCATATTTAACATTAGAATAGTTGGGCCTCGACGAGTACCAATAGTCACCAGTCTAATAAATCCATTTAATATACAATCAAAAACATACATTATTATTTTGTTTAGAATGGTCATAAAAAAAAAAAACACATGATACCGTTACGTTCCCCAGCAAAAATGTCACTCAAACAGAAGGGGGAACTAACAAAGGTTCACTGACCTACAACCAAAATGAAAAACATGACTAGCAACAACAACTGGAACCTAAAAAGACACTCACCATGTGTACCCACTAAATTTGCCCAAGACGCAAATAAAATAACCCACACCAAAATTAAATACAGGAAGAAAACCAAATAAGTGAAGCAAAACCAAAAACAAACAAGGAAAACAGATTAAGGATTGTTTTTCAAGAAATCAAAATTGGGGAGAACCAACTAAAGGTGTCAGTGCATGCTCAGAGTTTGTGTACTGGTAATCTGTCTAGAACTTATGAATGTTAGCCTGTTTAAAAAGGTCCTGCCCACGTTGGCTACGAAGAGCATGATCACAGAGTCGTCCAGAACAGCTGGCGCTCTCATGCATAGTTTAGTGTTTCTAGCCCTGAAGCGCACATAAAAAGATATTTAGCTTTTCTGGAAGGTTCGCGTCAACTGGACAGCTCGCAGCTGGGTTTCCCCTTTGTAATCTGTGATAGTTTGCAAGCCCTGCCACATCCGACAAGCATCAGAGCCAGTGTAGTAGGATTCGATCTTGGTCCCGTGTTGACACGTCACCCGTTTGATGGTTCATCTGAGGTCGTAGAGGGATTTCTTATAAGCGTCCCGATTAGTGTTCCGCTCCTTGAAAGCGACAGCTCTAGCCTTTAGCGCAGTGTGGATGTTGCCTGTAATCCATGGCTTCTGGTTGGGATATGTACATATGCGGGGGCAATGTCATCGATGCACTTATTAATAAAGCCAGTGACAGATGTGGTAAACTCCACAATGCCGTCAGATGAATCCCAGAACATATTCCAGTCTGTGCTAGTGAAAGAGTCCGGTAGTTTAGCATCTGCTTCATCGGACCACTTCTGTAGTGAGCGCGTCACTGGTACTTCCTGTTTGAGTTTTTGGTTGTAAATCAGGAGTATAGAGTTGGTCAGATTCGCAAAATATATGGCGAGGGAGAGTTTTGTATGTGCGTGTGTAGTAAAAGGTGATCTACCGTTTTTTCGCCTTAGCTGCACATGTGACATGGTAGAACGTTTTTTTCTTTCTTTCCTGCATTAAAGTGACCGGCCACTAGGAGAGCATTTTCTTGTTTGTTTATGGCCCTAGACAGCTCATTGAGTGCGGTCTCAGTGCCAGCATCAGTTTGTGGTGGTAAATACACTGCTACCAAAAAAAAAATATATATATAGTAGCGTTCTCCTGGCATCTACCAAACCCAGATTCATCTGTCGTACTACTAGATGCCTGATTCATTACTCCAGAGAAAGCGCTTCCACTGCTCCAGAGTCCAATGGCGGCGAGCTTTACGCCACTCCAGCCAATGCTTGGCATTGCGCATGGTGATCTTAGGCTTGTGTGCTGCTGCTCGACCATGGAAACCCATTTCATGAAGCTCCCGAACAGTTATCGTGCTGACGTTGCTGCTAAAGGCAGTTTAGAACTAGGTAATGAGTGTTGCAGTTGATTTTTTACGCACTACAGCACTCACCGTTCCTGTTCTGTGAGCTTGTGTGGCCTACCACTTCGCAGCTGAGCCATTGTTGCTTCTAGACATTTACACTTCACAATAACTGCACTTAGTTGACCGGGGCAGCTCTAGCAGGGAAGAAATTTGACAAACTGACTTGTTGGAAAAGGGGCATCCTATAATCAGCATAAAAACAAACAAAAAACACAAAATAGTACAATTGGCCAGGAGACCATAAAACTGCCACCATTCCCTCCGGAGCCATTATGGTGCTGCCCAACCTAAGGAAATCTGTTACATACTAGATTCCTTACATCTCGCAAATCTCCATTTTGGACGATGCCGACTTTATGACCAAAATTAACCTATTTACACAGGAATAAATGTTTGACTTATAGCGATGCCACATTGGCTGTCTTCAACCAGAGAATTTGTTTTTTTAGTTCAGTTGAGCTTGAAAAATGTTTTATTACTCAAGTCAGAAAAGACGTTTACAGCCCTGCCTCAGGTTGACTCCTACTACAGCTAGGAGTCTACAGCCCCGTCTCAGGTTGACTCCTACTACAGCTAGGAGTCTACAGCCCCGTCTCAGGTTGACTCCTACTACAGCTAGGAGTCTACAGCCCCGTCTCAGGTTGACTCCTACTACAGCTAGGAGTCTACAGCCCCGTCTCAGGTTGACTCCTACTACAGCTAGGAGTCTACAGCCCCGTCTCAGGTTGACTCCTACTACAGCTAGGAGTCTACAGCCCCGTCTCAGGTTGACTCCTACTACAGCTAGGAGTCTACAGCCCCGTCTCAGGTTGACTCCTACTACAGCTAGGAGTCTACAGCCCCGTCTCAGGTTGACTCCTACTACAGCTAGGAGTCTACAGCCCCGTCTCAGGTTGACTCCTACTACAGCTAGGAGTCTACAGCCCCGTCTCAGGTTGACTCCTACTACAGCTAGGAGTCTACAGCCCCGTCTCAGGTTGACTCCTACTACAGCTAGGAGTCTACAGCCCCGTCTCAGGTTGACTCCTACTACAGCTAGGAGTCTACAGCCCCGTCTCAGGTTGACTCCTACTACAGCTAGGAGTCTACAGCCCCGTCTCAGGTTGACTCCTACTACAGCTAGGTGTCTACAGCCCCGTCTCAGGTTGACTCCTACTACAGCTAGGAGTCTACAGCCCCGTCTCAGGTTGACTCCTACTACAGCTAGGAGTCTACAGCCCCGTCTCAGGTTGACTCCTACTACAGCTAGGAGTCTACAGCCCCGTCTCAGGTTGACTCCTACTACAGCTAGGAGTCTACAGCCCCGTCTCAGGTTGACTCCTACTACAGCTAGGAGTCTACAGCCCCGTCTCAGGTTGACTCCTACTACAGCTAGGAGTCTACAGCCCCGTCTCAGGTTGACTCCTACTACAGCTAGGAGTCTACAGCCCCGTCTCAGGTTGACTCCTACTACAGCTAGGAGTCTACAGCCCTGTCTCAGGTTGATTCCTACTACAGCTAGGAGTCTACAGCCCTGTCTCAGGGCAAGAGTTTTCCATGTACATTGTTTCATGTAGAATATAACCACTACAAACACCTCTTTCTATGACAGACTGACCAGGTAAAAGCTATGATCCCTTATTGATGACATTTGTTAAATCCACTTCAGTGTAGACGAAGGGGAGGAGACAGTTTAAAAGATGGACATGGATTTTGTATGTATACCATTCAGAGGGTGAATGGGCAAGACAAAAGAGCGGACCAGTGTGCGTCTCATGAACTTCAAATTTGCTGGGTTTTTCACACTCAACAGTTTCCCATGTGTATCAAGAATGGTCCCCCACCCAAAGGACATCCAGCCAACTTGACAATTGTAGGAAGCATTGGCGTCAACATGGACCAGCATTCCAATGGAACGCTTTCGACACCTTGTGGAGTCCATGCCCCGACTAATTCATGATGGGCAAAAGGGTGTGCAACTCAATATTAATAGTGTCCCCAATGTTAGGTACACTCAGTGTATATAAACCCTGGATTACTGATGCTATGTATTGGCTATTGAGTGGCTGAATGGAATTCTACAGTATTTCAATTAAATGTTAAGGACAAAATTACATGCATTTAAGTATTTTTTGTAGTAGTGGGGACAGTAACAGCAATCTCTAAAAATGATACTTTAAGGAAAACATTTATATATTTTCAGACATTTATGTTAAGCTCACATAATATAAAAATGTATGCATTAAGGTCTGTAATAGAATAATGTAGACATTAATAAAGGCATTTCTGTAGCTTCCAAAATATTTTCTAAAATGGTGATGAGTGACAAGACGTGGCTTAAACACAGCGCCCCCTATCAGTCATCTAGTGTATATATAAATCATTGCATATTCAGTTACAGTACTGTCTAAGCCACTCGCCTCCTCGTCTGCCTCTCACCTAGCCTCCATGAGGCGGAGCGCCCGCTCCTCCCAGTGCTCCGACATGGTAAGAAGCTCCTGCAGGCGGGCCATAGCCCTCTCCACTGAGCTGTGTGGGGCCAGGCCCACCCCCTGGTCTATCAGCCTCCGCATGGTGTCCAGACATAGGCTGTGTGGCCGGACACTGGCCCCCTTAACCCCGTCTAGCCAGCGGGCCTGCTCTAGCCTCTCCCTGAGCAGGGCCAGCTGGGGAAGTTCCACATCCAGGCCCAAGCTCAGGTCCAGCAGGCCCTGCAGCGCCACTGGGCTGGGGGCCTCGTCAGAGAGGAGCTGCTCACTGCTCTGCTGGAAGTCATCCACGCGGGTCAGCAGGTCCTGGGGGAAATACAAGCAGGTTAAAGCGCTAATCAATTAGTTTTTTTTCAGTGTTCTCCTGGTCCTAAAAGACTACGGTGGCTTGTAGGTAGGCTTTTGTCCCAGCCTAGTGTCACATCAAGTAATCAATCAACTCATCAAGACTGCTGAGCTGAGTCAGGTGTGTTAGTGAAGTGAGAAACAAAGTACTTGTCACTGTGGTGGTAGTAGGTCCTCCGGCCCCAATCACCATGCATTTACTTTAATGTCATTTAACTAACATGCTGACCAAACCGCTCGCACGTGCGTGTGCCATCGTTCGCATGTTGATTTTGTCCACCCACACCAGACACGATCAGGACACTCAGGTTGAAATATCAAAACTCTGAACCAACTACATTAATATGGGGACAGGTCGAAAAGCATTAAACCTTCATGGTAATTTAGCTAGATAGCTTGCTGTTAGTAGCTAATTTGTCTTAGGATATAAACATTGGGTTGTTATTTTATCTGAAATGCACAAGGTCCTCTACTCCGACAATTAATCCAGAGATAAAAGGGTAAACAGAGTTAGTTTCTTGTAATCTCTCCTCCTTCAGGCTTCTTTTTTGGACTTTATATGATGGTTGGCATCCAACTTTAAGGTGCATTACCACCACCCAACTGGACTGGAGTGTGGACCTCAGTTCATCTTTCAATCACCCACATAGGTATATGCCCCTAAACTAATGAGGAGATGGGAGAGGTGGGACTTGCAGCGCTTCAAACGTCACAAATAGAACCAAGTTCTCCTTTAGCGCCTGGCTATGCAGACGCTCGTTGACACGCGCAAGCATTGTGGGTGCAATGATTGAATAACATGTATGTGTACATTTATTTTTGGTGTGGTCAGCATGTAAGGTAATTAAGTCAACCATATTTCAAGTAAAACCTTCCTAACACCTACCTTAAGTAACGGGGCCTGGCGGATGCTGCAGGGCAGATTGTGCAGCTGCCTGACAAATGACCTGAGCTCCTCCACTGTCAGCAGGTTCTGGCTCTGGGACTTCCTTCCACCTGAACGATACCTGACAACAACACACTAGATCAGAGACACGGCTAACATTCAGGGCACACAAGCTGGAATACATTTTCACTAAAGCACATTTGTTCTGCGATAGATGTGTGTCCTGTCCAGGGCGTGTACTTGTACATCAAGCTGCCTTTGGCTCCTACCCTATAAGCTGTTCTGGCTTGTCAGGCCAAGGCTTGTGCAAGGCTACTTACTTACGTTATTGCTTTCAGAATTAGCTATCATTTGGCTAACTATGTGGCTAAGAATACAAGAATCAGGTATGGTAAAGGATGTTAACTAGGAATGCACAATATAAATCGGTAACATATCGGACGATATTTGCTAAAAATGCCAACATCGGCATGGGCCCGATATCTAGTTTAACGCTGATGTGCATACCTATATAACGTAGGTAGATGACAATGACGTCATGAAAAATACTAAGCTACATGTGCAACACAGCATTCCTAACCTAGCCCACAATGTTTGCTGTGTGGATCTATTTTGAAGTTTCAAAGGAAGATAACAAAAAGGCTGCTATTATTTCCAGAGGACAGGAGAAAGTGAAATCTTTCAATACCACAAACCTAATTACTAATTTTAAATTGCATTACCCCCAGACGTTCGGCGACTACTTAGAACAAAAGAAAAAAAAAAACTAAGCTCACACTTCCAACAAGTTCAAGTCGAGCAGTCCTTTGAAAGAGTAAGAACATTTCAGCGAGACAACTCAAAGGCGAAAACCCTTAACGCCAAGATAATGGTATTCATTGCCCTTGACAAACTGTTCTCTGTCGTGGAGGATGTTGTAATTTCGGTTCATCCCTAATTTTAACATTAGAAAGCATTTTAAATGGGCCTCCCGAGTGGTGCAGTGTTTTAACGCAGTCGTCAGTTCAACTGGGTTTCCTCCGACACATTGGTCTGGCTGGCTTCTGGGATAACGGGCAGGTGTTAAGAAGTGCGGTTTGGCGGGTCATGTTTCGGAGGATGCATGACTCGACCTTCGCCTCCCGAGCCCGTTGGGGAGTTGCAGCGACGAGACAAGATCGAAATTGGGGAGAAAAAGGGGGTAACATCTTTTTATTAAAAAAGCATGATAATACAATAATAGAAAATCATGTGTGTTTATACGCACACAGCCTACCTGGTCTGTCTCTTCCCAATGAGTAGCTGCTGGGCCACCACAGCACACTTCTCAGCATCCAGGGTGACTGTGCGGAGCTGCCGCAGGAGGTCACTCTGAGGGAACCGCTTCACCTCTGCCTCCACCACCAGGGAGCGCAGCTCTTCCAACCCTGAACACACATAAATAAACCAACATGGCTTTAAAACACAGTCATCAATGCATTCAAAGAATCACGGTCCAATGATCAAGTAAGCTGTACAATTAGCAAAGGGTAGAGAATAATCTATTTTAAACTATTCTGGTATTCTGTGTGCATCCTTAGACAAAGACAACATATCTGGGTGATGAGGAATACAAAACATTCCATGAGATATTTAAGAACATCTTGTCTTCTTTGGGTTATGCAAATAAGCAACCAAAACATTTAGCGTTTTATTACGTAATGAACCATTTGAATTACAAAGATGCCTGAACCCAAAGAGGTATCCTACTTAGGGTTACAACTTACCACTTTTCTTGTCTTGTTTGGCCTCCAGGATGTCACTGACATGGGAGACCCAGTATGTGTAGGACTCAGCACGCAGAGTGACTGCTTCCATCATGGGGTAGAGCTCAGCCATGGTAAACCTGTAGCTGTAGACCAAGACACAGGTCTAGTGTGTTTCTGAGGACTAATCCTGGCTGAGTAACAGCTGTCACAATTGGTGATTTTCTAGCCAGGTGACCCATATCTTTTTAGTGTTTCGTCTTTATCAGAAGGTCTAGGCCTTTAGACGTTTCAATGCTGCGCACTCCAACTTTGACCCTTACTTTAAGTTGACACGTTCTTAAAGGGGCATTTTAGTTGAGAAAATAATTATTGTTTTTTAAATACATTTGTGCATGGGATCTGTAAATTTGCATTTGAGCTGTGCGTTTCTGTAAAACATGGGATGTACATAATGAGGGGGACATGATGTATATTAACATTATGTGGCCATTTAGAACTAACTTGGCTGTGGATTGACTTACTTGAGTGTGAGTTCGCTGGAGGTGCAGGAGCAGAGGTCGTGGGCATGGTGCAGACACACCAGCTGGCCGGGACTGCAGGGACAGGTGAGGGCAGACAGGTAGCAGGTGGTCCTGCATTTGGAACACTGGCGCTCCTCGTCTGGCAGCAGGTCGTACTCCGCCTGCTGGGAACGCTGCACGCCCTGGGAACACAGATATGGTCATCAACACACACCCACAGATTAGTAGTGTCAAAGAGATCACACACAGACACCCACACCTAGAGCCATACAAGGAGGAGAGACAGTGATGACCCGGGCACATAGACACATGTGGAGGAAAGTTAACTGTGGCCATTTCAAATCAAATTGTATTGGTCGCATACACATATTTAGCAGATGTTATTGCAAGTGTAGCGAAACGGTGCAGTAATCGAATACACAACTCTAAAAAAGTTAAAGAATGGAATTAAGAAATATTAGGAAGAGCAATGTCAGAGTATAAATAAATGGGATGTATGGACAGAAGATGGATAGAATAATATATGTAGAGCAATAGTTCAATTGGATAGGACTAGAATACAGTGCATTCAGAAAGTACTCAGACCCCTTCTTTCCCCACATTTTGCTACATTATAGCCTTATTCTAAAATTGATTAAATCTACACACAACACCCCATAATGAAAAAGCAAAAACAGGATTAGACATTTTTGCAAAGTAAAAGTATTCAGACCCTTCACTAGGTACTTTGTTGAAGCACCTTTGGCAGCGATTATAACCTCGAGTCTTTTAGGGTATGACGCTACAAGCTTGGCACACGTGTATTTGGGGAGTTTCTCCCATTCTTCTCTGCAGACCCTCTCAAGCTCTGTCAGTTTGGATGGGGAGCGTCGCTGCACAGCTATTTTCAGGTATCGCAAAAAAAGAAACGTCCCTTTTTCAGGACCCTGTCTTTCAAAGATAATTTGAAAAAATCTAAATTACTTCACAGATATTCACCAGAACGAACAATCCCTCCATCAGTGTACAGACTGTCTGCAATAGGTTGAGAGAGGCTGGACTAAGGGCTTGTAGGCCTGTTGTAAGGCAGGTCCTCACCAGACATCACCGGCAACCACGTTGCCTACGGGCACAAACCCACAGTTGCTGGACCAGACAGGACTAGCAAAAAGTGCTCTTCACTGACGAGTCGCAGTTTTGTCTCACCAGGGGTGACGGTCGGATTCACATTTATCGTCGAAGGAATGAGCCTTACACCGAGACCTGAACTCTCGAGTGGGATCGATTTGGAGGTGGAGGGTCCGTCATGGTCTGGGGCTGTGTGTCACAGTATAATCGGACTGAGCTTGTTGTCATTGCAGGCAATCTCAACAAATATATATATTTTATATTTGAGATTCTTCAAAGTAGCCACCCTTTGCCTTGATGACAGCTTTGCACACTCAGCATTCTTTGATTTGTTTTGTGGTTACTACATGATTCCATGTGTTATTTCATATTTTTTATGATGTGTTCACTATTATTCTACAATGTAGAAAATTGTAAAAATAAAAGCCCTTGAATGAGTAGGTGTGACCAAACTTTTGATTGTATACAGTGCCTTGCGAAAGTATTCGCCCCCATTGAACTTTGCGACCTTTTGCCACATTTCAGGCTTCAAACATAAAGATATAAAACTGTATTTTTTTGTGAAGAATCAACAACAAGTGGGACACAATCATGAAGTGGAACGACATTTATTGGATATTTCAAACTTTAACAAATCAAAAACTGAAAAATTGGGCGTGCAAAATTATTCAGCCCCCTTAAGTTAATACTTTGTAGCGCCACCTTTTGCTGTGATTACAGCTGTAAGTCGCTTGGGGTATGTCTCTATCAGTTTTGCACATCGAGAGACTGAAATTCTTTCCCATTCCTCCTTGCAAAACAGCTCGAGCTCAGTGAGGTTGGATGGAGAGCATTTGTGAACAGCAGTTTTCAGTTCTTTCCACAGATTCTCGATTGGATTCAGGTCTGGACTTTGACTTGGCCATTCTAACACCTGGATATGTTTATTTTTGAACCATTCCATTGTAGAATTTGCTTTATGTTTTGGATCATTGTCTTGTTGGAAGACAAATCTCCGTCCCAGTCTCAGGTCTTTTGCAGACTCCATCAGGTTTTCTTCCAGAATGGTCCTGTATTTGGCTCCATCAATCTTCCCATCAATTTTAACCATCTTCCCTATCCCTGCTGAAGAAAAGCAGGCCCAAACCATGATACTGCCACCACCATGTTTGACAGTGGGGATGGTGTGTTCAGCTGTGTTGCTTTTACGCCAAACATAACGTTTTGCATCGTTGCCAAAAAGTTCAATTTTGGTTTCATCTGACCAGAGCACCTTCTTCCACATGTTTGGTGTGTCTCCCAGGTGGCTTGTGGCAAACTTTAAACTACACTTTTTATGGATATCTTTAAGAAATGGCTTTCTTGCCACTCTTCCATAAAGGCCAGATTTGTGCAATATACGACTGATTGTTGTCCTATGGACAGAGCCCCCTACCTCAGCTGTAGATCTCTGCAGTTCATCCAGAGTGATCCTGGGCCTCTTGGCTGCATCTCTGATCAGTCTTCTCCTTGTATGAGCTGAAAGTTTAGAGGGACGGCCAGGTCTTGGTAGATTTGCAGTGGTCTGATACTCCTTCCATTTCAATATTATCGCTTGCACAGTGCTCCTTGGGATGTTTAAAGCTTGGGAAATCTTTTTGTATCCAAATCCGGCTTTAAACTTCTTCACAACAGTATCTCGGACCTGCCTGGTGTGTTCCTTGTTCTTCATGATGCTCTCTGCGCTTTTAACGGACCTCTGAGACTATCACAGTGCAGGTGCATTTATACGGAGACTTGATTACACACAGGTGGATTGTATTTATCATCATTAGTCATTTAGGTCAACATTGGATCATTCAGAGATCCTCACTGAACTTCTGGAGAGAGTTTGCTGCACTGAAAGTAAAGGGGCTGAATAATTTTGCACCCCCAATTTGTCAGTTTTTGATTTGTTAAAAAAGTTTGAAATATCCAATAAATGTCATTCCACTTCATGATTGTGTCCCACTTGTTGTTGATTCTTCACAAAAAAATACAGTTTTATATCTTTATGTTTGAAGCCTGAAATGTGGCAAAAGGTCGCAAAGTTCAAGGGGGCCGAATACTTTCGCAAGGCACTGTGTAATGTAATAAATAAATAAATAAATAAATAAATAAATAAATAAATATATATACATACATACATACATACATATACACATATACACACATATACACACACATACACACACATACAGTACCACTCTCCAAATGCACTGTACGTGCCGGTATGAGAGGCCTCTCACCATCTTGCTGACTTTGTCCCTCAGCTTGTCTTCCTCCTGGAGCATGACGGTCATGTCCCTCTGCACAGCCGAGGCCAGGGCCACATCCATGGTGGTGTCCGCCTTGGACGCCATCTTGCAGACCATCTCGTCGTGGGAGAAGACACAGTACCTATTCAGCTGCCGATAGTGGTCCACACACATGCGGCCCATGGGCATCTGAGAAACAGCGGGAGGCTTTGGGTTAGAACTATACTCTACCATCGATTTAACACCATCAACAAGATCCATACACAGTGCTGGTTACATCAGTGATAACCACACTTGATCCAAAGAGCTACAGGGTATAAAGGCTTTTGTCCACTGCTCATTAGAAGCATCTTCCGGTTATTAAATTACTAGCTTCTGTATGGTATTTATGAGGGACTTCATGGCATCTTACCCAGTCCATGGTGCAAAAGTTGACAGCCTCAGCGAAGTTGAAGCCCTGGTTAAATCCACTATGGTAGGCTCTGGGGAAGGTGATGACAAACTCACCAGAGCACTGATTGGTGCGATAAATCTAGAGAAGAGTAGGTATGAAGTCATGGTTAGACCAATACCATAGCTACACACAATGTTATCTTTTTTCACTTACCCACCTGCCTTCATCACTGTATGTGTGTTGTTGGTGGGTGTGGTACTTACGGGGACGCCGTGGTTCATGAGTGTGTTGGGGTTCATGATGGTGACCAGCTGGTGCAGGAGGTCAGGCTGGGACTCAAACAGCTCGGGGGCCAGTTTCCTCATCACCCACTCCAGCTTCTCTGCAGCGTATCCCGGAACCCCGTACCACGTCTTGGGCTCTCCCCTGAGAACACAGATGCCATTGTCTCAAAAACACTGACGTTATCACTAAAGCTTGAGGTGTATTCTTGTGTGTTTAATACCACGTCAACCAATAAACTAACTCCAATAGTAAACAAGCATATGGGTTTCAAAAGATTCCTCAGAATAAAAGAAGCAGAGACTATTTGCTTAGACCTCTACACAATGCTTGATACCTAGGGCCAAGTTATCCCAGGTCCAGACACAAGGTCATATTATACCGATGGCTTGCGGGGCCTTAAGAGGACACCTGTCTGTACCAGTGCAAGTAGTTGATGGAGTAGCTCCAGTGGTCCTCAATGTGCCAGCAGAAGGAGGAGAAGCACATGCCCACGTAGAGCCAGGGTAACTTCATCCCACAGATGTCAGCCGTAATGTGAGTCAGCACCGAGGAGTCCATCACGGGCATGTTGTTCAGGTTCCAGCCACTGCTCAGGTAATCCTAAGCGCCAGAGAAAGGACAAGTTCAGGCTAGACTGAACTCAGGGTGACAGTCTAAGATACTGGGTCTGAGATGCTACTTTACTGGGAAGGGTTTCATCTGCATTAGAACTCCAATATCACCATAAATACTAGCAACAAGTTTTACCAGGGTCTCTGAGGGGCATAGATTTCTGGGAGGTTGTGATTATTAGCTACTAGCTAGCTAATGACTGTCTCAATTCTAGATCTAGAAAATATTGTGAGAAGTAGATTCTAAAGAAATGTATTATCTTTAGGTGACAAACTGCTCTCTAGATCGGAGATGATGTACTGTTGCAATGTTGTGGTAAAATAAACTTCATAATCCTCCCAATACCTAGCCTATGTTAACCTGTAAGAGAGCCTTTGTACCTCATCCTCAGGGGAGACTTGGAATCGTCCGCCTCTGATGGGGAAGCCACTCCCAAACTCCTTGGAGGCGATGTCTGCCCCATACTCCACAGTAACGTCCTCTTCGATTGTGCTGACCAAGCGCCAGAACTCCTTCTCCACTAGCTCTGTTGGAACCATCTGACAGACAGAGAAAGACACACCGTTACCTCAACTTCCGACTGAGCTCCATCTAATACAGTCAATATCAGGCTGGAGTTCAGAAGCACGCCATTTCAAACTTGTTAAATACAAATATTTTCCAGTTCTCCCTCTACTAAACACCACATATACTACCAAACTTACATGAACCGGCATGTTGAAATAGTCTGACTTGAAGGAGTCTGCCATGTCCCCAAAAGTGCGTAGAGAGTAGTCCCTGCCAGCCTGCTCGAAACCAAAGGCTACCTGAGGTTTGCAACACTCCTGTGGGGAAGACAAGAACGGGAAGTAAGCACTAATACAGCAAATGTCACCTTTAAATAAAAAATTAAAATTAAAAAACAGGAGAAGAATTCCATTGAGTAGCTACAGAAAATAACATACAGAAGAGCAGAATTTGAGCATGCTTTTGTCAAGCTGTGTGTTTGCCTTTACAGTGAAAACAATATTGGAGTTTCCATTTCCAGACTACTGCTACTGCAGTGTTCAACAGCTTCCCCAGTGGACGGGGTGTGTGGATTGTGTTGACAGAGTAGTATGGTAATTGGGTCTGGAAGAGAGAGGCTGTCTGTCACCTGAGCAAGGCACTTGGGACACCTCCAGTCTCCTTTGGGGACATCGTGGAGGGGCGGGATCAGACAGAAGGTGTGGTAGCTGTCGTCACAGCCGTCACACAGCAGCAGGCGGTCCTCTTCGCTCCCACTGCCACACACCAGACACATGTACTGGTCCACCTGAGACAGACAGACACAGCGACACATACACTTTTCAGCTAAAACATTGCAAAATGGCTGCCATAGATCAACCAGGTGGGTGGCTGGGATGAGTTACTTTTGAGAGAAACCGTGACCTGTATAAATGGTACCCATTATGGTTATTAAAATCATTACCATCATCATAGTAATAATGAAGAGGCAATTATCCATGATTAGCTAAAATACATTAGCATATATAAAGGTGCTTTACTCACTGTGGGGTCGTTTTTCTTAGTCAGCATGTTTTCTTTGTCACTTGTTATTGGCTCCTCATGCTCGGTGGCTTCCTGTTTCACCTGAACAGGTAACACTTTCACTGAAATACATTTATCACATTGTTAATGGAGGCCAAGGAATACAGTACGTACTAATAAACAACCCTGTTCTAATAAACACTGAACAAAAATAAATGCAACATGAAGTGTTTGTCCCATGTTTCATGAGCTGAAATAAATGATCCCAGAAATGTTCCATACGCACAAAAGGCTTATCTCATTCAAATTTTGTGCAGAAATTAATTTACATCCCTGTTAGTGAGTATTTCTCCTCTGCCAAGATATGCCACACCTGTCACGTGTATGGATTATCAAGAAGCTGTTTAAACAGCGTGATCATTACATCAGGCACACCTTGTGCTGGGAACAATAAAAGGGCACTCTAAAATGTGCAGTTGTATCACACAATGCCACAGAGGTCTCAAGTTAAGGGAGCTTGCAATTGGCAAACTGACTGCAGGAGTGTCCACCACAGCTGTTGCCAGAGAACTGAATGTTAATTTCTCTACCATAAGCCGCCTCCAACATCCTTTTAGAGAATTTGTCAGTACGTCCAACCGGCCTCACAGTCACAGACCACATGTATGGAGTTGTGTGAGCGAGCGGGACGCTGATGTCAATGTTGTGACCAGAGTGCTATGTGACCAGGGCAGGCATAAGTTATGGACAATGTACACCAAACAATTGCATTTTATTGATGGCAATTTGAATGCGCAGAGATACTGTGACAAGATCCTGAGGCCCAGTGTCGTGCCATTCATCTGCCTCCATCACCTCATGTCTCAGCATGATAATGCACAGCCCCATGTCGCAAGGATGTGTACATAGTTCCTGGAAACTGAAAATGTCCCAGTTCAGATATCTTCATACACCCAGTCATGTAAAATCCATAGATTAGGGCCTAATGAATTTATTCAGTTCTTTCACATTGCACTAAACTTTGCCAGAGGACAGAGCTTACCAGCCTGTGGCTCTGGCTTGGCTACGTAGGAGCCCATCCTCCTCCTCAGGTTGGGCCGGTTCTCACAGTCCTCCTCGGTCACCGTCTTCATACAGCCTTCCTGCCAGAGAGAAAGAGAAGAGGGGTCCATGCCATGTGGACCACGACAGGAATTTCAGAGATAGCAACATCCTTTTTATGAGCTCACAATTGCATACACACAAAAGATCTTTGGTTTGGTGTCCAGAAATACATGCAAAGCTGCACACCTCCGCTTGTCTGCATTGGGTCACTGGGCTTTTGTTTTACAGGGTGTTAGTCATCCATTGGCTCAGGAAGAGCTGTGTCTTATGAGGACCCGAGAACTATTGTGAGTTATAGTCAGGGTGAAATAAGGAAATACTGCTTCCCAGCAAAACAAATAGTGGGGGTATGCTGTACCAGTAAAACATATCACAATAATTAAAACAAAATGTCAACAAAGCTGTAGGCCATTACACCACTTTTTATTATTACCGCATGTCAGAGGCATGAAAAATGAGCGAATGTACTTATTGTAACTTATGGGGACCTAGAGGTAGAACTGTGACTTATGGAGACCCAGGAAGAGGCCCACCTCAGCTCTCATGCGCTTGGCTCTGCGGGCGATGCTGCAGGTCTCCAGGGGTTGAACAGACTGCCGCTGGGGAAGGTCATGGGGGATGTAGTCAGTGTCCTTCGTGTCGTTGGTCAGGGTGGGCTTCTGTAGGGGAGACATGGGGGAGTGAATGGGCATGTAGAGCTTTCCAGCACAAAGTCCCCATAAGATCATCAATGAGAAGTGTTTCACCAATCTCAAACTGATATGTTTGTCAGAAAATTATAAGAAAAGGACATAATGAGCTATATATATGTATATCTCTGTGCTCCGTTTAGTTAGTCTGCCTTTTTAACTAGTTTCAGAATGAGCTTTGCTACCTTCTTGTCACTCCTACTACCATTATGTTGTGACAAATTCCATTTGACAAAAACAAACCAGGCATCTATATACAACAGGGCCATTTGGTTGTTAAGGTGTCTAGTTGTCTGACATTGTAATGGAGTTGTTGAATACCATGGCTTGATTATAAACACAATCATCCAATACAAACATCCACCCACCACTACACACAGGCTTCAACTATTGATACTTGTTTTTGTCTTGCCAGATCAACACGTGGTCTGTTCATTCTGTTGACACCACTAACATGAGAAAGAGGAAGACAGGCAGCAACACTGTCGGTTGAGGTGGGGGATGGGAACACTGACGCTCTGCTCTCTGGTATATCAGGAGGACAGTGTTTAGCTCATTAACTTTGCTACAGGGAGTGTGGGGCGAGAGGGAGGAGGGAACAGGAGGTCAAGGCCAGCAGGCTGAGAGAGAGAGCGAGAGAGAGAGCGAGAGCGCGACATGCAGCACTGCAGAGAGGATGAGCTGCTGCTAACCACAAAACCCCAACCAGGGCCCCAAAGTACAATCAGGGAAGCTGCAAGAGACAACGGAGGTCTTGAATGAAAATAAACATGGAGACAAGAGGAAACCGGTACTACATTTTTTAAAAATGACCCAATGGGGAGGAGAGCACGCTATGAAAATGGTTGGTTTATTTTCAGGATTCCAGTCATACTTTTTAAACATCCCAGGCCTCATCTAGCCTATGACTTAATTTGTGATTTCTTCTTAGAGCAGGTATTTTATGGAAAATGGATCTTATATCAACAGCAAAAACATGGACAAATTAAATTGAGATTTACCTGCCATTTTGCTATGAACAATATCTACACCTTTGACGCAGCACAATCTTAGACAACTCAGAAAATTACACAATAGTAAACAGAGCAGAGGACCAAGACAAGGCTACCCATCGAGAGAGAACAACAAAGAGGATGAGAGGGAGGGGTGGAAGATGACTCTGCAGAGAGAGTACTGGGAGACACAGGAGAGCGGGCGAGAGAGTGAGAAAGAAAAGAGAGAATGTAGAATATACAAGGGTGGTGAGAGAAAGAGAGAGAGCGAAAGACCCATCTGACTCACCAGAAGGTTGGCTCCAGTCTGGAACAGGTTGTAGGGGTAAAGGATCCTCTCATAGTGGGAGCGCAGATGAGAGCCTATGGCCTTTCCTGGAGCAAAGCCCATCTTCAGGGCTATCTTAGACCAGCGTCTCTCTCTGCAAACCGCATCAAAACCCCCCTCATCGTTCACCAACTGGGAAAGGAGCATCCCAATTAATGACCTTGTTATTGTGTGGGTGTTCAGATTTGTCAACATAAGAAGCATATAGAACACACCATGCTTATATGAGTGTATAACACAAATGCACACTGGATCCTATCCAAGACTAGCTGGCCAGTTTCCTGCATCCAGGGTGTGCCAGAAGTTGTAGCTACATACCTTGTTGAGTTGGTATAGGTCCAGAATCTTTCTTTCCACATGAGGGATTTTCAGTGTGCACCCTTGTAGCTCCCAGAACTTTGCGATTTGATCCAGGAAGTTGAGCTTGACTCTGGTTTGAGCCTACTCAACATGAACAAACACACAATAAGAGATGGTACATTTTACACATTGCCAACATAAAACAAATAATATTGATCACAAATGGTGCATTACATGCCCTTATTAACATTGTTTATATAATAACATCCCCCGCTGTGCTACTTTTAATTGTAAATGATAGGACATTGACATTTTAACAAGCTCATCGGAGGGGGTCACAGTGACCTTTAACCTGATGTCATCAGCACTCTGGCTTCAATAGACACCCTGGTGCTGTGGGTTCTAAGCCTGCTGGAGCCACTGTTCTACTGACAACGTCACTTGATGCGCCAACGCAGCCTTCCGAATCACCTTCAATTAGGCTTAAAGCATTCGCAGATTACTCTACTTATTTGTACATTTTTTTATTTCTTTAGCACTTATGAAAGACTGGGATAATTAGAAAAATGTACAAAAGGCTAAATCCCCCCCAGAATATCTGTGGATCATCATTGTAAAAAGTAATCCACATATTTAATCAAAATAAAAACTTGGTTACGTACATATGCAGTCATTCATAATAAAAAAGGTAAGTAGATGATATTTTGACTCAGTATTGTAATGGCTATACCAGTTAAGTAGTGACATGAACGTACCTCCAACTCATTAAGTCTCTGGATACGGGGAGTGAAGTGCAGACTGTCCACGTCGCATGCAAACGGTGGCTGCCATCCCTGCAGGAGTAAAACAACACCATCTTGTCAAACTGACAAACCTTTTTCCTAGTTTATCTTCCATGTAGGAGAATCCTTATCAATTGAGCAACAGTCGGTGCTGAATTTGAATACATGTTTAAATATATTATTTACACTACAGTGTTTAGGAACAACCTTTCGAATTAGGACATGTAAACGGCATAAAAATAAAATACATTTAACAACAGCGTATTTGACCAGTGCTAGCACCAGCCGAGCAAGCCTCCCTCTTTAGCACGAGTGAAGTCAGTTCGATTTAATTTATTAGGATCCCCATTAGCGACAAGCTAGTCTAACATGCTAGCCACACCGCACTGCAAAATAAATGTACACAAAAGGTTATGAAACCACACTGCTCGCGAGTGTCTGCATAGCCAGGCACTTGGTTCTATTTGTGACGTTTGAAACGCTGCAAGTCCCACCGCTCCCATCTCCTCATTAGTTTAGGGGCATATACCCATGTGGGTGATTGAAAGATGAACTAAGGTCCACACTCCAGTCCAGTTGGTGGTGGTAATGCACCTTAAAGTTGGATGCCAACCATCATATAAAGTCCAAAAAAGAAGCCTGAAGGAGGAGAGATTACAAGAAACTAACTCTGTTTGACAATTAATCCAGAGATAAAAGGGTAGAGTTGAAGACCTTGTGCATTTCAGATAGGATATAAACATTGGGTTGCTATTTTAAGATAAATTAGCTACTAACAGCAAGCTAGCTAGCTAAATTACCATAAATGTTTAATACTTTTCGACCTGTCCCCAAATTAATATAGTTCATTTTGTAATTTCAAACTGTGTGTCCTGATCATGTCTGGTGTGGGTGGACAAAATAAACATGGTGCACGCAGACATGTGCACTATCTGACCAGCAATCATGCACATGTTGATTTTGTCCACCCACACGCAAATCAGGACACACAGGTTGAAATATCAAAACGAACTCTGAACCAACAATATTAATTTGGGGCAGGTCGAAGAGTATTGAACATTTATGGCAATAGCTAGCTAATTTGTCCTGGGATATAAACATTGGGTTGTTATTTTACCTAAAATGCACAAGGTCCTCTACTCCGACAATTAATCCACAGATAAAAGGGTTAACAGAGTTTCTTGTAATCTCTCCTTCAGGCTAATTTTTTTGACTTTATATGGCGTTTGCCATCCAACTTTAAGGTGCATTACCACCACTAACGGGTCTGGAGTGTGGACTTCGTTAACCCGCGCAAGCAGTGTGGGTGCAATGATTGAATAACATGCATGTGTGAATTCATTTGGCGACGCGAGCGGTGTGGTCAACATGCTGGGGTTTGATATAACAAATAAGACATTACAGACAAAATACTTAATGTTTTTAAATTAACACGTAGTGTTAATAGAACAATGCATGCGTCATAGAAGTAGTTTTCACAAACGTTAAATGTAACTCAGAATCAAATATGCATCTCAAAAATAACATGGTCGCTGTGGTAGAATGTTTATTTTAATTGCAGATTTTCTGCATTTATCAGAGTGCCATCAGGTAGCCTGATTTCAGACGTGTCCTTGTAAAAGGATTATTAGGGAAACCGTTCTTGAAATTCATGTAAATCTTTTAATCAAACTATAATATTAAATCTGACTATCCACAATAATCGCATTGTTGTGCGCATGTAACTGTACTCAATGTCAATAGACACGGGCACCCTGTCAATAGTTAGCATCACCTGAGTAGAGTTGGTGATTAACAACTATTTATAAATAGACCTACACATTTGAGAAACCATAGACTTAAATGCACCATGAAAGTCTTATTATGGCACTGGACCAGCAGTTAAAATACAGTATGATGCACATGAGACTTTCTTTAAAGTATTTTCTTTGATATGGGCCCTCTGAGTAGAGTTGGTATTTCCAGTCCTCTCATTTTCTATTAAAACAGTGGGTTCAGAGAGAGAGAGACTGTTCGACAAGCATCAACAGGAAACTCAGTGTGCACTAGTATAGCATCCTTACCTTTGGAGACTACACTGTGACCTTGCGTGGCATTTCAGAGTGCCAGCATGCCTATTTGAATGTGCATGATAACTCAGGAATAGAGAACAATATCATTTTAAATAGGCTACACAAGTGATAGAGAGGCTCTCAGACTATTTCACAGCAATTCTGTAAATTCAGCCCAAGCAACAGATGGGACAGAACCCTTTTTGGAAGAATCCATCCTAAAACCCAACTCCCTAAACAAGAGAACCCAACTGTCACTTCAAACTGAAACGTGAACCAGCTGGGGATGTGGATGAATCTAAGTGCCCTCCAGTCATAAAAAATTAGCTGGAAAAAAAATATGTATCCCATGGGGCCGGGGAAGAGGGGTGATGAGAGCACCATAAATTGTGCCTCCATAGCTTACCCTTTGACCCTGCACGCTCAGTCTGCAGTGCACGGCCCAGATGGGGACATGGTTTATGAAAACAGCTCTGGCTGCATTTCCATCAGCCCCTTTGTGGAGTAGTGGAGCTATGACAACAGGCAGGCCCACTGCATAAGCCCTCCCATTCCGTACAAACAATTTCAATCCTCTGAACAACAAACCAAATTCAGCCATCAGACTACCTACAGTAGGCACAGTTGTGATCTGGATCATATTTCAAAATATTAAATAATAATACAGAGTTGTAAGAACAAAACATTCAGATGACACGACTGCTGTGCAAGCGAGTCAATCGAGAGAGACTTTTTCCAAGGTAAATTAGGGCTGGGCGATTTTGCCAATATATCACAGTATAAAAATGTAATTGGACGTCATTTTGATTTGGAATAGTAACATTTCTAAATTTGCTTTATGAGAAGTGTGGAACCCTAGGGTGGCAACACATACTGTATATTCTATGGGATTTCAATGGGTCTTTATTCTGATTGTTTTATACTATTCAAATTATAATTATATTTTTTAACAATAAATAACGAATTGTCCATTTCTGCATTTTCGACAGTCATGGAATCATGGGATATAAAGAATGTTCTAATGCTCTAGTTAGAATACAATAGTGGGCACTTTGAATACAGTGTTTGTTATGAAAATGCCAGAGAGGAGTTTGTGTTTAAGGGACCCTGTAATCTTTAGCTACATTGAAATCAAAATGGATTTGTCACATGCTCCTAATACAACAGGTCTACTTCACCTTACAGTGAAGTAGACCTTACAGTGAAATGCTTACTTACAAGCCCCTAACCAACAATGCTTAAGAAGTTAAGAAGCCTCTTGGACATCGCGCTCCGGTACCGCTTGCCGTGCAGTAGCAGAGAGAACAGTATATGACTAGGGTGGCTGGAGTCTGACAATTTTTAGGGCCTTCCTCTGACACCGCCTAGTATAGAGGTCCTGGACGGCAGGAAGCTTGGCCCCAGTGATGTACTACCCTCTGTAGTGCCTTGCAAATCGGAGGCCCAGCAGTTGCCATACCTACTTCATGTAGCAAACATATTCTTGCTTTGCGTATTCTTCTTTGATTTAGAAGATAGGGTCGCACAAACATTCTGATGTAGATCTACACCATCACTGGTATTATCAGACTGTATAGCCAATTACATTTGAGGTAATATGTCTGGTCACCATAGCAGCACCCACCCGTAGCACGCGCTCCAGCAGGTATATTTCACTGGTCATCCCCAAAGCCAACTCCTCCTTTGGCCGCCTCTCCTTCCAGTTCTCTGCTGCCAATGACTGGGACGAAAATCACTGAAGCTGGAGTCTTATATCTCCCTAACTTTAAGCATCAGCTGTCAGAGCAGCTTACCGATCATAGCACCTGTACATGCCCATCTGTAAGTAGCCCACCCAACTACCTCATATTGTTCTTTATTTATTTTTTTGAACCTTTGCAGCCCAGTATCTCTACTTGCATATTTTTCTTCTGCACATCTATCACTCCAGTGTTTAATTGCTAAATTGTAATTATTTCACCACTATGGCCTATTTTTTGCCTTACCTCCCTAATCTTGCTACATTTGCACACACTGTATATATACTTCTCTATTGTGTTATTGACTGTACATTTGTTTATTCCATGCGTAACTCTGTTGTTTGTGTCGCACTGCTTTGCTTTATCTTGGCTAGGACGCTGTTGCAAATGAGAACTTGTTCTCAACTGGCCTACCTGGTTAAATAAAGGTGAAATAAAAATATATACATAAACATTTGCTCTGACTCAGTACATTAGCAATTAGCAGCTAACAACATTTAGGCCCAACTTGCTAAGAAAAAAAGACTAGCTGTTTGCAGATGTAAGAAACAGACTAATAGTGTAATTATAGAACAGATTTATATTAAGACGCAAAGTGAAAACAACATTGTTGACTGTACAGAGTGGGACAAATGGGTTTATATAATACAGCACAAATGGTGGGGACTAAACAATGTGCTGGTAAACAATGTTAATGCATAAACAGGTTGCCTTGGTTTCTCAAAGTTTACATTTAGGTTATTGTAGGTGTACAACATTGTTGTTGCATAGTATTTTAGTAATTGATTGTCAATGAGAATATTTTGATATTACACCAGTGGTATGAGGGAGTCCCGATTATGTGATCTAATAAAACAATCAACTCAATTAGGCTATAAACTGACTAATAGGTCTACAAAGTGCAACTACAGTATTAACAAATAGGTTTAACTACTTATGTAAAGTGTTACTCAAATTGTTATGTTTAATCAACTACTATCAACTCTTGTAGTAATATGTTTTATTGCAAACGACAGCAATAATGCATGCATACCCCAGTAAAAAAAAAGTTAATACCATAGGCTACATAGAGGAATTTGTTATGATAACGAATGTTCAGAGGCCAGCCCTTCAAGAACCATTGAGTTACCATTAGAAAAAGGGTCAAATTACTCACAGATGAATCAACAAATATCCCTAGCAAAATCTGATTAATAATTTGGTGAGTGGTTATATTTGTCCGTTCTCACACATGTACAAATGTGTATTATAAACTGGGTGGTTCGAGCCCTGAATGGTGATTGGCTGACAGTTGTGGTATATCAGACCGTATACCACAGGTATGACAAAACATTTATTTTTACTGCTAATTACGATGATAACCAGTTAATAACAGCAATAAGGCACCTCGGGGTTTGTGACATATGGCCAATTGACCACGGCTAAAGGCGGCCTTGCATCATGCCTAAGAACAGCCCTTTGCCATGGTATATTGGCAATATACCACAGCCCCTCAGGCTTTATTGCTTAATTATACATGTGTAAAATAGAAAATGTGTTTTTGCATATCCCAACTCCGAGACACCCTTGGAGAGTGAGGTCACCACCGGGGTCAGACATTATCAAAAGGCGACCATGGAGTAATTAGGGTTAAATGCCTTGCTCAAGGGCACATCGACAGATTTTTCACACTAGCAACCTTTAGATTACAGGATCAACGCTGTTACCGCTAGGCTACTTGCCACCGATTATTATGTAACAGTGTTGAACTGTTAAACTCACTTGGTTTGCACACACAATCCAGCTTTTAAAACACACCCACTACCACAAAGACAACATGGATGGCATTACTAAGGTAGAAGACAGGCCTACAACATCAATATAGACAGGCCTCTAAATCAGCCCCACTACCAGTTATCAAATAATCTAGATTGCCGTGTGACGGTTACGTGCATCATGACAATCTAGCATCAAAACATTGTGAGGTCAATACAAGTCGATATAAAAAGCAGTATGGAAGGATATTTTATAAATATCTTCCAATTTCACAGTAGAACATTTTATTGATAAACTGGAAGGCATTAAAGTGACTTGGTAAAACGTATTTATTTCCCTGTCATTTCACAATGTACAACTCCCAGGAAGAGAAAGGTTAAGCAACCTTTTCACCCATCCATTTGACCAATAGCTTCTAAAGATCCCTTCACATACAATGTAACGTACTCTCTGGAACATAGGCGATACTTTATTAGAATTTTGTCGCGCGTCTGTTCGCACATAGATCACTGGGCGCGTGCGTATACATGCACACACATAATATACACACAGAGGCACACATACACAGAAGAAGCTGGCAATTCAACTCAAGCCGCCATGTTGAAAATCTGTCTAAAAAGATAAGTAAACGACTAAAAATGTCACCAACAACCTTTAGAAAATGTTTAAGCAGGAGTTTGAAATTCTACCCTGATTAAAGACACTCACCTTTGGCGGTCGGACCTTGCAGATGCCCGTTTTCTCTGCAATAGGCCGTATTTTGTTGATATACGCAAATGGGTCGGCAAATTCCTCCCAACTGGGCTCAAAAACAGGACACTCTGGTGGAGCAATGAACTCGTTGGTCCGAAGCTGGGTCATCGTTGCATCTTCGTTCTAAATAGCTGCGAGTTGCACGTATTAAAGTTCAATGAAAGCTGTCTTTGAAGAACTGCACCCTTTAACTCGGTCAATTAAGAACATCACCACTCACTCATTGAAGTCTCACTCGCATTATCTGGTCGGGGAACAGCACCTACTTCCGCTTAAAAAAGTAGAGAACCCCCCCCCACACACACACAGACTAGCTACAAAACATTCGAAATTTGTTTTTTATTTTTTTATAAATAACTAACCACGGTAGCTTCAATTGTGGCATGCCATTTTGGGAGTTTAAATACAAAAAGGTCGCATTATCAATGCACTAAATGACTAGAATGTACTTATAGCAACCAAAATCTCAACTGATTGTTGCAAATAAGAAACAAATGGTCAGTAAACAATAAAAACAAAAAAATACACGTAATGAAAATACGGTGTACACAACCTACCGTTTGTAATTTAATTGGTCCGACCAAGAAAATAATTGTCATTTATATAGTTAATAAAAACGTATAAATAGGCAAATCAAATATTTTTATTCTTCTTTCTTCAGTTTATAGTACACAAATGTATATGCTACCTTTTGAGTTATGCACTCTAGTGGCAGTGAAAAAGATGAGCGCATTCATACTAAATCCTTGTGGTGACCGGGACTTGTTTATTAAATGGACTCGGTGGGCTCGTTGATTGGGTGGCATTCCTTGAATTCTGGTGGCAGTAGGTTGCGGAGACGAGGGCCAGAGATACACTGAGTGTACAAAACATAAAAACACCCGTTCTTTCCATGCTGCTGACTGGGTGATGGCTATTATGCCTTACTGGGTGATAGCTATTATGCCTTATTGGTGTCACTTGTTAAACCCACTTCAATAAGTGTAGGTGAAGGGGAGACAGGTTAAATAAGGATTGTGTACCTGCATCATTCAGAGGGTGAAAGGGCAGGACAAAATATGTAAGTGCCTTTGAACAGGATATGGTAGGTGCCAGGCGCACTGGTTTGAGTATGTCAAGAACTGCAGCGCTACTGAGTTTCATGCTCAACAGTTTCCTGTGTGTCTCAAGAAGGGTCCACCACCCAAAGGACATCCAGCCAACAGCAGGCCACCGGTTGAAAATGGGTCATTGATGAAAAACGATAAAGGAGACTGACATGAATTGTGCAGAGCAACTGACAGGCTACAGTTAGTCAACTGACAGTCCAGGACAACATTGGTGACCAAAGACCCATAAAAGAATGCACAACTAGTCGTACCTTGACACGAATAACGTATGGCAGCCAACGACCTTACGGAGTTCCACTTCTTAGAGGAAAAAAACTAGAAACTGCAGTTGCAGTGGGCTAAGAAACAATAACACTGGATACTTTAGAATTGGAAAAACATTGCCTGGTCTGATGAATCATGGTTGGTGCGGTTACACGCTGATGGGAAGATTAGGGTATGGAGAAAATTACATGAGTACAACTGCTCTTAAATGCTAGTAAAACAAAATGCATGCTCTTCAACCGATCGCTGCCCGCACCAGCGCGCCCAACTAGCATCACTACTCTGGGCGGTTCTGACTTAGAATATGTGGACAACCACAAATACCTAAGTGTCTGGCTAGACTGTAAACTCTCCTTCCAGACTCATATTGAGCATCTCCAATCCAAAATTAAACCTAGAATCGGCTTTCTATTTCACAACAGAGCCTCCTTCACACATGCTGCCAAACACACCCTTGTAAAACTGACTATCCTACCAATCCTTGACTTCGGTGATGCAATATACAAAATAGCCTCCAACACTCTACTCAGCAAATTGGATGCAGTCTATCTATCAAGTGCCATCTGTTTTGTCACCAAAGCCCCATATTCTACCCTCCACTGCAACCTGTATGCTCATTGGCTGGCCCTCGCTTCATATTCGTCGCCAAACCCACAGGCTCCAGGTCATCTATAAGTCTTTGCTAGGTAAAGCCCCACCTTATCTCAGCTCACTGGTCACCAGAGCAACACCCACCCGTAGCACACGCTCCAGCAGGTACAGTGGGGCAAAAAAATATTTAGTCAGCCACCAATTGTGCAAGTTCTCCCACTTAAAAAGATGAAAGAGGCCTGTAATTTTCATCATAGGTACACTTCAACTATGACAGACAAAATGAGAAGAAAAAAAATCCAGAAAATCACATTGTAGGATTTTAATGAATTTATTTGCAAATTATGGTGGAAAATAAGTATTTGGTCAATAACAAAAGTTTATCTCAATACTTTGTTATATACCCTTTGTTGGCAATGACAGAGGTCAAACGTTTTCTGTAAGTCTTCACACGCTGTTGCTGGTATTTTGGCCCATTCCTCCATGCAGATTTTCTCTAGAGCAGTGATGTTTTGGGGCTGTTGCTGGGCAACATGGACTTTCAACTCCCTCCAAAGATTTTCTATGGGGTTGAGAGCTGGAGACTGGCTAGGCCACTCCAGGACCTTGAAATGCTTCTTACGAAGCCAGTCCTTCGTTGCCTGGGAGGTGTGTTTGGGATCATTGTCATGCTGAAAGACCCAGTCACGTTTCATCTTCAATGCCCTTGCTGATGGTAGGCTTTGTTACTTTGGTCCCAGCTCTCTGCAGGTCATTCACTAGGTCCCCCCGTGTGGTCCTGGGATTTTTGCTCACCGCTCTTGTGATCATTTTGACCCCACGGGATGAGATCTTGCGTGGAGCCACAGATCGAGGGAGATTATCAGTGGTCTTGTATGTCTTCCATTTCCTAATAATTGCTCCCACAGTTGATTTCTTCAAAACAAGCTGCTTACCTATTGCAGATTCAGTCTTCCCAGCCTAGTGCAGGTCTACAATTTTGTTTCTGGTGTCCTTTGACAGCTCTTTGGTCTTGGCCATAGTGGAGTTTGGAGTGTGACTGTTTGAGGTTGTGGACAGGTGACTTTTATACTGATAACAAGTTCAAACAGGTGCCAGTAATACAGGTAACGAGTGGAGGACAGAGGAGCCTATTAAAGAAGAAATTACAGGTCTGTGAGAGCCAGAAATCTTGCTTGTTTGTAGGTGACCAAATACTTATTTTCCACCATAATTTGCAAATAAATTCATTAAAAAATCCTACAATGTGAATTTCTGGATTTTTTTCTTCTCATTTTGTCTGTCATAGTTAAAGTGTACCTATCATGAAAATGCTTTGTGGTGTAGTGTCTTCATGGCACACATTGGGTCCCTTGATAAACAATGACCCGGACGACACTGGGCCAATTGAGCGCCATCCTATGGGACTCCCAATCACAGCTGGTTGTGATACAGCCTAGAATCGAACCAGGGTCTGTAGTGACGCCTCTAGCACTGAGATGCAGTGTGTTAGACCGCTGTGCCACTCGACAGGTTACCTGAACATCATTGCCAATCATCAGGTGCATCCCTTAATGGCAAGTGTATCTATCTGCAAATAGATTTTTTTCAACAAGATAATGCCCCATGCCGCACGGCTAGGATTGTCCAGGAATGATTCCACAAACATGACAGTAAATTAATCTTACTTCAGTGGCCTGCCCAATAACAACATCTCAATCCGATTGAGCATCTGTGGGATGATGGAAAAAGCGAGTCGGAGTGGAGATCCACTACCAGCCAACTGTCAGAAGCATTAGATTCAACATGGGCCAGCATCCCTGTGGCACACTTCCCACACCTTGTAGAGTCCATGCCCCGACAAATTGAGGCTGGTCTCAGGGCAAAAGAGTGTGCAATTCAATATTAGGAAGGACTATGTACAGGGGTACCAGTAACCCCCTGTATATAGTCTCGCTATTTTTTTATTTTTGTATTTTATTTCACCTTTATTTAACCAGGTAGGCAAGTTGAGAACAAGTTCTCATTTACAATTGCGACCTGGCCAAGATAAAGCAAAGCAGTTCGACAGATACAACAACACAGAGTTACACATGGAGTAAAACAAACATACAGTCAATAATACAGTATAAACAAGTCTATATACGATGTGAGCAAATGAGGTGAGAAGGGAGGTAAAGGCAAAAAGGTCATGGTGGCAAAGTAAATACAATATAGCAAGTAAAACACTGGAATGGTAGATTTGCAATGGAAGAATGTGCAAAGTAGAAATAAAAATAATGCGGTGCAAAGGAGCAAAATAAATAAATTAATTAATTACAGTAGGGAAAGAGGTAGTTGTTTGGGCTAAATTATAGGTGGGCTATGTACAGGTGCAGTAATCTGTGAGCGGAAGGAGAGTTGTATGGCATTGAAGCTTGCCTGGAGGGTTGTTAACACAGTGTCCAAAGAAGGGCCAGAATTATACAGAATGGTGTCGTCTGCGTAGAGGTGGATCAGAGACTCACCAGCAGCAAGAGCGACCTCATTGATGTATACAGAGAAGAGAGTCGGTCCAAGAATTGAACCCTGTGGCACCCCCATAGAGACTGCCAGAGGTCCGGACAGCAGACCCTCCGATTTGACACACTGAACTCTATCAGAGAAGTAGTTGGTGAACCAGGCGAGGCAATCATTTGAGAAACCAAGGCTGTCAGGTCTGCCGATGAGGATGTGGTGATTGACAGAGTTGAAAGCCTTGGCCAGATCAATGAATACGGCTGCACAGTAATGTTTCTTATCGATGGCGGTTAAGATATCGTTTAGGACCTTGAGCGTGCCTGAGGTGCACCCATGACCAGCTCTGAAACCAGATTGCATAGCAGAGAAGGTATGGTGAGATTCGAAATGGTCGGTAATCTGTTTGTTGACTTGGCTTTCGAAGACCTTAGAAAGGCATGGTAGGATAGATATAGGTCTGTAGCAGTTTGGGCCAAGAGTGTCCCCCCCTTTGAAGAGGGGGATGACCGCAGCTGCTTTCCAATCTTTGGGAATCTCAGAAAGAGAGGTTGAACAGGCTAGTAATAGGGGTGGCAACAATTTCGGCAGATAATTTTTAGAAAGAAAGGGTCCAGATTGTCTAGCCCGGCTGATTTGTAGGGGTCCAGATTTTGCAGCTCTTTCAGAACATCAGCTGAACGGATTTGGGAGAAGGAGAAATGGGGAAGGCTTGGGCTTATTGTTATTTTACTGCTGCTCTTTAGTTACTTGTTACTTTTATTTCTTATTCGTATTTATTTTTTAAACTGCATTGTTGGTTAAGGGCTTATAAGTAAGCATTTCACTGTAAGGGCTACACTTGTTGTATTCGGCGCATGTGACTAGTAAAATGTTATCATAATTAGAGGTCGACCGATTAATCAGGGCCGATTTCAAGTTTTCATAACAATCGGAAATCGGTATTTTTGGGAGCCACACAAGCATCTAAGCGGTGGTAGGTAGAAGCAGGCGCGTAAACATTCATTCAAATAGCACTTTCGTGCGTTTTGCCAGCAGCTCTTCGTTGTGCGTCAAGCATTGCGCTGTTTATGACTTCAAGCCTATCAACTCCCGAGATGAGGCTGGTGTAACCGAAGTGAAATGGCTGTCTAGTTAGCATGCGCTACTCGCTCTGAGCCTTGGGGTGGTTGTTTCCCTTGCTCTGCATGGGTAACGCTGCTTAGATGTGGTGGCTGTTGTCGTTGTGTTGCTGGTTCGAGCCCAGGGAGGAGCGAGGAGAGGGACGGAAGCTATACTGTTACACTGGCAATACTAAAATGACTATAAGAACATCCAATAGTCAACGGTTAATTAAATACAAATGGTATAGAGGGAAAACGCGGTACAGCAGGTATATCTCACTGGTCACCCCCAAAGCCAATTCCTCCTTTGGTCGTCTTTCCTTACCGTTCTCTGCTGCCCATGACTGGAACGAATTGCAAAAATCTCTGAAGCTGGAGACTCACATCTCCCTCACTAGCTTTAAGCACCAGCTGTCCGAGCAGCTTACAGATCACTGCACCTGTACATAGCCCATCTGTAAACAGCCCATCTATCTACCTACCTCATCTCCCTACTGGTATTTATTTATTTTGCTCCTTTGCACCCCAGTATCTCTACCTGCACATTCATCTTCTGCCGATCTACCATTCCAGTGTTTAATTGCTATATTGTAATTACTTCGCCACCATGGCCTATTTATTTCCTTAACTTACCTCATTTGCATTCACTGTATATAGACTTTTTGTTTTCTTTTGTTCTACTGTATTATTGACTGTATGTTTTGTTTATTCCATGTGTAACTCTGTGTTGTTGTACGTGTCGAATTGCTACGCTTTATCTTGGCCAGGTCGCAGTTGCAAATGAGAACTTGTTCTCAACTAGCCTACCTGGTTAAATAAAGGTAAAAGTTAAAAAATAAATACAAATAGTCCTATAATTCCTATAATAACTACAACCTAAAACTTCTTACCTGGGAATATTGAAAACTCATGTTAAAAGGAACCACCAGCTTTCATATGTTCTCAGGTTCTGAGCAAGGAACTGAAACGTTAGCTTTCTTACATAGCACATATTGCACTTTTACTTTCTTCTCCAACACTTTGTTTTTGCATTATTTAAACCAAATTGAACATGTTTCATTATTTACATGAGGCTAAATGTATTTTATTTATGTATTATATTAAGTTAAAAGAAGTGTTCATTCAGTATTGTTGTAATTGTCATTATTACAAATACATATATATATATATATATATATATATTTTTTAAGTATATATTAATATATGAAAAAAAATGTTTAAATCGGCCGATTAATCGGTATCGTCTTTTTTGGTCCTCCAATAATCGGTCTCGGCGTTGAAAAATCATAATCGGTCGACCTCTAATCCTAATGTTTTGTGCACTCAGTGTACATGTAAAACTGGCAAGCTATGCAATAAATAAAAACAATAGGCTACTTGAACCAATAGTGAACACATGATTAAGTTAGATAAATCTGTCCCGAAACGACTGTCCAATGAATGTATAATAAAAATCATTAATCCCAAATATGTCCATCAACCACAGGGGGTTTTGCGCTACCAGTACTGACTTCCTATTTCCCATACAATTACGTCAATGAGGGTGTACTCTATCCTTGAACTCACAAACTGGTCAAAAAGCACAGAACTGAGTGATACGTTTTATTTTAATGAGTTAAGAACGGTTTAGAAGAGCATCAACAATGCTTGGGTGCAGAGCAAGAGAAGTGAAATGCATGATCATTAGGTCACATAGTCAAGCCAAGAGTAATTCAGTCCTTAATGCAGATGAAACTGAATAAATGCCGGAACATGATGAGCATGTACTGTAGAGATCTACTGGAGTTAGCTGGCAATAGAAGAGCCAAACAAGGCAGCAGAGAGCAGCCTTCAAAGCCAATGTGGTATATCAACAGACAGAACACTTGAAGGGAAATGTATCAGCAACAAATGCCTAGAGCACACTCATCAAATACAACCACTCCCATTATTCAACATGCAAGGTGAAGGGTGTGCCAAGTGGATAAGCACACTAACTGGTTAAAATGCTGCACATAATTTCATATTACCATCTGCAATAAGTATTAGTAGTAATATTTCAGAAGTAGAAAGTAATAATTCAGCCTATACAAACAATTAAATTCAACTGAGGCTGTAGGGTTAGCCTCAGACCAAAGCATAACACCAGAATATTGATTGAATATTAGATTGAATAACCATTTTAAAGACAGATGTGTGTCCAGAGAACCACATCAATACCATTGTTATCAGTAGAGAACAAAAGGGATAGAAGTGAAAGCTTGGCCTTGCTGAACTAAGGAGTCATAACACAGAGACAGCATCCAGCACCAGCCAGAAGGGGAAAGAGTTACGGACAAGACAGACCAACACCAATGTCGCCTATCCCAGCGGGAGACCAGTCTATTGCCTCTGACCACAGAACATTGGCCGTCATTTTCTGTTAATTTCCCAACGATTCTACATGTTGAATCGACACTGTCCGCCGACACCCAGAAGATAATCTACTGCGCATGGCCAACATTCGTGTTGGTCTGTCTTGTCCTTCAGTTCCAAATTGTACACCCTTCTCATGTTTCCTCAGTTTCTCACTATGGACCACACTAGGCATGATTGACTCTTTCCAATGCAACATAGAAGCTCTTTTTGTCATCCAGGCAGTGCCAGCCAATGGGTCCAATCTCACAGTCTGCACAAATTAGGTACTTGATTCTCCCCACGTCCTTGGTGAAGCCCACATTCTCAAAGGTGTACATATCATCGACTAACCAGTGGGCAGTCAGTTTGTCCCCATCCACGGATCCCTCTGATTGGGTGATAGTGGTCTTCTTCCTCATTGCGGGAAGGAACAGCTGGTGCATATTGGGGAGGAAATAAAAGACAAGATTCATCATGTCAATGAGCCTTAATATGAATAGATTAACAGAAGTGATATTCCACTCCCTGACATTTAGTCAAATCATGGCATTGCAAATTGCACATAGTATGCACAATATAATTTCGTTCATTGGGGGGTGGTTAGACATTGCACTATTCTGAGTGTTCATTCGGATAGGAACATACTTCACTTATTAATGAAATAACTTGTAATTTTAGGTAATTTATATTTTGGGGTTACTCCTGTCTGAGGTGAACCTTACCTCCTTCTCTGCAATCACCGCCACCCCTGGGCAGAGGACCTTCGATCCACAACGTTGGCACAAAACTGATTTGATATTCTTTCCATCCTCTGACACCAGCGTAGACCGGTCGGCGCATCCTTCAGAGGGAGAGCACTGTTCGTGGTTGTCCATGTTAAACGCGAATAGAAGGCAACTTATGTGACTATAGTACACTATAAAGCTAATGCTAAGATCGTTAGCTATATTCTAACTACTGCTCTATATATTTTTTTGCAACTATTCGTCTAGCTTGCCTTACCAGCAAACAGTACCCAACTAGCTAGCTAATATCGGCTAATGCGAACTTCATTGGGCTTAATGCTGTACATTGGGCTTAACAACCATAAGTAATAATGGCTAGAGTACGCCTAAAGTACTACCAAACGGTAGTACAAATAATGTAACTAAATTGTATTTAAAACACTCGGCTATATCAAACAACAAGCATTGCTGGACAGTGTGCACCCGCTGAAACTTCCGTTCGGAAACCACATCGTTAAATTATAACGTTCCTCCGTCGTGTAAGACGTTAAAATAACTGCTGCTTTATTGTTCTTTATCTAGAGATAAAACAAATTCAATAATGTAATTTCATCTAAACACTAAGATAATATTTTAGGGAAACAATAAGTCTACTATAGCTCAAATATGGTTCAAACAATTGTATTGTATTTACTTTGGATAAGATCAAAACAGACAGACCCTTGTGACAGTAATAATCATATCCACACAGTTGACCAATTCGTTAGAGTGAGGTCAACAATATATAAGATGCCAGAATGTGGCTGATACTGCAATAAATCGTTCGTTAGTGTTCCCACACGGCCATATCTCCATACTAAAGCGCTTGTTTACGGAAGACAGACAGGTCCCGTGCGAGAGAGGCAGGTTGAGGTTTCCAAGGTTAGAGTAGTGCAAACGTTTTCATATGGTGAGGCGGTGAAGAATGTAGAGGATGAAGGGGGGGAATCCTGAGAAGAGTGGTGTGAGTAGTAGATCTGTACCAGTACAGTACAGAGGCCAACAAATTATATATGTTTCAGTAAGATTTGATTTTTAGCATTTATAGCAATGGTTATCAACTGTACTTTAGGGATGGACATTTAGTCGCAGAAAATGGAGGTTGTGGTGGCAGCTGCAGAGAGGTATTTGCGAGACTTACAGGGAGTTACAGGGTGTTAAGTGGTGGTGTCTCATCCTTTCAGGTTGTTGGCCTGAAGTAGGACTAAATAGATTTAAATAGTGGAGTAGGGTGATGTTATTTTTTTGTTACTTTATTTTTTTGTGAGTGTTGTGTTAGATGGTATTTGTTTATTTATTTTTTCAAGCAAATTATAAGGGAGTTGTACTCCAGTCTAGTAGGTGGCGGGTAATGCAACATTTATTGGATGCCAATTGTTGTTAAACCTCATTGAAGAAAAAAAAGATACAGAAGCAAGGACCTATACCCAAAGAGGATGGATATACTGACCAGATACACTACATGACCAAAAGAATGTGGACACATTATTGTCGAAAATCTCTTTCCAAAAGCATGGACATTGATATGGAGTTGGTCCCCCCTTTGCTACTAAAACAGCCTCCACTCTTCTGGGAAGGCTTTCCACTGGAAGTTGGAACATTGCTGCAAGGACTTGCTTCCATTCAGCCACAAGAGCTTTAGTGAGGTCGGGCACTGATGTTGGGCGATTAGGCCCGGCTCGCAGGCGGCGTTCCAATTCATCCCAAAGGGGTTGAGGTCAGGGCTCTGTGCAGGCCAGTCAAGTTCTTCCACACTGATCTCAACAAACCATTTCTGTATGTGTAACAGTATAGCTTCCGTGCCACTCCTCGCCCCGAACCAGGGACCATTTGCACACATTGACAACAGCCACGCTCGAAGCATCGTTACCCATCGCTCCACAAAAGCCATTGCAGAGCAAGGGGAACAACTACTTCAAGGTCTCCGAGCAAGTGACGTCACCGATTGAAACGCTATTAGCGCCCACCCCACTAACTAGCTAGCCATTTCACATCAGTTACATATGGACTTCGCTTTGTGCACGTCAGAGGAAAGTGCCAGTAGCCTGATTCATCACTCCACTCCAGAAAATGCGCTTCCGCTGCTCCATAGTCCAATGGTGGCGAGCTTTACACCACTCCGGCCGACTCTTTCCATGGCTACTCTGCCATGGAAACCCATTTCATGAAGCTTGCAGTTTGGAACTCGGAAGTGAGCGTTGCAACCGGGGGTAGACATTTTTTTTATGCTCTACTCAGCTCTCCCATTCTGTGAGCTTTTGTGGCCTTCCAATTCGCGGCTGAGCAGTTGTTGCTCCAAGATGTTTTCACTTCACAGTAACAGCACTTATAGTTGACCGGGGAAGCTCTAACAGGGCAGAAATTTGACGAATTGACTTGTTGGTAAGGTGGCATCCTTTGATGGTGCCACATTGAAAGTTACTGAGCTGAGCACTTCAGTAATGCCATTCTACTGTCAAGGTTTGTCTATGCAGATTGCATGGCGGTGTGCTCGATTTTATACACCTGTCAGCAGTGGGTGTGGCTGAAATAACCAAATCCACTAATTTGAAGGTGTGTCCACATACTTTTGTGTATATATAGTGTACATGTCTCTCCGCCCTAACAATTGTCGTTGTCCACAAAGTGGCACCGCGGCTGTCTAGCTCCCGCCTATCCTTTCTTTGGATTGGTGGATACATCACATCATTGTAATCCTATTTTGAATATTCCATGAGGGTTGTTGACGTCAACCGCCTGTATTCAATGGAGAGAGATGCTATGCGAGTAGCCTCATGTCATGAATATGCATAGACATCTCGAGACTCCGATATATATAATTTTTTCTCTAAGTCGCAAGGTTGTCAAGTGTCTTGCTTATATCAGTACACCCGAAACAATTTAAACAATTGCGAAACTTATTTTAGATCGAATAAACCTCACGTAGCAAATAAGACATTCATTTCCTTTCTTGAGGCTACATGTCAACCGCATGAAAATACATGTGATCAAAGGTCATGAAGTTTTGACTGCAAGTTTCTGCAGTTACTTTTCACCAACTTCTCACCAACTTCATCCTGCAGTTATACACACACACACACACACTACCATTCAAAAGTTTGGGGTACCTCAGAAATGTCCTTGTTTTCCATGAAAACATACATGAAATTAGTTGCAAAATGAATAGGAAATACAGTCAAGACGTTGACAAGGTTATAAATATTGATTTTTAATTGAAATAATAGTGCCCTTCAAACAATGCTTTTGTCAAAGAATTCTCAATTTTCAGCAATTACAGCCTTCGTCTGTCAACACTTTTTTCCATTCTTCCATTGTCCAGTGTCTTCGTTCTTTTGCCTATCTTAATATTTTCTTTTTATTGGACAGTCTGATATATGGCTTTTTCGTTGCAACTCTGCCTAGAAGGCCAGCATCCCGGAGTCTCCTCTTTACTGTTGACGTTGAGACTTGTTTTGTGGGTAATATTTAATGAAGCTGCCAGTTGAGGACTTGTGAGGCGTCTGTTTCTCAAACTAGATACTCTAATGTACTTGTCCTCTTGCTCAGTTGTGCACCGGGGCCTCCCACTCCTCTTTATATTCTGGTTAGAGCCAGCTGTTCTGTGAAGGGAGTAGTACACAGCGTTGTACGAGCTCTTCAGTTTCTTGCCAATTTCTCTCATGGAATAGCATTCATTTCTCAGAACTAGAATAGATTGTCAAGATTCAGAAGAAAGTGCTTTGTTTCTGGCCATTTTGAGCCTAGAATCAAACCCACAAATGCTGATGCTCCAGATACTCAACTTGTCTAAAGAAGGCCAGTTTTATTGCTTCTATAATCAGCACAAACAGTTTTCAGCTGTGCTAACATCATTGCAAAAGGGTTTTCTAATCATCAATTAGCATTTTAAAATGAAAAAGAAAAAAAAAAATATATATATATATAGTTCTGTCACAGAGTGGCAGCTCCATTGAGGCAATCTCCATGTTGAAGTAGTCAATTTTCTTCATCATGATTGGCTGATCCCTCCTGATGAACCGGTTGGACATGACTCCAACCAGGTCATCAGGAAGGATCAGCCAGAGATTTGTATAACTAACCCAAGATAGACCGGAGCCTGTCGTTTCCAATGAGAGCAAATTAATCATAGAGGGAAGAACAAGCAAAAAGGTGGGCAGAGACAAGCTTGAGCTAGTGAGATCCTATTGTTACCAATTCTAGTTTTGGAAACAGAATACTGATCAAATGTTTAATGAGAAAATTTGCAGAATGTCAGCCAAAATCCATCTCATTACCATATTTGGTAGTGAGTGGAAAGGCCAGCCAGATGCTTCACATTTATACTTCCAGTGAAATATCTGGCTCATTGTTCTGTGGTTGAACCTCCCTTGACTTCACTCCTCAAATGTCGTCAGTCGGTTGCTTTAGCCTTACCACTCAAACGTCCCCAATGCCTTTTGTTCTCAGAAAGCAAATTCTATGGATGAGATTGTAACTATCAAAAATCCTGTTAAACTGGATGGGCCATATGTCAAGGGTGTGCCTTTCCAAATCATGTCCAATCAATTACATTTACCACAGGTGGATTCCAATTAAGTTGTAGAAACATCAAGAACAATCAATGGGAACAGGATGCACCTGAGCTCAATTTTGTCTCATAGCAAAGGGTCTGAATACTTGTGTAAGTATGGTGTTTTTTATTTTGAATACTTTTCAAAAAAACCTGTTTTTGCTTTGTCATTATGGGGTGTGTGTAGAGGGGAAAAACAATTGAATCCATTTCAGAATAAAGTTGTAACGTAACAATGTTGAAAACGTCAAGGGGTCCGAATACTTTCCGAATGTACTGGAGTAAGAGGGATTCAATTATATGCAACACCCCTGATAAATTATGACTAGTATAGATGTGGACAGACATGAGGCATTAATAAGGTCAGTCTATTAACACGCCAAAGAAATGTACTACATTGAAGCAGCATTAGTAACTCAAATGGCTAAACAAATATTGAAAACAATGTTCATGTATGTGAAAAGTAGTGCAATATCACGATATCAGACAGAAAATGCATGACTCAGTTTGGTTCCCATTAATAAATATTTATTATGTGTTTACATTTCAGAGAAATGTATGATCCATGAACTTGTCTACACAGGATATAACACAAAGTCAAGAATACATAGATTGCTTAGTCTTTGTAATAAAGCCACAAAGTCAGCTTAAAAAAAAAGGTCTTCATAAATAGCAGTTTGAGAACTATTGGAGGTCAAAAGTTTAATAGTGAATTGATATAAGGGGGAAAAAATAAAGGACCCTATCATATCTGGAGATCCTAATGAAGTTCACTTGACTGCAATATTGGCCCATCTATTGAAAAACTATTTCCATTGGCCTAACATGCGGACTACACCGGCCACACGCGTGCGTATGCTGATTTTGTCCATCCACATTTGATGCAATCACAACAGACGCAGTTGTGCGTTTCTCTACCCCGACCATTAATCCACAGAACTAGAAACTAAGTAGGTTTCCCTTTTTATCTTCCTGATATCCAATAAGGAGGGGACTTGCAGCATCTGGCGCTTCTCAATAGAACCAAGTTCTATTTTAGAGCTGGGCTACGCAGGCGCTCATTCACGCGAGCGGTGTGAACAACATGTATTTGTACATTTATTTTGCAACGCTCGCGGCACGCAACGTGGCCGGTGAGGTTTGCATATAAGGCACAGGAATACTAAATTATTATTCATACACACTACACGGTGGACCCTATGCAATGACTTAAAGTTTAAACGGTAATAACATACCTTTAAGGTGCAATAATTTGACCTTAAGAGTTCTGAAATATAGCCTTAAAAAGAAACTCAAGATGAGAAGAGAAAGAGTTAACCTATTCCCAGATTTGCCCATTGTGCGTTGCAAGGTTAGTTTCATACCAGCTATCAATCATACAAGATTGTGTTCAATTGTAAAGGGACATGAGGGGTAAGGGTACCAAGCACCATGTCTTGTAAGAAAGTAATTTAAATTGTTTGCCTTCCAGCTCCATAACCCATACCTGGGTTGGGGTTGACTGTTTAAAAAAAAAGTTAAATCAACAGAATCAAATGCCCATAATGAATTGTTGGAATTGCCCATTGTTTTCAATCAGGACTTTTCAATGTTCAATTCATGAATTGAATTTCAAATAATTCCTTGTATTGACAGAATAAATATGGAATGTATTGACCCCAACCCGGACCCATTTTATCACACAAGCCGCCTACAACTTGATGTAGGCAGCTCTGTAGGCCAAGAAAGACACCATTACGATATCTCTATGACTTTGAGGTTCCCTTCCTTCAAGGAAACATGTAATCAATCTGGTCAAAAATCCCCTGTTGTTCTTAATGAGCTAAAGTCAAGCCTAGAGCTTCATTTTGATTTTTAAAAAAGTGGTGCCGCATCGGCGGGATGCCCCTTCATTTAGTTCACTGGCTAAAGATACTTTAATGGGGAGAAAGGAGCCCAAGCAGCGAACCACCACCAGAAAACCAAGTATGACATGAGCAAATTAGGGGAGGAGAAGAAGAGTGGAGAGAAGGAGCTACGGGGGACCATGGCGTGTTCCAGCAGCACTTTATAGGGTAGGGAGGCGGGGGAGGGAGGGGCATCGACCAGGAAATGGCTGAGGGGGCCACAGCTGGGCTGCTCTCAGAGAAGGGTGTCGTCAGTGCAGCCTCCCTCCAGGCCGTAGCGGAACTCCTGCAAGTTGGTGACGCCGTAGAAGTGGATGAAGGCTGCCGCAACCACCAGGACATGGAAGATCTGGTGGGAGTGGAACTGAGGAGAGACAGAGAGAGAGAGAGAGAGAGAGAGAGAGAGAGAGAGAGGTCAGAGGCAGCGTACCAAATGGCACCATAATTCTCCATTTAGTGCATTGGGACGCAGCCAGAGTATCTCCAAAGGCTCCTCTGGTTGGAGCATGGCGTTTGCATACCTAAAGATCTAGGAGTTTGATTACTGCATGGGCCGCATATGCCTACAGAACATGTGAGAACGTAAGTCCCATCACACAAAAACATCTGATAAATGACAATAACATTATCCTTATATAAATGAGGACATAGGGTTAGTTCAGGAGCTAGCTACAAGCCTGTGTTTACATCCCAAATGGAAGAGAAAAAAAGTGCCTGTCTTACCCAGATGTCACATTTGCCGGGGAAGTAGCGCTCAGGGATCCTGGCGGCGTACAGTCCGGCGCCAGTGATGTACATGGCGCCCATCAGGTAGAACCAGCCCATCTGTCCCACAGTGGTGGCCTTGACAAAGCCCTCCTCGATGGTGAAGTGCACTGTGGGGACGATGCCGCTCAGTCCCAGGCCCATGAAGACTCCTGTGGGAGACATTGAGTGGAAAGGTTGGTTGATGGAAGCACTGGGCTGGAGCATTCGTAGTATAGGACGGGGGTCTTCAATATTTTCTTGCCCAGCAACCCATCATATGTTAGCACCCCCCCCCCCCCTTCCATGTCTTATCAGGTAAATGATATTGACAAGAAGTAAAACATTTTAAAATGAGATTTGGTAGATCGTTCAATTTTTTTGAACTCCCCACATTATAATGCACTGGTAGCCTATTTGCAGGTACTTCTTCAAAGCCTATGTCAGATACTCTAGTTGAAAAAATGATTGTACTATAAACATGCATGTTGAATTAATACATTTACATGCATGTCCTTGCTCTGTAGCTACGTCACAGTTCACTCTCTGACAGGCTGGTTAATATGTGGTGCAGCACCTGCTCGGGTGGGCCGGTGCGCGGGCGTGGAAAAGCGCTCCCACTGGGCCACTACGATGGCGGCGATGCCCAGCACACAGACGATGGTGAGGTAGATGAGGCGTGGCTGTGGGGAACAGTAAAACGAGTAGTAGAGCCAGGGCACGAAGGAACCCATGATCAGCAGGGCGATACCTGAGTAGTCAAGCCTAAGGGGAGACAAACAACAACGTGAAGGTTAGATGAGGAATGACGCAGATCCATTTGGATGACACTCGAACACAAGACAATTTCTGAACTGAAACATCACATTTCCTCTCAGAAACACAGTAGTGCTATTCAGAAAACAAACAAAAGTTCCATGCGGCCTTACTTGGAGAAGGTGCGAGACACTTTCTCAGAGTGGCAGTAGACGGTATGAAAGAGCCAGGAGAAGCTGAGGCAGAGCACCGCGCCCAGAAAGAACATCCCAAACACCACCTTCTCCTGCAGAGGTGCCATGAAGTACATGTTGGGCCGCAGAATGGTGTACGTGCCCAGACAAATAAACAGGATCAGCCCTGGGGGTTGGAGAGGTGAGGCCATCATTAGTGGATCAGTAATCATATAGGGCATATCATAACAAATTAACATTAGCGAAAGAACAGGATCTCTATGGGGCATACTGCATAAAGTGGGGGGCACAATCAAGGCCATTGTATATGGAAATGTTATGTGTAGAGGAGGCACAATACTTCACTATATAGTATAGAGGTCGACCGATTAATCGGAATGGCCGATTAATTAAGGCCGATTTCAAGTTTTCATAACAATCGGAAATCGGTCATTTTGGATGTCGATTTAGCAAAAAAAATGTTTTACACCTTTATTTCATCTTTATTTAACTAGGCAAGTCAGTTAATTAAGAATACATTCTTATTTTCAATGACGGCCTAGGAACGGTGTGTTAACTGCCTTGCTCAGGGGCAGAACAACAGATTTTTACCTTGTCAGCTCAGGGATTCAATCTTGCAACCTTACGGTTAACTAGTCCAACGCTCTAACCACCTGCCTCACGAGGAGCCCACCTATTACGCGAATGTAGTAAGAAGCCCAGGTAAGTTGCTAGCTAGCATTAAAGTTAATCAATCATAATCACTAGTTATAACTACACATGGTTGATGATATTAGTTTATCTAGCGTGTCCTGCGTTGCATCTAATCGATGCAGTGCGCATTCGCGAAAAAGGACTGTCGTTGCTCCAACGTGTACCTAACCATAAACACCAATGCCTTTCTTAAAATCAATACACAGAAGTATATATTTTTAAACCTGCATATTTAGCTAAAAGAAATCCAGGTTAGCAGGCAATATTAACCAGGTGAAATTGTCACTTCTCTTGCGTTCATTGCACACAGAGTCAGGGTATATGCAACAGTCTGGGCAGCCTGGCTCATTGTGAACTAATTTGCCAGAATTTTACGTAATTATGACATAACATTGAAGGTTGTGCGATGTAACAGGAATATTTAGACTGATGGATGCCACCCGTTACATAAAATACGGAACGGTTCCTTCCGTATTTCACTGAAAAAATACATGTTTTGTTTGAGATGATAGTTTCCGGATTCGACCATATTAATGACCTATGGCTCGTATTTGTGTGTGTTATTATGTTATAATTAAGTCTATGATTTGATAGAGCAGTCGACCTGAGCGATGGTGGGCACCAGCAGGCTCATAAGCATTCATTCAAACAGCACGTTCGTGCGTTTTGGCAGCTGCTCTTCTGTTTATGAATTCAAGCCTATCAACTCCAGAGACTAGGCTGGTGTAACGATGTGATATGGCTAGCTAGTTAGCGGGGTGCGCGCTAATAGCGTTTCAAACGTCACTCGCTCTGAGACTTGGAGTAGTTGTTCCCCTTGCTCTGCATGGGTAACACTGCTTCGAGGGTGGCTGTTGTCGATGTGTTCCTGGTTCGAGCCCAGGTAGGAGCGAGGAGAGGGACGGAAGCTATACTGTTACACTGGCAATACTAAAGTGCCTATAAGAACATCCAATAGTCAAAGGTATATGAAATACAAATGGTATAGAGAGAAATAGTCCTATAATAACTACAACCTAAAACTTCTTACCTGGGAATATTGAAGAATCATGTTAAAAAAGGAACCACCAGCTTTCATGTGTTCTCATGTTCTGAGCAAGGAACTCAAACGGTCGCTTTTTTTACATGGCACATATTGCACTTTTACTTTCTTCTCCAACACTTTGTTTTTGCATTATTTAAACCAAATTGAACATGTTTCATTATTTATTTGAGGCTAAATTGATTTTTATTATGTATTATATTAAGTTAAAATAAGTGTTAATTCAGAATTGTTGTAATTGTCATTATTACAAATACATTTAAAAAAAAAAGTTTTTAATCTGCCGATTAATCGGTATCGGCTTTTTTTGTCCTCCAATAATCGGTATCGGCGTTGAAAAATCATAATCGGTCGACCTCTAATATAGTATGGATAAGTGACGGCACTATACATACATCGTGTAAAAGCAGCACGCTGAACTTCTACTGAATGTGCCCTTGCTGTCAGGAACATGTACTTGACCTGCACAGCAACTTTATAAGCGTTAATATAAGGTTAATATAAGGTTAATGTGAGGATTGGCCAAATGTATGTGGACACCTGCTCGTCGATCATCTCATTCCAAATTCAAGGCCAATAATATGGAGTTTGACCCCCCTTTGCTTCCATAACAGCCTCCACTCTTATGGGAAGGATTTCCACTAGGTGTTGGAACATTGTTGGGGGGGGGTTGCTTCCATTCAGCCACAACAGCATTAGTGAGGTTGGGTGATGAGGCCCGGCTCGCATTCATCCAAAGGTGTTCGATGGGGTTGAGGTCAGGACTCTGCGCAGGCCAGTCAAGTTCTTCCACACCGATCTCGACAATCCTTTTCTGTATAGACCTCGCTTTGTGCACCAGGGCATTGTCATGCTGAAACAGGAAAGGGCCTTCCGCAAACTGTTGCCACAAAGTTGGAAGCACAGAATCATCTAGAATGTCATTGTCTTGCTGTAGCGTTAAGATTTCCACTACTCCAGAGTCCAATGGCGGAGAGCTCTACAACACTCCAGCCAACGCTAGGCATTGCGCTTGTGATCTTAGGCTTGTGTGCGGCTGCTCGACCATGGAAACTCATTTTATGAAGCTCCTGGCGAACAGTTTTTGTGCTGACATTGCTTCCAGAGGCAGTTTGGAAGTCTGTAGTGAGTGTTTCAACCGAAGACAGACGATTTTTATGAACTTCAGCACTCAGCGGTCCCGTTCTGTGAGCTTGTGTGGCCTACCACTTCGCGGCTGAGCTGTTGTTGCTCCTAGACGTTTCCACAGCTCTTGCAGGGCAGAAATTTGACAAACTATCTTGTTGGAAAGGTAGCATCCTATGATGGTTCCACATTGAAAGTCACTGAGCTCTTCAGTATGGGCCATTCTACTGTCAATGTTTGTCTATGGAGATTACATGGCGGTGTACCAAATTTTATAAAATAGCCTGAAACCACTAATTTGAAGAGGTGTCCACATACTTTTGGCCATGTAGTGCATCTCACACACTCACTCACCCAGAAGGTGGGTCCAGATGTTGCCTGTTTCTGTATGGATCCTGAAGATGCTTCCAAAGCAGGCGCGGAAGGAGGGCATTGGGGGCCGGTGTCCATGCAGGAGATAGTCGTTGTCCTTCAGCCACTCCGGCAGGACGTGAAAAGGGATTACCCTCCAACTACCCTTCCACACCTGAAACACAGGGGTATAGGCTACCATGAATGTCTTGTTCATCTCACCAGTCTTATTCTCTCTGTATGAACTTAAGACAGAGCAGCCATGGGGGCTGTTCCAGAAAGCAGGATCAATGAGTTAGCCAGGTAACTGTACCAGAATTTCTGAAATAACGTAATCTTTTCAAGAAATATAGACTTGAAATGGGCATGGTATAATTGACTCAACAACCCATATTCAAGTTTAGCTTTCTAAATGAATCAGGAAATCAAGAGATATATTTGGCTGGTTATGAAAGTTAGCTGGCTAGCTTAATGATCCTGGCTTCTGGAACAGCCCAATGATGCCTACTTTGTGCACAAACTCCTCCATCTTCTCCATGGCGTGGTGAGCCTGGAGGGGCAGCGTCAGGACCTCTTCCACCTCTTCGTCATCATCATCCTCATCATCATCAGGCAGAACTGAGGCCCCCTGCAAAGAGAAAGTGGAAGGTGATTTAGTTAGGTGAGTAGAGCAGTTGAGTCAGGCTTCATACCAAATTACCCCCTATTCCATATATAGGGCACTACTTTTCACGAGGGCCCATGGGAAACGGATCCATCTTAGAGCACTGTGTAGAGAATAGGGTGCCATTTGGAAAGATAACTTTGTCTCCCCCACGCTCACCTCCGACATCATGCCTTTCCCCCCTGCCTGCCGGCCCGCCTCCTCCAGCAGGGGTCCCAACTCCATCAGCTCTACATCCGGGGACCGGCAGTCCTCCGAGATCCGACAGTCTGCATCGCTCGCAGACCCGTTTCGGCCTGACATAGGGAGACCGCCTGATGACCTGTCCTCTGCCCGTGTATCCTGCTAAAGCCTGGCACTTTCAGTTCTCAGTTGGCCAGTACTGAGGACTCAATAAATCACAATTAAATTAGCCAAATAAATACATTACCTAGCCAGTTACTGTAGCTTTTCACTGAAACAACTCGATTAACTAATTACAACTAACTTCACCTGTGACAATAGCACCTGATGTGGATTTTTGGTAAATCTATATTTCCCCCAGAGAGATTATAATCGCCTGCTCTTGCATTCAGCACTGAGTGTGCAGCTTCCAGTATTACTTTGACAAACATTTTAACACCAGCAACAACGTCTTGTATCATGCTCAGCTATACAGTCGTGAAAATATTAACTCGTTAAATCATCATTTTATAACAGTTTAGACGATATGTTACTCGGCTAAAATGGCAAGACCAAAATTGCTCTTGGTAGACACGAAATGGTAGTTGGTTAGCTAACATTAGCTTGCTAGCTAGCAGCTAACAAACAAAACTGGCAAGACTGTCAGCTGGTCGACTAGCTTTGAACAAAACATCAACACAATAGTATCAGAAGAAACATGGAATTAAATAGCAAGATAACGACGTGACACCCCCAACTCCTTTATTATTATTTGGCTGACATGATTGCTTACGTACACTGGTAAATTATAGTTTGAGCCCGAAGCTACCGCACGCTAGCTAACTGCCTAGCACTAGCAGGTTAGTGGAACTAGCAAATTAGCGTTCGCATATTCAAAGAAAGCTGGGCACATCTGGCTGTATCAAACCAATACCAAACACCCCGACTATTGCAATTACTGCACCTGCAATAATATTGTTCGTTGTCGTAGTTAACGTTTACATGTTCATTCAACAGACGTACCTTATACTCCAGACGGCAAAATAAACGTGAACCTGATCCCTTCCGGATTCTTACAAAAACAAGCCGAACCTCCGAACAGTCACGAAGCACGACGAATGAAAATTACAAGTTATATTAATGCCAAGCAACTGGTTTACGTTTAACTGGGCCTCATAAACAATGACGCTGCGTCTCCATCTAGTGGTTAAAATTACAATTGTACAACGGTTAAAATGTTTTAGGTTTAACCCCCTATGAATGATATCAAATCAACATAGGCTAAAAATAGTAATGTTCTATTCCCAGGTCATGCACGTGCTTCTGCTATTAATGATTCAGTGGAATCGCATTACCTCCATAATAGTGCCTGCACGAACCCACATGAACGTTACTTGTACTTTACAATGTTAAAAATTGTATTCGGCCCGGAGCTGCCGACGCCACATTTTAGCAGCATAAGAAAAGCTTAAATAAAATTAAAATAAATCCGCATCCAGCATCCTTGTGGAGAGAGCTACTCCTACACCCAAACCAACAGCAATTCAGCATCTCCAATCCTCAGTAATCCCTAATCCCTGTCAACAGTGTAGGCAGTGGAATTAGAAGAACATTTCCAACTCCCACTCTGTCCCAGCATATGGACCATGCAGACGACTCCTCTTTGCGACAACATTCAACTGCCACAACCAGAGCTACGTTGTTCCAGCAAACTGAAGGTGTACAAATTATTGTTTTCCTCCTCAATACTCTTTTTTTGCAACCAGGGATAATTTCTAAGGAATCAATCAGCATAATGCGTAAACAGAACAGGATGGATCATGTCTGAGTGGAAGCAATTTGAAATGCTGCCAGAAATGTTCGTTTCTCTCTCATCATAAACACAGAATACATTTTACAACGTGTAGTAGTGCATTGCAGATAAAACTCTGAAAGTATAATATATCAAACATTTGCCACAGGCATACAAAAAGCGCCTTTAATGATTGGGCTCACTCATTCTGACTGAACACTTACACATTTGCTAATGGGAAACCTACCATGATTACCGATAATCTTGAATTAACCTTGAACAATGATGAGTGAGAAAAATACAGACATACAAATATCGTACCCCCCCCCCCCCCCCCCCCAAGACCTCTCACTATTTCAATAACAGGGGAGGTTAGCAATGGGGCGGGGTCTCTCACTCATCATTATTTACAATTCATTCAAGACTATCCGTAATCATGGTAGCATCCACATTAACGTAGAAATGTTTAGAAACATTCTTATTTACAATAAAAGAGACTCCAAAATGACAATACATTATTCACCATTCATTTCTAGTGGGCATAAAATAATCTGAAACACAACCAAAACCAACAGCAAATGACTCCAACACATGTTTAGAGTCACAAGCTTAATTTAATCATCGATTGCTGTGAATATTGGACAAAATACTAAACTTTTGACTACTTTAATACACACAAGTGAATTTGTCCCAATACTTTTGGTCCCCTAAAATGAGAGGACAATGTACAAAAAGTGCAAAAAGTCACATTAAAGCTGACAGTCTGCACTTTAACCTCATAGTCATTGTAACATTTCAAATTCAAAGTTCTGGAGTACAGAGCCAAAATAACAACAAAATTGTCAACAACCCAGTAAATACAAAGGGCACTGTATATATTTGTAACACTCAAAGCAGATGCCAAAATACAGTATAATGCATCTCTGCAGAAGCTGAAATACTTAAGTGCATATCATTTGTCATGTGTGCATTTAAAGCAATGCTGCCTGGGCGGCCTTCTCATATTCAGCACTGCACCCCTGGGCGTAATTCAGTTCAGTATGTGGCTTTATCTTTAGGGTCTGTTCTCTCTGTCCTGTTCTTAGGAAGAACGTGCAAGGGTAAGAACATCAATAATAAATCAAAGCCTCAACAGCTCACCTAAAAATACACAGGGCCCAATCAATTGTAGCCATCAGCAGGGGATGGAGGCAGAGCTTAGTGGAGGCCAATAATACAAAGGTAGGACTTTGGTTGCAAGTGAGCATTTAATGATCAACCTGATATATAAGAGGGCATGTCTGCACTTATCAGATGGGGGTTTAGGCAGTAGACTGATTCAGTGCTTCTAGTGGACTGAAATAGGAGCCGTTACTCATTTTGGGTGCCGGTATTGTTTATGTTTAGGTCCCGGAACTCTGCAATAGTTTTAACCGAATATTCTATAAAGAGATGCTGGTTCTCAAGCAGTAGTTCCAGCTGAATTGATGTCCTTGTTGAATTGAGAATGCCCAGGCCGGGGGTGGCTGGGAGGAGAGTCCCTAGGCTGGAGACTAGTAGGCAAAGCGCTGACTCTGCCGGTAGGCCAACTTGTCCAGGTTAGGGTTGCAGGCAAACTGGATCATGGGGGGCGGACCGCACATGAGCACCAAGGTGTCGTCACTGGGGGCCGGCAAGTGCTCCTGGATCATGTCTGCGTTGATGAAGCCCTCACTGTACTCCCAGCCTGAGCCACACAAATTAATCTTATTCAATTATGGGATCGCAAACAAGTACCGCTATGCATAAGGATTCAAATAAAATAGAATGTATTTGTCACATACAGTTTAAAGCAGTTTTTTTGGTACATTTTAAATGTAACCTTTATTTAACTAGGCAAGTCAGGCAACAAATTAACTAGGCAACAAATTCTTATTTACAATGATGGCCTACCGGGAAACAGCGGGTTAACTGCCTTGTTCAGGGGCAGAATGACAGACTTACCTTGTCAGCTCGGGGATTCGATCCAGCAACCTTTCAGTTACTGGCCCAACACTAACCACTAGGCTACTTGCAGCGAAAGGTGCAGTGAAATCAATAGTATATATTAGAACAGCAGCAATGAATGTGTGTGTATATGAGTTGAGTGTGAATGGGTGCTTCTGTGTGTGTGTAAGGGTTGGATTTGTGGGTAGTCAGTGCAAATAATTTATAAGGTGCATTTACTGGAGTCTCTGGTGCAAATAGGCTCTATGGTAACGTTACATGTCTGTGCAGGGAGACCGCCAGGTTTAGCTTTTCAGCAGTCTGAAAAACTATTGTGGCATAATAAACACAATGAATACTAATTCAAAACGATAATACAAATTGACACATTTTGTTAAGACTTCTGAAATCTGGGATGCCAATCTGGGATGCCATAAACCACATACCCTCGGGTGCCCTGTCCACTGTAAACCACAGCTTGAAGCGGTCTGGGTGTCGGACTTGGACCTCCTCCAGCTCATCCCTCAGCAGGATGTCCTTCTCAGTCTGAACACATATACACACACACGCACAGTTAACAAATGTGTCTGGTTCAGTGTTATCTCTCAACCTAAGCAAGCCTATGAGCTACATCCACAGTGATGCTAGTCATAAGCATTTATCTATCCTTTATTTATAGAGATGATATTAAAAGTATTTTAGGAGAGAACAGTGTGAGCTGCGGCCACACACCTGGTTAGCATACAGCAGGCTGCAGGTGGTGCTGTCACTGGGGTCCTTCATGATGGCGCGCACCAGCTGTAGCATAGGGGTGATGCCTACAGACAGGGAAGGGAGTTCAGCACCAGGAACTAAAAGCACTCTACATTTACCTGTGCTTAGACAACATTTAAGTGTTTAAGTTCAGAGGGCAGGGTTGCAAAAAGAAGATTCACCTGTTCCTCCAGCTATCAGACCCACAGTAGTGGCAACTTTTATCTCAGCAGGAGACTTTTTGTCTGTCTGAACTGCAAACTGCCCTGTTGAATTTAATGGAAGAAAGCAATGAGACAACAACTAAGCCAACACAATTATTACTTTCCTTTTCCAATGTGTGCTTGGGGAGCTATCTTGTCCAAAATGGAAGACAGTTGTTGGGTGTGTCCATTATCATCTAATAATACATTTCAGTGGCAATACAGTACAATTATATTCTTTATGCAGTGCTTTTCTGGAGCATTTGGGGCATGAAAGTTGCAAAATGTGAATACTTGGAGATATTACACATAACACAAGTACTAATGACTTATTCAGTAGACTTAAGGTTGAAAACAAGTATGTACACACATGATCAGTCTCAGCCAGCCACACCACACTTAAGCACACAAATCTAAAAACACCCATTCCATTGGAGACTAGGTGTGTCCCAAATGGCACCTGATTCTTATGGGCCCTGGTAAAAAGTAATGCACTATATAGGAAATAGGGTACCATTTGGGACACATCATTTTTGTAAATATCAGAGGGAGGGTGTGCCAGGCAGCAGGTACCGTACCATGTCCTTTGTACTCCAGCAGGCCTCCTGGTCCTCTGAAGTCTACCACGTCTCCCAGCTGCAAACTCTCCAGGTATTGGGACATCTTCCCCCCGTCAGGAAACTTGAGGTGCACATTCCTAAAGTAGATCTGGGGAGAAATTTTATCCATGAAATACACTTTGCAGATAAGGGTCTGTATGTATCAAGATTCTTATAATATGAGTGCTGATTTAGGGATCCGTTTTTAATTTTAGATCACAAATAATAAGATTACATGGACAAAGGGAACCTGATCCTATATCAGCACTACTACTCTGAGATGCTTGATACATACAGACCCAGGTTTGATAGTACTAGTGTGTACATATTCAGAATATGATATAGGATTGCTTGGACAAGCCATACATACCTTCACAACCAGATCAACATATCCTTTGTCGTCGTTGCTGGACACAGGTGTATATGGTCTGACTACCAGGCTGCCGTCAATACGGGCAGAGAGGTATACATGATTCCCTAGAAGAAACAAATAAGGTGGTTAAATACAAAGTCAACACTGACTTAAAATAACGCTAGGGTCATTGGGTGTGGCTTCATCCTCTGATTGTTCTGCTAAATGACTCATACAGTAGAGAGCATTCCAGGAACGCAAATCAAGTATTACGTTGCGAGTCTAGTTATTATGCTGGTGAGATAAAGGACTACTTAGATTAATGGAACTGAATTCTACAAAATAATCATTAATGATCAAATGGTCACTTGACAAAACCCAGAAAGAACAATGTGCAAGTGAAGACTTACCTACAGGGAGTCCCAGGATATGTTCTGTTGAGGGAAGTCGAAAGCGAAACCTGCGAGTATCATGGTTGATCACCTATGAAAAGAGGCCATAGAGCCATGCATACACTATACAGTTGAAGTTGGAAGTTTACATACACCTTAGCCAAATACATTTAAACTCAGTTTTTCACAATTCCTGACATTTAATCCTAGTAAGGATTAAATGTCTTAGGTCAGTTAGGATCACCACTTTATTTTAAGAATGTGAAATGTCAGAATAATAGCAGAGAGAATTATTTATTTCAGCTGTTATATTTTTTCATCACATTCCCAGTGGGTCAGAGGTTAACATACACTCAATTAGTATTTGATAGCATTGCCATTAACTTGTTTAACTTGGGTAAAACGTTTTGGGTAGCCTTCCACAAGCTTCCCACAATAAGTTGGGTGAATGTTGGCCCATTCCTCCTGACAGAGCTGGTGTAACTGAGTCAGGTTTGTAGGCCTCCTTGCTCGCACATGCTTTTTCAGTTCTGCCCACACATTTTCTATAGGATTGAGGTCAGGGCTTTGTGATGGCCACTCCAATACCTTTACTTTGTTGTTCTTAAGCCATTTTGCCACAACTTTGGAAGTATGCTTGGGGTCATTGTCCATTTGGAAGACCCATTTGCGACTAAGCTTTAACTTCCTGACTAATGTCTTGAGATGTTGCTTCAATATATCCACATCATTTTCCATCCACATCATTTTCCTTCCTCATGATGCCATCTATTTTGTGAAGTGCACCAGTCACTCCTGCAGCAAAGCACCCCCACAACATGATGCTGCCACCCCGTACTTCACAGTCGGGACGGTGTTCTTCGGCTTGGAAGCCTCCCCTTTTCTCCTCCAAACATAACAATGGTCATGATGGCCAAAAGGTTCTACTAATGTGTCATCAGACCATTGTACTTTTTGGAGAAATGTCCTCTCTTTGTCCACATGTGCAGTTGCAAACCATAGTCTGTCTTTTTTAATGGCGGTTTTGGAGCAGTGGCCTCTTCCTTGCTGAGCGGCCTTTCAGATTATGTCAATTAAGGATTTGTTTTACTGTGGATATAAATACTTTTGTACCAGTTTCCTCCAGCATCTTCACAAGGTCCTTTTGCTGTTGTTCTGGGATTGATTTGCACTTTTCGCACCAAAGTAAGTTAATCTCTAGGAGAAAGAACGTGTCTCCTTCCTGAGCGTTATGACAAGCTGCGTGGCATACTATTGTTTGTACAGGTGAACGTGGTACCTTCAGGCATTTGGAAATTGCTCCCAAGGATAAACCAGACTTGTGGAGGTCTACCATTTTTTTTCTGAGGTCTTGGCTGATTTCTTTTGATATTCCCATGATGTCAAGCAAAGAGGCACTGAGTTTGAAGGTAGGCCTTGAAATACATCCACAGGTACACCTCCAATTGACTCAACTGATATCAATTAGCCTATCAGAAGCTTCTAAAGCCATGACATCATTTTCTAGAATTATGCAAGCTGTTTAAAGGTGCAGTCAACTTAGTGTATGTAAACTGCTGACCCACTAGAATTGTGATACAGTGAATTATAAGTGAAATAATCTGTCTGTAAACAATTTTGGGAAAAATGACTTGTGTCATGCACAAAGTAGATGTCCTAACCGACTTGCCAAAACAAGTTTGTTAACAATACATTTTTGGAGTGGTTGAAAAACTAGTTTTAATGAGTCCAACCTAAGTGTATGTAAACTTCTGACTTCAACTGTATATACAAAAGTATGTGGACACACCTTTAAATGACTGGATTTGGCTATTTCAGTCACATCCGTTGCTGAGAGGTGTATAAAAATGGATCACACAGCCATGCGATCTCCATAGACAAACATTGGCAGTGGAATGGCCTTACTGAAGAGCTCAGTGACTTTCAATGTGGCATTGTCATACGATGCCACCTTACCAACAAGTCAGTTCGTCAAATTTCAACCCAGCTACAGCTGACCCGGTCAACTGGAAGTGCTGAAGATCACCATGCGCAATGCCAAGCATCGGCTGGAGTGGCTTAAAGCTCGCCACCAGACTCTGGAGCAGTGGAAACACGTTACTTGGATTGATGAATCACGCTTCACCATCTGGCAATCCGACGGACAAATCTGGGTTTGGCGGATTGCCAGGAGATTTCTACCTGCCCCAATGCCAACTGAAAAGTTTGGTGGAGGAGGAATAGGTCCAGTGAAGGGAAATCTTAACGCTACAGCATACAATGACATTCTAGACAATTCTGTGCTTCCAACTTTGTGGCAACAGTTTGGGGAAGGCCCTTTCCTGTTCAGCATGACAATGCTCCCATACACAAAGCTAGGTCCATACAGAAATGCTTTGTCGAGGCCGGTGTGGAAGAACAGGTCGGTGTGGAAGAACAACTACTACCAACATTCGGTAAAATGTTAAGACAAAAATTATTTCCATGAAGTACATATATGAATTAGGCACAGGCCTCTGAAGCACAGACCAAAATGTATAATTAATTTGATACAAGTATCTGTTTCAATAGCCCACAGTACCTCTTTATCGATGAGTGTTAGGTGGTATTTTTGAGTAGGGTCAAGCAAGGTGACTGGAGGCTTCTTCTTCTTGCCTAGATAGAGGGCTACAATTATGCCCACAGTGGACAGCACTACCACCCCAGCAGTCACAGCTACCGTCGTGGACTATATACAAGAGAGAAAGAAGGTTTTGTGTTATAATAATAACAATCACAAATCCTTCAAAGTATTCACAACCCTTGACTTTTTCCACATTTTGTTGTTACACAAAGTGGGACTAAAATGGATTTGTCATTTTTTGTCAACGATCTACACAACATACTATGTAATGTAAAATAAAACACTAATATATCTTGATTAGACAAGTATTCAACCCCTTGAGTCAATACATGTTAGAATCCCCTTTGGCAGCAATTAAAGCTGTGAGTCTTTCTCGAAGAGCCTTGAACACCTCGATTGTTCAATATTTTTGCCATTTTTAAAAATGTATTCTCCAAGCTCTGTCAAGTTGGTTGTTAATCATTGCTAGACAGCCATTTTCAAGTCATGTCATAGATTTAAGCTGATTCAAGTCAAAACTGTAACTAGGAACATTCTATGTCGTCTTGGTAAGCAACTCCAGTGTATATTTGGCCTTGTCGTTTAGTTTATTGTCCTGCTGAAAGGTGAATTTGTCTCCCAGTGTCTGTTGAAAGCAGACTGAACCAGTTTTCTAGGATTTTGCCTGTGCTTAGATCTATTACGTTTATTTGTATCTTAAAAAACTCCCTATTCCTTTCCAATGACAAGCATACCCATAACATGATGCAGCCACCACCATGCTTGAATGCATGAGTGATGTGTTGGATTTGCTTCAAACATAAAGCTTTGTATTCAGGACACAGAGTTCATTTCTTGCCACATTTCTTTGCAGTTCTACTTCAGTGTCTTATTGCACACAGGGTGCATTCTGTACAGGCTTCCTTCTTTTCCCTCTGCCATTTAGGTTAGTATTGTAGAGTAACTACAATGTTGCTGACCCATCCTCAGTTCTCCTATCACAGCCAATCAACTCCGTAACTATTTTAAAAAGTCACCATTGGCCTCATGGTGAAATCCCCGAGCGGTTTCCTTCCTCTCCAGCAACTTAATTGGGGAGGATGCCTGTATCTTTGTGGTGACTGGATGTATTGATACACCATCCAAAGCGTGATGAATAACTTCACCATACCCTTCATTGCAAGGCATTGGAAAATCTCCCTGGTCTTTGTGGTTGAATCAGTGTTTGTAATGTGAGGTACAGAGATGTTGTCATTCAAAAATCATGTTAAACACTGTAATTGCACGTCCATGCAACTTGTGATTTTTACTCCTGGATTTATTTAAGCTTGTCATAACAAATGGGTTGAATACTTACTGACTCAAGACATTTCAGCATTTCATTTTTTAAATGAATTTGTACAAATTTAAAATAAAAAAAAACAATTGCACTTTGACATTATAGGGTATTGTGTGTAGGCCAGTGAACGAAAATCTAATTTCCCCTCCATTTTAAATGCAGGTTGTAACACAACAAAATGTTTAAGTCAATGTGTTAAGACTTAAGGCACTGTAAAACTGTTTTCATTCTGCATATTTTCTGCTATTATACGTTACATTTTTTCAAGACACTTTGTCAGGCATAGTCTCAGAATGAACAAAATAGCAGTCTTCCTGGTGACATTTGTCACTGACAGTGTAGTTTCTTTTTAAATACAACCAATGTCAGACAAAATTTGACAACTATGATGGTATCTGGAATTCTCTAAGGTTAAAAAAGCATTGCTTGCGGCAAAGGCTGCGGTGACATGTACCAGCAGTTGGTTGCTTGGCTGGCAGCTAGGCAAGATGAGTCACTTGCACAAGTTTACAACATGAGTCACTAGTTAGTTATATTTTAATCAGTTCAATGTCAGCGCCAAATCTACAAATTATGTGAGTTAAATTTGAATGGTTCAGGGAATAGAAGTTCTGACAGCTGCAGTGCTTTGTTCCCACTCTCTGTTTAATAACAAAATACCGCAAACTAGCTGACTAGTTAGTTAGGTAGCAAGCAACCTTATGACTGGCTATCAGGTGCTGCTTGGAAACGTAACTAGCTAAAGTAGCTACTGTACGCAGACAAGCAACATAGGAAATAATTTATTTAAACGACAGGATATTCTTACCAATGCGTACTTCATGGCGATTCTGAATTCCCCAGAGCAAGGTTATATTGTTGAAGCGAAGATGTACTTGGCTAGCTATAATTTATCAGTGAAGGCACACCCAAAGAATTTAGTTGATGGGAGGGCGTATTTAGCGGTTACACCAAATTTGTCCAACTTCCGTTGGGGAGAAGAGGAAAACCAACCCAATTTTACAGCAGCACGATTATGATACTACTGCAAGGAGTATACATCAGCTTTGTTCTCAAGTGAAATGAAATATTCTGCCATAAAAGGTAGTAAAGTATGCTGTGAATGGCATATGCAATGAAATCAAGAAGATGCATTGAATCTTGAAAACCAATTACTAGATTTATTTCAGAAGAATGTACTTTTACTGTTTGGAACATTTAAAATACAGCTTAGTTTGGGTGAAAAAAAGCATAATCAATGGTTTACATACTCAATACAACAAAGTAATACCTACTTTTATTTTTTTATTTTTTTTACCAATACTACTTAAATTAGTTGTATGCCCTCCCACAGTAAGTACTTTAAAGTAAGACATACCCACAGTAGAGCCTTTAAGGCTGGCTTGCGTAAATACCAAAAATGCCGTAAAATATGTAAATTGGCCTCTTTTCCTTGGTAACCACTGACCAAGCTAGATGATATTGGCATCTCAATCGAACCTGGTACAGTACATTTAAATAAAGGAGGCCATCTGAAAGTACTGGGTAAGACTACTACTCCTCTATTATATCTCTAGGCCAGGGTCAGTGAGACTAGACTCTGGATCTCATGTTCAGCTCCTATGATGGCGCACAGGCAAGGATCTTCTTGACGTAGTTGCGGACGTTGACATGGAGCTGATGGGAGGTGGCACTGAAGATCTCTGTTGCCAAAGCCCTGGTCTCCTCTGATCCATTCCACAGTGCACGGTACACAGGCAGTGTGTACTTCTGTTTCCCCTGGGAGCAAGATACAATTTAATATGCTAAGATACTACTATTTACATGATTGTTTCAGACACCTGAAAAATACTCATTTAGCTTTAAACGGACACTATAAAAATACACATGGTATATCACACACACATATTATATTTACTATAATAAAACAAACTAGCCTAAACAAAATGTGCCTGACAAATACTATAATTTGTGGTTATTATTTTGTACTTTTAACCATTTTTCTCCCCAATTGGGTAGTTAGTCTTGTCCCGTCGCTGCAACTCCTGTACGGACTCGGGAAAGGCAAAGGTCGAGAGCCATGTGTCCTCCGAAACACGACCCTCCCAAGCCGCACTGCTTCTTGACACACTGCTTGCTTAACCCGGAAGCCAGGTTTGCAATGCCTTAGACCGCTGTGCGATGCAGTGCCTTAGACCGCTGTGCCACCAATGTGTCGGAGGGAACACCGTACAATTGGCGACCAAGTCAGCTTGCAGGCGCCCAGCAGGAGTTACTAGAGCGCGATGGTACAAGGACATCCCGGCCGGCCAAACCCCCCCCCTAACCCGGACGACGCTGGGCTAATTGTGCGCCGCCTCATGGGTCTCCCGGTCATGGCCGGCTGTAACACAACCTGGGATCGAACTCGAGTCTGTAGTGACACCTCGAGCACTGCGATGCAGTGCCTTAGACCGCTGTGCCACTCGGGAGGCCCTATAATTGATAGTTGAGGACCAAACATTTGTTTTTCTGACCTGGCAGCTGAGGAAGCTGCGCACATGTTGATATCCTGGCTGGTGATGATTCTTGGCGACGATCTGGGCCCAGCGCAGTCGTAGCTCAGCGTTGTTTGACATCACGATGTGAAGGTACTGCTCCTCCAGTTTCTCCATATTACCTTATCAAAGTCAGAGGGATGGTACATCATTGGTGTGACTCATTTCAAAAGTAGTGTACGCACATCCAGACTTGCAGGTGCAAGTTACAAAAAGTAAAGTAATGATATAAAGAATAGAGATCCACACACTGAGGAATTGGGGTGAATCACATGCATCTTCAGAACAACGATTGTGCTAAGGATATCAGTACAGAAGTGTTGTTACCATCGTGTCCTACCTCTAGGGAGTGGGGACTTCTCTATGATCTTTTCCAAGAAGTAGACAGCCTGGTTAGTCTTCCAGGCCTGGATGTTGGTCTTCTTGATGCTGGCCATATCCAGGACCTCGGCAGCCCACAGCTCTGACAGCTGCTCAGCAGGCTTCATCAGGCTCTTGCCAGCCGACAGGTCAGGGAGGTAGGGAGGCCAACCGGGCACATTGAGCCAGCTATCAAATTCCAGACCTAGCAAAGAGACCACAAGGAGAGTGAGGTCAGTTTGCTGTTACAATCTCACTTCCAAGCTTAAATACTCATTCTAAAAAGGCAAATACAACCCTAAAAGGCCAATCCAACACTCTAAAAGCAACTACTGTGTTTTACCCTTAATCATATCTACTCCTTTCTTCTTCAGGTCAGGGAAATACTCCAGGAAGAACTCCAGAGCGTCCTCTGCCATAACACTGCGGAATTTGAACTTGTCAATGTAGGCCTGTGAGGAGAAACACCCACATGTCAGACTGTTGCCCTCACTCACTCAGACACAGACACACGTCAAAAGTTGACACACATACTCTGGAATGAGTTTCTTTAGTTTGACTATTTTCTACATTGTAGAATAATAGCAAAGACCAAAAAAATATATTCTTCAAATTAGCCACCCTTTGCCTTGATGACAGCTTTGCACACTCTTGGCATTCTCTCAACCAGCTTCACCTGGAATGCTTTTCCATCAGTCTTGAAGGAGTTCCCACATATTCACATATTTGATGTCTTCACTATTATTCTACAATGTAGAAAATAGAAGAAAAACCCTGGAATGAGTAGGTGTCCAAACTTTTGACTGGTACTGTAAGTATTCACACCTAGCAGTCTTTCAATGGGTTTCATGTCTGGGCTTTGGCCACTCAAGGACCTTCACATTATTTTTCTGAAGCCATTCCAGCATTGCTTTGGCTATATCCTTGGGGCCATTCTCCTGTTGGAATGTAACATTTTTCACTTTAGTCTAAGGTCATTTGCACTCTGAAGCAGGTCCTCATCAAGGATGCCAGTATTTGGCTCCATTTATTGTTCCCTTTATCCTTACCAGTCCCTGACGCTGAAAAACATCCCCAGAGTATGATGCTACCACCCCTATGCTTCACAGTAGGGATGGTGTTCGACGGGTGATTAGCTGTGCCTGGTTTTCGCCAGACATAGTGCTTTGCATTCAGGCCAAGTAGGTTTTTTAAAAATTCATCAGACCACAGAATATTTTGCCACGTGAATTCATTCACGTGTCTTTTTGCAAACTCCAGGCGTGCTATCATGTGCCTTTCTTTCAGGAGTGGCTTCCATTTGGCCACTCTTCCATAAAGCCCAGATTGGTGAAGTGCTGTAGGGACTGTTGTCCTTCTGGCAGGTTCTCCTATCTCAGCCAAGGAACTCTGTACTTCTGTCAGAGTGGTCATTGGGTTCTTGGTCACCCCCCTGACCAAGGTCCTTCTTGCCTGGTTCCTTAGTTTGGTCGGACGACCAGCTCTAAGCAGAGTCTGGGTAGTTCCATATTTTTCCAATTTTCAAATGATGGCAACCACTGTGCTCTTGGAAACGTTCAACACTCTAGAAATAGTTTTATACTCTTCCCCAGATATATGCCTCATCACATCTCGGAGAGCTACAGACTGGTCCTTGGAATTCATGGTATAGTCTCTGCTCTGACATGCACTTTCAACTGTAAAACATTATATACAGTGGTATAAAGTACTTAAGTAGTACTTTAAAGTATTTTTACTTAAGTAGAGTTTTGTTGTACTATTCATATTTTTGTCAACTTTTACTTCACTACATTCTAAAATAAAATGATGTACTTTATACTCCATACATTTTCCGTAACACCCAAAAGTACTCGTTACATTTTGACAGGAAAATGGTCCAATTACTTTTGATACTTAAGTATATTTAAAACCAAATACTTTTAGACTTTAACTCAAGTAGTATTTTACTGGGTGACTTTCACTTGAGTCATTTTCTATTAATGCATCTTTACTTTTACTCAAGTAAAGACAAATGAGTACTTTTCCACCACTGCTTATATAGACAGGTGTGTTTCTTTCTAAATCATGTCCAAACAACTGAATTGTCTACAGGTGGACTCCAATCAAGTTGTAGTGACATCTCAAGGATGATCAAAGGAAATTGGATGCACCGGAGCTCAATTTGGAGTGTCAGAGCAAAGTGGTGTGAATAGATATTTCTGTATTTAAATTTTCAATAAGTGTTCAAACATTTCAAAAAACATGTTTTCACTTTGTCATTAAAATTACATATTTAAATACATTTTTAATTCGGGCTGTAACAACAAAATGTGGAATAAGTCAAGGGGTATGAATACTTTCTGAAGGCACCGTAGAATGAGAAGCAACACCAACCTTGAGGAAGGCATCGAAGTGACTCTGGTCTCCAGCCAGGTGGGCCAGGTAAGAGACAAAACAGAAGCCCTTCTCATAAGGCGTCTCATTGTAAGTGTCATCAGGGTCAACACCTGAGGGATGGGAGAAAATAAAATGTTTTGCTTTAACTTGAGCAGTCATGATCAAGTGTATCAGTTCTATTGGGTCTGCAGCTCCATAGGCAAATCTCAGTCAGATTAACTACTAATTAAACTAAGACCACTGGGCAACTAATGGAATTGGTTTTGGCTTTAGCAGTCAAGGGTAAATTAGCAGTCAAGGGTAAATCAGCAGTCAAGGGTCTGACCTGGTTTGATCTTCACACGCAGTTTATTGAGAGGGTGGTCCTCTCCGGTGTTGTCCATGTGCTGTCTGAGTAAAGCCCTCCCAGTCGCAGCCTCCAGACTAGTGATGGCCTCTCCTACAAATAACAACACAATAGACATCAGGGCTTTGAGAGTGAGAAGACAGCCAGGTGTGCACAAATAGCTGTGTAGACAACTACTGTTTACTTTCAAATGGAAAGAGTTGTGAGACTTGAGGATGAGCCCATCATACATTGCTACAGCAGGGCTCGCCAATTCTATTTCTGGAGAGCTACCTTCCTGTAGGTTCACTCCAACCTCAGTTGTAACTAACCTGATTCAGCTAATAAAACAGCTAATTATTAGAATTAGGGGCACTTGATTAAAGTTGGAGTGAAACCAACTGGACAGTACCTCTCCAGGAACATGGTTGGAGAGCCCTGGTCTACAGTAGACAAACTGTGACAAAGTGATGTACTATGCTGATGAAGAAAGGGCTTTATAAATTCAATTTGATTGATTGACAGTCTCTTACCGTAGATCTCCCTGCACACCCGGCGCTGGGCGTACATGGTGAAGCCCTCGTTGAGCCAGAAGTCACCCCAGTTGGCATTGGTTACCAGATTACCGAACCAGCTGTGGCAGATCTCGTGCACAATGACGTCAGCCAGTGAGCGGTCTCCAGCCAGGAGGCAGGGGGTGACGAAAGTGAGGCAGGGGTTCTCCATACCCCCGAAGGGGAATGACGGTGGCATGAACAGCACGTCATACCTGAGGGGACGAACCAATTAAGTAGCTGTATGTTCATAAGCAGAATAAGTCATGACACTGCAAGCGCAAAGTCAGTGGTCACCATCCCTAGTCATGGAAAGAGCTACCGTGTGCATTTTTTATTCTAGCCTAGCACTAAGACACTTGATTCAACTAATCAATCAATCCTACATTCCCTGTAGCGCTTCAGAACCAGGGTTGTTGACTGACCACTGAAGTATTGGACCATATTGTTATTTGGGGAATTTCACCTTCCCCAGACGTAGGGTCCAAATAGTTTCTCCCCCACAACCAGAAACTCCTCGATGACTCCGTCGTACTCCTGCTTGGCTGCCTGCAGCAGGCATGGCTCTGTCCATACTCGGGTCCTAAAAGATACAGATTTACAATTACTACCAAGCATTGAAACTCCATAGGCAAACACTACCATGCATGTTCTTCAAAGCACATTCTTCAGCAGCATTATATGGCCCATAAGTAGCAAGTGCAGTTTTCATTCAAGTTCAAACTTCATTCAAGTTGAACATTCACCCTGCTTTTTGATTCTCATCTCTCTACTCAGTCTGACACAGAGAATGCATTTTGCGGGTCAATGACCAACACGCCCAGGTTGTTATCAATAAATGCTTTAGACAGGAGAGGAATATTGTCTTGTACCTACCGTGAGGTTAGGTGAGGTCTATATTAGAAGCAGAATGCTTAACACTATCAAATTACGCCCCTTACTTGACCAAAACAAATTGTCAAACTGTCACAAGATTTAGAGGCCTAGAATGGGTGCCAGTCTATTTCTGATCACTTGACAATTCCTTGTAGAATTGTCATATTTGGCTTGAGCACAAACAAATCAACAGCACAAACAGATCTGGGACCTATCCAAGGCCACCAGGTAGCCTAGTGGTTAGAGCATTGAGCCAGTAACCAGAAGGTTGCTAGATCAAATCCCAGAGTTGTCGTTCTGCCCCTGAACAAGGCAGTTAACCCACTGTTCCTAGGCCGTCATTGTAAATAAGAATTTGTGCTTAATTGACTTGCCTAGTTAACTAAAACTTTTTTTTTAAAGGCAACGTAGACTTTTTCACCTTGGCCCCACCTCCGCAGAGACCAAGTCTCCTACAGCCAAGGCCACCAGGTAGGAGGGGATGGGCTGTTCCATGGTGAACAGGAACGTGTTGTCTGCCATCCTGTGTTCTCCCTTACTGGCACTCATGACTGCTGTGAAACCATCAGGAACCTGTGGAGGCAGACAGGGCAGTCTTCGGACAGAGTCATCATGATCGATGATGGTACCAATATCCATTACTAATACAGACAAAGTAGTCGGAATGGTGGATAAGGTGAGGTTCCCACCATACGTTAAGAGCTTTTTCAGCAATGTGTGTTAATACGAGACCTATAATTCAAAGTGCTTTAAGTATTGAAAAACGAGTGAACACAACACACCAGGCAAAGCACATGAAGTTGAATGACAGGGCAAAATAGAATAAACAGGATAATAGACAAAAAAAGATGTAAATGACAAAAAGGAAAAACACAGAAGCTTAATTATCCTGCAAAGAGAAAAAGATTGTGAGACAGCAATGTCTCTGTGGTCATCCTCCCATGGACATTGGCTCAGTCAGAGTCCAGTCCAGGGGCTCACCTTCACGGAGGCCGAGTAGGTGCTCTTGACGGCCGGCGTGTCAAAGCAGGGGAAGAAGGAGCGGTTGAGCACGGCCTGGCCCTGGGTGAAGACGTAAGGCTTGGCCTTCCCAGCTGTCTGCTCTGGATCCAGCCAGCACACCTAGTGGGTCAGGGGGGCAGAGACCAGGGCTTGAGTGTGGAGGCAGGGGCACACTTTACCTTCACAGCAACCGAGTAGGGGCTCTTAGTCATGGGGGTGTGGAAGCCAGGGAACAGGCTGCGGTTCAGCACAGGGAAGCCAGAGGTGTAAAGGAAAGGCTCTTTCTTTTCGGCAGTCTGAGCAGGCTCCAGCCATGATATCTACAAATGTTTAATGAGGATGGTGCAGTTCATGAATAGGCACTCATTTGTAAAATTTGTAAAATATTTTGACCCCTTGACCTTTTCCACATAAATAACAAAACAAATACTCAATCTACACACAATATCCCATCAAGACAAAGCAAAAACAGATTAAGAAATGTTTGCACAGTTATTCATTATAAACTGAAATATTACATTTACTTAAGTATTAAGACCCTTTACTCAGTACTTTGTTGAAGCACATTTGGCAGCGATTACAGCCTCGAGTCTTCTTGGGTATGACACTACAAGCTTGGCACACCTGTATTTGGGGAGTTCCTCCCATTCTTCTCTGCAGATCCTCAAGCTCTGTCAGGTTGGATGGGGAATGTTGCTGCACAGCTATTTTCAGGTCTCTCCAGAGATGTTCGATCGTGTTTAACTCCGGGCTCTGACTGGGCCACTCAAGGACAATCAGAGACTTGTCCCGAAGCCACTCCTGCGTTGTCTGGCTGTGTGCTTCGGGTCATTGTCCTGTTGGAAGGGGAACCTTCGCCCCAGTCTTAGGTCCTGAGCGCTCTGGTACAGGTCTTCATCAAGGATCTCTGTACTTTGCTCCGTTCATCTTTCCCTCGATGCTGACTAGTCTCCCAGTCCCTGCCGCTGAAAAACATCCCCACAGCATGATGCGGCCACCACCATGCTTCACCGTAGGGATGGTGTCAGGTTTCCTCCAGACGTGAGGCTTGGCATTCAGGCCAAAAAGTTCAATCTTTGCTTCATCAGATAATCTTTGTTTCTCATGGTCTGAGTCTTTTGGTGCCTTTTGGCAAACTCCAAGCAGGCTGTCATGTGCCTACTGTTCAAAAGTTGTGGTCACTTAGATATTTCCTTGTTTTTCATGAAAACATACATGAAATGAGTAGCAAAATGAATAGGAAATATAGTCAAGACGTTGACAAGGTTATAAATAATGATTTTTAATTGAAACAATAATTGTGTCCTTCAAACTTTGCTTTCGTCAAAGAATCTTCCATTTGCTGCAATTACAGCCATGCAGACTGTTGGCATTCTAGTTGTCAATTTGTGGAGGTAATCTGAAGCGATTTCACCCCTGCTTCCTGAAGCACCTCCCACAAGTTGGATTGGCACTTCTTACGTACCATACGGTCAAGCTGCTCCCTCAACAGCTCAATAGGGTTGAGATCCGGTGACTGTGCTGGCCACTCCATTATAGACAGAATACCAGCGGACTGCTTCTTCCCTAAATAGCATAGTTTGGAGCTGTGCTTTGGGTCATTGTCCTGTTGTAGGAGGAAATTGGCTCCACTTAAGCACCGTTCACAGGGTATGGCATGGCGTTGCAAAATGGAGTGATAGCCTTCCTTCTTCAAGATTCCTTTTACCCTGTACAAATCTCCCACGAAAGCACCCCCAGACCATCACATTACCTCCACCATGCCTGACAGATGGCGTCAAGAACTCCTACAGCATCTTTCATTTTTTCTGCGTCTCACGAATGTTCCTTTGTGATCCGAACACCTCAAACTTAGATTCGTCTGTCCATAACACTTTTTTCCAATCTTCCTCTGTCCGGTGTCTGTGTTCTTTCGCCATCTTAATCTTTTATTTTTATTGGCCAGTCTGAGATATGGCTTTTTCTTCGCAACTCTGCCTAGAAGGCCAGGATCCCGGAGATGCCGCCTTCACTGTTGACGTTGAGATTGATGTTTTGCGAGTACTATTTAATGAAGCTACCAGTTGAGGACTTGTGAGACGTCTGTTTCTCAATCTAGATACTCTAATGTACTTGTCCTCTTGCTCAGTTGTGCACCGAGGCCTCCCACTCCTCTTTCTATTCTGCATATTTCTCACATGGAATAGCCTTCATTTCTCAGAACAGACTGACGAGTTTAGGAAGAAAGTGCTTTGTTTCTGGCCATTTTGAGCCTGTAATCGAACCCACAAATGCTGATTCTCCAGATACTCAACTAGTCTAAAGGCCAGTTTTATTTTTTTAAATCAGCACCACAGTTTTTAGCTGTGCTAATATCCTTGCAAAAGGGTTTTCTAATGATCAATTAGCCTTTTAAAATTATAAACTTGGGTTATCTAACACAACGTGCCATTGGAACACAGGAGTGATGGTTGCTGATAATAGGCCTCTGTACGCCCATGTAGATATTCCTTTAAAAATCCTCAGTTTCCAGCTACAATAGTCATTTACAACATTAACAATGTCTACACTGTATTTATGATCAATTATGTTATTTTCAATGGACAATGGCTTTTCTTTCAAAAACATGGACATTTCTAAGTGACCCCAAACTTTTGAACGGTAGTGTATGTTTATTTGTAATACATGGGGTATTGTGTGTAGATTGAGGGGGGGGGGGGGGGGGGGGGATGCCATAATCCATTTTAGAATAAGGTTGTAATTTAACAAAATGTGTTAAAAGTCAAGGGGTCTGAATAATTTCCAAATGGAGTGCATACTTCCAAGAAATGTGAAACTAAAAATTATGAAACGTTGCAGACTATGAATTGCCAACAGAGTTGATCTAATTTGAAAAGAAAAAAAGGTTTTACGGTTTTAAATATACTGAACAAAAAAAACGCAACAATTAACAATTTTACTGAGTTACAGTTCATAATTTAAAAAACGGCGTGGTAGAAAGGACCTTTCTCAACAACATTGAATTTAGCAGCTGCTAAGTCGACAGATCAGTTTCTGCTCACGCCAAAGTCAGTGTAAACCGCAGTGACTTGACACAATGCTGGCCAAACAAGATGTTTTTATTTTTATTTTATTTATTTTATTTTTACCTTTATTTAACTAGGCAAGTCAGTTAAGAACAAATTCTTATTTTCAATGACGGCCTAGGAACAGTGGGTTAACTGCCTGTTCAGGGGCAGAACGACAGATTTGTACCTTGTCAGCTCGGGGGTTTGAACTTGCAACCTTCCGGTTACTAGTCCAACGCTCTAACCACTAGGCTACCCTGCCGCCCCCGACCCATCAAGTTAGCCAGGTGTGTCTGGCGGTGCTCATGGCCATCTATTGTATTTCATGTGTGTCAGGTAAGCATCATCTAATAATTATAAAATATTTGTATCTGGACACTTTTTTTTATATTGCTACTGCGCAAGTAACCATTTTACTGTACAGTTTACACCTTCTGTATTCTGTGGATGTGACTTATAAAGTTAGATCATATTTGATATAGTGTGTGTTACCAAAGATGGTAATGTGAAGAACAACAGGACCTGCACCAAAATCAGATTAGGATACAGGCCAAGGACTAGATAGTGTATTGTTCCTTATTGTAGGCCACTACTTGTACCACTTTTAGTCTTAATCTTTGGTTGTTTACTAAACTACTCACTCGGTTTAACACATGGCCTCACATGTGAATCCTTAAAGAGACGTGTGAGGCTAAGAAGGTGTGATTGATGCTGAATGGATGTAGACAAAGAGCTTTCCAGTAGGTGTGCCAAAACATTCCAGGACCATTTTCTCAAAAGTGGGGTTACAAGTTTATGAACTTTTAAAGCAGAATTACTTTCCCATTGTTCTTCAACTGCAGTGTATGATATACCAGTCTCTACTTTTATCCAACATTTAAAAAAATAATAATAATAATAATTGAATTCACATTTTTCTACATAAGACCGAATCGAGGCGGTCGGTCACATAAGGAAATCAGTCAATTTATTTAAATTCATTAGGCCCTAATCTTTGGATTTCACATGACTGGGCAGGAGCAGCCATAGGCCTGGGAGGGCATAGGCCCACCCAATTGAGAGCCAGGCCCACCCACTGGGGAGCCAGGCCCAGCCAATAAGAAATTATTCTTCCCCACAAAAGGGCTTATTTACAGACAGAAATATTCCTGTTTCATCAGCTGTCTGGGTGACTGGTTTTAGATGATCCTGCAGGTGAAGAAACCTGGTAGACATTCCTGCAGTCAGCATGCCAATTGTACACTCCCTCAAAACTTTACACATCTGTGGCATTGTGTTGTGACAAATCTGCACATGTTAGAGTGGCCTTTTATTGTCCCCAGCCCTGTGTAATGATCATGCTGTTTAATCAGCTTCTTGATATGCCACACCTGTCAGGTGGATAGATAATCTTGGCAAAGGATAAATAAATGTACACTAACAGAGATGTAAACAAATTTGTGCACAAAATGAGAGAAATAAGCTTTTTTTGCGTATGTAAAAAAAATAAAGTGTATTTCAGCTCATTAAAAATGGGACCAACATTTTACATGTTGTGTTTATATTTTTCTTCTGTATAGGTTCAAATAGAAATACATTCTTAGTAACCAATCATCTGGAAGTAACAAGCTAGTGTTGTTGTTGCTAGGTAAACTAACTCTAGTTACGACGGCTGAATGACATTCACTTACCCCTGGTCCATCGGATGCAAGAAACTTGACCACCACTCGAAACTGTTCCTCAATTTTACATGGTGCTGGGAATTTTACAACCAGTGTGGTGCCATAACTGGTGAAATTGCGCGTCATGAATTCTACTTTCACTGAATCCGAATCATCTTCACTTCGGCAGTAGGACACCTCTTGCATTGAGAGGGAGGGATGAATGTCCAACAGTAGCTCGCTTTGAGAATCTTGGATGCATTTCAGCTGTAGCGTTTCAGTTCCTCTCAAAGTTCTCTTCTCAAAGTCCACGCTTAGATCCAAGTGGAAGTGTTTTATCTTGAATTGACGAAAGCTCGAAGACGTAGCCACGTCCTCTGCTAGATCGGAGTGCAGTTTGAGAGATTTATCCATATTTTAGTAGCCTACAGCAAGAATAACTGGGTAAACGTGAGTCTTCCTCCAACGATTGGCTGCACCGCTTCTTCTTTTTCCTCGGTGGGGTGTATATCGGCGATTGGCATCCAACAGCTGCACCTCTCCAGCATCAACACACAAAAAAGTACTTCTGGGTCACGGAAATCTTCAAAATAAAAGTCCCCGCATAATAGTAGAAAAGTGTCAATAACCTGTTTTATTCATGATATATGAAAAATAAATTACAATGATTCATATTTGTTTATTTTTAAGTAACATTTGGCTTTTAAAACATGTTCCATGGTCCAATAAATGCCACCAATGCGAATCACTGTATATGGAATACATTTTGGTTTATAGAGCAAACACTATTCTGGGTTCCGCAGTAGAAGTATTGTAGGTGAAAAACATGGGTTGTTAATGAATTCTAAGAATCCAATAAAAAGGGATGGAAAATGTAGGTGCTGGATTTTAGGCCGGTAGCAACCACCAGAGGGTGTCCGTTCAGAACACAAGGAAGCAGTAGTTCCAGTTCAAGGGTTTAATGAAGATCCACACACACAACACACTCTCTGTGATACTAATTGCGCTTATTTAACTGCATGCACAATAAAAAATCTGAAAGAAAATAACATTTTTCTAAGGAGGTAGAATAAGCAGTGGTGGAAAAGTACTCTGTCATACTTGAGTAAAAGTAAAGATACATTAAAAAAATGACAAAAGTATAAGTCACAGAGTAAAATACTACTTGAGTAAAAGTCTAAAAGTATTTGGTTTTGAATATACTTAAGTATCAAAAGTAAAAGTATAAATGATTTCAAATTCCTTATATTAAGCAAACGAGACGCCACTATTTTATTTGTAGTTTTATTGATGGATAGCCAGGGGCACACTCCAACACTCAGACATAATTTACAAACAAAGCATTTGTGTTTAGTGAGTACACCAGATCAGAGGCAGTAGGGATGACCAGGCATGTTCTCTTGATAAGTGCGTGAATTGGACCCTTTTCCTGTCAAAATGTAAGGAGTACCTTTGGATGTAAGGGAAAATGTATGGAGTATAATGTTTCTTTGGAAATGTAGTGAAGTAAAAGTAAAACTAGTATAAATAGTAAAGTATACATAGTAAAGTACTGATACCACAATAAAACTTAGTACTTTAACGTATTTTTACTTAAGTACTTTACACCACTGAGAATAAGCAGGAGACAAACACCGGTTGGTCAGCAGAACGAAAACTACAGACTGCCTGAGGCCCTGCCTTGTCCGGTATTACAGTAAGTCCCGGGGGAAAAGGCTGCTGATTGGCTAGTAAAATTATGATTGCCAAGACCTTATTTAAAAAAAATAAAAACATTTGGGGTCTTTAAAAGGAGATGAGCTGGCAGTTTTTACATTAGGGAATATTTAGTAGGGTCCGTATCTGGGTGCCGCAATAAAAGTATTGTAGGAAATACTTACGTCGGATATATAACATGTACATGTATGGTGTCATTTCATGGGGCTTTGAATAATACACAGTGTTGCTGGCTTTTTACTCCACCCATTCCATAGGTGGCCACAATTCGAAGCACTGTATATGTAATACATACTGGCTTATGCCAGTGGTCCTTAAGGACCCAAATGAGAAATCCTATGTTTTCCTGGGACCAAAGCTTATGAAAACATGCAACTAGACGTAAATATTTGTACATTTCATTGCCCTTATGCTTAAAACAAATGCAATATAGACAAAAACAAATTACAATTAAATGAAATACCCATATAAATAGCAATTCATGCTGTTTGATTAAAAACACTTAAATATCTGTCTAGGTTGGAACTGTTGCTGTTAAAATACAATAATTTAAATTCTGAACTGGAATAAACTAATTGATCACATCACACAGCTGTATAACAGAACACACACACACACACACACATACAGTCCTAATCAGAGGTGTGTGGCTGGTTGAAGTTTTCAACAAGCATGTATTTTCTGTGCTCAATTTATTACAGTGCAACCCTGAGGTCATGCTCAACTTTGAGTCTGTTTCTGTACTTTAAAAAAAAAGTATGCCAGAGTTGAGAACCCTGACTCGCATAGGTATGTGGTGCCAAACTGGATCAGAGCATCTAATGCTTTCTCAGTCAGGCAGGAGACCGCTTCCTGCTGTAGATAAGCAACCCAGAACTGTGTGTGTGTTTGCCTCAAAAAGCATCTTGCTTCAAATCAGTTTAACAGCAACAGCTCCAACCTAGACTTGTTTTCAACAATCATTTCTACAGTAAGATGTACAGAAGACCTGATCATTTTTTGTCTTCATATGTACTGTTACTTAGGGTTGCACTAACAGTAGCTAGTTAGCTTGGTTTGGCTAACGTTAGCTAGCTATTAGCTGTGTTCAATGGGATTGTTTTAAAGGGAAACACATCTACTACTGAGAAAGTACTCCCTTATTTCTGCTTATCACTTGTTATAAAATGAAAACAATATCTTGCTAGCTGACTTACTTTTCCACTGGCTAAGCACTGTTTCCTGAAGCATTCTACCCTGTTCTGGCAAAAACTATTCTGGGTGCCACAGTAAAAAGGTTGTACTGAATACTCAGTAGGGTCTGTAGATCCTTCAGTGTGTCCTCGCTTATTTCGATGTCAACCTCTCCAATTAAATGCTGTTCATTTGATTCAGTTTTCATAGAGTTTACAATTTCCTCATCTGATAAACCTCTACTACGACTTTGTCTCTAAGTGGTAGTATTCATTCCCAATATCTTGGGTGTCTGAGATTTGATTGAGCTGCACCACTGACACTCCATATCAGGATGAAGATCAGAAACAGGTTCTTTATCCTCAAGTGTGTACATTTTGCATATTAAGTTGGCAGTCTGTGGCTCCTCTGAGCAGTTAACGTTCCCTTATTGAAATTCTCCACAGGTTTTGTACCTGAGCCTCATTTACATTCTGTTTGTACCATTTTGTTTAATTTCACCTTGTCACTAGCAACATAATGTATGTTATATTCTTGTCCCACACATTCCTAATATTTTTGACACGTTTAATGACAATTGGTTTTCCAAATGGCCATTGCAATGTTTTGCCAACTTCATCCCAAAATTGGAAATCAAATGTTTAATTATGCTGCATAACAATGTGTTGACATATAGCATGGTAATCCCAAAAACAACTTCTTGGGGGGATTCTTAAAATTATGTGTAACCAATGATAATAATATTGGTACTTATTCTGATCCTATGCATATCACCACTCAGAAACTTCCCATTGGAACTGAATTCCCAACTCTGAAGAAAGTGAAGTTTAACAGAATGACACTGATAGGATTAACATTATAAATCTTTATTTAATTATGTATTCATTTCTAAAGAGAAACTTTTTCCTTTTAGAAAAACAATATCTAAATATATTTTAGAAACATTTTTGATAGTACTTAACACATCAATAGATTCGTACAAAAAAACAGCTAACAAACTAACCATGAAAGAATGTTCAACACAGCGGCTCTTTCACAGTAAAAAGAGAGGCACCAGGGGAACGTTGTGGTCTGTTGCTTTGTGCCTTTAATTGACTTTCGTGTTGCCCTAGTAACATGTTGAAGTCAATAATATAAAGCCTCAGATCCTCTTTGATACTATGCCCAGTCTCTCGCTCTCTCTCATCTCATATCAGCACCAAGTCCAGTGATGTAATAAATTAATGAATAAATAGGGCTCTGTGGGCCGGGGGAGGTCAGAGCTTTCCAGAGAGAGGGTGGCACTGGGGGCCCTCTCACTAGTCCTACACCTGACTGACGATCTCAGAGTCATCATCCACAAACCACTGCACTGGGGACCCGTCCGCTGCCCTCTGGATGACACGTCTCTGGGGAGCCTGCAGATGGGACGACAAAAACAGGGAACATTTATTTCAATGTCTGTTTTTTCAAATCAGTACTAATAGAGAGAGGCTTTTAAATATCACAAATAACATTATTTAAAGTTCATAGTATGGAAAGAAGGCAACAAAGTAGATACTTGCAATAATGTTTCTACTGGTGGTTCCCTGCAACCCTTCAGGGCCAGGAGTGAGTATACTGCCCTACAGCAGACACCAAGGGCTCAGCTGCTGTATTACTCAGTTCTCACAACACCAGGAAGTTGGATATACAAATATGTTAAAGGAAGTGCAGTACATAGCACTGTGGTATAACCTCACCATTGAGAGCTCCATAACGAGGTCATAAGAGTTCAAAACAGCCAGTGTCTGAAAAAGCTTGGCTTTTATGTTTTAGCAGCTGATCCACAAGGGTGTGTCATTTTTCTCTACAGTGAGCCACAATGTGACTCAGCGTGACACGGTATGATTCAGGGGTGAGGTTGACGATGGGAGGGCCACACGTACAGTATGTTCACTCCCACACTGCAGCTGTCTGAACGTCTCTCAAACCTCCTTTACTTGCTGTGATCAGACCATCCCCTGAAATTAAGAATTGCTGCTACTGCTGCTACTACTACTACTACTGCTGCAAAATATTAGATCCAGTACTGTACAGTACTGTACTACAGCTGCCCATGCTTTTTCAACAGCTGGCAATATAAATCCTTGCTGAAGGGTAGACAGTAAAACGATACAGGAATGTGGCACCTGGGTCTTCCTCTCATGCATGAACATTCCCACACCTTACCCTCCCTCTGGGGGGGAGAATAAAAAAAATAAAAATAAAATAAAAATAAAACTCAGGATACCCACTGCCTCTCATATTATAATAATTTCAAGGTCTTAAAAATCACATTGACTCACCACCTGCCTCCATAGATTTTCTTTAACTGTATCTGAACTCAAAAGATAGTGCATTTGGAATGCACTCAGACCCCGTGACTTTTTCCACATTTTGTGCCGTTACAGCCTTATTCTAAAATGGATTAAACCGTTTTGATTGTGTTCTGTTGAACTGTGTGAGTTTGGCAAAGTAAGCTAACTTGTAAAGACTGCATTAATATACGACTAAAACTTTTTAAAAGAGTTCTGTTGATTCGATGGAACTTGCAGACAGGTCTGGACACAGCACCTCCATATCATCCATCTTAACTGATTAGAAATCCCCTTCTCTAAAAGCCTGCGGTGCACCGACTGACACCGACCTGACAGTAATATAATCCAGTGATATTCAGTTACAGGGAACCTGCCTGGTGCTAACAGTACTTCTGCAAAGACAGTAACTTCATATTGAGCAACTATAGTCATTTAGAGAGTGAAGTGCCATTGTGGCAGTTTACCTGTTCATGGTACTTGTTGTGCTGGGTGAGAGGTGACTGTACACTCCTCACCCTGGCCACGCCCTGTCTGTCCAGGGAGCGAGGTCTGAACTGTTTGCGCTGGTGCCACGACTTGAGCTCTTCGTTTACCACCTGCTGGGGGAGGCCTCTGGATGGGTGGTGAGGGTACTCCCGGAGCGAAGGGGCGCGGGACAGTCTGATGTGAGGGGGCAGGGACCTGAGAGCCCGCTGGGGGTGCAAAGGGGCCTCCTCGTACCAGTGTTCATACTGGCTGGGGTGACAGGGGAGCGGGGTGCCATGATACAGCCTGGTCATGTCCATCTCTGAAGGGTAGACCATCCTGTCGTCATAGTAACCCCTGTGGAAGCTGGGGTTGGACTGGTGCTGGGGGTTCTGGTAGAAGCCGGGGCCTGGGGGGTAGGCCATTGGTCGATGATTGTCATTGGGGCTGGAGTGTTGGTACTTATAGGTGAGCTGAGACTGCCTGGGCAGGTCACAAGGCATCTCACGACATGGTGAACTGGTGTAGGATGGGGCAGAGTGTTCAGAGTTACTGTCCTCAGTCTCAGAGCTGGAATGGTATATGGGATTTCCGTAGCCTGCCCTCAGGACAGGGGACTCGCCGGGAGACGTTACCACGTAATCCGTTAGTAGCCTCCTGGGAACACGGGTACGTCCTCGATCCTTATCCAGGTTCAACGGAGGCTCACTGTTGGGAAGTCTAAAATATTACATAGAAGCATTAAAAACAAGGCCAAAACAGTACAAACTCAACACTAATTTCTAAGATACAGTCTCAAGATTCAAGCGGTGTGGGGACAGTGTGAATGAGATATACAAATGTTGGACAGTGGTGTTGTGTGACTGTGAGATGTGGATGTCTTACTTACCTTAGTTGAATGCACTGACTAAGTCGCTCAAAGAACAACTACCAAAATGTAAAACATTTTAATTTGATGACCTGAGAGAGAGCTGGCGGCGAAGGTGCATCTCCGGGGTGGATGGGGCGCTGTTGGACTGGGTGTAGCTCAGTTTGAGATGGGAGGAGAACTGCAGTGTCAGGGCCGTGTCTCTACAACAGGCGTCCACAGGAGGCAACACAGGGGTCGTGGCTGGACTACTGCAGAAAGGTAACAACATGGACAGGAAGGAGAGAGAACTGGGTTAATGACTAAACCCCAAAGATGTTTTTATTCAGAGGAGAGCCATGAGTTGGCCAAATGAGTGCGTGTACTTTGCACGCTTGAACCTGTTCCATGTGCCCTTGTATCAGTCTATTCGAGCTTTCACTCAAAGACAAGTCACAACTTGAATCAGAATGTTCCCAAGTAATTTCCTCCCCAAAATAACAAGGTACGTATTAATGCCAACTTGAGCGAAACCACTTGAAAAGGAACTCTCATTTTTCAAATATCAAATGGAGTTTAAGTTTCATATAAGTGCTGTCAAAGCAGATTCCTGATCTTGTGGTTTCTCATAAAGGTAGATCTATTTAGGTTCAACTATGGAGCTGCATGAATTCAAAAAGCCAAGTTAATCTTATATTAGGCTACATGGAAACAATTACCAAGCCATAATGACTTGTGTTTAAGAGAGCTTTCACCAACCTGTGAAGCTTAAATTATAGCTATTCTTGGGCTTTCCTGTACAATAAATTCAAGGGTAGTGTTCATATACAATTACAGGAGGCACAGTGGGTTCTCCCTTGGCGTTTACCTTGACTTTCTGCTACCAGAGTGTGACTTCTTCTTGGTCTTCTGGTAAGGCTGGTCCAGACTGGACTCTGTCCAGGGCGAGTGCTCGATGGGAGGGGGCTCCAATTCCAGGCTGGTGTTGAAAAGGGACTGTAGCTCCTCCAGGGTTGGAGTAGTAGTGGGAGACTCGTGGGGGCTAGGCCCAAGGAGGTGTGAGGGGTCAATGGGAGGCTGGGGAGGATCTACTGGTCCTCCTAGGTGAGGGAGCTCCACGGATGGTTGAGATGACTGACTAATCACCTCTACTGGAGAAAAGTAAAAATACAATTGAATTCAGAGTGTTATTAGGTACTTTGGTGGTATTGTCATAACATGCTTATCAATATAACTTTTACAAGACACATTTTTGCACAGTGACTCTAACCTTCGTCGAGCAGTGCCGAATCCGACAGAGAGCTATCATCAGAAGTGCCCTGATCTGAAAACAAAAGCATAGCGAACAACCGTATTAATCCATGGGAAGGGCACTGGAATTCTATTCCGCTCAGGTCAGAGAGGAAAGATTTCAATGTTATATTATCAGTTGGCCAGCAGGGCAGCGCTCACCTCTCTGTGTGCTGGTGCAGTCTGGCCGTGGTGAAGACCGCCCGTGCTGTAGGCGCAGCTGAAACGCTGTGTCCTGCAGTTGTTTGACTTTCTTCTCCTCACGCTTGCACTGCTGTAACCGGCTTCTCTTCACCGCCTTGCTCTGGTGTTCCTCACAGCACAGTCTTTGGACCGCTTTGTGTATCTGCAACTGCAGGGATAGCTCAGCTTCCACAGAGTTCAGCTCAGAGTTCTACAGGATGTGACAAAAGGAGGTTGGGCAAACATGAGTGGCTGAACATGAAAGATCTCTTCCTGGCTCTTACGATGAAAGAAGCTTGATTATTGATGGTTGGTGGCAAGAAAGGTAGGACGATGGCTTGAATTGAGAAACATAATATTTCTCCAAGGGGAACCACGGGAGTGGCCTTCAGTACTAAGTACACCTGTGTGTGTGGCTTTTACAACTACTGTTAAAGGGATAGTCAGTGTAAATTACAATATTGTCCATGCCCAAACCCTGTCAGGCTCTTTACCACTGCTCCCTGTGGGATGCTCTGCTCTTCTAGTTTGAAGGCAGCTCCGATTCGTTGGCGGATTTGAGGTGGCTTCTCCCCAGGCAGCAAAGGGTAGTCTGCAGACAGCCGACCAGTCAGCTCCTATATGACATGGAAAAAAGACACCAGATGTAAGATGGTTCAAATATGAGGAATCATATTCTTTTAACGCAAAGCAACAAAAATAAATGTACAGTTCATTCAGAAAGCATTCAGACACCTTGACTTTCAATTTTTTTTACGTTACAGCCTTATTCTGAAATGGATTAAACAAACATTCCCGCTCATCAATCTACACACAATACCCCCTAATCAAAACAAAAAAGGTCTTAGATTTTTTTGCAATTAAAAAATCAAACTGAAACATCACATTTACATAACTATTCATACTCTTAACTCTCATATACTTCGTTGATTCTACTTGGGTATGACGCTACAAGCTTGGCACACCTGTATTTGGGAGTTTCTCCCATTCTTCTCTGCAGATCCTCAAGTTCCGTCAGGTTGGATGGGGAGTGTAGCTGCACAGCTATTTTCAGGTCTCTCCAGAGATGTTCAAATCCGGGCTCTGGCTGGGCTGCTCAAGGACAATCAGAGACTTCTCCCGAAACCACTCCTGCGTTGTCTTGGTTGTGTGCTTCAGGTCCTTCTCCTGTTGGAAGGTGAACCTTCACCCCAGTCCGAGGTCCTGGACGCTCTGGAGCAGGTTTTCATCAAGGATCTCTCTGTACTTTGCTCCGTTCATCTTTCCTTCAATCCTGACAATTCTCCAAGTCCCTGCAGCTGAAAAACATTCCCACAGCAGGATGCTACCACCACCATGTTTCACCGTAGGGATGGTGCCGTAGGGATGATTGGCATTTAGGCCAAATAGTTCAATCTTGGTTTCATCAGACCAGATAATCTTGTTTCTCATGGTCTCAGAGTCCTTTAGGTGTCTTTTGGCAAACTCCAAGCGTGCTGTCCTGGGCCTTTTTTTACTGAGGAGTGGCTTCCGTCTGGCCACTACCATAAAGGCCTGATTGGTGGAGTGCTGCAGAGGTGGTTGTCCTTCTGGAAGGTTCTCCCATCTCCACAGAGGAACTCTGGCGCTCTGCCAGAGTTATCATTGGGTTCTTGGTCACCTCCCTGACCAAAGGCCCTTCTCCCCGATTGCTCAGTTTGGCCAGACGGCCTGCTCTTGTAAGAGTCTTGGTGGTTCCAAACTTCTTCAATTCAAGAATGATGGAGGCCACTGTGTTCTTGAAGACCTTCAATGCTGCAGAAATGTTTTGGTACCCTTCCCCAGATCGGTGTCTCGACACAGTCCTGTCTCGGAGCTATATGGACAATTCCTTCGACTTTTAGCTCTGACATGCACTGTCAACTGTGGGACCTTATAAAGCCAGGAGTTGTGCCTTTCCAAATCATGTCCAATGAATTGAATTTACCACAGGTGGACGCCAATGAAGTTGTAGAAACATCAAGGGTGATCAATGCTAACAGGATGCACCTGAGCTCAATTTCGAGTCTCATAGCAAAGGGTCTAAATACTGATATTTTAGTTATTAATTTTTAATACATTTTCAAAAATGTCTAAAAAACTATTTATGCTTTGTCATTATGGAATATTGTATGTAGATTTATGAGGAACATTTTTAATTGAATACATTTTAGAATAGGATGTAACGTAACAACATGTGGAAAAAGGGAAGGGGTCTGAATACTTTCCGAATGCACTGTATGTTAAAGGAATACTTCGAGATTTTGTCAATTAACCCCTTTCTCTACTTCCCCAGAGTCCGATGAACTCGTGGATACCATTTTTATGTATGCGTGCAGTTTGAAGGTAATTGCTAACTAGCGTTATCGCAATGACTGGCAGTCTGTTATCGTAGACTTCCAGTCATTGCATTAACACTAGTTAGCATTGGCTTGCAAAACTACCAATATCTTCCTTCATACTGGATGCAGAGACATACAAATTGTATCCAAAAATATAAAACGCAACATATAAAGTGTTGTTCCCATGTTTCATGAGCCAAAATAAAACAGTTTTCCAAATGCACAAAAAGTTGATTTCTCTCAAATTTGGAGGACAAATTTGTTTACATCCCTTTTAGTGAGTATTTCTCATTTGCCAAGATAATCCATCCACCTGACAGGTGTGGCATATGAAGAAACATGATCATTACACAGGTGCACCTTGTGCTGGGGACAATAAAAGGCCACTTTTAAAGTGTGCCGTTTTGTCACACAACCCAATGCCACAGATGTCAAGTTTTGAGGGAGCGTCCAATTGGCATGCTAACTGCAGGAATGTTCACCAGACCTGTTGCATGTTCATTTCTCTACCATAAGCTGCCACCAATGTCATTTTTAGAGGGGGGGGTGCTGAGGACTATTTATGTCTGTAATAAAGCCCTTTTGTGGGATTGAAACTCACCCCCAGTGTGTGGGCCTGGCTGACAATTGGGTGGGCCTGTGGCCTCCAAGGCCCATCCATGGCTGCACCCCAGCCTAGTCATGTGGAATCCGTAGATTAAGGCCGAAAGAATTTATTTCAATTGACTGATTTCCTTATGAGTTATAACTCAGTAAAATCTTTGAAAATGTTGCATGCCTGGGGAGGCAGGTAGCCTAGTGGTTAGAGCGTTGGGCCAGTAACTGAAAAGGTTGCAAGATCGAATCCCAGAGCTGACAAGGTAAAAATCTGTCATTCTGCCCCTAAACAAGGCAGTTAACCCACTGTTCCTCGGCTGTCATTGTAAATAAGAATTTGTTGTTAATTGACTTTCCTAGTTAAATAAAAGGTTAAATGTTGCGTTCATAGATTTGTTCAGTATACATATTATATTAGTTAGTAATTCAGAGTCAATTGGTCCCCATTCCCTCCAAATCTACCAAGTTCCATGAACCCTCATTTTATTTTCCCTTCATTTTGAAATATTGTTTAAAAAAAATCTAACCTGCCTTACATGCTGGGACATGGAAATTGTTCTCAAATGTTTGTTACGCAATGCTGCTTTTCTATAGTTCCTACTCTTTCACAACACATTCTTAAAGCCTCACCAGCCCAGTGTATTCATCTCACTGGTCTACCTTCCAGCAACACAAACTCAACCTGAGTGTGAGAAATTGCATTATTATTGATTTCATTTGGGAACAGACATAACACACACCCTGTGTTTGTTTTGTGTCAGTCTAAATAAAAAGGTATATTTTTTTCTCCCAGACACAGACAAGTGTCAGAACGGTTGGTCATGATCTGAGTCACTGTCGTGTTCCTGAGAGCATGAAGAGGTGTCATCAGAGCCTCCTACCAGGCAGCACACCTTGACAAGACAAGTCCCGACAGGAGAGCCAAGCCCAATTTTCAACAGAAAATAATGATCAGAACTGGTCTGTATCCCAAATGGCACCCTACTACCTACATAGGGCACTGGTCCAAAGTAGTGCACTATGGGAAGCAGCCCCTCATAACGATGACGGATGAGACAGGGACATTGTCAGGGCTGAATTAGTTGCGGAAAGCCAGGTATGGGAGAGATAATTTAGTTGTTGACTAATAGGGAAACTTAAGGTCCGTTGGCTGCCTCCAAATTGCCCCAACTTGTCTTAAAGCCCAACAAAACAAACCAAAGCCTTTCATTTCAGACTGTGGGCAGTCTTTATTGCCTCAGTAGTTTCAGAGTGCCAGGCAATTTTTTCATTAACATCTCAAAATAAAAAATACAAACTCACAATTGTCTTGACAGTATCAGTTTAGTATATTAAGCTTTCGTATTGGCCTATGTGCCTTTGTCAGAGCTTGATTAACATCTCTCTATGAAAGACACGCCCCCCCCACCCCGCCATCACGGTCATGGTTTCACTGATGGGGAAATTCCAACTAATGTCATGGTGAAAATGGCCTGAACCCTGATAGTGGAGTGAGTCTGTGTGTAACATGTGTCTGTACCTAACGTGTGTGTCCTATATCCAGGGGTACTCACAGCCTCTCGGATGCAAAGCTTCTTCAGCTCCAGTAGGCAGAGCTCTAGTCGGTCTTCCAGTGACTGGTGCTTGAGCTTGACGGCCCGGGTGTGAGTGGTCACGTCCTTCATAATGGTGGCAGGACTATCAGGGCCTGGGACACACAATGACAAAGAGGCTACTGTGAAGTCTAAGGATTGAAAACAGCGAGGTTATAGATAGATGGACACAATTCTTTGGCCCAAGTTTTCAAATTGGTAATGCTTGCTTGTCAATTTCATATGGTTGCAGCTGTATCACGCAGATAGCCCAACTGCCTGGAAAGAATAAACTATGACCAAAACTAAAAAAAAAGGTTTCGATACAAATGCAAACAAAAATGTTGCTCCAATCCTGAGGTTCTGCCCATTCACGAGCAGTAACGTTGAAGATGGTGAGCCAAGATGACACCTAGACAAGGCATGTTTCTCTTAAGACACAATGAGTGTCTGTACTCATACTATTACGTGTTTTATTGACTGATAGGATCAACCTGGGAGTGAAACCAAGGTGATAAACAATGTGGTTGCCCTACAGAACCACCGGAGACTAATGACAACTGGGTTACATCCCAAATGGCACCCTACTCCCTACATAGTGCACTACTTTTGACGAGAACCCTGTGGGTAGGCCAAAAGTAGTGCACAATATAGGGAGTAGGATGCCATTTGGGACGAAAACCCTGAGTTCATTCACAGGGCTACTAATGACTCCAGGCCAGCTGCATTGTGTGTCACATGCTTTCAGAGATTATCAACTCAATCCCTGCAGGTACTGACAGACAGCGGTGAAAGCCACCGGGGGTGTGACAGGAAAATAAAGATGTCACACAGAAACTGCGACCGGAATGGCAACCATGCAGGAGAATATAAACAATAGAAAACATGGCAATGACTGAATGACAAAAACCCCCGATTCTGTCTGGATGGATAATCTCCATTGTGGGTAAAAGACTAAATAACATCTGCAGTGAAGAATGTGACCAGCAATAGCTCAGCTACTGGTTTATAGAAACCATTGGTAATGGCCACGGCATCTTCTTCGAAATGGAGCACCAGCTTGCTTGCTTACTACTTCATTATAACTGGAACACAAATAGGTTTTTAAGACAAAACCCATGACATGTCAAGTTAGACATTTTTGGGACTAATCTCTCACTATAGGTGTCCCATTATAGTGAATAAATGTTAGTGTCATGGAAGTTGATAAATGTATTTGGTGCTTACCAGAGTGGAGAATGATACCACTGTCTGTGTCACTGATCTCTTCTTTACCCTCCATGTCTGTGAGTCTGGTGGTTTACAGGGGTGAGGGAACAGGAAAATGTCTAGTTTCACGATGCCCTGCAAAATTAAACACGTTCATTTTCTTCAAAGATCAATTTTATTGTCCATTTACATGGAAATTCATTTCAAAAGTCAGCAATTTTAAAAGTCATGCAATTTATTTATTTTTTTACAAAACTTCTATACGGTCTCACTATACTACAGAGAATAATCCTGTTTAATAGTAGTAAATTGTTGCTTTTCATGAAAATTAGAATATCTAATTTTAGACAAAATGAATGGATCCATCCACCACTAAGAGACGATTACACTTTCAACACCCCACTTAACCCTTAAACCATGAAAAAGTCCATGTGACACAAAATCAAGGGGGTCAAACCAAATTCCCTGTGAATTTGCACAGTAAACAATGGAGTGGACCACTCTTTCCTGTTACTATGAGCCATTCCCTCCAGTTACTCCCTGTCAGCACAGCCTCACCAGGGGTTCAAACCAGAGTGGATTCAGACTGACTATCTAACTCTCAGGTTGTGTCCTAAATGGCACCCTATTGACTATATAGTGTTAATTTTGACACCACCTGGTATAGAGGTCCTGGCAGGGGGCTCGGCCCCAGTTATGTACTGGGCCGTAAGCACTACCCTCTGTAGCGCCTTGCTGTTGGAAGCCAAGCAGATGCCATACCAAGCGGTGATGCAGCCAGTCAAGATGCCCTATATAGTGCAGCTGTAGAACCTTTTGAGGATCTCAGGACCCATGAAAAATCTTTTCAGCCTCCTGGAATGGAAAGAGAAACTGTGCCCTCCATGATAGAGCTGTAATGATGTGGACACAGAGAAACTTGAAGCGCTCAACCCGCTCCACTACAGCCCTGTCAATGTGAATGATGGTGCATTTAGCCCTCCGTTTCCAATAGTCCACGATCAGCTCCTTTGTCTTACTGACGTTGAGGGAGAAGTTGTTGTCCTGGCACCACACTGCCAGGTCTCTGACTTCATCCCTATAGGCTGTCTCATCGTCGTCGGTGATCAGGCTTACCACCATTGTGTCGTCGGCTAACTAACACGGCCACACAGTTTTGGGTGAACAGGGAGTACAGGAAGGGACTAAGCAGGAAATCCAGGATCCAGTTGCAGAGGACGGTGTTCAGTCCCAAGGTCCTTAGCTTAGTGATGACTTGGAGGGCACTATGGTGTTGAACACTAAGCTGTAGTGACTTAAGTGTTCCTTTAGTCCAGGTGGGAAAGGGCAGTGTGGAGGTCAATAGAGATTGCGTCATCTGTGAATCTGTTGTGGCGGTATGCAAAATGGAGTGGGTCCAGGGTGTCTGGGCTGATGGTGGTGTTGATGTGAGCAAAGCATTTTATGGCTACAGATGTGAGTGCTACGGGGCAATAGCCATTTAGACAGGTTACCTTGGTGTTCATGGGCACAGGAACTATGGTGGTCTGCTTGAAACATGTAGGTATTACAGATTGGGTAGTGACTGAAAATACTTGCCAGCTGGTCAGCGCATTCTCGGAGTACGCTTCCTGGTAACCTGTCTGGCCCTGCAGACTTTTGAATGTAAACCTGTTTAACCTTCTTGGGATAGGGGCAGCATTTTCACTTTTGGATGAATAGCGTGCCCAGAGTGAACTGCCTCCTACTCTGTCCCAGATGCTAATATATGCATATTATTATTAGTATTAGATAGAAGACACTCTGAAGTTTCTAAAACTGTTTGAATGATGTCTGTGAGTATAACAGAACTCAAATGGCAGGCGAAAAACTGAGAAAAATCCAACCAGGAAGTGGGACATCTGAGGTTTGTAGTTTTTCAAAGCTTGGCCTACTGAGAACATATTGAGATATGGATGAGGTTGCACTTCCTAGGGCTTCCACTAGATGTCAACTGTCTTTTGAAACTTGAATGAGGATTCTACTATAAAGGAGGGCCTCATGAGACCTCTGAGTCAGAGGTCTAGCATAGTGCCTCGGTTTCATGACGCATGCTCCCGACAGTTACCTCACGTTCCAGTGCTTTTTCTGAAGACGAAGGAATTCTCCGGTTGGAATATTATTGATGTTTTATGTTAAAAACATCCTAATGATTGATTCCATACATCGTTTGACATGTTTCTAAAAGACTAACGGAACTTTTCGAGTTTTTGTCTGGATGAAATGCTCGCGCCTCGTGAAGATGGATTACTGGGCTGAACACGCTAACAACAAGTGTCTATTTGGACATAAATGATGGAACTTTATGGAACAAATCAGTCATTTATTGTCGAACTGGGATTCCTGGGAGTGCCTTCTGATGAAGATCAAAGGTAAGTGAATATTTATGGTGTTGTTCCAAAATGGCAGCTATTCCTCTGGCTGTTTTGGGTTCTGAGCGCCGTTCTCAGATTATGCTTTTTCCGTAAAGTTTTTTTGAAATCTGACACAGCGGTTGCATTAAGGAGAAGTCTATATTTAATTGTGAATAACACTAGTATCTTTTATCAATGTTTATTATTAGTATTTCTGCAAAATCACCAGATGTTTTGGAATCAAAACATTACTGCACAAAGGCGCCAATGTAAACTGAGATTTTTGGATATAAATATGCACATTATTGAACAAAACATACATGTATTGTGTAACATGATGTCCTATGAGTGTCATGATGAAGATCAAAGGTTAGTGATTCATTTTATCTATATTTCTGCTTTTTGTGACTCCTATCTTTGGCTGGAAAAATGGCTGTGTGTTTTTTCGACTTGGCGGTGATCTAACAATCATATGTTGTGCTTTAGCTGTAAAGCATTTTTGAAATTGGACACGATGGGTAGATTAACAAGATGTTTATCTTTCATTTGCTGTATTGGACTTGTTAATGTGTGAAAGTTACATATTTCGAAAAAATATTTTTTAATTTCGCGCGCTGCCTTTTCAGTGGAATGTTGTCGAGGTGTTCTGCTAGCGGAACCCCTAAGCTAGAAGGGTTAACCTCTTTGGGCTAGGGGGCAGTATTTTGACATCCAGGTGAAAAGCATACCCAAAGTAAACTGCCTGTTACTCAGGCCCAGAACCTAGGATATGCATTGGTAGATATATTTGGATAGAAAACACTCTAAAACTGTTAAAATAATATATGTTTCTAAAACTGTTAAAATAATGTCTGTGAGTATAACAGAACTGATATGGCAGGCGAAACCCTGAGGAAAAACCATAAAAAAAATATATATTTTCAGCCTACTACCGTTTCCAATGGCTGCCATGTTTATTATGAGGCGAAATCCTCCCAGATTGCAGTTCATAGGGCTTCCACTAGATGTCAACAGTCTTTAGAAAGAGTTTCAGGCTTGTTTTTGGAAAAATGCTAGAATTTGTAGTTTTTCTAAGTGGCTCCCATTTTTGATGTAGTGTTTTCATGCACATGGGTGAGAGGGCGTTCTTTGTTGTTTATCTCCGGTATAGACAATAACGATTCTCCGTCTTAAATTGTATCGTTTATTTACATATTAGGGTACCGGAGGTTTGATTATAAACGTTGTTTGACATGTTTGGTGAAGCTTATTGGTAATGTTTGGGATTTATTTTGTATGCATTTTGAAGGAGGGAAAACGGTGGATTATTGAATGAAGCGCGCCAGCTAAACTGACTTTTTGGGGTTATAAAGAAGGACTTCATCGAACAAAAGGACCATTTGTGATGTAGCTGGGACCTTTTGGAGTGCCAACAGAAGAAGATCTTCAAAGGCATTTATTATATCGCTATTTCTGACTTTCGTGGCGCACCTGCCTGGTTGAAATATGTTTTTCATGCTTTTGTATGCGGGGCGCTGTCTTCAGATAATCGCATGGTGTGCTTTCGCCGTAAAGCCTTTTTAAAATCTGACACAGCGGCTGGATTAACCAGAAATTAAGCTTCATTTTGATGTATGACACTTGTATTTTCATGAATGTTAATTATTTCTGTATTTTGAATTTCGCGCTCTGCAATTTCACCGGATGTTGTGTAGCTGGGTTGCTAGCGGAACGCCTGTGCCAGAAAAGTTAACGAAGCCGGTGACTGATGTGGTAAACTCCTCAATGCCATCGGATGAATCCCGGAACATGTTCAAGTCTGTGCTTGCAAAAAAGTCCTGTAGCTCAGCATCCGCCCACTTGTGTATTGAGCGTGTCACTGGTACTTCCGGTTTGAGTTTCTGCTTGTAAGCAGGAATCAGAAGGATAGTGTTAAGGTCAGATTTGCCAAATTGAGGGCATGGGAGAGCTTTGTATGTGTCTCTGTGTGGAGTTAAGGTGATCAATAGTTTTTTAGCCTCTTGTTACACAGATGATATGCTGGTAGAAATGAGGTAAGACAGATAGTTTTCCTGCATTAAAATCATCCGGCTTCTAGGATGAGCATTTTCTTTTTTGCTTATGGCCCTATACAGCTCATTGAGTGCGGTCTTAGTGCTAGCAACGGTTATTTGTGGTAAATAGACTGCTAATATTAGATGACAACTCTTGGTAAATAGTATGGCTTACAGCTTATCATGAGGTATTCTAACTCAGGTGAGCAGAACCTTGAGACTTCCTTAACAATAGCTGGTGCACAATCTCTAATGTTTCTCCAACCAAATGTTACTTTGGTTGACCATGTCCTTGGAGCCATTTTGGCTCCTTCAGCTAGAGGCCAGTTGGTGGAATGACTCAGGTATGACATGATCCTGCTGACATCACCTTGATCCCAGATCCCATACACTGTGTCCAATGCAAGACTAGTATGACATACGACTCTTGCTATACAGAGTCTAGGGAGCTTCCTGTGACTAAAGCGGTTTGTGAAACTCCCACATCATTAGAGTGACTGACTGCAAATCTCAGTTCAGGCAATGATTACTTGAGAAAAAAAAGCAAGGGTAATTTAAAATTGGCTGATGCAACTGTGTGTAGAAGGAGTAAATGATAACAATGTGTTTATTTTCCGTAAACCTTTTGAATCCCAATGCAATGCACATAAAGACATGTGGGATGAGGTTATAACGGAATGAAATTCCAATCTCCGGTCTATAGCATGCAAGGCAGGTTGTTTTGTGGAAAAGCTGCCACGATATTTATTATCTTAGGGAATTCTTTATATACAACATGCAATAAATGTTATAATAAAACAGGGGCATAATGTATTATACCCAAGACTGTGAATGATTATAAGACTCAAACCTCAATATCTATATGGCCAAATTATTAAGTATACAGCGAGGCAAAGGTAGACACAAAAAACAAAGTCTAAACATTTCAACAAAATACTGACGTAGGCGTTAAACAGGAAATGATTCATTCCGCGTCAATCAAGTGTCCATTATCTCCCCTGGTAGCTTACACGAAGCATAAAGACCGTATAACAATTGAAACAGCCCCCGTCACTTTCAAGAAACCATTTAAAACCGAACACGTCTACACGACCCCCACATGGTTCCAATAGCCATGGTTACTGGGTCAACTAAAATGAAGATGGTCCAAAAAAATTATAATTAAAGGGCATTACGCAACAAGCTTTTTCTACTTCAATACAAACTTGGTTCTCCTAGTAAAGGATAGTGGACAGGGAATTACAACAAAATAAATTACTCTCGGCATAGGTTACGTTTCATGATAAAAATATATAAAGTATTTTGGCTATAAACAGTGAACTAAATGTTCACTTCAACTGGACAACAAGTCGGAAAACAGTTTGCGTACATATACTGTGTGTAAAATTAAAGCACATTAAAAGGAAATGTACTTACATTTTCAATAATTTGGTTCAAAAGCCGACTCCTGAAAACTGCCTAACTATTCCCGTATTCCCCACTGGAATGGAAGTGATTGAAAGGAAAACTGTGATTAGAAGTAAGGTAGGAGAAGGATGACTCAACCACGAAAAGGGGAGTTGTTTGCCAAGGCACGCATGGTGCATACCTGTGCACTGCTGAACCTTCAGGACAGGACGCGATTTAATGCACTGCTTTGAAATGTGTCAACAATGATGATAATGGGAATTGTTACATTTCAATTAGTCCCTTATCAAGGTGCGAGGTGAAAACCAGGTACAGTATGAAGAGAGATTAGGCTACAACGAACCAATTGTGTCAAATATCAATGTGCATTTTATCATAGTCTGACGTTATTGATTTCACAAGAACACTGCAATCACAATTATTTGTAAGTGATACCATTTTCATAAAATGTTATTGGTCACATACACGTGTTTAGCAGATGTTAAAGAAGTAATAAGAGAGTGAATCATTGTTAGTTGTAAGTCTGTTTTTTTCCTATATCTTCACATAAATGTTAGCATGGCTATAAAACTGGCTACAGCTCAGTAAAAGGTTTGTTAATGAGATACACACCAAATGTATAAGTAATTAATTTACCACATTCAGACACAAGTTACCACTTTTAATACATGCATAAACATTGATACTGATTTGTTATTATGTACATTTACTGCCCTCTCCTGACCACTTCAGTAAGTTGTCTTGGAACTATCCAAATGAGTTAAGAATTTGATTTTAAAGCCATACAGCAGTTTAGAGCAGGGGTTCCCAACCTTCTTCACTCAGGCATTAGAGAACATCCTGTAAGCGCGCGCCACGTAATGGGCACAAGACCTGTTCACTCCCCTCTTGTTGGTTGATAAAATGTTGCAGCAATAGCTCTCTAAGGTCTGCAATGACAAGAGGAAAACTGCTGATGCACTACCAAATTTCGAAACTGCATATTTTGCATTCTACTATAACAACTTTCAGGAGTAAGTTGAAAGCCGGAAGGAGTTCCTTTAAAAACACACACACAAAGTTTGGGAACCACTGGTTTATAAGACTTCAAATAACTTAAAGATTCACTTACAGAAAGATTCACTTCAGAAAGAAACTATTCACGCCACTTGGCTTTTTCCACATTGTTGTTACATAGTGGGATTAAAATTGATTTAATTATAATTTTTATCAACGATCTACTCAAAATACTCTTAATGTCAAAGTGGAAGAAAAATGCTAACATAAAACATTTGAAAATAAAACACTAATATGTTTTGATTAGATAAGTATTCAACCACCTGAGTCAATATGTTGGAATCACATTTGGCAGAGATCACAGCTGTGAGTCTTTTTGGGTAACTCGAAGAGCCTTGCACTCCTGGATTGTACAATATTTACCTGTTTTTATTCATTTATATTCTTCAAGCTCAGTCAAGTTAGTTGTGTCTTGTTTTAAGTCAAAACTGCAACTAGGCCACTCAGGAACATTCAGTGTTGTCTTGGTAATGCTGTATATTTGGCCTTGTAGGTAATTGTCCTGCTGAAAGGTGAATTTGTCTCACAGTGGTTGTTGGAAAGCAGACTGAACCAGGTATTCCTCTAGGATTTAGCATGTGCTTAGCTCTTTTCCATAAATTGTTTTCCAAAAAGAACTCCCTAGTCCTTGCCGATGACAAGCATACCCATAACATGATGCAGCCACCACTATGCTTGAAAATATGAAGAGTGGTACCTGTGTGTTGTGTTGGATTTGCCCCAAACATAACGCTGTTTATTCAGGACAAAAAGCTCATTTCTTTGCAGTTTTATTTTAATATTTGTATTCTGTACAGGCTTCCTTCTTTTCACTCTGTCATGTAGGTTAGTATTGTCGAGTAACTACAATGGTGTTGATCCATCCTTAGTGTTCTATCACAGCCATTAAACACTGTAACTGTTTTAAAAAGTCACCATTTGCCTCATGATGAAAACCCTTAGCGGTTTCATGCCTCTTTGGCAAGAGTTAGGAAGGGCGCCTTTATCTTTGTAGTGACTAGGTGTATTGATACACCATCCAAAGTGTAATTAATAACTGCACAGTGCTCATAGGGATATTAAATGCTTGCTTTTTTTTGCCATCTACCAATAGGTGCCCTTCTTTTCTGGAAATTCCCTGCTCGACTGAGGGACCTTACAGAGAATTGTGTGCGTAGTACAGAAAAGGGGTAGTCAGGAAAAACAATTATGTTAACCACCATTATTGCACACAGAGTGAGTGCATGCAACTTGTGATACAGTGGGGAGAACAAGTATTTGATAACCTGCAAAATCGGCAGTGTTTCCTACTTACAAAGCATGTAGAGGTCTGTAATTTTTATCATTGCTACACTTCAACTGTGAGAGACGGAATCTAAAACAAATCCAGAAAATCACATTGTATGATTTTTAAGTAATTCATTTCCATTTTATTGCATGACATAAGTATTTGATACATCAGAAAAGCAGAACTTAATATTTGGTACAGAGATCATACGTTTCCTGTAGTTCTTGACCAGGTTTGCACACACTGCAGCAGGGATTTTGGCCCACTCCTCCATACAGACCTTCTCCAGATCCTTCAGGTTTCGGGGCTGTCGCTGGGAAATACGGACTTTCAGCTCCCTCCAAAGATTTTCTATTGGGTTCAGGTCTGGAGACTGGCTAGGCCACTCCAGGACCTTGAGATGCTTCTTACGGAGCCACTCCTTAGTTGCCCTGGCTGTGTGTTTCAGGTTGTTGTTATGCTGGAAGACCCAGCCACGACCCATCTTCAATGCTCTTACTTTGGGAAGGAGGTTGTTGGCCAAGATCCCGCGATACATGGCCCCATCCATCCTCCCCTGAATACGGTGCAGTCGTCCTGTCCCCTCTGCAGAAAAGCATCCCCAAAGAATGATGTTTCCACCTCCATGCTTCACGGTTGGAATAGTGTTCTTGGGGTGGTACTCATCCTTCTTCTTCCTCCAAACACGGCAAGTGGAGTGTAGACCAAAAAGCTCTATTTTTGTCTCATCAGACCACATGACCTTCTCCCATTCCTCCTCTGGATCATCCAGATGGTCATTGGCAAACTTCAGACGGGCCTGGACATGCGCTGGCTTGAGCAGGGGGAACTTGCATGCGCTGCAGGATTTTAATCCATGACAGCGTAGTGTGTTACTAATGGTTTTCTTTGAGACTGTGGTCCCAGCTCTCTTCAGGTCATTGACCAGGTCCTGCCGTGTAGTTCTGGGCTGATCCCTCACCTTCCTCATGATCATTGATGCCCCACGAGGTGAGATCTTGCATGGAGCCCCAGACCGAGGGTGATTGACCGTCATCTTGAACTTCTTCCATTTTCTAATAATTGCGCCAACAGTTGTTGCCTTCTCACCAAGCTGCTTGCCTATTGTCCTGTAGCCCATCCCAGCCTTGTGCAGGTCTACAATTTTATCCCTGATGTCCTTACACAGCTCTCTGGTCTTGGCCACTGTGGAGAGGTTGGAGTCTGTTTGATTGAGTGTGTGGACAGGTGTATTTTATACAGGTAACGAATTCAAACAGGTGCAGTTAATACAGGTAATGAGTGGAGATCAGGAGGGCTTCTTAAAGAAAAGGTCTGTGAGAGCCGGAATTCTTACTGGTTGGTAGGTGATCAAATACTTATGTCATGCAATAAAATGCAAATTAATTACTTAAAAATCATACAAATGTGATTTTCTGGATTTTTGTTTTAGATTCAGTCTCTCACAGTTGAAGTGTAGCTATGATAAAAATTACAGACCTCTACATGCTTTGTAAGTAGGAAAACCTGCAAAATCGGCAGTGAATCAAATACTTGTTCTCCCCACTGTATTTGTACTCCATAACTTATTTAAGCTCGCCACAACAAAAGGGGTTGAATACCTATTGACTCAAGGCAGTTCAGCTTTATATTTTGATATTAATTTGTTAACATTTCTAAACACATAATTCCACTTTGACATAATGGATTATTGTGTGTAGACCAGTGACACAAAATCTCAATTGAATCCATCTTAAATGCAGGCTATAACACAACAAAATGTGGAAAAATTCAAAGGGTGTGAATACCTTCTGAAGGCACATCCCAGAGGGTTATTTCATAGAGAATCTAGGCCTATTATACCACCAAACATCAAATGTAATTAATTTTCATTGACTCGGCTATTTCTCAATCCTCTACATTTTGATCCTCTGAGATACACTGTAGCAGTTGAACTCATTGCTCAAGTGTAGTCAGATCTTTAGGCTCGCACACGCCGCATCAAAAGTGGATCTAGCATTTGTCTGCTGATCATTCAGCACACTGTTTTTTAAGCTGGGTGTACCACTACACCCAGCTTAAAACACCGTCCCAGAAAAGTTTGAGATCGGAGATAAAATCACCATGTCGTTGCCTAGTCTGGGTGTGCGGATGCCACCGACGCTCGTTTAATGTGAGCGGGTCAAAGATGCAATCTGAGGGCTACTGATCTGAGCAGTCCCAGACGTCCTGATGTTTTCAAACACGTTTCCACAAAACCTGCAATGCTCTTGTAGTGTGAGATGTGCAACGACTAGTTTTGAGAACGGTGGTCAGCAATATCCCATGAGATGCTGAAGTTGTTTCGCATCACCCAGAATGTGTAGACTCTCGAGCAGAAGCGTTTGTACTTGCCTTTAACCAAAGCGTCAAATCCTTATAGCTCTGATGATCACAAGCAATGTTTTTCAATTCATAATGTTGGCTAGATATTTCAACTCTGTACGGCATGCGTGGTAAGGGCAACACCTGTTGTATTAGGCCATGTGACAATTTTACTTGATTTGTGAATGTCTGACTGAAAACGTATGAGGCTGCTTTGAGCCACAGCTCATTCTAGCTACACAATCTAATCGCATTACTGTTTTCGCGAGACAGCGTGGTGGTATCAAGAATCCTCACGAGCAAGTGAAGAGTCTTGCAGAGTGTGACACCCCGTCTGTGCTAGATAGTTTAGTGTGCGCACAACTAGGTTGGCAAGACAAAAAAAACGTCAGGAGAGATGGTCGTTTAATGTGAGAGGCTCAGAGATATTAGGCTTTTGAAAGTCATGTAGTGTACACCAGGCATTAGGGACCACCCACTTTAGATGTCTGATTGACAAGATTTTTCTACACGATTCTACATGTAAAATTTGTGCGCAAATTACTTTGAGGTGCTAAGTACTCTCGACCAGCAAACACTATTGGTGTGTCTGAGTCCTTTGGTATGAGTAGGAGTGTGTGAGCCAGAGGAGGACCTAAAATGCCCAGTGCCCACCAGGGAGGGAAGAACATGGTGGTGGGAATCAGAATGTGTGGACACAGCACCTGCTCGACCACTGCATGGCTCACATACTCAGAATCCTGATATTCACTTTGTCTCTCAAAGAATGCTGGCGCCTAGAGACCCTGAACAAGCCCCCACAATTCCCAGACAGCAGGGTATCAAATCACCAAAGACATGGCACCAAGACAGCAGCAGTTAAAATAGAAAAAAAAGGAGGCAGATATCTGGTTCAGCCAATTCCATTACTAAACAGACTTTAACCCCCAGTTGCTCCAAATTCATAAATTATCCTGGTAGTAAAGTAGTTAGAACCTAAAAGGTAGGGTAATATCCGAGGTCTTGCCCAAGTGCCAAAAAGGCTGGCACATTCCACAATTAACTCACTGTACAATCAAAAGATTTGACTTGTGTACAAAGACAGAATGTGAGGAAAATATAGCTGGCCCAAGAAGAGAAAGGAGATGTGTTGCAAAGCCACACAGCGCTTTGTTCAACATATATATAGGATTTCCATGGGATTGAGGAGAGAGCCGCCTCCTTAAGCCTTTCTATAAGGCCCTGTAGATTTCCATCACCACACTTTCTGGTTTCGTGTCCCAAATGGCAACCTATTCCCAATATAGTGCCTTACTATGCACACTATGAGTCCTGGTCAAAAGTAGTGCACTATAAAAAGGGAATAGAGTGCATTGTGGGACTACTCCTTGGTCTATATTGGGTGTGGGAGCTGAGTGTACACAGGCGACTCTGAGGGGTTGTTTTTGTGGTGATCCCCCCACACAGTCCAGCTCATTCACACAGGAAACTCATGTGCACTGAATGTGGCAGTGAACCATGTCTCAGGAAAAAGCTGGAAGTAAGATATTCTGCTTTTACACTACCACTCAACCAACCTTGACAACAAAAACCTCATGGGTGACTAGGCCATGCACTCTTCCCCTCTCTCGTTCTACGAGTACCCTCTGGGGTCAGTGTCTTAGACTAGGCCAATGTCTGCACTCTGCAGCACTCATGGCAATGTCCTGGGTGTCAGCAGAGAGATACAGTGGGGCAAAAAAGTATTTAGTCAGCCACCAATTGTGCAAGTTCTCTCACTTAAAAAGGTGAGAGAGGCCTGTAATTTTCATCATAGGTACACTTCAACTATGACAGACAAAATGAGAAGAAAAAAAAATCCAGAAAATCACATTGTAGGATTTTTAATGAATTTATTTGCAAATTATGGTGGAAAATAAATATTTGGTCACCTACAAACAAGCAAGATTTCTGGCTCTCACAGACCTGTAACTTCTTATTTAAGAGGCTCCTCTGTCCTCCACTCATTACCTGTAATAATGGCACCTGTTTGAACTTGAATCAGTATAAAAGACACCTGTCCACAACCTCAAACAGTCACACTCCAAACTCCACTATGGCCAAGACCAAAGAGCTGTCAAAGGACACCAGAAACAAAATTGTAGACCTGCACCAGGCTGGGAAGACTGAATCTGCAATATGTAAGCAGCTTGGTTTGAAGAAATCAACTGTGGGAGCAATTATTAGGAAATGGAAAACATACAAGACCACTGACAATCTCCCTCGATCTGTGGCTCCACGCAAGATCTCACCCCGTGGGGTCAAAATGATCACAAGAACGGTGAGCAAAAATCCCAGAACCACACGGGGGGACCTAGTGAATGACCTGCAGAGAGCTGGGACCAAAGTAACAAAGCCTACCATCAGCAAGGGCATTGAAGATGAAACGTGACTGGGTCTTTCAGCATGACAATGATCCCAAACACACCGCCCGGAGTTGCTTCGTAAAAAGCATTTCAAGGTCCTGGAGTGGCCTAGCCAGTCTCCAGATCTCAACCCCATAGAAAATCTTTGGAGGGAGTTGAAAGTCCATGTTGCCCAGCAACAGCCCCAAAACATCACTGCTCTAGAGGAGATCTGCATGGAGGAATGGGCCAAAATACCAGCAACAGCGTGTGAAAACCTTGTGAAGACTTACAGAAAACGTTTGACCCCTGTCATTGCCAACAAAGGGTATATAACAAAGTATTGAGATAAACTTTTGTTATTGACCAAATACTTATTTTCCACCATAATTTGCAAATAAATTCATTAAAATCCTACAACGTGATTTTCTGGATTTTTTTTCTAATTTTGTCTGTCATAGTTAAAGTGTACCTATGATGAAAATTACAGGCCTCTCTCACCTTTTTAAGTGAGAGAACTTGCACAATTGGTGGCTGACTAAATACTTTTTTGCCCCACTGTATACAGGCTCCTGTCCGGCACAAAACAAACCCTGCCTTGGTTCACAGAGGACATTAAAGGATGGGTCATGTCAACCAGAAATCCCAGAAAGACACAAATTGTGTTTTGTTTAAGGGAACATAGCAGCCGGCAATAACACATTCCCTGAATGTAATTGTGTCTTTATAACAACATAACGGAATTGCTAGGCTATACGTAGCAACTTAGCATTACCCTCAGTCAGCTTCCAGAGTGAGAACGAAACAGTCAGACCTTTTCCACACGTAACATTTAGCAACTTTACTCGCTCTAGCTCCAGCATCGGTAATTAGTTGTTTGCAATTATCCTAAATTACTGGTGCTTTGAAAAGTAATTGCCAGTTGAAAAAGGTTTTGAGAACGCAAAGTAAACAAGACTCTCAGGGTTACTGAACTCTCCCGCCCTTCTGGTCAGTGTCTGTGTGGCCTTGTGAGGCTCCCATAATGAAGATGTGTAATGGAAATCTATTTGAAATTAGCCAAAGCTGAGACTGGAACATCTCTGATGTGGACAGCACAGGTTACCTCCCAAATAACACCCTGGCAATTCCCTATATAGTGCACTACTTTTGACCAGAGCTCAATAGGCTCCAGTCGAAACTAGTGCATAGGGTGCCATTTGGGTTGTAACCACAGTCTCCGGCTGCCACTCCAGCATCCAAACCAAAGATAGCTGTGATCTGCAGGAATACAACCCTCCTCACTCATTACCACAGTGGCTGCGCTTAAAGCCATCAACACCCCTTCACAGAAAGCACCGTTGAGGACCTTGACGCATGCCCTCTACTTAGTATTCTGTGGGGTGCAGGATATTTTTGGCCAAGAGAAATACACTTGCTAACCAGCGGGACTGCTTTTAAGAGTCTAACGAGCACTTCAAATGTGTTTTGGGAGCATGGGTTTTACCACACGCACATCACACTAAAGATGGGGGAAGTAGCCTCATGCAAAATGGGTTTGGTGTTGTTGAGGATAAAAGACAGTGCTATTCAGGACATTTCTAAACGTTACTCCCTTTAATTGAATGGCTCAAAGAAAATATTCTTAAAACATTTGCTCTTATTTAGTGTGTATTGATTATGATCCAGTATTTTTCACTCGGCTCCATCCCTTTTCAGTGATAACTCAAAATAGGATTTGGGAGGTCCATAAAATAAATTGTTGTGAATGTATGAATTAACGTCATATCAGACAGTGAACCATTAGCCTAACCTAGAGGTACTCATCAATTCCCATTGTATTTCATTAGAAATTCCTATGACATGAGGGTTAGGTCCTCTTCTCTATCTTTCCCTGCTCATCTGAGAGGAAGTTCACAGTTCCTTTTGGGTCAATGTATTACAGCAACAGAATGGTCAGAGTGGGTTACTGTTTAGTCTGGATGTCTGTACTGCAGGGGGTGGAGCAGGAACTACTAGACATGTTGACTATGAGACTGCCAAACATAGTGCCACCCTGTGTGGTAATACTGTCCAGTATTAGACCTCCTGGGTATGTTACATACATCAGAGAAAAAAGATGACAAAGTCAGCAGAGAATTATTTTAAAAGCATACTGGGCTAGAGAAATAATGGTGATTTTAACTGCAGTATAGTAAGGTAACCCTCGTGAAAGAGGTCCTCAACATAAAAGGTTACAGAGAAAATTGTCTAGGTCTAATCAAATGAGTACAGCATCTGAACTAAATATTCATAAAACTTTATGTAACATTATTTAGGGGAACAGTAAGTGTGCTGTGTGAACATGACATGCCAATGGACTAAATTGAAGCATCATTCACCAAGGTGACAGTCACGAGTATCACACACCCTGAGACTATAATCAAGTACCAAAGCTCAACTGTCAGTGGCTCAATAGAGGCATGCTGTTCTGCCTTTCCCTTGCATCACCCTGGCCCTAACCCCACAATGCCACAGATTCCAACACATCACACTCGTTCCCAGCACGTCCACCAATTTCCATTGAATTTCAAGACCACTTCATTCACAGAATGACATTAAAGTCACTCCTTAGAGGCAACAAATACCCATAACTTCCTGAGAGGTCTAAAGAATATGGAATATGGATGCAGATATGGTTTTGAGTGGTGGAAATGTAATCAATTAATGCTAAAGGGACAGTGCAATCAACAACAAAAAAATCCTGTAAATAAAATAAACAAATATATATATTTCCACACTATGAGGTTGAAATAACACTATTATGTGTTGTTCAGGTGGTAGAGTTTTTGCCCACAGCATGACATCACAATCTGATCTGATTATTCAGACCAATGACCAGTCATCTTTTATTTGCATACGTACCCTCCTTTCTTTGAAGAAGAGCAGGGTTCTCCAGCACTGTTTCTGGAGCGCTACCCTCCTGTAGGTTCTCACTCCAACCCCAGTTGTGACCAACCTGATTCAGCTCATCAACTAGCTAATTATTAGAATCAGGCGTGCTAGATTAGGGTTGGAGCGAAAATATACAGGGCCCGGATTCACAAAACCTTGTTAAGGACAACAAAAAAATGTAAGTGCCATTTCTTCCTACACTTTATTTCTCAATTAAGTTATAGAAAGAAACTTATGAACATTTTCAATGTTTTTCCTATGAAAATAGTTAATAAATTAGATTCTTGAAAGTAAAGTTATAGGATTACTACTTGGAAATGTTATTAATTCCAAGATGGCTAAAAACCCTCGTCTTAAAATCATGGAAGTGAGAAAATAAGCTAATGAAAGACCTGTAATTTTCATCATAGGTACACTTCAACTATGACAGACAAAATGAGAAAAAGAAATCCAGAAAATCACATTGTAGGATTTTTTATGAATTTATTTGCAAATTATGGTGGAAAATAAGTATTTGGTCACATACAAACAAGCAAGATTTGTAACTTCTTCTTTAAGAGGCTCCTCTGTCCTCCACTCGTTACCTGTATTAATGGCACCTGTTTAAACTTGTTATCAGTATAAAAGACACCTGTCCACAACCTCAAACAGTCACACTCCAAACTCCACTATGGCCAAGACCAAAGAGCTGTCAAAGGACACCAGAAACAAAATTGTAGACCTGCACCAGGCTGGGAAGACTGAATCTGCAATAGGTAAGCAGCTTGGATTGAAGAAATCAACTGTGGGAGCAATTATTAGGAAATGGAAGACATACAAGACCACTGATAATCTCCCTCGATCTGGGGCTCCACGCAAGATCTCACCCCATGGGGTCAAAATGATCACAAGAACAGTGAGCAAAAATCCCAGAACCACACGGGGGGACCTAGTGAATGACCTGCAGAGAGCCATCAGTAACACTGATGACCATCAGTAACACACTATGCCGCCAGGGACTCAAATCCTGCAGTGCTAGACGTGTCCCCCTGCTTAAGCCAGTACATGTCCAGGCCCGTATGAAGTTTGCTAGAGAGCATTTGGATGATCCAGAAGAAGATTGGGAGAATGTCATATGGTCAGATGAAACCAAAATATAACTTTTTGGTAAACACTCAACTCGTCGTGTTTGGAGGACAAAGAATGCTGAGTTGCATCCAAAGAACACCATACCTACTGTGAAGCATGGGGGTGGAAACATCATGCTTTGGGGCTGTTTTTCTGCAAAGGGACCAGGACGACTGATCCGTGTAAAGGAAAGAATGAATGGGGCCATGTATCGTGAGATTTTGAGTGAAAACCTCCTTCCTTCAGCAAGGGCATTGAAGATGAAACGTGGCTGGGTCTTTCAGCATGACAATGATCCCAAACACACCGCCCGGGCAACGAAGGAGTGGCTTCGTAAGAAGCATTTCAAGGTCCTGGAGTGGCCTAGCCAGTCTCCAGATCTCAACCCCATAGAAAATCTTTGGAGGGAGTTGAAAGTCCGTGTTGCCCAGCAACAGCCCCAAAACATCACTGCTCTAGATGAGATCTGCATGGAGGAATGGGCCAAAATACCAGCAACAGTGTGTGAAAACCTTGTGAAGACTTACAGAAAACGTTTGACCTCTGTCATTGCCAACAAAGGGTATATAAAAGTAATGAGAAACTTTTGTTATTGACCAAATACTTATTTTCCACCATAATTTGCAAATAAATTCATTTAAAAAAAAATCTCATTTTGTCTGTCATAGTTGAAGTGTACCTATGATGAAAATTACAGGTCTCTCATCTTTTAAGCGGGAGAACTTGCACAATTGGTGGCTGACTAAATACTTTTTTGCCCCACTGTGTGTGTGTGTGTGTGTGTGTGTATATATATATTATATATATATATATATATATATATATATATATACATATATATATATACATACATACACACTGCTCAATAAAATAAAAGGTAACACTTAAACAACACAATGTAACTCCAAGTCAATCACACTTCTGTGAAATCAAACTGTCCATTTATGAAGCAACACTGATTGACAATAAATTTCACATGCTGTTGTGCAAATGGAATAGACAACAGGTGGAAATTATAGGCAATTAGCAAGACACCCCCAATAAAGGAGTGGTTCTGCAGGTGGCGACCACAGAACACTTCTCAGTTCCTATGCTTCTTGGCTGATGTTTTGGTCACTTTTGAATGCTGGCGGTGCTTTCACTCTAGTGGTAGCATGAGACGGAGTCTACAACCCACACAAGTGGCTTAGGTAGTGCAGCTCATCCAGGATGGCACATCAATGCAAGCTGTGGCAAGAAGGTTGGCTGTGTCTGTCAGCGTAGTGTCCAGAGGATGGAGGCGCTACCAGGAGACAGGCCAGTACATCAGGAGACGTGGAGGAGGCCGTAGGAGGGCAACAACCCAGCAGCAGGACCGCTACCTCTGCCTTTGTGCAAGGAGGAGCACTGCCAGAGCCCTGCAAAATGACCTCCAGCAGGCCACAAATGTGCATGTGTCTGCTCAAACGGTCAGAAACAGACTCCATGAGGGTGGTATGAGGGCCCGACGTCCACAAGTGGGGGTTGTACTTACAGCCCAACACCGTGCAGGACGTTTGGCATTTGCCAGAGAACACCAAGATCGGCAAATTCGCCACTGGCGCCCTGTGCTCTTCACAGATGAAAGCAGGTTCACACTGAGCACGTGACAGACGTGACAGTCTGGAGACGCCGTGGAGAACGTTCTGCTGCCTGCAACATTCTCCAGCATGACCGGTTTGGCGGTGGGTCAGTCATGGTGTGGGGTGGCATTTCTTTGGGGGGCCGCACAGCCCTCCATGTGCTCGCCAGAGGTAGCCTGACTGCCATTAGGTACCGAGATGAGATCCTCAGACCCCTTGTGAGATCATATGCTGGTGCGGTTGGCCCTGGGTTCCTCCTAATGCAAGACAATGCTAGACCTCATGTGGCTGGAGTGTGTCAGCAGTTCCTGCAAGAGGAAGGCATTGATGCTATGGACTGGCCCGCCCGTTCCCCAGACCTGAATCCAATTGGGCACATCTGGGACATCATGTCTCGCTCCATCCACCAACTCCACGTTGCACCACAGACTGTCCAGGAGTTGGCGGATGCTTTAGTCCAGGTCTGGGAGGAGATCCCTCAGGAGACCATCCGCCACCTCATCAGGAGCATGCCCAGGCGTTGTAGGGAGGCCATACAGGTACGTGGAGGCCACACACACTACTGAGCCTCATTTTGACTTGTTTTAAGGACATTACATCAAAGTCGGATCAGCCTGTAGTGTGGTTTTTCACTTTAATTTTGAGTGTGACTCCAAATCCAGACCTCCATGGGTTGATACATTTGATTTCCATTGATAAGTGTGATTTTGTTGTCAGCGCATTCAACTAAGTAAAGAAAAAAGTATTTAATAAGAATATTTCATTCATTCAGATCGAGGATGTGTTATTTTAGTGTTCCCTTTATTTTTTTGAGCAGTGTATATAAAAACATTTTTACCAGTAATCTCAGTAAGAAATATGCTAACATGATTGTCCTTGCTAGCTAGCTAGCTAAGAAATGTTCATGGAATTGCACATATGAACTATCTTGTGAACTTCTTAAGAAGCTACATAATCTTTTTACTTAAGAAGTGTTTTGTGAATCTGGGCTCTGATCCAGATTCTTGACGATCCTATACATCCCTCAAACTCAACTCTGGATCTCGAAGCCAGTTCCACTGCGTTTTTGAATCATTCCCCTCTAAATCAGGGACTGATTTAGACCTGGGACAAAAGGTGGGTGCAATTAATTATCAGGTAGAACAGAAAACCAGCAGGCTCCTGACATCGTAGAGTAAAAGGCGCTGCATGGTCAATCCGATGTTTGCGTTGGCCGTGCAACATTTGTGATACGGCCTCTGAAGAAGTCAGGGCATTCATACTTCTGGCGCTTCGCGGAGCAGTGCAGAGCTGTTGTGAAGGAAGTGAGTTTGTGTTTATACAGGACCTACCACCCTCACCAACTGTCAACCAATCGTGTCAACACAGAGCTACATACAACCCTCAGCATTGTTACAAAATTTGAGAGGCACACGGCGATGCGGTACGGAGTCTGATTTGGCTCTTGCGGAGCCTCCGGAGGCATGCATTGCATCACATCCTTCATACGAAGCAACCAACCACATTTTTGGAAAAAGCATGAACTGGCTTTAAGAGTTGACTGCCCTGTCTATAAGACAATCAGGGCTGTCTACAGTGCCTTCGGAAAGTATTCAGACCCATTGACATTTTCAAATTTGTTACGTTACAATCTAAAATGGATTTTTAAAAATTACCTCCTCAGCAATCTACACACAGTACCCAATAATGACAAAGGCACACATCTGTCTATATAAAAAGGTCCCACAGTTGACAGTGCATGTCAGAGCAACAACCAAGCCATGAGGTCGAAGTAATTGTCCGTAGAGCTCCGAGACAGGATTGTGTCGAGGCACAGATCTGGGGAAGAGTACTAAAAAATGTGTGCAGCATTGAAGGTCCCCAAGAACACAGTGGTCTCCATCATTCTTGAATGGAATAAGTTTGGAACCACCAATACTCTTCCTAGAGCAGGCCACCCGTGCAAACTGAGAAATTGGGGGAGAAGGGCCTTGGTCAGGGAGGTGACCAAGAACTCGATGGTCACACTGACAGAGCTCCTCTGTGGAGATGGGAGAACATACCAGGAGGACAACCATCTCTGCAGCACTCCACCAATAAGGCCTTCATGGTAGAGTGGCCAGACGGAAGCCACTCCTCAGTAAAAGGCACGACAGCCCGCTTGGAGATCGCCAAAAGGCCCCTAAAGGACTCTCAGACCATGAGAAACAAGATTCTCTGGTCTGATGAAACCAAGATTGAACTCTTTGGCCTGAATGCTAAGCATCACATCTGCAGGAGTGACTTCGGGACAAGTCTCCGAATGTCCTTGAGTGACACAGCCTTGAGCCCGGACATGAACCCGATTGAACATCTCTGGTGAGACCTGAAAATAGCTGTGCAGCGACACTTCCCATCCAACCTGTCAGAACTTGTGAGGATCTGCAGAGAAGAATGGGAGAAACTTCCCAAATACAGGTGTGCCAAGCTTGTAATGTCATATACCCAAGAAGACTCGATACTGTAATCACTGCCAAAGGTGCTTCAACAAAGTACTGAGTAAAGGGTCTGAGTATTTATGTAAATATGATATTTCAGTTTTTTACAAATGAGCAAAAATGTCTCAACCTGTATTTGCTTTGTCATTATGGGGTATTGTGTGTAGAGGGGGGGAAAATGTCATCAATTTTAGAATAAGACTAACATAACAAAATGTGGAAAAGGTTAAGGGGTCTGAATACGTTATGAAGGCACTGTATGTAAATATAATTATTTGTATCAACACAGCCACACGAGCAGACTGAGCATTTGCAAAAGGATGCTTGGGGAAATAAATTATACACTATGTTTTTAGAGTTATTTATATTAAATAAACACATTGATGGAAAAATAATAATTTAAAAAAGACTGCATGGGGGCTTTAAGCATTCCAAAGGAAAATGGAACCTAAAAAAATTGGCCCTTGATATTCCACACCACATTGTAGATGCATGCTGGCGCTTAGGCAATAGTGTGGTGTCTGTCGTGACTTTCGAACAGGACATATCCTCCTGATGGATAAATACCTTTACATCCAATAAATAATATCTGAATGACATGTGTGTATCTTGATTCCTGATGAAAATGTGTTAATACAGTGAGCTTTACACAACTGCATCTGCTTGGTAACAGGACCAGCATACTGTCTCCACTCATAGTAAAGGCTTGCCTGTTGGACCAGACGGGCAAATTGGAAATCCAAATCACCTGCCTGGTCCACCAGGCAAAGAATAGGCCATTCCATTTCAGTGCTTATTATTAAAAAGGTCAATATAAAGCTACGACCAGGGATATAGCCTCACTGAACTTAGAGCAGTATAGCCTGACTGCAGTGCCTTCTATGTGTCCAAACTATTACAGTTCACTGCACTGTCATGCAGTTTTGTTTGTAAGCATTGTTCATACTTAATCACAAAATGTTCCTATAAAAAGTGGTATCAAGTTTGGGGGGGGGGGGGGGGGGGGGTTGTCCATAAATCTGTCCCACAATCATTAATACTAGCTACATTGTTTAGTATTTCATTTAGCTACTTGGAAATAGCCATTTAAAAGGTCCCATGAGCACAAACGTGAAGTTCATAGGAGCAGATCAAAATTGGTGTCAAATGAAAGCTAAGCCTGTATTTTTTTTTAAATTAAGGTGTATATAATTTTTTTCTACCATTTTCCATTCTAAAAATGTGGAATATGCAAAGGCTTTGATTTCTGGTGAAACAGATGGAAAATGGGTCTTAGAAAACACCTAGCAGATAAAAGCTACTAGAAATACATCAAAACACAATGTTGAAGTAAAGACCCCTGTTAATATCAATAAGTAGATTTAGTTTTGCAGAAATGATTTGCCTACTGTAAGTTTAAGGAATATTGCCTAGTGTCTTGTCATTCTGTTACCAAAAACCCACATACAGTGCCTTCAGAAAGTATTTACACCACTCAACTTTTCCACATTTTGTTGTGTTACAGCCTGAATTTAAAATGGATTAAATTGAGATTTTTTGTCAAATAAATTAAAAATTAAAAGCTGAAATGTCTTGAGTCAATAAGTATTCAACCCCTTTGTTATGGCAAGCCTAAATAAGTTCAGGAGTACACATTTGCTTAACAGGTCACATAAGCTGCGTGGCCTCACTGTGTGCAATAGTGTTTAACATGATTTTTGAATGACTACCTCATCTCTGTACCCTACACTTACAGATAATTGTAAGGTCCCTCAGTCGAGCAGTGAATTTCAACCACAGATTCAACCACAAAGACCAGGAACGTTTTCCAACGCCTCACAAAGGGCACCTATTGGTAGATGGGTTAAAAAAAAGCAGACATTGAATGTTCCTGTGAGCATGGTAAAGTTATTAATTACAGTTTGGATGGTGTATCAATACACCGAGTCACTACACAATTACAGGTGTCCTTCCCAACTCAGTTGCCGTAGAGGAAAGAAACCACCCAGGGATTTCACCATGAGGCCAAAACAGTTCCTGAGTTTAATGGCTGTGATAGTAGAACACTGAGGATGGATCAACAATATTGTAGTTACTCCACAATATTAACCTACATGACTGAGTGAAAAGAAGGAAGAAAAATATTCCAAAACATGCATCCTGTTTGCAACAAGGCACTAAAGTAATACTGCAAAAAACGTGGCAAAGCAATTCACTTTTTGTCCTGAATAGTGTTATGTTTGGGACAAATCCAATACAAACACATTACTGAGTACCACTCTCCATATTTCCAAGCACATTTGTGGCTACATCATGTTATGGGTATGCTTGTAATCATTAAGGACTGGGTTTTTCAGGATAAAATTTTTTACAAATTAAGCTCTTGGAGCCTTAAAGTGTCAGCATGCTTCAGTTCGGCTGGCGCATTGCCAAAGTCGGCTAGCTGAACCGAACAGGAGTGCTCGCACACTCCCTTAAAAGATCTTTGCTTGGAAAAACTAGAAAAAAAGCATCAGTAGAACTGTTGGTCCGTTTTTCGAGATGTGTAAACATTTCTAAAAACATGTTTTCCCTTTATCATTACGGGGTATTGTGTGTAGATTGGTGAGTTAAAAAAGCTATTTAATCCATTTTGAATTCAGGCTGTAACAACACAATGTGGAATAAGTCAAGGGGTATGAAAACTTTCTGAAGGCACTATCTTTAAGATCTTTTCGAATTTCGATCTCATGAGGGAGGGAGGATAGACCTACCAATTAATTCATGTTTTTACTGATAACAATTTTGTTTATGATGCATTTAGTCATTCAAACACGTAATTCTGTTACCAAATCAGTAATAGAATGTCAAAAAAAATGTAGAACAGAATAACTGCAATTGAATTGGCTACAATAGGAATTCATTGTAGTCAAAAACCACTGTTGGCTCCCCTGCTACTGTCCTCCCTTCTACTGGCATACTGTTATGTTCAGCTCATAACTGTTTTCTTCCTCTTTCTGTTGCATGGTGGTTAAAGCACGAGAGTGTGAAAGTCTGGACAAACCCCTCCTCTCTCTCCCCCAGTCTGTCTAGTTAATGTCACATCTCCCGGCTCTTACTGACACCTACCCATGAGCAGTGTTGGGGTAGTTACTAAAAATAAAGTAATAGATTACCCAATTACTTCTTTCAATTACAAATGACTTGACTTATTACTCCCTGGGGAAAGAAATTAGTTACACTCCTCGTTATATTACTTTTGCGTTACACATCCTCACTCAATGTTAACAATGTCAACGTTACGTAGGCCTATACACAAACACAAGTAGCCTAATAATGACAGATTTTACCGTGGATAAGGGCAGCATTTTCTCTACTACATACTCTGCTACAAGTTTGTTTAGCTCTTACAGCCGAGTTACAGCCACCCGTGCCACCAAATGACTAAAATCAAACGTTGGTTGTTTGGAAGAGGTAGGCCTAGACATCTTCAGAAGCAGTTCTCAGGTCTCGGGGTCTTTCATTACGGGTCTCCTGTTGGCATGTTGCCTTTGCCGGTGCTTCAAGAAATTGTGTTTCTAGCAGTGGAGAGGTTTCTTACCCGGGAACAGTTTTCATTTGACAGTTATTCTTGTCATTTTGTCTCACCAGATCAAAGTAATGGGAGTACAGCTACACTGAGAAAGTCAACTTTCTGCCATTTTTCATCTCCCTCAATAATGCAGTAAGTAGTAGTGCGTGCGTAAACAGGAACTTGGTGAGAGGATGAAAACAATTAGAATCTGGGGTAGGGGGGCTTTCTAAAATATTGCGCAAACAGAGAGGAAATAATAAATCACAAATATTTATTTGGATCAATAACTGTAATAGGAAGGAAATGATCAAATGTAAAAACCTATTTCTTTGATCAGTAACTGTAATTTTACTACTCAAATTGGAACAGTAACTCCTTTATAATACTTGTTACAGTAATAACGTACTTTTTGCAGCAAAGCATTACATTTGGAATGTGTTACCCCCAACACTGCGCATTATCCCCCCTTTTCCATTTACTGTAACCAGGGGTGTAATCATTAGTCCAAACAGGCCAAATTTGTTTAGTTCCGCTGTATCCGTTTAATCTAAGCAACATAATAAAAAAAATAACCATCAAAATCAGTCTGTTTAAGCTAGAGATATCAGGGCTGCGTCTCAATCCACTGCATCTGCTTACATCGGCCTTCTGCATCTGCAGTGGAAGGTGGCCGAGCTACAACTATGTTTGTTAGACCATGAGACATCCCGAAAGTCGGTCTTCATGAAAACCTCTGTAGCTTCCGGACTATGACCTCACGATGTAAAGGGGATATTCTCCCCCCCCCCCCCCCCCCCCATTTCTCCTTCAACCAAATAGCTGATGTTCTGAAAGAGTTGCAAAATCTGGACCCCTACAAATCAGCTGGGCTAGACAATCTGGACCCTCGCTTTCTAAAATGATCCGCCGCAATTGATGAAACCCCTATTACTAGCCTGTTCAACCTCTCTTTCGTATCATCTGAGATCCACAAAGATTGGAAAGCTGCTGCGGTCATCCCCCTCTTCAAAGGGGAAGACACTAGACCCAAACTGTTACAGACCAATATCTATTCTACCCTGCCTTTCTAAGGTCTTCGAAAGCCAAGTTAACAAACAAATCACCACCCATTTCGAATCCCACTGTACCTTCTCCACTATGCAATCTGGTTTCCGAGCTGGTCATGGGTGCACCTCAGCCACGCTCAAGGTCCTAAACGATATCATAACCGCCATCGATAAAAGACAGTGCTGTGCAGCTGTATTCATCGACTCTGTCAATCACCGCATTCTTATCGGCAGACTCAACAACCTTGATTTCTCAAATGACTGCCTTCTCTGGCCGACTCTCTTCTCTGCATACATCAATGATGTCGCTCTTGCTGCTGGTGATTCTCTGATCCACCTCTATGCAGATGTTACCATTCTGTATACTTCTGACCCTTCTTTGGACACTTAACTAACTTCCAGACGAGTTCAATGCCATGCAACTCTCCTTCCGTGGCCTCAAACTGCTCTTAAATGCAAGTAAAACTAAATGCATGCTCTTCAACCGATCGCTGCCCGCACCTGCCCGCCAATCCAGCATCACTACGCTAGATGGTTCTAACTTAGAATATGTGGACAACTACAAATACCTAGGTGTCTGGTTAGACTGTAAACTCTCCTTCCAGACTCACATTAAGCATCTCCAATTCAAAATTAAATTTAGAATCAGCTTCCTATTTCGCAACAAAGCATCCTTCACTCATGCTGCCAAACATACCCTCATAAAAGTGACTATCCTACCGATCCTCGACTTCGGCAATGTCATTTACAAAATAGCCTCCAACACTCTACTCAGAAAATTGGATGCAGTCTATCACAGTGCCATCCGTTTTGTCACCAAAGCCCCATATACTACCCACCACTGCAACCTGTATGCTCTCGTTGGCTGGCCCTTGCTTTCATATTGATTGCCAAACCCACAGGCTCCAGGTCATCTGTAAGTCTTTGTTAGGTAAAGCCCTGCCTTATCTCAGCTCACTGGTCACCATAACAGTACCCACCCGTAGCACGCGCTCCAGCAGGTATATCTCACTGGTCACCCCCAAAGTCAATTCCTGCTTTGGCCGCCTTTCCTTCCTGTTCTCTGCTGCCAATGACTGGAACGAATTGCAAAAATCACTGAAACTGGAAACACCTATCTCCCTCACTAGCTTTAAGCACCAGCTGTCAGAGCAGCTCACATATTACTGCACCTGTACATAGCCCATCTATAATTTAGCCCAAACAACTAACTCTTCCCCTTCTGCATTTATTTTGCTCCTTTGCACCCCATTATTTCTCTCTCTACTTTACACATTCTTCCACTGCAAATCAACCATTCCAGTGTTTTACTTGCTATATTGTATTTACTTCGCCACCATGGCATTTTTTGCCTTTACCTCCCTTCTCACCTCATTTGCTCACGTGTCGAACTGCTTTGCTTTATCTTGGCCAGGTCGCAATTGTAAATGAGAACTTGTTCTCAACTTGCCTACCTGGTTAAATAAAGGTGAAATAAAATAAAAATGATTCCTTAGGAATTATTTTTTGACTCTGCTTTGCCATTTATGAATGTGTTATTCAATGCGTTTCTATGGGCTATACTAGTAAAGGCCAAATTCAATATTTTTTAAAATTTTAAATATCTTTCTTTTGGAGGAATACCTACAGGGGTCCGTAAATTCAAAATGAAATAACCTAATGATACATGGTATGACCATCTTAAAACAATTCCATTTGTTAGCTTAGTAGACTTTGAAATACATGATTTTTGTTTGGCATACTTTTAAAGACCCAATGCAGCCCTTTTTAAATCAATATCAAATAGTTTCTGGGTAACAATTAAGTACCTTACTGTAATAGATGTCCTTTAAAATAGGCCAAAAAAAGCCCAAAAATATATTTCAAGGAATAATTTTGCTTGGATTGCCTGGGAGTGGTCCGAGTGCGGCAATAAACTGAAAACTAGCTGTTAATGGCAGATTGGAACTCTTTGTCTATTAACCAATTTACAACATGGTGACGTCGCCATGGAAAGCCGAAACTCCTGCCCATGCAAACCTGATTACAAGGTCCCATGTTGATTGTATTTTCAACCAGCAACTATCAGGAAATAAACACTTATCACATTTTCATCAACAGTTTATATGCTAATAAAGTCATACTGCAAAAATATTTTATAATAATGACAGCTGTGAAGGAAACAGGAAGTTCCGGAAACAATTGTATCAATGCCGACAGATAATTTCCTCATTCGACATCTTTTGTCGGTAAAATTAATTATGCGGGAATTGCCGATGGAAACGCCTTTATGCGCAAATATTGACGTAAACATATAGAAGTAAACTTGGAGACACGTGATGACATGGTGTGTGGTCCCTCCCACTACGACTCGGGAAACCATGCAGTTTATTAGGCTACAGATGAAATAAGTTACGATGAATTTCACAGGGAGATGAAAGTGCAAGGTGATTAGCTTTATTATGCTCCTTTCAAATAAATACCAAGGGTCTTATTCTGGTGACATGATGATCGATGCTTGACTGCCGTGTGACAAATAAAAACATTCTCGCTCTTATCCATAATAACCTCATCATGTAGACTAGCCTACCTGCACAGCATCTGCGAGCTGTTGGCTAGAGCCACAGATTAACCATTATATTGACCAGAAACTCAACTGGCGGCTCTAACAATGAAAATAGATGTCTTAAAAAAATAGAAGGCAGTCGGGAGGAGGCAAGATCAGGTCGGACCAGCTACGTGTGTGAACTAGGGCCTGGACGATACAAGTATTGCAAATGAAAACATGTAGGTTTTGTAAGATGAGAGGATGGCAAATGTTTTACGTGCCCCCAGCCGATTGTGTTTTTTTTGTTTGTTGATTTGCGTTGTTTGTAACTTGTTTTTTAACTTATTTTGTACATAATGTCTCTTATGACTAAAAATAACTTCTAGACATCAGGACTGCAATTACTCACCACGGACTAGCAGAATCCTTCGGACTCCGATGCGCCCGACGCAAAGGATACACTGCTTCCACGGGAACAGGCCCTGATCCCCGTGATCTGCATGAAGAGGAGGCGGAGAAAGAGGGGCCGAATGTCGGGGCCGAAGCCTTCTGAGAAGTAGTAGGCGATTGAATTAACCCCCACTTCCCTCCATTCTGCTAGCAAACGTGCAATCTTTGGACAATAAAATCGACGAGTATGCTGAAGATTAAACTACCAATGGGACATTAAAAACTAACATAGTATGCTTCACAGAGCCGTGGCTGAACGATGACAACATCAACATACGATGTACCAAATTTCTATCAGCATGTTAAATGTGCAACCAGAGGAAAAATAACTCTACACCACTTATACTCCACACACAGAGACGCCTACAAAGTTCTCCCTCGCCCTACATTTTGCAAATCTGACCATAATTCTATCCTCCTGATTCCTGCTTACAAGCAAAAATTAAAGCAGGATACACCAGTGACTAGATCAATTTTTTAAAAAGTGGTCAGAGGAAGCAGATGCTAAACTACAGGACATTAAACTTATCTTATAAAAAACAATCAATCAATCATAATCACTAGTTAACCACACATGGTTGATGATATTACTAGTTTATCTAGCGTGTCCTGCGTTGCATATAATCGATGCGGTGCGCATTCGCGAAAAAGGTACCTAACCATAAACATCAATGCCTTTCTTAAAATCAATACACAAGTATACAGTGGGGCAAAAAAGTATTTAGTTGCTGGTATTTTGGCCCATTCCTCCATGCAGATCTCCTCTAGAGCAGTGATGTTTTGGGGCTGTTGCTGGGCAACACGGACTTTCAACTCCCTCCAAAGATTTTCTATGGGGTTGAGGTCTGGAGACTGGCTAGGCCACTCCAGGACCTTGAAATGCTTCTTACGAAGCCACTCCTTCGTTGCCCGGGCGGTGTGTTTGGGATCATTGTCATGCTGAAAGACCCAGCCACGTTTCATCTTCAATGCCCTTGCTGATGGAAGGAGGTTTTCACTCAAAATCTCACGATACATGGCCCCATTCATTCTTTCCTTTACACGGATCAGTCGTCCTGGTCCCTTTGCAGAAAAACAGCCCCAAAGCATGATGTTTCCACCCCCATGCTTCACAGTAGGTATGGTATTCTTTGGAGGTTGTGGACAGCTGTCTTTTATACTGATAACAAGTTCAAACAGGTGCCATTAATACAGGTAATGAGTGGAGGACAGAGAAGCCTCTTAAAGAAGGTCTGTGAGAGCCAGAAATCTTGCTTGTTTGTAGGTGACCAAATACTTATTTTCCACCATAATTTGCAAACAAATTCATAAAAAATCCTACAATGTGATTTTCTGGATTTTTTTTCTCATTTTGTCTGTCATAGTTTAAGTGTACCTATGATGAACAGGCCTCTCTCATCTTTTTAAGTGGGAGAACTTGCACAATTGGTGGCTGACTAAATACTTTTTTGCCTCACTGTATATTTTAAACCTGCATATTTAGTTAATATTGCCTGCTAACATTAATTTATTTGTGTCACTTCTCTTGCAACAGAGTCAGGGTGTATGCAGCAGTTTGGGCCGCCTGGCTCGTTGCGAACTGTGTGAAGAATATTTCTTCCTAACAAAAACAGCCAACTTCGCCTAACGGGGGATGATTTAAATTGCTAAAAAGCAATCGTTACACGACTGTATCTAACCATAACCATCAATGCCTTTCTTAAAATCAATACACAGAAGTATATATTTTTAAACCTGCATATTTAGCTAAAAGAAATCCAGTTTAGCAAGCAATATTAACCAGGTGAAATTGTGTCACTTCTCTTGCGTTCATTGCACGCAGAGTCAGGGTATATGCAACAGTTTGGGTAGCCTGGGTCATCGAGAACTAATTTGCCAGAATTTTACGTAATTATGACATAACATTGAAGGTTGTGCAATGTAACAGGAATATTCAGACTGATGGATGTCTTGTTTTCGAGATGATAGTTTCCGGATTCGACAATATTAATGACATAAGGCTCATATTTCTGTTTGTTATTATGTTATAATTAAGTCTATGATTTGGTACAGTCTGACTTAGCGATGGTGGGCATCAGCAAGCTCGTAAGCATTCATTCAAACAGCACTTTCGTGCGTTTTGCCAGCAGCTCTGCTGTTAATGACTTCAAGCCTATCAACTCCAGAGATTAGGCTGGTGTAACCGATGTGAAATGGCTAGCTAGTTAGCGGGGTGCACGCTAATATCTTTTCAAACGTCACTCGCTCTGAGACTTGAAGTAGTTGTTCCACTTGCGCTGCATGGGTAACGCTGCTTCGAGGGTGGCTGTTGTCGATGTGTTCCTCGATCGAGCCCAGGTAGGAGCGAGGAGAGGGACGGAAGCTATACTGTTACACTGGCAATACTAAAGTGCCTATTAGAACATCCAATAGTCAAAGGTATATGAAATACAAATGGTAGAGAGAGAAATAGTCCTATAATTCCTTTAATAACTACAACCTAAAACTTCTTACCTGGGAATATTGAAGACTCATGTTAAAAGGAACCACCAGCTTTCATATGTTCTCATGTCCTGAGCAAGCAACTCAAACGTTAGCTTTCTTACATAGCACATATTGCACTTTTACTTTCTTCTCCAACACTTTGTTTTTGCATTATTTAAACCAAATTGAACATGTTTCATTATTTATTTGAGGCTAAATTGATTTTATTGATGTATTATATTAAGTTTAAATAAGTGTTCATGCAGTATTGTTGTAATTGTCATTATTACAAATAAAATAAAATAAACGTAAAATCGTCCGATTAATCGTTATCGGCTTTTTTTGGTCCTCCAATAATCGGTATCGGCGTTGAAAAATCATAATCCTCTAGTGACTGTACATACATACCCCAACTAGAAGCCATGGATTACACGCAGCATCCGCACTGAGCAAAAGGAGCAGGACTCTAACCCGCTGCTGCTTTCAAGGAGCAGGACTCTAACCCGGAAGCTTTTAAGAAATCCCGCTATGCCCTCCGACGAACCATCAAACACGCAAAGCGTCAATACAGGACTAAGATTGAATCGTGCTACACCGGCTCTGACGCTAGTTGGACGTGGCAGGGCTTGCACACCATTACAGACTACAAAGGGAAACACAACCGAGAGCTGCCCAGTGACACGAGCCTACCAGATGAGCTAAACTACTTCTATGCTCGCTTCGAGGCAAATAACACAAACATGCATTCCGGGAACACCAGCTGTTCCCGGAAGACTGTGTGATCATGCTCTCTGCAGCCGATGTTAGTAAGACCTTTAAACAGGTCAAAATTAACAAGGCCGCAGGGCCAGACGGATTACCAGGACGTGTACTGCGAGCATAAGCTGACCAACTGGCAAGTGTCTTGTGCCCAAGAACACTAAGGTAACCTGCCTAAATGACTACCGACCGGTAGCACTCACGTCTGCAGCCATAAAATGCGTTGAAAGGCTGGTCATGGCTCACATCAACACCATCATCCCAGAAACCCTAGACCAACTCCAATTTGCATACCACCCCAACAGAGCCACAGATGATGCAATCTCTATTGCACTTCACACTGCCTTTCCCACCTGTACAAAAATAACACCCATGTGAGAATACTATTCATTGACTACAGCTCAGCGTTCAACACCCTAGTGCCCTCAAAGCTCATCAATACTGCCTTGCCTGGTTCACCAACTACTTTGCAGACAGAGTTCAGTGTGTCAAATTGGAGGGCATGCTGTCCGGTCCTCTGGCAGTCTCTATGGGGGTGCCACAGGGTTCAATTCTCGGCCGACTCTTTTCTCTGTATATATCAATGATGTTGCTCTTGCTGCGGGCGATTCCCTGATCCACCTCTATGCAGACGACACCATTCTGTATACTTCCGGCCCGTCCTTGGATACTGTGCTATCTAACCTCCAAACGAGCTTCAATGCCATACAACACTCATTCCGTGGCCTCCAACTGCTCTTAAAACGCTAGTAAAACCAAATGCATGCTTTTCAACCGTTCGCTGCCTGCACCCGCACGCCCGACTAGCATCACCACCCTGGATGGTTCCGACCTAGAATATGTGGACATCTATAAGTACCTAGGTGTCTGGCTAGACTGTAAACTCTCCTTCCAGACTCATATCAAACATCTCCAATCAAATCTAGAGTCGGCTTTCTATTCCGCAACAAAGCCTCCTTCACTCACGCCGCCAAACTTACCCTAGTAAAACTGACTATCCTACCGATCCTCGACTTCGGCGATGTCATCTACAAAATAGCTTCCAACACTCTACTCAGTAAACTGGATGCAGTTTATCACAGTGATATCGGTTTTGTTACTAAAGCACCTTATACCACCCACCACTGCGACCTGTATGCTCTAGTCGGCTGGCCTTCGCTACATATTCGTCGCCAGACCCACTGGCTCCAGGTCATCTACAAGTCCATGCTAGGTAAAGCTCCGCCTTATCTCAGTTCACTGGTCACAATGGCAACACCTACCCGTAGCACGCACTCCAGCAGGTGTACAGTGCCTTGCAAAAGTATTCGGCCCCCTTGAACTTTGCGACCTTTTGCCACATTTCAGGCTTCAAACAAAGATATAAAACTGTATTTTTTTGTGAAGAATCAACAACAAGTGGGACACAATCATGAAGTGGAACGACATTTATTGGATATTTCAAACTTTTTTAACAAATCAAAAACTGAAAGATTGGGCGTGCAAAATTATTCAGCCCCCTTAAGTTAATACTTTGTAGCGCCACCTTTTGCTGCGATTACAGCTGTAAGTCGCTTCGGGTATGTCTCTATCAGTTTTGCACATCGAGAGACTGACATTTTTTCCCATTCCTCCTTGCAAAACAGCTCGAGCTCAGTGAGGTTGGATGGATGGAGAGCATTTGTGAACAGCAGTTTTCAGTTCTTTCCACAGATTCTCGATTGGATTCAGGTCTGGACTTTGACTTGGCCATTCTAACACCTGAATATGTTTATTTTTGAACCATTCCATTGAATATTTTGCTTTATGTTTTGGATCATTGTCTTGTTGGAAGACAAAACTCCGTCCCAGTCTCAGGTCTTTTGCAGACTCCATCAGGTTTTCTTCCAGAATGGTCCTGTATTTGGCTCCATCCATCTTCCCATCAATTTTAACCATCTTCCCTGTCCCTGCTGAAGAAAAGCAGGCCCAAACCATGATGCTGCCACCACCATGTTTGACAGTGGGGATGGTGTGTTCAGCTGTGTTGCTTTTACGCCAAACATAACATTTTGCATTGTTGCCAAAAAGTTCAATTTTGGTTTCATCTGACCAGAGCACCTTCTTCCACATGTTTGGTGTGTCTCCCAGGTGGCTTGTGGCAAACTTTAAACGACACTTTTTATGGATATCTTTAAGAAATGGCTTTCTTCTTGCCACTCTTCCATAAATGCCAGATTTGTGCAATATACGACTGATTGTTGTCCTATGGACAGAGTCTCCCACCTCAGCTGTAGATCTCTGCAGTTCATCCCGAGTGATCATGGGCCTCTTGGCTGCATCTCTGATCAGTCTTCTCCTTGTATGAGCTGAAAGTTTAGAGGGACGGCCAGGTCTTGGTAGATTTGCAGTGGTCTGATACTCCTTCCATTTCAATATTATCGCTTGCACAGTGCTCCTTGGGATGTTTAAAGCTTGGGAAATCTTTTTGTATCCAAATCCGGCTTTAAACTTCTTCACAACAGTATCTCGGACCTGCCTGGTGTGTTCCTTGTTCTTCATGATGCTCTCTGCGCTTTTAACGGACCTCTGAGACTATCACAGTGCAGGTGCATTTATACGGGGACTTGATTACACACAGGTGGATTGTATTTATCATCATTAGTCATTTAGGTCAACATTGGATCATTCAGAGATCCTCACTGAACTTCTGGAGAGAGTTTGCTGCACTGAAAGTAAAGGGGCTGAATAATTTTGCACGCCCAATTTTTCAATTTTGATTTGTTAAAAAAGTTTGAAATATCCAATAAATGTCATTCCACTTCTTGATTGTGTCCCACTTGTTGTTGATTCTTCTAAAAAAAATACAGTTTTATATCTTTATGTTTGAAGCCTGAAATGTGGCAAAAGGTCGCAAAGTTCAAGGGGGCCGAATACTTTCGCAAGGCACTGTATCTCACTGATCATTCCTAAAGCCAACACCTTATTTGGCCGCCTTTTGTTCCAGTTCTCTGCTGCCTGTGACTGGAACGAATTGCAAAAATCGCTGAAGTTGGAGACATTTATCTCCCTCACCAACTTCAAACATCTGCTATCTGAGCAGCTAACCGATCGCTGTAGCTGTACATAGTCTATCGGTAAATAGCCCACCCAATTTTACCTACCTCATCCCCATACTGTTTTTATTTATTTACTTTTCTGCTCTTTTGCACACCAATATACAATATACATGACCATCTGATCGTTTATCACTCCAGTGTTAATCTGCAAAATTGTAATTATTCGCCTACCTCCTCATGCCTTTTGCACACAATGTATATAGACTCTTTTTTTCTACTGTGTTATTGACTTGTTAATTGTTTACTCCATGTGTAACTCTGTGTTTTCTGTTCACACTGCTATGCTTTATCTTGGCCAGGTCGCAGTTGCAAATGAGAACTTGTTCTTAACTAGCCTACCTGGTTAAATAAAGGTGAAATAAAATAAAATTAAAATAAGCTAAGGACCCTGGGACTAAACACCTCCCTCTGCAACTGAATCCTAGACTTCCTGACGGGCCGCCCCCAGGTTGTAAGGGTAGGTAACAACACATCCGCCACGCTGATCCTCAACACAGGGGCCCCTCAGGGTTGCATGCTCAGTCCCCTCCTGTACTCCCTGTTCACTCATGACTGCATGGCCAGGCACGACTCCAACACCATCATTAAATTTGCAGATGACACAACAGTGGTAGGCCTGATCACCGACAACGACGAGACAGCCTATAGGAGGGAGGTCAGAGACCTGGCCGTGTGGTGCCAGGACAACAACCTCTCCCTCAACGTGATCAAGACAAAGGAGATGATTGTGGACTACAGGAAAAGGAGGACAAAACACACCCACATTCTCATTGACAGGGCTGCAGTAGAGCAGGTTGAGAGCTTCAAGCTCCTTGGTGTCCACATCACCAACAAACTAACATGGTCTAAGCACACCAAGACAGTCGTGGAGAGGGCACGGCAAACCTATTCCCCCTCAGGAGACTGGGAAGATTTGGCATGGTTCCTCAGATCCTCAAAAGGTTCTACAGCTGCATCATCGAGAGCATCCTGACTGGTTGCATCACTGACTGGTATGGCAACGGCTCGGCCTCCGACCGCAAGGCACTACAGAGGGTAGTGCGAACCCACGAGTACATCACTGGGGCCAAGCTTCCTGCCATCCAGAACCTCTATACCAGGCGGTGTCAGATGAAGGACCTAAAAATGTTCAAAGACTCCAGCCACCCTAGTCATAGACTGTTCTCTCTGCTACCACACGGCAAGCGATACCAGAGCACCAAGTCTAGGTCCAAGAGGCTTCAAACAGCTTCCACCACCAAGCCATAAGAGTCCTGAACATCTAGTCTCACCCCCTCGTTACACCACTGCTACTCTCTGTTGTCATCTATGCATAGTCACTTTAATAACTCTACTTTATTGTTGGTTAAGGGCTTGTAAGTAAGCATTTCAATGTTGTATTAGGCACGTGACTAATACAATTTGAGGTTATATAAAGTTTTCCTTTAAAAAAAACACCTGGGCCTCCCGGGTGGCGCAGTGGTCTAAGTGTCACAGTGCTATGTGCTCCCGGCATCGCTAGTGCGCGAAGAGACAAAGATATCCCTGCCGGCCAAACCCTCCCTAAACTGGACGACGCGGGGCCAATTGTGCCCACAGCTAGCACTGTGCCACCAGTGATTCTGGGTTCAAGCCCAGGCTCTGTAGAAGCTTGCCGCGACCGGGAGACCCATGGTGTGGCGCACAATTGGCCCCGCGTCGTCCAGTTTAGGGAGGGTTTGGCCGGCGTGGATATCTTTGTCTCTTCGCGCACTAGCGATGCCGGGAGCAGTGTAGCAGGTGAGGCTTGGTTGGGTTGTGTTTCGGAGGACGCATGGCTCTCGACCTTCCACATCGCCTTCGCTTCTCCCGAGTCCGTATAGGAGTTGCAGCAAGACTGTAACTACTACCAATTGGATACAACGAAAAAAGGGGGTTAAAAAATATATATATATAGTAGGGAAAATAAATAAATGTGACTCTGGATGACATTGTTTGCAACACTAGGGCTGAATTCCTAAATACATTAAATCCGCTTTGTGTTTTGTTGCCTACTAACGAGAATCGCGGTTTCCGTGTGAACAGCAGGCACAACGATTGCCACAAAGCCCAAATTGGCTATAACATAAAATGTATAAAAGCTAAAAAGTGATTTTGGGGGTTAATTTACAATGAGGCATTAGGTTAGCACAGCGACACAGGTTTAAAAATAAAAAAATATATAAGTGACGTAAAATATGGGGGGTTTACGACTTTGTGGCTGTGGTAACTAGTGACGACTCCGATATGAAGTGTTTTTCTCAAAGTTACCGGGATGTCACGTGTCCTACTTATATCAGTACAGTCATAACAACGTAATCATTATGCAACTTATTTTTGATCAAATACGCCTGTATATATATTTTTTGTTCTCCAAACGCTACACACATTGTCCTCCAACCAAAAACTCCTTGCTTGGTGAGCAATTTTTTTTTTTTTAAACGCCACCTGCTGGAGAAGACAGATTTTGGGCCCAGTTAGAGAGAGCAATAGTAATGGAGTCTTTGTATGCACTACCCCGCCATGGTTCGTTGGACAAAGCCTATAGGAGAAAATGAATAACGTTTTTGGCCGAAAATAAGGTCTGTGATAAGGAGATATTTTTGTTATACAAGACCAGTGTAGGCACATTTGCTATTTAACGCAACAGCTTGACAAAACTATTCGTAGAGTTGAAAATGCGATGGTATCACATTGAACGTAAGTTTTGTATTCAGTACATGAAAACGTATGCGAAAAAGTACATTGTGTGCATTGTCATCATACTGATTTTAATCGCAACAAGTCAGTTTGGAAAATTAACATGTTTTCTTTATGCTGATTTTAGAATATTCACATGAAAATCTGTTACCCATTGGATGGAAACCTAGCTACTGATAAAACAATTTCCACGTTTACAGTGTTCGTTACATCAGCTGTTGTACAATATGATACAAATACAACAAAAAGTCACAAGGAACACACAATTTTGACTGCACTGGGCCTTTAAAGGGGAAAAAAATCGGAGTATCGGCGTCACTCTGTTACGGTGGAATTGCCCTACTATATCCTCCATGACAACGTTCCATGGAAGATTAACATTTACCATTCAATTATTCATTCATTCATTCATCTGCAAAGTTATCTTCACGGAACCACCTAAGTAAGAAAGTATTCTGTCCATAACTTTTCACTTTTGATTCAAGTGTAAACACTTAATTTTTCCAGTGGCTTAACAAAAGTTGAAGTTAGGCAGTGGTAAAGTACAAATAAAACAAAAACACTACTGCAAGGAAATTTTGGCCTATACATTATTGCATACAAAGTAAAGGATATTATGAAAACGCTTACAATAATTTTGCATCATTATTATAGTCAAGGTCTGCTGAACTTGGTCTAGCATTGTGCTATGGCTAAAACTTGCGCTACTCTCGTAAAAAAAAAACACATTGTTTAATGCGATGGTAAAGTTGTTTGTTTACTTCGAAAAGGAAAGTAGCAACCATACCTTCTTATGCAAAATGTCAAATATCCAATTGTGTAGGGCGTAGTACAATTTATTTGCATGTCCATATCAACATTCATCCACGTTTTCCAGAAGTTGTAGAAGTATTGCTTCTTACGTACTCTGAAGAGGGACGTCGCAACGGGAATGGGCCATGGTATAAATCCCCGAAAGTAGGGGCGAAACTTTGAGTGAGTTTACTGTCTTTTGCATAAGTTAAACTATCTCCCCTACAACGGATATGCTTTAATAAAATTGTATTTTAATATAATTTAATAGTTTTAAAATACCAAATTAATATACAAGAAGAAGTTAAAAAAAAAACTTAAAGCACCCCCAAATCTCCAAACTATTGGGATATCCCATTCCTTTGGATTTTTTTCTTAAGAACTTCGACTCTCAATCGCATCAAAGTGCAATTTACCGACAGTGATCAGATCCTCAGTGTAATTAATGCCAGCAGTTGGTTTCACATATATTCAAAATATATAGAATAGAGTGGCGACTATGTGGTAAAGTTATACCCACAAATGTACGGTGATGAACTGAGTGTGGACTGCTTAAAGCCCCAGTGAGTGAGTGAGTGAGTGAGTGTGTGCATTAAACCAGAATGCCTACTGTAGCCTACAAACGCTAGGTGTCAGGAGTGCATTACTTATTACTTTTTGCAGTTTGGTAAAGCTCATTGATTACTTTATATCAACATGTAATGTGCTTCCAAATATCCAATATCCACCCAATTCATTCAGTTTACCGATCACTGTACCTGTACACAGCCAATCTGTAAATAGCACACTCGACTACACAGCCAATCTGTAAATAGCACACCCGACTACCTCATCCCCATTTTGTTGTTTATCCTCTTGCTCTTTTGCACCCCAGTATCTCTACGTGCACATCATCATCTGCACATCTATCACTCCAGTGTTAATGCTAAATTGTAATTATTTAGCCTCTATGGCTTTTAATTGCCTTACCTCCCTACTCTTCTACATTTGCACACACTGTACATAGATTTGTCCATTGTGTTATTGACTGTACGTTTGTTTCTGTGTAACTCTGTGTTGTTGTTTTTGTCGCACTGCTTTGCTTTATCTTGGCCAGGTCGTAGTTGTAATTGAGAACTTGTTCTCAACTGGCCTACCTGGTTAAATAAAGGTGAAATAAAATAAATACACATTACAGTGAAGGAAATGCTACAAAACCACAGGCTGCCACTGCCATGTGATCACTGTTTTGAGGTGCTGGCTGTTTTCTCACCATCTGCACTCTCCCTAAGCTAGATCAAGTTTATTTTCTCTTCTTTTGGTTTACTCTGCCCACAGAATTTAAGTAAACACATCCTCTGCACTACTGCCATTGAGTCGTAGGCTAAAACGTCTATCTGGGTATCATCTATCAAACATCAGATGTTCAGTTTGCAATGGTCTTGTTGAAGGACCACCTAGGCCTGATGATTACGCATCAAACGTCAACCTCCAGTAAGGTTAACTCAAACAGGTTTCACAACCATTCTCATAGTGAGCAACTGAGTGTACACCAGGCGCCAACAGGGTACAGATAAGGCCATGAGAAAACGACACAATGTTTGTTCTCATCACTGCTCGTGTAGAGAGCACAAACGGAAACTGACTGATGCCTCCCACCCTTCACCTACAGCGGTGCCTGGCAGTGAGTTTAAAGGGTCAAGGATGTTGCGTCTTATTTCAGTGCCGTGATTGACAGAGAATATAATGTCCCAACGGTGAGGCCCTCAGCATGTCCGTGGTGAGGCCCTCAATTTCTCCCCTGCAGATAAAACAACTGTCACTATAATGTGAGATGAGTTTTCTAAAATAAACAATTGATATGGAAGCCTCATCCTTATCTTCATCGAAAGATAAGGAATCTGCTAGGCAAAATCATTAGTGATGAGATTCATTTTGAGATCTTGTTATTTTCGCAATGTAAAGCGTTTCGATTTACCGTGAGTGTTCCAATTAATGTAATTGAAATAACTTAGTTTTCAGTGTCTTGATACTTTGTAATACCTTAGGTTTCAGTGACTTGAAAAATGACATGACTTCAAGCATTAAACTGTGAAGTTCATTGTCCACTTCAACAGGCTTCCATCTTTCTGAATAAGAGGAACAGAAGGTCAGGTCAGGGTTTTCCACACTAAAAGTTCTGAAAGGGAACTAGTTGGCTGAAGTACAGTTGTGCTGTAGGTTCCCACAGACTGGTATCTAACCCAAGTTTCTCAAGCCCTTTTGTAACTGGGTGATTCATAGTGCAAAAGAAACTGAAAAGCATGTGGGCATGAATGAACATTTGAACTTTCAAGTCATGTAATCAGCCAACAAATTTCCGAAAAAGCACTTGTCTTAATAAAGTTTTATTTTGTATCATTCACGGTAGAATCTGTTTTGTCAATTGCAGTGAATGTTATCTGGTTGCAGATAACATTTTGCTACTGTTTTGAATGAAAGTCCAATCATTTTGAGGAAGCAGATAAAAACATTGTTGAGCTTCTGGATCAATTTTGATTGGTAAGTCTGTTTTTATTAAGTTACAGTGACATGAGAAATAAACTGAGAAGTGTTTCTCCTTCTCAATATGTCAGTTAGTAATGTGAACATTTAATGCCTATAAAAGCTATGAATTGTGAAGCTATGTTAAAAATAACAATTTCAATACTATAACTATTGGAACTGGTTATGAGGAAATGTTATACATTACTTACTTATTATGCTTTATTTCAATATGCTTAATATATACCTAAAATCTTTTAACTTTATTTTCATCCTTGTGTTCCTTTAATGTAAAACGTACACACTGCAAAAATACTTAGTAAACTATGACATTGTTTGGAAAAAAGTATCTGAAATAATTGCCAATTATATGAACACTTCATTTATTACAAAAAACTGTTTATTATACATGTTTTATAATACATTAAATGTAATCTTACTAATGCCATGAACATAGACAACCATTTTGAATATTGTTGTAATGAATTTCACGCAGCAAAAAGGAACCATTAACAAATTAACGTTACTGTTAACAAATTGCAATTTAATATTACTATGAATTTAAGAATGTCAACAATCGTAATAACCAGGCTACTCATGAATTATTCATATACAAAATATTTAGACATAAAAAGACCATCCTATTTAATTTGGTCGTAAAAAAAAAAACGAAAGCTAAATTAATCAACCTCACTTGCACACTGTTTTGACCAGTTTTTTATCTGTACTGTTTCGTCTTTCAAATATTTTCTTTGGTGCGAATAAATAAAACCTAAATTCAAATATCAATGATAATCAAATATGCAATTATGATATGTAAAATATAACTTATTTTGAGAAGCTATAATATACACAAAATATATTTCAGAGAATGCTTTCACTGAGCTTGAATTACATAACACCTAAAATCATAACACAAAATGATTCACCTCAACCTTTAGCGTTTCGGACCGCAAAGAGGCTGTAAAAGGTGCAGAACCCTGCTATCAGACATTCTGGTCAAGTGGCTGGAGACGAGTTCTGGAGGCTGTTGTGCCGCAGCTCTCTGAGGTACCGTTGTAGAAGTCAGTGGACGAGGCATAGCCTTGGTGTAGCCCAAGCTTTCCCACGCAGCTCAGGAACTGGTTCTCCGCCTGCCCTCTGAAGTGGTGGTCCAGGAACAGGTAGATGGCTGGGTTTATGCAGCTGTTGAGGAAGGCCAAGCAGCAGGAGAGGGTGAGGCCCTGACTCAAGACAGACTGTGTCTCAATGCTCAGATCGGCCCTAGACAGCCTGAAACCAATGAGGATGGTCTTGAAGATGTTGAAGGGAAGCCAAGACACCACAAAGGCCACGATTATGGTGAAGACCATCTTGAGAGAGTGGCGGCGTCGGGCTTCTGCGCGAGGGTTGCCAGCAGAAACACAGTGTTGGCGCAGGTGGGCCAGGATAGAACCGTAGCAGAGGATGATGATGAGCACCGGCAGGGCGAAGGTCAGGAAGACCATGGTCAGGCTCAGACCCAGGAAGAAGGATGACTCTTCATCCTCCAGACAGAAGAGTTTGCCGTTGGGAGTATACATGCTACGGTACACCAGGGAGGGGGTACCTAGAGCCAGGGACAGCAGCCAGACCACGGCGCAGTTGAGACGCACACACTGGCTGCTGCGGAGAAAGCGGGAGTCCATGAGTCCCACCACGGCCAGGTAGCGGTCCACGCTCATGCAGGTCAGGAAGAAGATGTTGGAGAAGCGGTTGACGGCAACAATGTAGCTGCTCAGCTTGCAGAGAAGGTTGCCGAAAGGCCAGTGTCCCTCCTGACTGGACGAGACGGCCCACAGAGGGAGGGTGAGGACAAACACCAGGTCCGCAAGTGCCAGGTTAACCACAAACGTATCCACCAGACGGCCACCTCTCTTCCCCCGGCTGCCCATGACTGTGATCACAAAGAGGTTGCCCAGGAAGCCTGTGAAAAACATGAGGAAATACAGCAGTGGCAGGTAGATGTGAGAATAGGGAAGACTGGAGCTGGAGCGCTCCCCAAGGTAGGTTAGATCGTAGCTGACATTGTACAGCATGTCATCGCTGTAGAAGTACCTGTTGGTGTCATACGTCTCCATTTTGTGATCAAAGTTAAGTCTCTCAGCTGCTTGCGCTTTGTGTGTCTGGCTGGCAAGCTCAATACTTCTAGACAAACTATCTTGCGTCACGTTCTTAAAAACCACAGACAAACTGCCAGGTCCTATTTTCTTCTGTCATCTCTAGCACCATTGGCATGTTTTCTACTTCTCTATCTGGCATATTCTGACAGAAATTACTACAACTATTTCTAATGAGGATTTTTATAATATAGTATATTTGCATATCAGTTCAAATAGAAACACTTTAGACATGCAGGCAAAAAGTACAGCAAGAAGAAACATAAAAACATATCAAAAGAAAAAGTACATATACAATCTGGGTAATGCACTTGAACAAAATATTCAAAAACAGCTTAAGACTGACTTCTAGTAGCAGATGAAACAATAAAAACATTTGAAAGGGGCAGGATGTGGTTATGGTATTCACGGGGCTGATGTAGGTAGGCCTGCTGGAATTATGATCTTGTACATATTACAAAACAAATCCACTGAGTGAATTAGTCATTTCAATCATTAAATTGAACCTAGACATGACATTGAACATCAACTATAGACTATTCATACAGTCTCTCGTGTGTCACGTGTGAAAACAGCAAACACTAAACTGTTGTACTTGCATTATGAGAAAATACTTGCTTTAGAATATCAAAATGGTACTTGCCAGACCCAATGACCGTGCACATGAATAAATCAGACTTCTCATCAGATGAGTCATATTATACTTGACGATAAAACTTACTGTAATGTGAACTTGATGGGAACTTAATCTGCTCATAGGCTGTGAAAACCATAACTGGAATGATGGCTTGATTTAACAACCACGTTTCCTTTTGACTGACAATAGTCTTTGAACAATTATGAACAATTGTCTCTTTGTCAGAAATGCAAATCATCATTGAACAGTTATAGAACATAGTGAAACTAATTTTATAATACTATTTTAAAGGAAAGGGGGGGGGGGGGGGATGACAAAATGTTAAGCCTGACCTGAGCTAGTTGAATGTTGGTTATGTAAGGGAAGGTTAGTGTTCCAATAAAAATACGAGGGGATAAAGTATCTTCCATTTGACAAAAAGATTTTCCTCCACTCTTGGCATTGCATCAGAATTTTCTTCCCATCAATGCTGAAGAGTTTTCTTAAAATGAAATAAAATACTAATAGGAGAGAAAATATACAATATTCTATTCTAATCAAGAGTGACAGCTGTGCAAACATAATTTTTGCCTTAACTTGTCTTCTTAATATTGCATTTTAGTGTGATACGAGTCAACAATCATACATTTCAATGTATTTCAATCTCTACAAAACATAGAAAATGAACCTATAAACATCACTAATGTGGTATTTAGCAATCAGTGGACAACAATGATTAGGTTGGGAGAAAGAAAAAAGGAAATGGCGAGAGAGTCTGTGTGTTTCCAGCAGTACCAGATGTTCAAAACTCCTCCCTCCCTGAGTGTTTATTAAAACATTCCAGTCAAGTTAGGGACACCGTAAAGTTGGCCCCTCCTCGCACACTCTCCTCCCGTCGACACGCACACAAGGAAAAGGGTGACCTGTCCTCCCACAAAATGAGGGTTTTTCTCATCCTTGTCACTTTGACCTGCCTGGCTAACGCCCAGCATCAAGCCCTGATGGACTACCTGGAGCGGCGTCTGCTAGCCATTGAGGTAAGAGACTGTTCTTCTGCTCCCAGTCAGACCCTGGGCTCCAGAATAAGTCTGAAAGGAAACTCTCTGGGGATCTGGGAAACCTTCAATGGGATGCAGATGTGGAGATTCTGAGGAAAAAAAGATTGACTGACTGTATTTGCTGCTGCACCCAGAAAGTATAGATTTCATGCTTTAAATACATTTGTTTCCGCCCAAAATAGAAGCAAATGGGAATAGATGTTTGAAGATCTTGTATGCAGGTCACTTCTGTAGTGTTCTGATTTATATAAAAAAATATATATATATATTAGCCTTGTACATGGAGTTATTAGAATGTTGGACTCTGCAAAGGACTGACCAACTGGCTCGCTTCAAGTTGTTGTTGTACAATAAAACAGCTCCACTGCTATGTGTACCCATATCCCATTCTCCATCTTGCTTTCTAGTATTCTTATTCACATGGAAAGTAGTTGGTCTCTGTCTATATGTGTTCTGACTCTGCATAAATAAATACCTGCATAAATACCTCCCTAACAAGTTATTTTGAGCGACTGTACTCAGAGAAACCTCTCGGATCATTTCCAGCCAGTGAGTCGTTCTGAGAAAGAGCATTCAATACTTTCCAATTCAGGTTTATGGTACAAAAGTGTTAACGTGGTTTTAGTGAGAATCCTTTTTTTAGATGCATTCATTTTTATTCAAGAGCACATCAAGAACTTGTACAATAGATACACAACATATCTTTGCGGTCTTCACAAAGAAGCGTAATGAGATTCACATGTTAAGGGTACATTTTTGGTTGTATAGAGCAAACATTTCAAGAGAATAAGAATACAATTTGGATAAAGCCACATCAGAAAAATAATAGAAACAAGCAAACAAAGCCCCAGAAATGACTCAATAAGATACGTCCGGAACTTGTTGCAAGATTGATTTTATCATCTCCATGTCAACAAGTTCCCGCATGAGACCTATCCACATATCTTTTAAGGGTGTTGCGTTTTCTTACGCATTCCCTTGCTGCTGCTAAAAGATAATCTATCAATTTAAGTGGAGAGGAGTGGAGTGCATCCACAGGAACAATACCTAGTAGGAGATGACATGGGTCTGGTTGAATAATAATCCCTATGATGTCCTGTATAACATGGAGAATTTCAGACCAAAGAGACTGGATGTTCCTAAATATATGTGAGGAACTACCTATTTGTCCACACTGCCTCCAACATGTTGCAGATATGTATTTTTAAATGTTTTATTTTTTAATCAGTTAAGAACAAATACTTATTTACAATGACGGCCTAGGAACAGTGGGTTAACTGCCTTGTTCAGGGGCAGACAGATTTATACCTTGTCAGCTCAGAGATTTGATCGAGCAACCTTCCGGTTACTGGCCCAACGCTCTAACCACTAGGCTTCCTGCAGCCCCAAAGGGTGGATATTTCCCATATTCCTTTGTTTATTTTATTAAGTTTATCAGGGCTCATAAAAAACAATATTGTCCTTTGAATTAAAACTCCCTTGTTCGGTGACATGTAGCAGCTTTATATAGTGTTTTCCATATATTCCCCCAACTCTCCTCTGATATCTGCACCTGTAATTCACCCTGCCATGGGTTCCTAAGATTATCTAAAGATACTGTTTGCATGTTAAGGATATTGTGATAAAAGTTTGAAACGGGCCCAATGCTTTCCTCTTGATAAAGTAATTCAATCATCTTATCTGTCATTTTTTGGAACAATCCTTTTTTAACAATGAATTGCCTTACTTAAGGTACCAATAACAATTAGTTTAGAATATAATGAATTCCTCGTGGATTTCTTGAAATTATTTAAGAATTGAGCCTTTGAAAAGTTGAGAGACTCTACAAAGCCCTCTCTCTTCCCATTCCCTAAATCCTTGGGACATGGTAGCAGGAAGGAAGGCTGGGTTGTGGAATATACACGCTTAGAAAAAAAAGGGGCTGTCTAGAACCTAAAATGGTTCTTTGTCTGTTCCCATAAGAATAGGAGAACCAGTTGAATAACCCTTTTTGTTTCCGGGTAGAACCCTTTCCACAGAGGGTTCTACTTGGAACCCAAAAGGGTTCTACCTGAAACCAAAAAGCATTCTACCTGGAACCAAAAAGGGTTCTGCTATGGGGACAGCCATAGAACCCTTTTGGAACTTTTTTTTCTAAGAGTGTACTGTAGACTAGTGTCTGTAAATGTCATTACTCAGTTCATATTGGCATTGGATCTCCCTTAGTGAGACTCCTTAATCAGTCCTGCAGCCGTCTGCTTGAAATAATTTATCAGGTGATAATTCAGTCTACTGTGGGCTTTGAATATTTTTTTATGAAAAATATTGCTGCATACCACTTCAAACCTGTCACATAGTGTGTTATATCCACCGGTTGTCCCTTTCTGTGGCATTTGTAGCTGTCTTTTCCTAGTTCCTAGCCACACCAATGGCTCTTGTATACAACCCTATTCCTGACCTTTCTGCACTCTCAATCCCTCCTAGCTGAGATTACCCCCTGCGTGCTGATACATCCCTTGCATTTACTGGAGTGCAAATCTAGTCAAGGTCACTCAGAAAAGCTGATCCTCAACCTGCACTTAACTTAATGTCTCTGTCTTCCTGTAATGCGATGGCCAGAGGTTCCAGGCTTAGAAGGAACAGTAAGGGAGAGAGGAGACATCCATGTGGAGCCTGACGCCACACTGGTGATGACTGTGGCAGTGGCACCAGAGAACAGGGTTTTAATTCATCCTGTGAAATAGAGACAGAACCCAGGACTACTTCTACACTACCTGCTCTAACTGTCTTCTTCTCACCTCTCCCACCAGGACCGTATCTCGCTATGGCACGAGCAGACGAACCGCTACGCCACAGAGCTGCGGGAGTTCAAGCAGCAGATGGTTGCCCAGATTGAGACCCTTGACAAGGACAAGGAGACGCTGAGGACGGATCTAGACAGTGTGGGGACGCGCGTGGACCGCGTGGAGCGCGAGATGGACTACCTGGAGACACAGAATGGGGCGCAGCCCTGCGTGGACGTGGACGACAAGCTGGTGGAGCAGCAGGTGACTGTGGTGAAGGAGAAGAACAAGTTCAAGTACGCCAAGGCCACAGGTGAGACGTGGCAGATGTGGTGACATACTGGGGGGATAAAGAAACAAGTAGTTCACATGGTGGTTACTGCCTGTGAGGATCATAGTAAAGGCCTGCTGGGAAGAGGCAGAATAGAACAGTGGTTAGTTACATAGCCCTTCCCTGACATGTACTGTAGACCTGATGACATATTGGGAGGACAGACACACATGTAGTACAAATGATTACTTACTAAGAGGATCATAGCATAGGCCAACGGAGAGGACAAATGAAGTAAACTCAGCAGTAGGGGTAATGTGAGGCCTTGTTTCCTGAACAGATCTTCTAGATGTTGAGCAGAGATAGAGAAGGCCACAATGTCTTAGCCATTGTACTGTTATGTAAGTAGGTTAGAAAATATATATTCCCTCATATTATTCTTCCCTCAGAGGCCATTATTAAAGAGTTTAAGTGGATTTCATTCAATGTTGTGCTTAACACTTTTTGCTCTGCTCTAAAACAGTATGGTTCGTTTTATTTGCATAGAGAAAGCAATCTGAATGCAGTCAATTTAGGAAATAGTTTGTTTACACTTGGTTGTTGAGGTTTAGGAAATGGGAGGTACATGTACTGAGATGTGAGAGCATGCTGATGGAATATGTAGATCTAGGACAGACTGAAGATGCAATGCTTATTCAAACAGCATACTCTAAATTATGCACCACTTTAATTGTAATATTTTCTCTTAGTTGCACTCCAGCCGGATGAATAGCCAGTGACTCTGAATTGCCGGTGATCCTTATACATGTTGCCACACACAGCTGAGTGCTGTTGCCTACTCGGGGTGCATGTTCTGACAAAATCAGGTTGAACACGTAAAAGCTAAAACTTCACAAAAAAATGTACTATAAGAAATGGTACTATCCTTTCAACTTTACCTAGTCCCTCAGTATTACTTTTGGTTGAACTTTATCAATATGGTATCACAGTTGTAAGAATGGTAACAATGTGTATATTGTAATTACACTGAACCTGCTGTGTAATGTTGACTACCATGTAAAAAAACATGGTTTTAGCCCAACTCATGAATCTATCGTCTCTCTTCCAGACTGCAGGGACATGATCTCTAGCATCAAAGCCATGAAGATTTTGAAGCGAGTTGGAGGCCCAAAGGGCATGTGGACCAAAGATGTGGGCAGTAGTTCGGGCAAAGTCTACATCTTCAACGGCACAGACGAGGACACCATCTATGAGTTTGGCTCCATCCGGGACTTCACCATCTCCCAAGGCACGTCCATGGCCAAGACCGTGAAGCTTCCATCTCCTTGGCGAGGCAGCGGCCACACTGTCTACAACAACCACGCCTACTACGTGAAGGAAGGCAAGGAGCTTCGGCTGATCAAGTACAACCTGCAGAATGGCTCGGTGGCAGACAGCGCTGTGTTCCCCGTCCAGGACCATGTCCCCGTGTACAGCCTGACTCCGGAGACAGTCATTGACCTGGCCGCAGATGAGGAGGGCCTCTGGGCCATCTATGCCACCAAGGAGACTGAGAGGCACATCTCACTGGCCAAGATGGATGCCAACACGCTGGACATCGAGCAGATGTGGGACACGCCGTGCCCGCGAGAGAACGCAGAGGCCGCCTTCATCATCTGCGGCACGGTGTATGTGGTCTACAACACCGCGCTGCCCAGCCGCTCACGCGTCCAGTGCGTCTTTGACGTCAGTGATATGGTAACCAATGACGATGCACCTCTAGTGTACTTTCCCAAGCGCTACGGCTCTCACTCCAGCCTCAAGTACAACCCGCTGGAGCAGCTGATCTACGCCTGGGATGACGGCTACCAGATCCTCTACAAACTGGCCATGAAGAAGAAACTGGAGGTATGAGCTCAGCAGGCCCTTATAGTGTTGAGGTGGGTTTGAGATTTCGCTCATCTATACCCGAATAAAAGCCCAGAAATGTCTGTGTAGGCGAAAAATAAAACATATTTCAGACTGTCATATTCAGTGGAATGTTTTAAACTTTTATCTTCCCTGGAGCAACGATCAATAACATAGATATGTCCAAAGGTATGAAAATTACTAACATGGTTTGTTCAACTTCGGCACAAGGTTTTGCAGCACTGTTCTGAAGGTAATATTGTATTTCCTGTGTTGATTACTGACAGCAAAACAGTTCAGTGATATAAAAGCATCCATTTGCTGTAGGTATTGCTTGATGTGAAACATTTCTAGGATCATCAAGAAAGATCTAGGAGGGTGTGGAATGGAGACTCTGAAGTAAATACAAGCAGCTGTATGATATGTATGTTTTCTGAATATCTCTCAGTTTAGCACTTCTGAAAACCACACATTTTTACCTTTTTTCCTGGCTATGCCTTTCTGTTGAATAAAACAAATACTTGCATGAAAGTGTGTAGCTTATTTTTCTTCTATGTTGTTACAGTAAAAGAGGAACATACAGCATATCGACACTCGATTTGGAATGTTAGAACCAGAATCGACAACTTTATTATCACTTCTTTAAAATACAAGGAAACAGTTATGTTACAAATACACATGTTCAATACAAAAGTGGAAAGATACTCTAAATTGCTTGGAAAAAACAGAGGAAAGTCATTGATTCAAGCACTTATCACAAGGCTAATGAGGCAAAGGGGTCAAAGGTCAAGCCAACTCCCTCAACAAAGTACATGACATTGCCTGAACAAGAGACTATTGGCAAACACTTCACAGGTAACAATTGAAACAGAAAAGTAAATTCAGGGGGATAGACATGTTGATAATATCATAAATATGTGATTCTAAATACAGTGCTATTATTGATGTCAGTATCAAAGGGCATTACATATATACAAAGATGTTAACCTCAGGTGTATAACCAAACCAGGCTGAGCTCAACTGCAAAACTATTGTTGCAATAACAATGATCCCACCAGACCCAGTATACACTAGGCTATACGTACCATGACAAAGTGGCTGTCCAAGAGGGCACAAGATAAATGTGTTTGTGTATGTGTGTGGGTGTGTGATGGCGAGATAATGTCATTCCAGAGCAATTTACTGCACTTTACATATTCTGAGGCACAACATGTGTGGGTCTGGGTCTGAGACACTCCATATTTCAGGCCTTGCTACAGGGCAGGCTTTGTAGAGTCGTGGAGTATAAACTCTAGCTCCTCCCTCATGGACTAGACAGGAGTCTTGGAGAAGGGCAAGAGCCTTGGCTGTCAAAACTTGCAGTGCGGGTTTTCCACTGAGGAGACATTTCACATGGAAAGATTAGTCATTCCGAAGTGCACCAGCATGAACATTGCTGTCACTGTTAGGAGTGTACCTACCATCAGAAATCCTACATAGATAAAAGGGGGTACATACATTTATATTTTGGTCATTTAGCATATGCTCTTATCCAGAATGACTTACAGTCAATGCATTCAACTCAGTCGTTGCAAGTGGAACTTTCCTCAATAAAGCAGCTATACACACAGAATTGAAAGTCAGCAGGGTGTTTTTCTTTGTGTCTTTGTGAGTAATAATACCTCTTTCTGAGACTTGCTTGCCTCCAGTAGAGAGTGCCAGTGAGCGATGGGCTTGCGTGGATAGGCTAACATCTCGTTCCAGTGGTCTCTGCCCAGTCCCTCTGCATGACTGCCCACTCTGTTTACACCTATGATTTCATTGTGTCCCACCCTAAGGAGAAAAAAGGCAAAATGCACCCATTAACTCTTCAGCCACATCTGGTATAATGTAACTTCACATTTTCGCTTCTACAATTAGCAGAACTGACAGTATTAGTAGGTCTCTCAGAGTTAGGGGATGGTTGAACAAACATATCAGTAACAATAACTTAGTCATTATTCTTGATAATATTGACATGCATTGCGTCACAAATGATATTGAGTATTGCATACAAGTCATAGTCCATGACGGATATGTGCAGGCTGACTTGGTCCATGTTCTCAGGGGGGATGTCGAAGATGATAGCTTCGTTATAGGTGGGGTTCAAAGTGTTCCTCTTGATGGTGGTTTTCTTCTTTTTCAAGCGCCGTCCGTCACACTCCAGGGAGACCTTGACATATGGGTCTGCCAATAAACAAGACAAAATAGTATTTGATTTATTTAAAAATGACAGAGTGCTTAGCTACTGAATGGATCAAGCTGATTTGACTGTACATTATGTAATATTTAATTTAGCTAAGTCCGGCGAGACGCATTACCAAACCAGATTACGTTTTTTTTCTTGTAAATCTTTTACCAGAGGTATAGCCTGGTCAATGGTTAGAAGAGTAGGCAACAGCGTTTAAGGTGAAACAAGCACAAAACCTTTAAATGTGAACCCATTGACTGAACTGTACCTGAGTATCCTGTGATGTCCATGGCCTTGAGGTTCCTGCACTTGATGACGGTCATGGTGAGTCGGCCTGCGGTCGGCAGGTAACAGAGAGAGAACATGATCTCCCCCAGGTCTACACTCTCCTGTGTTCATGTCCACAGACAAAACACATCAGAACAGAAGGAAACAGTTATCACACATTACAATGCCACTAATATTGTTAAAGGGACAGTTGAATGATTTGACATATTTAGATATTTGTTTCGTTACCTTGAAAGCATTCTCTGTACAAAACCAAAGTGTTGATTGGTGTCACTCCTTGTCCATAGACTGCATTCAAGGTAAGGAAACAAATATCTAAATATGTTAAATTGCTGAACTATACCTTTGTAGTACTATACTGTAGCAAATGTACAATTTAATTCCCATTTAATCTATAATGTGAATGAGGATGGAAGTTAGGCAGTACAAGGGGGCATTGACCCCACATCCCCTGCCTGGTCTCCTATTCTTGAACACTTGTGACTCACACATGGGATCAAATCATTACAGTAGCTCATTAGAGCACCATTGAGGTGATTCCTTGCTACAGCTTATTAGGACCATCTCTTTAAAATACTTTAGAGCTTGCCTGACACAATGGAACCAATGGAATAGTCCCAAAAATGCTAACCAGATAATATAGCACTTCCAACATGCAAGCTCATTCAAACTTGTGAAGAATCCAATGACAGATCCAAAAGGCTATCTGGACTTACACTGTGCTTTCACTTCTGCTTTGCTTGCTCTTTGGGGTATAGGCCAGAGCTTCATAAAATACATCTATTTGATTCGTTGATTGACTTACAGAGGTGGCGTACTGAATATCCTTCCAGATGGCCATCTCACGGGAGAGGTCCGACACCTCAAACAGATTCTCCAGAATGACCTCTCCGATCATGTCGTGGCGGGAGAAGCGGTCAAAGTCAAATACGCTCAGGTGCAGCTTCCTGCTGCCCAGCTCCTCGTAGGGCACGGTGAACTGGAAGGACTCATCAAACATGGGGTTGAGCGTCTTGCGATGGACGCGGGTCTGGAACTTGCGCTTGCGGTCAGGCAGGAGGTAGATTTTGACGTAGGGGTCGGAGCTGCCACATAAGTCCTTGGCGGGCAGGTCGAAGGCCTTGAGGATGTTGACGAGGAGAGCCTCAGACTCGTAGTCGTACTTGAGGGAGAAGTTGATCTTACCACAGGTCTTGGCGGCGGCGCAGTTCTTGGAGGACTCGTCGGCCTCCAGTGGGCTCTGTTTGTAGAGCTCTGGCTGGATGCGGCCCAAACTGGCTAGGCTGGTGGATTGGTCCTCTGAATAGGGGAAGTCGCTGCCTCGGTCAAGGCTGGTGACATGGTGCATTTGTCGGGGGAGGTGCTTCTTGAAGGAGCTGTGCCTAGAGACAAGGAGCCATTTTTGCCAGTTGAATAATTTTCTTGGACAATTTACACACTGTAGAACAATTTCAGCAGTGGAATAATTCCAGTAACATATGCATGCCTGGGAAATCTATGCCCCCTGCTGAATACTGTTGTCAGTTTCCAATTTAGAGAAAATGGAATTGCATTTTCTCTCTGATATTAGATGATTTAGAGTTCTCTTATTTAGCTCAATAGGAGCTCCATGGCGATAGGGGCAGTAAACTGACAATCTCATTGATGTTCTATGTATCTCATCTTAAATGTCACAAATGAATATGTTACAGGTATAAATATAATATGCATAATGATCTTTACCTCTATGACACTTTAAATAGCCCCTTCCTGACATAACACATACTATTACCTCAATACTAATACATGTCCTGGACATAAACACTGAGGCTCAGTGGAGCCCTGGTGCAACCTATTGTAGGAGGCCCTTACAAACTGATCTAAGGTCAGTTTTGAGGAAGCACTGATAAGCTGATACCAGGGATGCCTTTCAAGTGGCACCCTATGCACTACTTTTGACTAGGGCCAATATGGCTCTGGTCAAAAGGAGTGCACTATGTGGGGAATAGGGTGCCATTTAGGACGTAACCTAAGTCTGTGTCCCGAAGCAACTTTCTCCCGAAGCCTGACCTATTGGAGGAGTTGGGCTCGGTGGTCTGCCTGGACATACGCGTGCGCCGCAGGAAGTGGTCCTTCATGGACAGCTGCACCTCGGCAGGGATGTCAGGTGACGTGTGGCTGATCTTCACAGCTGCCTCTAGGAAACTTGCCGGGTCCAAAGGATTCAGCTTGTCCGACGCCATGGCGTGTGTGTGCGTGTGTGCGTGTACGAGCTTAGGCCTGTGGCCGTGTGCGGGCAAGGCTCTGACGTAGGGTCTGTCAGAGGCAGAGGAGGGGGGGGCGAGGGCAGTGGCACTGGAGGAGAGGTCCTTGGTGCGCCAGTGCACCCTGCACAGCTTCCAGGAGGCAAAGACGATGACGCTCAGCAGGCCCAGGCCACAGGCCACAAACACCAGGAGTAGGAGGCTGAAGGAGAGATCTGGAGGGGGAAGGATGGCAAGATGGATGGGTGGTGGAGGAGAGAGGAAGAAGAAGATAGAAGAAGAACATTACTTTATTGTCCAATTGTACACAAGATCCAACAAAAAATGTGACTTCCGCTTTATCCCAACCCCTCTGAAAGACACACATACGTACACACGAAGGTTGGAGAGGTTGGAGCAGGGGGCAGTCATTCTGCATGGCCCATGGAGAAGGGGAGGGAGGGAGGGATGGGTCGAGGAGTAGAGGAGAGGAAGGGCGGTGGATTAGAATGGGAACAGCAGATATATACAATATGCATGAGTGAGATCCGATAAAGGCAAAGGTTTCATTTACAGACATCGCACTGCTCAGCAAAGTGTTTCGAAACCCTCAAAATCGAGAGCAACTGTGCTGCCACCACCAACTAAGGCATGTCAAAGCATTAATTTCAATGGATTATTGAGAAACACAATCATGACGAGTGTCGGTAAGCACGGTGCATGATGTATAGTCATCAATCAGCTCACTGGTCACCATAGCAACACCCACCCGTAGCACGCGCTCCAGCAGGTATATTACACTGGTCATCCCCAAAGCCAACACTTCCTTTGGCCGCCTTTCCTTCCAGTTCTCTGCTGCCAATGACTGGAACGAATTGCAAAAATCTCTGAAGCTGGAGTCATATCTCCCTCTCTAACTTTAAGCATCAGTTGTCAGAGCAGTTTACCTGTACCTGTACACAGCCAATCTGTAAATAGCACACCCGACTTCCTCATCCCCATATTATTACTTGCCCTCTGCTCTTTTGCACCCCAGTATCTCTACTTGCACATCATCACCTGCATATATATCACTCCAGTATTAATGCTAAATTGTAATTATTTTCACCTCTATGGCCTATTTATTGCTTACCTCCCTACTCTTCTACATTTGCAAACACTGTACATAGATACAGCTTTCGGAGCCATCATCGACTCAGTGGGTTTTGTCCAACATGTCTCTGGACCTACTCACTGTCACAGTCATACTCTGTACCTAGTTTTGTCCCATGGAATAAATGTTGTTGATCTTAATGTTTTTCCTCATAATCCTGGACTATCGGACCATCATTTTTTTACATTTGCAATTGCAACAAATAATCTGCTCAGATCCCAACCAAGGAACATCAAAACTCGTGCTATAAATTCACAGACAACACGAAGATTCCTTGATGTCCTTCCAGACTCCCTCTGTCTACCCAAGGACGTCAGAGGACAAAAATCAGTAAACCAAATCAAATCAAATCAAATTTTATTTGTCACATACACATGGTTAGCAGATGTTAATGCGAGTGTAGCGAAATGCTTGTGCTTCTAGTTCTGACAATGCAGTAATAACCAACAAGTAATCTAGCTAACAATTCCAAAACTGCTACCTTATAGACACAAGTGTAAGGGGATAAAGAATATGTACATAAAGATATGTGAATGAGTGATGGTACAGAGCGGCATAGGTAAGATACAGTAGATGGTATTGAGTGCAGTATATACATATGAGATGAGTATGTAAACACCTAACTGAGGAACTCAATTTAACCTTGCGCAATACCCTAGATACAGTTGCACCCCTAAAAACTAAAAACATTTATCATAAGAAACTAGCTCCCTGGTATACAGAAAATACCCGAGCTCTGAAGTAAGCTTCCAGAAAATTGGAACAGAAATGGCGCCACACCAAACTGTAAGTCTTCCGACTAGCTTGGAAAGACAGTACCGTGCAGTATCGAATAGCCCTTACTGCTGCTCGAACATCCTATTTTTACAACTTATTGAGGAAAATAAGAACAATCCGAAATTCATTTTTGATACTGTCGCAATGCTAACTAAAAAGCAGCATTCCCCAAAAGAGGGTGGCTTTCACTTCAGCAGTAATAAATTCATGAACTTCTTTGAGGAAAAGATCATGATTATTAGAAAGCAAATTACGGACTCCTCATTAAATCTGCGTATTCCTTCAAAGCTCAGTTGTCCTGAGTGCACAACTTTGCCTGGACCTAGGATCAAGAGAGACACTCAAGTGTTTTAGTACTATATCTCTTGACACAATGATGAAAATAATCATGGCCTCTAAACCTTCAAGCTGCATACTGGACCCTATTCCAACTAAACTATTGAAAGAGCTGCTTCCTGTGCTTGGCCCTCCTATGTTGAACATAATAAACGGCCCTCTATCTCTCTCTACCAAACTCACTAAAAGTGGCAGTAATAATGCCTCTCTTGAAAAAGCCAAACCTTGACCCAGAAAATATAAAAAACAATCGGCCTATATCGAATCTTCCATTCATCTCAAAATGTTGGGAAAAGGCTGTTGTGCAGCAACTCACTGCCTTCCTGAAGACAAACAATGTATACAAAAGGCTTCAGTCTGGATTTAGACCCCATCATAGCACTGAGACTGCACTTGTGAAGGTGGTAAATTACCTTTTAATGGCATCAGACCGAGGCTCTGCATCTGTCCTTGTGCTCCTAGACCTTAGTGCTGCTTTTGATACCATCGATCACCACATTATTTTGGAGAGATTGGAAACCCAAATTGGTCTACATGGGCAAGTTCTGGCCTGGTTTAGATCTTAACTGTCGGAAAGATATCAGTTTGTCTCTGTGAATGGTTTGTCCTCTGACAAATCAACTGTAAATTTCGGTGTTCCTCAAGGTTCCGTTTTAGGACCACTATTGTTTTCACTATATATTTTACCTCTTGGGGATGTCATTCGAAAACATCATGTTAACTTTCACTGCTATGCAGATGACACACTGCTATACATTTCAATGAAACATGGTGAAGCCCCAAATTTGCCCTTGCTAGAAGCATGTGTTTCAGACATAAGGAAGTGGATGGCTGCAAACTTTCTACTTTTAAACTTGGACAAAACAGAGATGCTTGTTCTAGGTCCCAAGAAACAAAGAGATATTCTGTTGAATCTGACAATTGATCTTACTGATTGTACAGTCGTCTCAAATAAAACTGTGAAGGACCTCGGCGTTACTCTGGACCCTGATCTCTCTTTTGACGAACATATCAAGACTGTTTCAAGGACAGCTTTTTTCCATCTACGTAACATTGCAAAGATCAGAAACTTTCTGTCCAAAAATGATGCAAAAAATGTATCCATGCTTTTATTACTTCTAGGTTAGACTACTGCAATGCTCTACTTTCCGGCTACCCGGATAGAGCACTAAATAAACTTCAGTTAGTGCTAAATATGGCTGCTAGAATCCTGACTAGAACCAAAAGATTTGATCATATTACTCCAGTGCTAGCCCTACCTATCTCTCTGATTTGGTCCTGCCGTACATACCTACACGTACGCTACGGTCACAAGACGCAGGCCTCCTAATTGTCCCTGGAGTTTCTAGGCAAACAGCTGGAGGCAGGGCTTTCTCCTATAGAGCTCCATTTTTATGGAATGGTCTGCCTACCCATGTTAGAGACGCAAACTCGGTCTCAACCTTTAAGTCTTTACTGAAGACTCATCTCTTCAGTAGGTCATATGATTGAGTGTAGTCTGGCCCAGGAGTGTGAAGGTGAACGGAAAGGCTCTGGAGCAACGAACCGCCCTTGCTGTCTATGCCTGGCCGGTTCCCCTCTTTCCACTGGGATTCTCTGCCTCTAACCCTATTACAGGGGCTGAGTCACTGGCTTACTAGTGCTCTTTCATGCCGTCCCTAGGAGGGGTGCGTCACTTGAGTGGGTTGAGTCCCTGATGTGATCTTCCTGTCTGGGTTGGCGCCCCCCTTGAGTTGTGCCGTGGCGGAGATCTTTGTGGGCTATACTCGGCCTTGTCTCAGGATGGTAAGTTGGTGCTTGAAGATATCCCTCTATTGGTGTGGGGGCTGTGCTTTGGCAAAGTGGGTGGGGTTATATTCTTCCTGTTTGGCCCTGTCCGGGGGTATCATCGGATGGGGCCACAGTGTCTCCTGACCCCTCCTGTCTCAGCCTCCAGTATTTATGCTGCAGTAGTTTATGTGTCGGGGGGCTAGGGTCAGTTTGTTATATCTGGAGTACTTGTTCTGTCCTATCCAGTGTCCTGTGTGAATTTAAGTATGCTCTCTCTAATTCTCTCTTTCTCTCTTTCTTTCTCTCTCTCGGAGGACCTGAGCCCTAGGACCATGCCTCAGGACTACCTGGCATGATGACTCCTTGCTGTCCCCAGTCCACCTGGCCGTGCTGCTACTTCAGTTTCAACTGTTCTGCCTGTGATTATTATTATTTGACCATGCTGGTAATTTATGAACATTTGAACATCTTGGCCATGTTCTGTTGTAATCTCCACCCCGCACAGCCAGAAGAGGACTGGCCACCCCACATAGCCTGGTTCCTCTCTAGGTTTCTTCCTAGGTTTTGGCCTTTCTAGGGAGTTTTTCCTAGCCACAATGCTTCTACACCTGCATTGCTTGCTGTTTGGGGTTTTAGGCTGGGTTTCTGTACAGCACTTTGAGATATCAGCTGATGTACAAAGGGCTATATAAATCAATTTGATTTGATTTGATATGGACGTTTGTTTATGTGTAACTCTGTGTTGTTGTTTTTGTCGCACTGCTATGCTTTATCTTGGCCAGGTTGCAGTTGTAAATGAGAACTTGTTCTCAACTGGCCTACCTGGTTAAGCAAAGGTGAAATAAATAAATACAAAATGAAATTGTCTCTCACATGCAGTCTGTCAGCCTGCCTCCTGGTGGTTTAACAGAGAACTTCACCAGGACCTTATATTCACAAATGAGTTGATCTCTTTTTAGAACCTATTGCACTGTAATTGGGTGCTGTAAGCAATGTGCCTCTAGATAAAATGTATCTTAATGATCAAATGCTTATTCTGTGAGTCAGTGCCTAGTCTAAGGAGCTATTTGTTTTGGCAAGTCTGTCCTCACATAAAGGAGAGAAGCCTAAAATTGGGCTAACCGTGCCAGTCCAGAGGTATCATGCTCTGGACTGGCACGATTCAGCTTGATCCCTGAATAATAAAAGCCTGTAATGAGTTACATGTGTTTGATTACACATGATGCATGGAGGAAGAGGAGAGGAGTGAGGTGGAAGGAGAGTGGGAGGGAGGAACGAAGGGGGAAAAAAGTTTTTGACTTCCTGGTCAGAGTTTCTGTTTATCAGTTCCAATGACAGGGGATGGACTTGTTCTACTATTTCGTTTTTAGCTGTTGAGCACACTGCTAGGGTGTTTTTCAACCCTCCTCCACCACACTCCATTCTTCCTCCACTCCTCCTCTTCCTCTTTTCTCTTTTGTTTTATCCATGGCTTAATCAACGTATTTTGGGAGTGCTGGGAGTGTTTAAGCGTGGTTCCATGTTAAAATAAAAAGCACCATGGGGAATATGACCCCTGATTCCCGTAAACCTCCTCCTCTCCTCTCCTTCTGGTACAATAAAGTTTTTTTTTTTTAAAGCCAGCTGCTGCTGCATAATACGTTTTCCTAATGGAAACCATAAAATCTCTCTCTTGCTCTCGCTCTCTCTATCTCTTACATACACAAAAATACACACACACAAAGACACACGCGCATGCATGTAGAGTGCAAGTGTTCACTGTTTGACTTGCAAATGCGCAAAATGTAATTACAGTCTTATTCCAGATAGAGAACAGCCCCACAAACCAAGAGAGCCACACAGGTAGAATAACTGCTCCCCTGTCTCTCTGTGGCCCTAGTCTAGGATGGTTATAAATCACTGGAATGCAAAATGTGGAGCTCTCTGTTTTCTATGATTATTACAAATGCGTTTGCATAGGACTTGCACTGGGTGCGGGCCACACATATTGGAGAGGGGCCAGGATGGGAAATGAACAAAAACTGTTTCAGTCTCTATCTGCATTTCCCAGAGGGTTAATGAGTGGAGCATCACAGACAATTGTTTGGAAAATGGGGGGAGGCATTAAAATGTAGGTTACTATCTCCTTAAAACAGCTGTCCAGTCTAATTAATTAAACATGATCAAATACATTAATTATACATGAGGTTTCTAGTAAAGTTGGGAAATTCACAAGCTGTAGCTACAGTTCCCTAAATAAAAAATGGAAACCTGTAGAAAATAGCTACTCTGGAGCAACAGAGACTGGTGTGTAAATAAAATAGTCGGCCAACGTTTTTGTTTCCTAATGGAGGTGATAATGTATTATATATTTAAAGGTAGTCTCAGCGAGATGTGTTGTCACGAGCAGCACCGCAGATGTTGAGATGAGCAAGATGCAAGACTTTGCTCTCACACGGTCACGCACAGCATCTGCGCACGGGTTCGCTTCACGCTGTTCACAGTGTGACAGTGGAGACGTTGAGCCTCTCGCTTTAACGCTCTTAGTTGTTGCAAAAATGTACGCACTATGCTGTTTACTTTCTGCATCTACGTCATACCTTTCATTGAACATTTCCAGGGTAACTCTTTACACTCATATACGGTTGAAAATTGCAGATTTGGGTACTGATATATTATATTGAAACGCAATGGCTGTACAGTAGCATGCTATAAATGACCTCAGACCTCAGGCTCTGTGCTTCACAGCGCTGTATGGGTATTGACTGACAGTTGTTCTGAACTTAAGCACCACGCGCGACAAGAAGTTCCCACATCTCTCCCGCTAATTGGGAAACTTGTTCAAATATTTTGTTTACCGAGTTAGGGGGAAAAAAATGAAAATGAAAAAAAAAGTATAATGAAGAGGATTATACATATTGCTTTGATGTCATACAAACAAGTCAAACATCCATAAATCCAAATGTGCACTTCACATTTCCAAATCATTAAACTCATGTAATTTACAGTGTCAACGTTTATGATCCCTATGTTTCATGTACAATTACAAGATGACATATCCTGGGTTGTTCTGAACAGAATGAGCCTATGTTTGTCTACTGTGAAGAAAATTTACCATGGCACATGCACCTGTATGCACTCATAACTCCTTTCTATGCGAACCAAAATTACAATCTGTTTCCCTTAATTGCATAGTGAAAGCCTAACACTGTAATATCATATTTTATAACTTAGCTCGTCATGTTGGCAATATAACAAGCTTTCAAATAATGCCCACTTAACCCAGTTTGTGATTTATAATGGACCGATTTTGGATTGCATTAACAACAACAGTAATTTTATGATGGTGGGGATGCAGGGTTGTGTTCCAAACAAAACAACTACAAGTGTGCTTGCTCTAGTTCCTCAACGGCACAGCTAGGAGAGCTCAAAAAAGCACCTTATAGTTTAAGACTCATCTTTGAGTCATAAAAGTGCATTGAAATGACTTAGGAACTGTGCACACTTTGGAGAGGTGTGTGTCCACTTGGAGACACCAGTTAGTCCTCTCATTCAAACCCTTGTAGTTTTTTTTCTTCTTATGTTGCACCTACAACACATTTTCCAGGAATATTCTTATCATGTTAATGAATGTATCCAGTTTATTTTCAGATTTAGTTATCAACAAATTTGGCAAGTAGTACAGTAAATGTAAAATGCACATCAACAGTGTAATGTTTGGATTCAGCACTGTGTCAGGTGAACTTTTGTGTCCTCACCTTCGGTATAAAAAAAATCCCTTAATCTCAAAACTGTTCCCTTTCAATTGATTACCATGATTATGCATATGCTTTTCATATTTCTTCTATAAGAAATATTTCAATTTAGCCCTATCCATATCGACCAATTCCCAGGAGTATAAAGGGTTATTGAGGACCCAGATACTGATTAAATGGGGCAGAAATTACATTTGAACCACAGGGGAGCATTGCTTCCACTCATAACCAGACTCTTTTTCTATAAACCCAGCTGAACAAATGATATCTCAAATTATTGTTTGCCCTTAATCTCAGAAGTTAGATTAAGATTTTTTTCCCCTCTCTCACACACACTTGAATCTCTTTCCTGCAGCAGAGATAAAGCAAGTAGCACAAAGGGTGATGTACGGCTGAATCTTGGTCTAATAAGCTCTGTTTTTCAGAAGGGATGGTGCTGAGCCTGCTGCTGTGGCACATAACCAGGGTGTTGTATCCAAAATGGCCCCCTATTCTCTATATAGTGCGCTTCTTGGGCCCTGGTTAAAAGTAGTGTACTAGATAGAGAATAGGGTGCTGTTTGGGATGAGAGCCTGAATTTGGGAGACAATTTCCCCACCCCCAACATACCAGTCAGCACATCCTCGTGGTGGAGAGAATTTAGGACATATGGTTATCCCTGCATACTTTAAAATAAGATGCTGGAATTTCACAGTCAATCAAAATGATGTGGCTTACTTGCACCATAATTAACTTTTTGAATATTGGACTTATTTTAGTGGGCGGTTGGGTGACTAACCCACTATAAAGTTTAATGTACCTTCAATGAGTGATATAGCTTCTAAGTATCTCCCGCCGCCGAATGTCTAACATGGTGCTCAATACCCTAAACAGAATCCATCTGAGGAAATTCTCCCTCTGAGTGTTTAGTGTTCTACTGCTGTAATACAGAGTTTGTGCAATTTCAAGGATCAGCAGTTTATTGAGATGTGCGTTTATTGCTCTCACAGGCTCTCTCACACACACACACACGCACACACATCTTTGTCGCATTAAATATTGATGTGAGAGCGATGCAAGCCTGTACAATTATAACACATCTCACATCTTTATCATGTCAGCCTAATTGTCCATGCAAGAGCCAAAGCCAAGCGCATGCCCTGGATAATACATGGTATTCTGATTCAGTGTTCAAAACAGTAATTGAATCTAGAATGTATTTTTAATTCAATAGATGTCAGGTGCTATGCCCACTGTTTTCATGATACTGTATTTGCAGTGTTTACTTGTCATAAATTGTTGAATCTTTTGTGATGTTGTCTTTGTATAAAAAAAAAAGGAACAAATGTAAATTGTGAAAAATGACTGGACACAAAGGCATGACATCATCCGACAATTGGATCTTAGTGTCTGCAAAATGGCAGAAATTGCAGTCCAAACCGCATTTACTGTATCTGCTGCATTGCTCTCACAGAAATCAACTGCAGTGAGACCAGACTTGTAGAGCTTTCTTTTTAGGGACCCATAAATCTGATTAAACCTTGTTTTGTAGCAGACACAGAGAGCAACCAAAGCCCCAGGGGTTTTTCTCCTTGTCAAGTGCCCTCGTATACAACCTGGTCTCTATAGTAACCTGTCCAATAGACATTTTCACTCCCACTCCCACTGCCCCCACCACTATCCCCACCCCCTAATTTTGAGGGCTGCAGTCTCTCACACAACATGTCAAGTACAGTATATATTACACGATCCTCGTCATTCGCTCTTACACTAATTCTCTACGTCTTGGTGGAGGATGGGCAATAAAAAGTAATACCCCCTCTAATCACCCTTGACTGGGATGAATTATCGTGTCTCATCATGGCTCCTCTTAGAGAATCTTTAAGCAATTACTATAGCAGCCTCCTTGGCTGTTTATAGGCCTCAGTTGCCTCACACCTCAGCCTCTTTATCATCCTCCCCACTCAATCCTTTACACCTGGGATTTACTCACAAAGATGACACTCATGAGGAATGGGCCACTTATTAACTATAAAAGATGTCAGAGGAAAATAATGGGTCTGGGATCATCCCTTCATCCACGGTGGCCACATGGTTAGGACTGACAATACACAGGAAATAGGCTACCAGTCTGAAAAATAATTTAAAAAATAATAATTTCCAGCTGGTTAAAGTTGTTGTGTTGGAGAAAGAAATGCTGGTCCAACCCCATTGTTCCCATTAAAAGAGCACCGAAACATTATCTTCCCATGTATTTTCCCAAGTAAAGGGTAAAAACAAAATAAATATTTTTTACTGTTACAGTACAATCTCCATCCTATAGCTCTTCCCAACTCTTCACCGCAGCCTCCACACAAACTGACATTTAGATGAAGGGCATCAGTATAATTGCAGGCAACATTTTCACGGGGCCGCAGCCCCGGCGACCCTGTGTACAGTATAGTATGGGTGAAGGTACACTTCTCCCTCCAGTGTGACGATATTTACAGACAAGCAATTACTGGGATTGCCATGTGGAAACTCACCACAACAACCCCTGCTGTATGTGCTGGTGTCCCTATAGGCCTACCTACACCAACCCCCTTATTTAAAGGGGCTATTATTTTATTTAACTGTTGCCAAAATAAAAACATTTAAATAGCCATATTGTTAACAAAGTCCATCAAATATCTTGGTTAAATTGATTGAGTATAATGGGTAATTATGAGTGTTATATCAGTTTATTGTCTTTATAAGAAATCGCCCATCCCTTCTCTATTTCCTGAAGTCAGTGATGATATCATTCATTAGGCCAATGTCCATTCCCACCACAGCTATCATGGCAATGGGGATAGAGAGAGAGACAGAGAGCGAGAGAGACAGATACAGAGAGAGCAAGAGAAAGAGAGAGAGTGACAGTAAATTTCAGTAAGACAAAAATAATGGCGTTCCAAAAAACGTCCAGTCACCAAGACCACAAATACAAATTCCATCTAGACATCGTTGCCATAGAGCACACAAAAAAACTATACATACCTCGGCCTAAATATCAGCGCCACAGGTAAATTCCACAAAGCTGTGAACTAGCTGAGAGACAAGGCAAGAAGGGCATATGCCATCAAAAGGAACATAAAATTCAAAATACCAATTTGGATCTGGCTAACAAAACTTGAATCAGTTATAGAACCCATTGCCCTTTATAGTTGTGAGGTTTGGGGTCCGCTCACCAACCAAGAATTCACAAAATGTAGACAAACACCAAATTGAGACTCCACATGAAGAATTCTGCAAAAATATCCTCCCTGTACAACATAAAACAGCAAGTAATGTATGGAGAGCAGAATTAGGCCGATTCCCGCTAATGATCAAAATCCAGAAAAGAGACGTTAAATTCTACAACCACCTAAAAGGAAGCGACTCCCAAACCTTCCATAACAAAGCCATCACCGACAGAGAGAAGAACCTAGAGAAGAGTCCCCTAAGCAAGCTGGTCCTGGGGCTCTGTTCACAAACACAAACAGACCCCACAGAGCCCCAGGACAGCAACACAATTAGAACCAACCAAATCATGAGAAAACCAAAATAGAATTACTTGACACATTGGAAAGAATTAACAACAAAAAAACAGAGCAAACTACAATGCTATTTGGCCCTAAACAGAGAGTACACAGCGGCAGAATATCTGGCCACTGTGACTGACCTAAACTTAAGGAAAGCTTTGACTATGTACAGTCTCAGTGAGCATAGCCTTGCTATTGAGAAAGGCCACCGTAGGCAGACCTGGCTCTCAAGAGAAGAAGGCTATGTGCACACTGCCCACAAAATGAGGTGGAAACTGAGCTGCACTTCCTGACCTCCTGTCAAATGTATGACCATAATAGAGACACATTTTCCCCTCAGATTCCACAGATCCACAAAGAATTCAAAAACAAACCCAATTTTGATAAACTCCCATATCTACTGGGTGAAATACCACAGTGTACCATCCCAGCAGCAAGATTTTTGACCTGTTGCCACAAGAAAAGGGCAACCAGTGAAGAACAAACACTATTGTAAATCCAACCCATATTGATGTTTATTTATTTTCTCCTTTGTACTTTAACTATTTGCACATCGCTACAACACTGTATATAGACATAATATGACATTTGAAATAACTTTATTATTTTGGAACTTCTGTGAGTGTATTGTTTACAGTTCATTTTTATTGTTTATTTCACCTTTGTTTATTATCTATTCCATTTGCTTCGGCAATGTTAACATATGTTTCCCATGCCAATAAAGCCATTGAATTGAATTGAGAGAGAGAGAGAGAGAGAGAGAGAGAGAGAGAGAGAGAGAGAGAGAGAGAGAGAGAGAGAGAGAGAGAGAGAGAGAGAGAGAGAGAGCTCCACTTCAACATTCAGTCACAGGAATGGATGTGTAACAAGTTGTATTATTACAGACAAGTGAGGGCCAAGTATGTGCTTGTGAATTCTATAGTTTTCAATGTCGTGTTGTTTTTAAATGTATCACAAATGAAAGGACTGCACCATGATACAATAGAACATGAATCCTTTTCAATGACTCATTAACTTTGAGAGGACTCTACAAAATGATGAGGTAGAAAATGTTCAAGGCCTATGTATCTGAGAGAGAAATGTTATGTCTGCCTATTGATTTAGTCAAGTCATGAAACCTCTGGTACAAAAACAAAACGTATCATCATTATATAAGAGATATTATATAAAAATAACATTATTATATTGTCACGCCCTGATCTCTTTCACCTGTCCTTGTGATTGTCTCCACCCCCTCCAGGTGTCGCTTATTTTCCCCAGTGTATTTATCCATGTGTTTCCTGTCTCTCTGTGCCAGTTCGTCTTGTCTGTTTCCAAGTCAACCAGCGGTTTTCCCTTTCTCCTGCTTTTTACATTCTCCATTTTCTAGTTCTCCAGGTTTTGATCCTTGCCTGTTTCTGGACTTTGTACACGCCTGCCTGACCATTCTGCCTGCCTTGACCATGAACCTGTCTGCCACTCTGTACCTCCTGGACTCTGATCTGGTTTTGACCTTTTTGCCTGTCCACGACCCTTCTCTTGCCTACCCCTTTGGATTATTAAACATTGTAAGACTCCAACCATCTGCCTCCCGGGTCTGCATTTGGGTCTTGCCTTGAGATGTGTGTGTGTGTGTGTGTGTGTGTGTGTGTGTATATATACATATAGTTGAAGTTTACATACACCTTAGCCAAATACATTTAAACTCAGTTTTTCACAATTCCTGACATTTAATCAAAGTAAAAAATTCCCTGTCTTAGGTCAGTTAGGATCACCACTTTATTTTAAGAATGTGAAATGTCAGAATAATAGTAGTGATTTATTTAAGCTTTTATTTATTTTAGTGTTTGGTAGCATTGCCTTTAAATTGTTTAACGTGGGTCAAACTTTTCAGGCAGCCTTCCATAAGCTTCCCATAATAAGTTGGGTGAAATTTGGCCCATTCCTCCTGACAGAGCTGGTGTAACTGAGTCAGGTTTGTAGGCCTCCTTGCTCACACATGCTTTTTCAGTTCTGCCCACAAATGTTCTATAGGATTGAGGTCAGGGCTTTGTGATGGCCACTCCAATACCTTGACTTTGTAGTCCTTAAGCCATTTTGCCACAACTTTGGAAGTATGCTTGGGGTCATTGTCCATTTGGAAGACCCATTTGTGACCAAGCTTTAACTTCCTGACTGATGTCTTGAGATGTTGCTTCAATATATCCACAATTTTCCTCCCTCATGATGCCATCTATTTTGTGAAGTGCACCAGTCCCTCCTGCAGCAAAGCACCCCCACAACATGATGCTGCCACCCCGTGCTTCATGGTTGGGACGGTGTTCTTCGGCTTGCAAGCCTCCCCCTTTTTCCTCCAAACATGATGGTCATTATGGCCAAACAGTTCTATTTTGTTTCAGCAGACCAGAGGACATTTCTCCAAAAAGTACGATCTTTGTCCCCATGTGCAGTTGCAAACCGTAGTCTGGCTTTTTTATGGCAGTTTTGGAGCAATGGATTCTTCCTTGCTGAGCGGCCTTTCAGGTTATGTCGATATAGGATTAGTTTTACTGTGGATATAGATACTTTTGAACCTTTTTCCTCCAGCATTTTCACAAGGTCCTTTCCTGTTCTGGGATTGATTTGCACTTTTCGCATCAAAGTAAGTTAATCTCTAGGAGTCCTTCATGAGCGGTATGATGGCTGCGTGGTCCCATGGTGTTTATACTTGCGTACTATTGTTTGTACAGATGAACGTGGTACCATCAGGCGTTTGGAAATTGCTCCCAAGGATGAACCAGACTTGTGGAGGTCTACAATTTATTTTCTGAGGTCTTGGCTTATTTCTTTTGATTTTCCCATGATGTCAAGCAAAGAGACACTGAGTTTGAAGGTAGGTCTTGAAATACATCCACAGGTACACCTCCAATTGACTCAAATGATGTCAATTAGCCTATCAGAAGCTTGCTTCTAAAGCCATAACATAATTTTCTGGAATTTTCTAAACTGTTTAAAGGCAGAGTCAACTTAGTGTATGTAAACTTCTGACCCACTGGAATTGTGATACATTGAATTATAAATTAAATCTGTCTGTAAACAATTATTGGAAAATTACTTGTGTCATGCACAAAGTAGATGTCCTAAGCGACTTGCCAACAGTATAGTTTTATAACAAGAAATTTGTGGAGTGGTTGAAAAACTAGTTTTAACGACGCCAACCAAAGTGTATGTAAACTTACGACTTCGACTGTATATATGTGTGTGTGTGTGTGTGTATGTGTGTGTGTGTGTGTGTGTGTGTGTGTGTGTGTGTGTGTGTGTGTGTGTGTGTGTGTGTGTGTGAATAAACAAAATGGTAAAATCAGAATGGCATTTTTGAGAAAGATTAGTTTTTACAATTCAGAGGGTGCCAATGTATATTTTTATGCAATCCAATGAAAATTACCTTTTCATTTTACATTTGTCTCAGGATAATAACAATGCTCAGAATGCTGCATTTTAATAGAATTTTAAAAAGAGGTGTGGGAAATATTAAAGGCCCAGTGAAGTCCAAAACGTGATTTTGTTGTGTTTAATATACAATATATTTCCACACCATCAGGTTGGAATAATACTGTGAAATTGTTAAAATGTTGATACTGCCCTTTTGGTGTAAGAGCTGTTTGAAAAGACTGTCTGAAATTTCAGCCTGTTTTGATGGGATGGAGTTTAGGTCTGCCTGGTGAAATCACCAGGCGGTAATTTAGGTAATAGACCAATAAGAGTTCCAAACCTCTGCCAACAGCTACAGTAGTTTTCAGTTTTCCCTTACCCACTCAGACCAATCCCAGAAAGTAAAAGTACAATTCTTGCTTGAAAATTGCTCTTGCTAAATCTTAGACTATTTTAATTGAAAACAATCACAGTAAGGTTACACTGAAATGATTTGAAATTGAGATTAAATCGGCTTAACACACACACGCCAAAATGCAGTTGTCAACTCCAGAGTTGGTTTTCAGCTATTAATTTCCGTAATTGGTTGAGTCACCCAAAGGATGATAATGTGGGACAAAATATGTTCCACGTCTTGAACTCTCCTCCCAGCCAAATAAGAGCTTAGCCAGCCAGGAGGATTCTGGAACCTATTACAAACGGCCCAGTACATCACTGGGGCTAAGCTGCCTGCCATCCAGGACCTCTACACCAGGCGGTGTCAGAGGAAGGCCCTAAAAATTGTCAAAGACCCCAGCCACCCCAGTCATAGATTGTTCTGTCTACTACCGCATGGCAAGCGGTACCGGAGTGCCAAGTCTAGGACAAAAAGGCTTCTCAACAGTTTTCACCCCCAAGCCATAAGACTCCTGAACAGGTAATCAAATGGCTATCCGGACTATTTGCATTGTGTGCCCCCTCCCCCCAACACCCCCAACCCCTCTTTTTATGCTGCTGCTACTCTCTGTTTATCATATATACATCGTCACTTTAACTATACATTCATGTGCATACTACCTCAATTGGGCCGACCAACCAGTGCTCCCACACATTGGCTAACCGGGCTATCTGAATTGTGTCCCACCACCCACCACCCCCTCGTTTACGCTACTGCTACTCTCTGTTCATCATATATGCATAGTCACTTTAACCATATCTACATGTACGTACTACCTCAATCAGCCTGACTAACCGGTGTCTGTATGTAGCCTCGCTACTTTTATAGCCTCACTACTGTTTATAGCCTGTCCTTTTACTGTTGTTTTATTTCTTTACTTACCTATTGTTCACCTAACACCTTTTTGGCACTATTGGTTAGAGCCTGTAAGTAAACATTTCACTGTAAGGTTGTATTCGGCGCATGTGACAAATAAACTTTGATTTGATTTGAAATACAGATCATTATGTGAAAACCCCCGAGCACCCCATGGCATTGTCTCCAATCCCTTTGCTACATAAACAAGCAGGATCATTGAGGCACACACACAACAGCAAGGGGGGGGGGGGGCACTTTGAGGATCCTGTCTCTTTCTTCTGTGTGTGAAAGTAGATTAGATTAGAATTTGTTGGGCTGGAGACTGAGGAGAGTGTGGACAGGAGATAAGACAGAGAAAGGCCAGGCTTGCTGGTTTTGATGGACAGTCACTCTGAAGAGAAAATGCCGAGAGGTAGCCAATAAGAGCGTTCGGCTGAGCAAATATCCCTAAATCTGACTACAGACTGTTATAAAAGGAAACAAAAGGAGTCCTCTTTGGGGAAACGTCAAGTTATTCACAGATGTCAGTTAGGGCGTGAGTGTTTGAGAATCAAACCATGTGAATTAAACCAAGAATTGCCCCTAGAAGAAGGATTTGCGAGCCATCCTTTTGTTGAAAACCATTCAATATGTCCTCCTCTCTCAGGGTTCTGGATGACTGACAGTTTAAGTGGATAACAAATGGAGTGATCATCCCCTGCAGCCAAAACAGCCAAACCTGATTTATAAAGTTAATTAGACGAGAGCATAGATTCATGTCTCTTATAAAAACGTTGTTTTAGGTTGCTGAGAGCTAACGTGACCAATCCTGCTTCTGGTGGCTTTCCATCTCCTCTATGTTTCTCCATCCATTCTCCATCCATTAATCAGCCATCATAATTTCATTCGTCATTACCTGGACAATTGGGGTGAGTGACTTCCGAACCATTCAATCAAATCAATTTGTGTAGCTCTTTTTTAGAAAGTCATTCATCACTTGAGGCTAAACAAAATCCTACAACCCAAAAGAGCAACAGTGGCAAATATCCTGACAAGACTGACAGATAGAGAGTATAGCTCATTCTATCTGGTCGGCACAATGCATGAGTTTGCATGACCGTCACAGTCATGCCCAATCTATTGTGTCAAAAAGGATTTTGTCCCACAAATGCTGACTTTAATAAACCAACCCAATGCTTGGATGACTGGATCTTGAATGTGAAGACGACCATGGCTCACTTGACCAAGGCTCAGGCTGGCAGGTTTGATGCAAAATAGATCCAGTCTTACTCTGCAACCATAGGGCTTTGGTCAAAAGCAGTGCACTATAGGCTGTAGGGAAAAGGGTGCCATTTGGGAATCAGACTTACTCTGTGTGGATCTGCCCAGTGCCTGGGGGATGCTAGAGGCATATTACCTCTGCACTGACCAATTTTATTCATGCCCTGACGGGTTGAATGAGTGGTTGCCTGGTATTGATCGGTGCAATCCAGATGCACTTTTATTGCACCTCAAGAGCTTTCATGTGCAAAGGCAAATACAATTACAATTGGTTAATGCATTTGCGTGCCCATCGTAAATACCCAAAGTGCTTCCTGCGGCATCAAAAAGTCTCCAATATAAATCTCCAATATAATCCTAATCGCGTTACATTGACCACAATGTCAAATAAATCAGATGTTACCGGGGCCTGATCTGGAGTGGTAGCTGTCACAAGGCACACAGGTCCAAAGGAAACGCACAAGTCACTGCAGACCATATCAATATGCTGTAACGGCATTAGTTGCAGGGGCCCTTCAGATCAGTAGGTTATGCATAAAACATGACGAGGAGTCTTGCGAAGTCTTAAGCTACAAAGCATTGGGCACGCGAGTGCATTAACCAATTGTATTGGCATTTACCCTTGCCCATGAAAGCTCTTGAAGCGCAATGAAAGATCTTTTGGATTACACCGATCAATATCAGATAATGGCGCCGGAGAGGATGGCTGCTGTTTAATTGGCTCTTAATCTTAACCAACCGTTCTATTTTCTTTGTTTATTCTCATTGTTTGTATCTTATTTTGTACATGTTGCTGCTACCATCTCTTATGACCAAAAATAGCTTTTGGACATCAGAACAGCGATTACTCACCTTGAATTGGACTAATAATTTTTCTTTAATGAATCGGATGAGAGGGATTTACTCCAGACACCCGACGAGGCCCTCATCCCCGTCATTCGCAGGAGAAAGAGACAGAGATTTCGCGGAAGGAGATCGGGTGCCTTGTGAGGATTAGGTGACGAGTGGATTCTCAATCTGTCGTTGCCATCCGTACTATTGGCCAAGGTACAATCGCTGGATAATAAATGGGACGAACTAAAAGCACGTATATCCTACCATCGGGACATTAAAAACTGTAATAACTTAACTTATGTTTCACAGAGTCGCGGCTGAATGACGACATGAATAACATTCAGCTGGCAGGTTATACACTCTATCGGCAGAATAGAGCAGCAGCCTCTGGAAAGACAAGGGGTGGCGGTTTATGTATATTTGTAAACAACAGCTGGTGCATGATATCTAAGGAAGTCTTGAGGTTTTGCTCACCTGAGGTAGAGCATCTCATGATAAGCTGTAGCCCACACTATCAACCTAGAGAATTTTCATCTGTATTTTTCGTAGCTGTCTACAAACCACCACAGACTGATGCTGGCACTAAGACCACACTCAATGAGCTGTATTCCGCCATAAGCAAACAGGAAAACTTTCATCCAGAGGCGGCACTCCTAGTGGCCGGGGACTTTAATGCAGGGAAACTTGAATCCGTTTTACTTCATTTCTATCAGCATGTTAAATGTACAACCAAAGGGAAAAAAACTCTATACAACCTTTACTCCACACATAGAGATGCGTTCAAAGCTCTCCCTCGCACTCCATTTGGCAAATATGACCATTATAATTATATCCTCCTGATTCCTGCTTACAAGCCAAACATTAAAGCAGGAAGCAGCAGTGACTCGGTCAAAAAAAATGGTCAGATAAAGCAGATGCTAAGCTACAGGACTGTTTTGCTAGCACAGACTGGAATATGTTCCCGGGATTCTTCTGATGGCATTGAGGAGTACACCACATCAGTCACTGGCTTTATCAATAAGTGCATCGATGACATCGCCCCCACAGTGACTGTACATACATACCCCAACCAGAAGCCATGGATTACAGGCAACATCCGCACTGAGCTAAAGGGTAGAGCTGCCGCTTTCAAGGAGCGGGACTCTAACCCGGAAGCTTATAAAAAATCCCGCTATAACCTCCGACGAACAGGCAAAGCGTCAATACAGGAGGACTAAGATCGAATTGTACTACAACTGCTCTGATGCTCGTCGGATGTGGCAGGGCTTGCAAACTGTTGCAGACTACAAAGGGAAGTTGGAGACTTTTATCTCCCTCACCAACTTCAAACATCTGCTATCTGAGCAGCTAACCGATCGCTGCAGCTGTACATAGTCTATCGGTAAATAGCCCACCCAATTTTACCTACCTCATCCCCATACTGTTTATATTTATTTACTTTTCTGCTCTTTTGCACACCAATATCTCTACCTGTACATGACCATCTGATCATTTATCACTCCAGTGTTAATCTGCAAAATTGTAATTATCCGCCTACCTCCTCATGCCTTTTGCACACAATGTATATAGACGCTCTTTTTTTCTACTGTGTTATTGACTTGTTAATTGTTTACTCCATGTGTAACTCTGTGTTGTCTGTTGACACTGCTATGCCTTATCTTGGCCAGGTCGCAGTTGCAAATGAGAACTTGTTCTCAACTAGCCTACCTGGTTAAATAAAGGTGAAATAAAATAAAAAATAAACACCCAAGAGCTGCCCAGTGACACGAGCATACCAAGCAAGCTAAATTTCTTCTATGCTTGCTTCGAGGCAAGTAACACTGAAACATGCAAGAGAGCATCAGCTGTTCCAGATGACTGTGAGATCACGCTCTCCGTAGCCGATGTGAGTAATACCTTTAAACAGGTCAACATACACAAGGCTGCAGGACCAGACGGATAACAAGGATGTGTACTCTGAGCATGCGCTGACCAACTGGGTAGTGTCTTCACTGATATTTTCAATCTCTCCCTGTCTGAGTCTTTAATACCTACATGTTTTAAGCAGACTACCATAGTCCCTGTGCCCAAGAACACTAAGGTAATCTGCCTGAACAACTACCGAGCCGTAGCACTCACGTCTGTAGCCATGAAGTGCTTTGAAAGGCTGGTCATGGCTCACATCAACCCCATTATCCCAGAAACCTTAGACCCACTCCAATTTGCATACCGCCCCAACAGATCCACAGATTATGCAATCTCTATTGCACTTCACACTGTCCTTTCACACTTGGACAAAAGGAACACCTATGTGAGAATGCTATTCATTGACTACAGCGTTCAATACCATAGTGCCCTCAAAGCTCATCACTAAGCTAAGGACCCTGGGACTGAACACCTCCCTCTGCAACTAGATCCTGGATTTCCTGACGGGCCACCCCAAGGTGGTAAAGGTAGGTAACAACACATCTGCCACGCTGATCCTCAACACTGGGGCCCCTCAGGGGTGCGTGCTCAGTACCCTCCTGTTCTCCCTGTCACTCATGACTGCACGGCCAGGCACGACTCCAACACCGTCATTAAATTTGCCGCTGACACAACAGTGGTAGGCCTGATCACGACAAAGACGAGACAGCCTATAAGGAGGAGGTCAGAGACCTGACCGTGTGGTGCAAGGACACCAACCTCTCCCTCAACGTGATCAAGACAAAGGAGATGATTGTGGACTACAAAGGAGGACTGAGCACTTCTCCAATCTCATTGACGGGGGAGGGGGGGGGGGGGGGGGGTAGTTGAGCAGGTTGAGAGCTTCAAGTTCCTTGGTGTCCACATCACCAACAGACTAACATTGTCCAAGCACACCAAGACAGTCGTGAAGAGGGCACAACAAAACTTATTCTACCCCCAAACCATAAGACTCCTGAACATCTAAACAGATGGCTACCCTATTTGTTTTGCCCCACCCCCTCTTTTTTGCTGCTGCTACTCTCTGTTCATTATCTGTGCAAAGTCTCTTTAATAACTCTACCTACATGTATATATTACCTCAATTACCTCGACTAACCGATGCCCCCGCACATTGACTGTACCGGTACCCCATGTATATAGCCTCGCTACTGTTATTTTACTGCTGCTCTTTAATTATTTGTTACGTTTGTTTCTTCCTTTTTTGGGGGTATTTTTTCTTAAAACAGCATTGTCGGTTAAGGGTTTGTAAGTAAGCATTTCACTGTAAGGTCTACCTACACCTGTTGTATTCGGCGCATGTGACAAATACAATTTTATTTTATTTTGATTGTATAGACCATTCCCTATGCTTTTTGTCTATCTCTTCCTTGAAGTGTTCCTTTTGTCCATTGAAGCACTCTCTGTTCTGAGAGGGATGGCTACTGTTATATCACTTCCTGAAATGTTATTGGTTTATCTCTCTGTGTTGTTTGTGTTAGATCCCATTATTCAAAGATGTGTGTACAGGAAACAACAGGCTGATATGCTCGTGGCAATTTTAGGGTTGAATAAGGGAACACAGTCTGCATTAGCTATGCTAGTTATTGAACCAACCCTCATCTTATCTCTCCCCGCCTGCCCTCTGCTTCCCATTGCAGTGATACACTTCCCTTAGAACTGACCTCCCTCCTCACACCAATATCCACCCATTTTAGCTCTTGAGGCTTAAAGTGACAGTAACGCGATTGTAGTCCTAGGTATTATAAATGTCTTGAATATTGCGTAAGCCACCACCCGGGTATGTATCATTGACTGTTATTTATACTGGCAAAGTTGAAACCGAACATGGCCAATTGGTTTTAACTGTTATAACTGAAAGAAGATAACTGTATATTTTTTTTATAGTGTTGTCTGTTCCATTGCATTGCTCATGACCCAGCTCAATAGGTGGCCTTTCAGAAACCTGTGTCTTATGTACTGGTTGAGGTGTTTCCCCCCATTAAACGTAAACCTTGCCATAAATCGGACATCACACGCTTCCCTTTAGATGGCTTAATCCGTAAACATATCATAAAATCACTTTGCTGATTTTAAGCCACACTATTGGACAATTACATGGCCCTCACTGACCTATGGCTTTTGCCATCAGTGATGACAGAGATGGACAGGAGGTCATGACTTTGGTTATTTGTTGACAACATTCCATTGATTGATCTGAGCGGAAAAAGTTATTGATCAAGGAGCAACATTTTGATCAGCATAATAGTGTCTTAATCAGTGTGTAAAACCTCAGGTGTGTGAACTACACCAGGTGTGTTCAGACAGTCAACCAGATGCAGAAAGTCATCTTGACAGCTTAAAGAAAAACACAACTCAACATGACACTGTCAGTTCATTTAGATGTACTGTTATCTAAGATTTAGACTTACAGTTAGAGCAGGACAATAACCCTGCTGCAACAGGAAATGTGGATTATAATGAATGGACATTTTTGTAGGGATTGATACATTTTTATTAAGGGAAAATAAAGTCTGACATTTCAAAGTGGAAATTAGAAACTTCAGAAGCCTTTTTAGACCTCAAATACACTGCAAGTTTTACATTTCCTGCATTGCAGAAAAGTTATCCTGCGACAGGGTGATCAAATTAAGATCCTACATCTGCATATATAATCCCATAATCTTTCTTCCACTAAAAGACAGATCAGCAGCTGCTTCTAGCTGCACCCCGAGTGTGTAAACACTAAACAGAACCACGGCCCAACAACCATGTTAGCCAGTCAGGTCACCACCATGAGACCCCGGTCAGCAACATGTCACAGGGTCATCATTATTCATCAGACAGTGTGGCCTGAGTGGTGCTGATTGCCAGTGCTGTGATGCTGTGATTGCACCAGTGAGCATGGTCGGAGTCTCCACAGCTGATGACAGCCAGATGAACACTCATAGACTCCTGCATGTAGAGTTGCTGCATTCACTGAGAATGTGAATTTTGAATGTGGGTTTGTGTGTTTGCGATAGTGTTTGCACAGCACATAGATCCCACTGGGGCTGATGTGTTAATCTGGAGGTTCATTGAGGAGTGGGTTGGAGCCAGACCCATGCCGACTGACTGCAGTGCTGTGATTGTGAATGAACTCGACACACACACATGACATGCAATCGTCTCGCTCTAAGCAGCCCTTGAGCAGCAATGTAGCAATTGCTCATCAGACTGCAATATGTTTAATGCCCTTGAAGGGTAATGGATTGAGACACAGTTCAGTACAGTGAGATCAATACAAACACAGTGCGTAAGATGATACCATATGGACTTCTCACAGTACACTACACCAGTAATGCTTTGCTTACAGATGTTTAAAAGCAAAACATCAAAGGGTTTGAAAAGGAACACAGAAAAAAAAATCTTACTGCTTCTTTGTCACATTTGAAGTATGAAGATATTTTTTATTTTTTTGAATTTCTTGACTCTCACTGGGGAACAACAGGAGCACATCAGGGGCAACACACGACAGGGGCAACAGTGAGAAAGGACGGACTAAAACTGCTTACTCTGTGTTTCTTCAAAGTCCTATATTGTCCTGTTTCCATTTTTAAATCACATTTTTACCCAGTCGTTCTACTAATTCCCCCTAATATATCAACATTGTTATAATAGTACATCGACAAGCAGCTAATATCATGCAAAGTTACAGTGATAGCACTCACCGGTGATGAACACTCTCCTCTATCTCCCTCTTTGAATCTCTGTACAAGAGCTATGACTCTCTCTCTCTCACTTTCCCTCTCCCCCCCGCCCCTCTCTCTCTCTCTCTCTCTCTCTCTTTGTTTCTTTCTCTGCCTCTCTCACTCTCACTCTGTCTCTCTCTCTCTCTCTTTCTCAGAGGATGCTCTTCCTCCCCTGCCTCCACACCCGAATGACCCTGTTTCTACTGGGACCCCGTTTCTATGGAGCTGTGAGCCATACAGTCAGCCAACCAACCAGCCAGCCATCCAGTGTACAGCCCTAGATGCTGTATGTATAGCCTATTGCAACTGCCCAGGGGCAGGTACTTCAGCCAAGCCTAGAGAGCAGTTACAAGCCTTTAATAAATAACCCATACAACTGATCCACGTGGTCATTACATATGCACTGGCTCCCTTGTTATATGCATTGGATGTATTTGGTTATTTTCTTATTATGTGGTGAGCAGGAAAAACACATGTTCATTCCTTTGATGTCCTAAAGAGAAAGAGTCTAACAAAAGAGAAAGGTGCATATGTTGGAGTGCATGCACACTAATGAAATATCCTCATGAATATCAAACACATCCGTGAAAGGGTGCCTCGGATATTACACCAGGGCTATTAAAAAAAACTGGAAGGAGGAGGAGAAAATCATCAAGCACAGAAATAGGGAGCAACTTGGAGGAGAGCAAAAAAGATAATGACCGTATCAATTGTATACACATGCTTATATAATCAGCAATGATTAGACGAACCAATGGGGACACTGTGCGTGCGGAACATGTATATGGTATGGTCTGTGAAGCGTGTAATGTGGCATTAACATGATTCTGAGCAGCAGCCTTCATTCTTTAGTCTTCTGCAGTTATTGTTATGTACACTAGTAGGTTCCACTGCCATGCAATCTTCCTGCTCTGGCTCTGCCTGCCTTTCTCTGCTTGTAGTGGAGATGTAAATGTACACTGTTCACACACTGAGGGCAGCCAGCTGATGACCCACAACAGTTATCAGGGAGTAGAGTGAGATGGGAAGGTGGGAGAGAGTGTCATGCTTCATTGGGATCCACAACAGATGAACTGATGCCGTCAGTTCTTTTTGCGTCAGCATGCAGTAGACACATGGTTGGAAGACTTCATCTGCTGCTCTCTCTTACAGTACCCGTCCAGGAGTGGTGTAAAGTACTTAAGTAAAAATACTTTAGAATAATACCTAAGTTGTTTTTTTGGGGGTATCTGTACTTTACTTTTTAGTGACCGGTATTTGCCGGTCATTCTGTTGTTGGGGTGTATTTTTTATTTTATTTTTACAATTTAACAATCATCAGCAAAGCATAACAATCATCAGCAAAGCATAACAATCATCAGCAAAGCATAACAATCATCAGCAAAGCATAACAATCATCAGCAAAGCATAACAATCATCAGCAAAGCATAACAATCATCAGCAAAGCATAACAATCATCAGCAAAGCATAACAATCATCAGCAAAGCATAACAATCATCAGCAAAGCATAACAATCATCAGCAAAGCATAACAATCATCAGCAAAGCATAACAATCATCAGCAAAGCATAACAATCATCAGCAAAGCATAACAATCATCAGCAAAGCATAACAATCCGAAAATGCCCAGTTATTCCCCACATACACAAAACAACCGGCTACATGGGAGCACATCATACAAGACCCTTCCCTCCCCCTCTCTGTCCCCTCACCCAGTATTAGTTTCAATGATTAACAAAAACAAAAATGAAACAGAATGTCCTTCACATCCAATGCTAGTAAATACATTTTTCAACCAAAAAAAACAAAAATATAATACTAAAAATACAATCGTGAATAATTATAATGGTAATAATAATGAGGCAGCTCAGGTGGGGCTGAAGGCTCTGGAAACTAATTAAAGTCCCCCCAGACGTCAAGAAATGCAAAGTGTTTATTACATAAATTGTACGTTATTTTTTCAGAATATAGAAAGTTAGTTATTTTAGCCACATCTGTTTGTTTGGCGAAGTGTTACTCTTCCATTTAAAAGCTGTGCATTTATTGGCTGCAATGACTGCCAGTTTAATAGATCTTGTTTTGTTACCAATATTAACTGGTAGAATGGGGTCATCTCCAAGAACAATAAGGGAAGGATCTTGTGGTACAGTCATATTAGTGACCTGTGATAAGATCTGAATGATGTCTTCTCAGTAATTGCCTTGTTCGGGGCAGGACAAAAACATATGCATAAGGGTGCCCACACCTGTTTTACTCCTTGGGCAACATATCGAATATATAGAATTTCTCTCTCTGGTGTAAAGTAGACCCTATGTAAAATATTGAATTGCATCAACTTGTGCCTTGTGTTCAATGAAAGACGCTGAGCATCTAAAAAGAGATTTTCCAATTTCTCAGCCTCAAACATGAGACCAAGGTCATTACGCAAGTCTTCAGAGCTTCGTCATTCCCCATCAGAGCTTGAAGACCAGAGTACATGTACAAAATGAAACCTTTTATAATATGCCATTTACAGGCAGTTTTATCCAAAGCAGCTTACAGTCACAGGAATCGAACCTACTACCCTGGCTTTACAAGAGCCATGCTCTAACCCCTTTCCTCTCCAGCCACAGTTTATAAGTTGTTGGAAGGATAAAAGTTAACCATCTCTATACAGATGACCAAAAGTTTAATTATTTTGCTGAACCATACAAATATAATACCATCTCTCAGGGCTTTGGATAACATGGGGTTATTATAGAAATGTGTTTGTTCATATACAGATCTATGCCCTCCTGTTTGTTTAAGGACTTCAGTCAATATGTTTAGAGTGTTTTTAATTAAAGGATTGCCTGTGAGACCTTTCAAAGCCTTAGGTGGGCTAATACAAGGTATAGATGCCAATGAACCAGGGGAAATACATGATTCCTCTGTCTCCAAGAGCGAGAATTTGCTCTTGTATCTTGTCATACCCACACTCTCTTTAACTGAGAGGCCCAGTAATACACCTGGAAGTCAGGTAGAGTAAGCCCACCTTCTGAATATGGTCTGCATAAGGATTTACAGTTCCACATAAATGAGGAGACCTTCCTGTTCAGTTGTTTGGAGAAAAAAACTATGAGAATAGGAAAGGGCAAACTTTGAAAAAGGTACAGGATTTTGGTAATAAGTTCATCTTTAAACAATTGACCCGCCCAATAAGAGAAATTGGTAAATCCCGCCATCTAGAAAAGCTGCTTTTTCACATACTTAATTACAATTTTTTGGAAGGAAAAACATTTCACTCATATTGTAATTAATTATAGGTCATATTTCATAGAAATCTGGAAACACTTGACAGTTACTTTAATGTATTTGGCCAATTTCACTATAAAGGTGTATTAGTGTAATGAAACACTGTTTGATTATGTTTGCCTATACTCTGACGAAAAAGAAAAAAGGTATTCACCTTATGCTTCACTATGTTCTTCCCAGCTGCGGCTGTTAGTTTCTCACCTCGAGCCTGAGCCTAAATCTCACACAGATCTCGAGGTGAGACATGATTGCTGCTGTGAAGTGACTAATATCTGCCTGCCAGAGTGAAAAAGTGATGCATTGCACCTAAAGCCAGTCTCACAGAGAGAGAAGCCGAGTATCTAGCTATCTGGCAGACGAAGGTCGTGGCTCGTGCTGAGCTGTAGTTTCAACCTGATGTACCTCCCGGCGGGGATCTTGGACGAGAAGGCTTATTTTGATGTAAATCAATGTGTAATTATGCATATACTCGTTTACATGTCCCAGGCTTTCCTATGCTGGGTCGATCCAGATGGCTGGTAGTAGAATGTGGAAGAAAATACAACTATGGGATTTTAATTGGCAATCTGTGTCACTTGGCCTTCGGCCTGAGAAGGCTACACAGGGGTTAACAGAAATCTACTTTAAGAAAAGGCAACTTCTGATTGCAATAACATCAGGGCTTGGTGTTTAATGATAATGGCTGAAATAAGCAGAATAAGGATACTTTGGAGGACCTATGTTTAATGTGTCTTGTACTGTAGCTCATTGTTAGGCCAGGTACAAGTCATTACACTCACTCCCTTAGGCTCAGCGAGATACAGTGCCTTGCGAAAGTATTCGGCCCCCTTGAACTTTGCGACCTTTTGCCACATTTCAGGCTTCAAACATAAAGATATAAAACTGTATTTTTTTGTGAAGAATCAACAACAAGTGGGACACAATCATGAAGTGGAACAACATTTATTGGATATTTCAAACTTTTTTAACAAACCAAAAACTGAAAAATTGGGCGTGCAAAATTATTCAGCCCCCTTAAGTTAATACTTTGTAGGGCCACCTTTTGCTGCGATTACAGCTGTAAGTCGCTTGGGGTATGTCTCTATCAGTTTTGCACATCGAGAGACTGACATTTTTTCCCATTCCTCCTTGCAAAACAGCTCGAGCTCAGTGAGGTTGGATGGAGAGCATTTGTGAACAGCAGTTTTCAGTTCTTTCCACAGATTCTCGATTGGATTCAGGTCTGGACTTTGACTTGGCCATTCCTGGATATGTTTATTTTTGAACCATTCCATTGTAGATTTTGCTTTATGTTTTGGATCATTGTCTTGTTGGAAGACAAATCTCCGTCCCAGTCTCAGGTCTTTTGCAGACTCCATCAGGTTTTCTTCCAGAATGGTCCTGTATTTGGCTCCATCCATCTTCCCATCAATTTTAACCATCTTCCCTGTCCCTGCTGAAGAAAAGCAGGCCCAAACCATGATGCTGCCACCACCATGTTTGACAGTGGGGATGGTGTGTTCAGCTGTGTTGCTTTTACGCCAAACATAACGTTTTGCATTGTTGCCAAAAAGTTCAATTTTGGTTTCATCTGACCAGAGCACCTTCTTCCACATGTTTGGTGTGTCTCCCAGGTGGCTTGTGGCAAACTTTAAACGACACTTTTTATGGATATCTTTAAGAAATGGCTTTCTTCTTGCCACTCTTCCATAAAGGCCAGATTTGTGCAATATACGACTGATTGTTGTTCTATGGACAGAGTCTCCCACCTCAGCTGTAGATCTCTGCAGTTCATCCAGAGTGATCATGGGCCTCTTGGCTGCATCTCTGATCAGTCTTCTCCTTGTATGAGCTGAAAGTTTAGAGGGACGGCCAGGTCTTGGTAGATTTGCAGTGGTCTGATACTCCTTCCATTTCAATATTATCGCTTGCACAGTGCTCCTTGGGATGTTTAAAGCTTGGGAAATCTTTTTGTATCCAAATCCGGCTTTAAACTTCTTCACAACAGTATCTCGGACCTGCCTGGTGTGTTCCTTGTTCTTCAAGATGCTCTCTGCGCTTTTAACGGACCTCTGAGACAATCACAGTGCAGGTGCATTTATACGGAGACTTGATTACACACAGGTGGATTGTATTTATCATCATTAGTCATTTAGGTCAACATTGGATCATTCAGAGATCCTCACTGAACTTCTGGAGAGAGTTTGCTGCACTGAAAGTAAAGGGGCTGAATAATTTTGCACCCCAATTTTTCAGTTTTTGATTTGTTAAAAAAGTTTGAAATATCCAATAAATGTCGTTCCACTTCATGATTGTGTCCCACTTGTTGTTGATTCTTCACAAAAAAAATAAAGTTTTATATCTTTATGTTTGATGCCTGAAATGTGGCAAAAGGTCGCAAAGTTCAAGGGGGCCGAATACTTTTGCAAGGCACTGTATCTAGTGAATTTACTGCCAGTAACCCAAGTTTAGTTATAGATGGAACCTAAATAGAAAGTGGAAATAAAGGGCTTGATTTATTCATCTGAGTTGAGCAGTGCCAATGACTGCCATGATTGAACGTAATTATGGATCTCCAGTGTCTCAGTAGCCAGACCTACACTGACACAACACACCTCATTAAGAAAATCCTGGTTTCCCACAGCCTCACTGCTTAAGGGGCTCATCCACTGCAGTAAAGGTTAAACCCCCATCCATTCTCCCATGCAGCCAAGTGGACTATAAAGAGAGTTCATGTAACACAAAGAGGGAGTGGGATGGAAAAGAGCTGGCTCACTCAGGCTCAGCACACAGATTACAGACAAAGCATGTCCACAGAATACTGATTGATCGGATGAGAGGAGGAAGTGTCTTTGAATTGGTACCCAGAGAACCCGCATTGTTGCTGTGATCTTTGTTTCCGAGCAGCGTGGTCTGTGTTATAAACCAAATCTTTCCCGCAGAGATGGAAGGTGGTGCAAGGATACAGTACTGTATTTGGAGGGCATCAACTACCACAGGGGAAATTATGGAGAGATTTCAGTGTCAACAGTGAATTCCATCATTTTGAATTTGCATTAGGACATTGAATTTGAAGTTCATATTTTGTATTAATTGAATTCATAAATTGACCTTGTATTTCATTATTTGAAATTGAATGTAATGAATATTGCATTCAGTTTTATATTAAATATGTATATATTCAGTTTCAATATGGTAGATATTGCATTCATTGTCTGTGTATTCAGATTCAGTTTTCTAATTCAGTTCTCTAAATTCCGATTCAAAACCAGAGACAACATCCTGGTGCTTTGCCAGCAAGGAATGGTAGAAGAGAACCGATAGAATCAAAGACTCTCCGTCTTAAACAGTATTTTCTTCCTATGAATTTGTCTCTAGTGTTTGAACTGTTTGGGCTACAAACAATTTTCTCCTTCCTGAAAGCTATGACTCTCTGGAACATGGTTGTGCCTTCTATTCCCCTCTATGATGCTCACAGGACATGTTACAATGGAGTGTGACAAACCCCACAACTTGACCCCTATAAGAAAATAGTTGAATAGCTCTGTCATAGCCCTTCTAATGATAGCTTTTTCACTCACTAATTAATCTTTCTCTTGTGACTGACTGGGTTCAAACCGGGTCACATGCATGTCACAAGACTGTGTAAGCCCACTTAGCTAAAGCCCATAGGGATTAGTCCAGGAAGCTAACAGTCCACTGGGCAAAAACTGGTTGACTCAAAGTTGTTTCCAAGTCATTTCAACCAATCAAATCAATATGATGATGTTGAAACAACTTCGAAAACTGATTGGATTTGCAAAAAGTAATTAACTTAAGGGCATTTCGTCTTTTTTACACCCAACTTTTAAACTAAATCCAATGACATGGAGATTTGTTGTTGTTGATTTCATGTTGAATTCAAGTTAGTTTACAACTCAACCAAATGCATATCAAAACAGATGTTAAACTGATGGCCGCGCCCAGTGGGAGACGTCTTCAAGTCTCCAGCAAGGTTACTCATCAAAAGAGCGTGGACCTCAGTTACATTTCACCCCCCTTTGACCTCTTACTCAGAGATCACGGCACCAATATAACTGACTGGGTTCTAAATCAGGCCTACTGCATAACAACATAACATAACAAACAGAAGCAGAAGGATCTGTGCACCCCATTTAATGAGAGTGCAACAGAGGTGGCTTGGTGATCCATTCATGTGATGAGCAACCTGAGACCTGAAGACGTGTTAGTTTGACTGATGGGGTTCTAACCCAGGTCTCCTATGCGCCAGACAATGCAAATGTTCAGGTCTCTGAGAAGTTACTCATCATGCAAGCGTGGTCCCCGAACCACCTGTGTTACACTTCACCCCACTTTGACCTCATCCTCGAAGAGACCGATCCAAGTCACAGAACCAATGCCTAGGCTTTAGCTCAGCAGGCAAAAAAAAAAGTCTTAACCCAATCAGTCACATGCTACCTGTATAATGATGTCTTCAGGTCTCAGGCAAGGTTCTCATCACGTAAGCATGGCTCACCAAACCACTCTTTTGATGAGTGACCTTGCTGGATCTTGAAGACTTGTGTAGCAGATGGGAATATGTGAAACTCACTCCTCAGCCTGATGTTTCGCCCCTTGCGCAATTGAAGAATGAATTTTTTAAAAGTGTGATGGGTTGGAACGCTTCAGGAGGGCGGTCACGTGTGTTTTTGAGGCAGAGGTCCTGAGTTTGAGTTGCACTCAGCTCAAATGCCAGGGCTGCTGTGGAGTGAGTTTCGGGGTGAATGTAGCAGATGGGAATCTATAAAACTCACTCATCAGCCTGAAGTGTTGCCCCTTGCGAAATTGAAGAAGGCTTTTTTTCAATAGCGCAGTTGGTTGGAATGTTTCAGTAGGGTAGTCACGTGAATTTGCGAGGCAGAGGTCCCGAGTTCGAGTCTCGGTATGAGCTGAATCAGGGGGAAGCGGTACTCGCTAAGCAAGCAACGTGTCATCCTTCACATTAACTTCCTGAACTCATCTCTATAGGCTGTAGCTAAGTGGGCTAACACAGTATTGTGACATGAAGGAGACCTGGTGTGAACCCAGTCAGTCACAAGAGCAATAAATAAATAGGGAGAGGAAAAGCTATTCTGTGACAGGGCTATTCAACTACTGTATATTCTTATGGGGGCCAAATTGCAGTGTTTGTCACACTCCCTTTTAATGTGTGCTTAGTGTCCTGTAAGCACCATAGAGGGGGTCACAACCACATTCCAGAGAGTCTTGGCTTTCAGGAAAGGGGTCATAATAGCTTATAGCCCAAACAGTTCAAACTCTAGAGCCAAATTCATAGGAAGAAAATAAATTCAACATGCCACATTGGCTTCAGAAACCGCCAGAAACCTGTTTAACACAGAGAGCGTTTGATTCTATCTGTTCTCTTCTACCATTCGTTAATGCAGAGGTGGCACCCGAAGTTCAAAAGTGATGTGGCAAAAGAGCCAGAGACAACAACTTCAATGTACAACATATTCTGTAGTTTAGTGAACTACTATAGTGCTGCTGAGCGTTATGCAGAGAATGGTCACAATGTCTTTAAATATTAATTTCACTCTATACACAATGTTAAGCTGTGGACTTTGAAAAATCAAAAAGACGGACAGGTTTCAATGTAAAAAAGTATTTGAATTTATGGCGTGAAACCTATTATTTGTTCATCTGATTACAGTGTTCTCCTGCAATTATTAATTATTACATTTAACACTATACACAGTAGACTTTGTAACAACGTTTTTTTTTAAATGTCTAAGTCATAAAAGCACTGTTGTTCACCTGGCCCACCAGAGGTTGGTTCCCTGGCGCTCACTGTAGGGGCAGATTGCCTGTAAAATTGCTTGTATTTTCAAGTATTGACTTAAGGGTGTGAATACTTATGTAAATTTGATATTTCTCTATTTAATTTTCAAGAAATTTGTGAAAAACATTTAAAACATGTTTTCATTATGCCTTTATGGGGTATTGTGTGTAGATGTGTGACAAAAAATATATATATTTAAACCATTTTGAATTCAGGCTATAACACAACAAAATGTTGAATAAGTCAAGGGGTAAGAATACATTCTGAAGGCACTGTATATCAGTAGGTGTCACAATGAACTAGCTAGTTAAAAAAGTCTGACGCCATAATGGCTACCAGTCTCTGTATTTGTGAAAGTTATGGTGCCACATCAATTCTCTTGTTCTGCATTACCCATCCATCTCTTTTGGCTGGACAAATATGTTCATATTGTCTGTGTAGACTGCTCTGTGGTGGAATTTATAGTTTTTTTTTACTTTTAAGACTTGCAGTTGAAATAAAATAATATGTCAACATTACTGAACTAACAAACTGGCTGACTAACCATTCAGCAACTTACCCGTTGGCCTTAGGTAGCAGCAACATTAGCTGCCTGCCGCATGTTTGCATCAAACTAGCTAGTTAATGTTAGCTATAGCTAGGCTACTAAAGCTAACATTCGTAGTTTTGTTAGCTAGCTATAGATTGGATCATTCTAGCTAGTTCTAGAGGACGACTAAACTGCTTTTATTAACTGCTTTTATTGACATACCTTGTTTTCCATTAAATGTGTGTTGTCTCTCTCATGAGGCAGGAAACCAGGTAGGCAGGAGAGGAGCGTGAGCAAAGAAAGAAACCAAGTCAAACAATGAGGTGCTTGTGCAACCAAACGTAGTTGTTGAAAGGCAGGGTTGATGAGGCTCTGTAGGCTGTAGCTATTATAGCACTGTGACTGACAAATGAACCCACCACAGTGAGTGTGGGGTTTACCGCTTGAAATCCCAGGGACAGGGTTGTATTCACAAAACAAAACAAAGGCAAATGGGCTGAAATTGGGGAAGGTATGTCAACGTGTCAAATAAGAAACGCCTGCTTTCTTTTCCTTTACAAAACATGTTATATATATTTTTTTACATTTTTCTATGACATATGAATATGTGAATATGTCTGGCAAATTAATATGAATATTGAATATGTCTGGCAAACGCATTCAATGCTTCTGCTTTGAAAGTGGTGTGGTGGTGCCACACCAGATTCCAATCTACTGGGGCAAATGCGGCTCTGCCTTGCTGGTAAGGATGTTGTCTCTGGTTTTGAATCTGAATTTAGAGAACTGAATTTGAAAACGGAATCTGAAGTTGAATATATGACATTTATATAAACTAGAAATTTGTCACGTATACTCCCTCTCCGGCCTCTAGGTCATCAGGCAGCTGATTATCCCGCACACCTGTCACCATCGTCTCGCGCACCTGCGCCTCATGACACTCACCTGGACTCCAGGTCAGTTCCCCAGCTCTGTTTCCCGCTTCTGCATTTATTGTTTTTTGCCTGTATTATTAGTTTGCTGATGCTGTTCCTGTCTCGTTCCATGTCCGTTCTTTATTAAATGTTTGACTCCCCGTACCTGCTTCGTCTCTCCAGCGTCATTCCATGTGACAATGTCGGTGACAATGTTGTTTGTGTTTCATGTTCATTGTTTCTTTTATATATTAAAACACTCACTCCCTGAACTTGCTTCCCGACTCTCAGCGCACTCGTTACAAAATTATAGTTTGTAAACTTGATACACAGATAATGCAATGTCTAACATATTGAAACTGAATATATAGTAAATATTGAATGTAAATATTAAATTAAATAGAAATTGCATTTTAAAATGAATGCAATATTCATTCAATTCAGTTTGAAATCATGAAATACAAGTTCAATTTATGAATTCAACGAAAAAAATGTGTGCATTTTCAAAATGATGGAATTCAAATACAATTTCTGTTGGCACTGAAATCCCTCCATAGAAGATTATTTTCATTTCTCCAACCATGACTCCTCAGTTTCCACTGTTCTTTATTTTTTACTGTCTTTAATTGTATTATTTTAGTCAGTGGGTTGGACTTTCCCCCATCCCATTCCGTTTCCCCTCCTCTCTACGATTTCCAATAATATAACCACTGACAAGGCTGTTGCATCACTACTGGGAATACAACACATGCTTCCCTTCGGGATCATTATACACACATCATTGAGGGTCACCTTGGGAGAGACTAAGGGAAGTTACCTAATATGTCACATTTATGTTCAATAATATACGTATTTGCTTGTATTGAGTGTAAGATTGTGTTATATCATGACATGTGTTGACCCGAGGTTCAAGGCTCGTATTGATCGTGTTAATGTATCTGTGAGCCATGTTCGCTGCTGAGCAGGCTCTAGGAAATGTGTCTATTAGAGGCCTCTGGGTCGTATTCATTAGGTTGCTGTTAACTTTTTCTACTGTGTGCATTAATGCATATGAACATGATGCAGTATACATGTGTCAGTTTCTAGTAGAATATCCAGGCTTCATTAGAATGTATGCTTTGGTTACCAAGTCATCCCCACCCCCACAGCAATACAGCCCTAATTGGCCAGTAGCACATGGTCATAGATAGGAAATAAGTCAGTTGATAGGAATATGTCCAGTTGAAATTAGTAAGTTCTGTGTGGAAGGGTATCTCCATTGTCGAGCATTGCATTTTTCAGGGAAACGAATAACACGATTAGCTAGGAAACCACAGTAAATGTCATATTGATTCCACAGTATTTAAAATCAGGATATTTACAACCAATTTCAAATGTCAACAACAGGAATCCTTTCAACACTAGGCTACTTAAGTTTTATACATGTACAAATATAGATTTGTACAATAGATTTTAAAGTTACAACAAGCCTCCTCATTATAACAATGTAACTCTCGTATAACATACATGAGTGCAAAACCTACACCGTTCGTTTCCCCACACACTTAGCAGTTGATGAAAACACTCTGGGAAATATTTTCTCTCTCTTATTGAGCTGGCTGGCTTTTGAGAGGCAATAAAAGTGTCAGAATCCCCATCTCCTCCACAGACTCGACAATGTCTATGAGCCATGTTAACCTCCATCTGCTGCAGCTTAGCAGAAGAGAAATTTAACACGATCAAGGATAAAATGTCAGAGAACCATTTGCCATGCAGCCCTAGGCCCAAAATTTGATTTCTGGTATCAGTCAATTTGGTTGTACCTTCTCCACCCTGCCCCAAGCACCCCCTTCCTCTCATCTTCTGTCCCTTCCCTAGTCTTTCCCCCTCTTTCTTCACTTCCTCTCTCTCTCGCTCGCTCCATCCCTCCTTCGCCTTCCACCAGAAAGGCTTATTATTCAATTTACCTCTGAGACTGACCGGCTGGTCTCAGGCTTTTCTTCAATTGTCCTTTTGCTTTCTTCCCAAAGATAGCCTGAGGTCCTAAATGGTGTAAAAAATAAAATTTAAATTAAAACAAAGCAAGCACAATATTTTCCTGTATATTTGGAGCAATGTAAAAAAAAAAAATGCAGTCATCAGGGCTAAGATACTTCAAAGGTCTCGCCGGTGAATACTGAGCACTGTTGTCTCATTCTCATTACAGATCTGTTTGTGAGACATAATGCACTCACAATGACACAGAACTCCCTGGCCAGTGTGGATATCTGAGCATAGGCATATCTGATATCTGACATACTCATATGACAGTCCTCATCTTGCTGCAAAAGTAAGCATGGCACATCCACATCCCTTCCTCTGAGCATTACACATCCCCATCCCTTCCTCTGAGCGTTACACATCCCCATCCCTTCCTCTGAGCATTACACATCCCCATCCCTTCCTGTCAGCATTACACATCCCCATCCCTTCCTGTCAGCATTACACATCCCCATCCCTTCCTGTCAGCATTACACATCCCTTCCTGTAAGCATTAAACATCCGCATCCCTTCCTCTGAGCATTACACATCCCCATCCCTTCCTGTCAGCATTACATATCCCTTCCTGTCAGCATTACATATCCCTTCCTGTCAGCATTACACATCCCTTCCTGTAAGCATTACACATCCCTTCCTGTCAGCATTACACATCTGCATCCCTTCCTGTCAGCATTACACATCCCTTCCTGTCAGCATTACACATCCCTTCCTGTCAGCATTACACATCCCTTCCTGTCAGCATTACACATCCGCATCCCTTCCTGTCAGCATTACGCATCCCTTCCTGTCAGCATTACGCATCCCTTCCTGTAAGCATTACACATCCCTTCCTGTCAGCATTATACATCCGCATCTCTTCCTGTCAGCATTACACATCCCTTCCTGTCAGCATTACACATCCCTTCCTGTCAGCATTACACATCCCTTCCTGTCAGCATTACACATCCCTTCCTGTAAGCATTACACATCCATATCCCTTTCTCTGTCAGCATTACACATCCGCATCCCTTTCTCTGTCAGCATTACACATCCGCATCCCTTTCTCTGTCAGCATTACACATCCCTTCCTGTCAGCATTACACATCCGCATCCCTTTCTCTGTCAGCATTACACATCCCCATCTCTTTCCCTGTAAGCATTACATTTCTGATTTTTCAATTTTAGTAATTTATAGTTGCTCTTATCCAGAGCAAGTTAGTGCCTTCATCTTAAGATAGCTAAGTGGGACAACCACATATCACAGGCATAGTAAATAAATTTTTCCTCAATAAAGTCATTACACATCCATATCCCTTCCTGTAAGCATTCAGCATTTTCCTTGATCATCACATTCACAACACAAGGTATGATATCAAAGCCTAGCATTTTGGGTAGCAAAACAACAATCCACTTGGCTGCCAGCTCATTTCTCCCAGTGCTCAGCTATAATTCAGCATTAATAGTAAAGCATTTCTACTGACACTCCACACAATCCTTTAGTCTACAAGGCTTTTTAAAAAATCACATTCTGTAAGTGGGCTTTTACCCACTGGGCTTTTGTGTCACCTCAACCAAAGCCCCTCTAAAATCCATACCTGGAATACAAAAGTAGCTAACTATCGGCTTAGGGTGCCCAACCAGGTGTGAGCCATACAATCCATGCCATTGACATGACTTGCAAGCAGAGCCTCAGTCAGCTGAATTATTTATATGTGGCTCAATAGGCCTGCTGCCTAACTTCGCTTTAATAATCCCCCATGTATTACAGAGACTAGACTACTCCACAACAGTCTCCCACGACCTGTACACGCTGTATGAATGCTATTTTCTCTGCTAACGTACTCTCAGCCCAGCTGCTTTATTTATTCATGGTAACATATTGCAGCAGCAGTGGCAGTGGTAGGGAGCACACTCCACAGCTCTGCAGCTACAGCATCCTACAGCATCAGTTTCCAGACGCGTTTTACAACCAGAATGGGAAAACGAAAGAAAAGCGGTGGCGGTGCAGAGATGTTCTGATAAGAGGGCGGATGTTTATCCCTCCTCCTACCTTCTGTAGGATTTGTATTTCGTTCCTTCTCGTCGTCCATAACAGTTTTCATATAAACCCAGGCCTCTTTTCTCCTCCATTTTCCTCGGTCTCCGCTCTTGGTTATCCCTCCTCAGAGACAGGAAGTGATTGAACTAATGCTCCTAACGCTGGATCACACCATGACCTAATTTCACTGCTATAACAGCTAATGCAATAGAACATAATACAGATCCTCATAAGATACCGGAAAGCATATTACCATTAATTAATTATCACATTATTGAACAATCTGAATTATTGAGAAGATGTGCTTTAGCGGGAATTGGATTTGATCTGCACCAAGATGTATAAAGTCTATTCATCCAAACTGGCTCTATATCGAATACTTTTAAAACAAGAACAGAGAGAGATGTAGACAGAATCACAGAGAGAGAGAGAGAGAGAGAGAGAGAGAGAGAGAGAGAGAGAGAGAGAGAGAGAGAGAGAGAGAACAGCCTGGTTATCATGGTGACCTTTGGGTGAGAGGAGACAGACAACGCCATGATAGAATTCCTGTAATCCTCACAGCTTCTGCTCATTCAACATGCATGTGGCGCACAGCAGAAATAGAAAATGAACAAGCACATGGACCACAGCCATCTTTCCTTTTGATGTGACATTGTACAGAGTTAGTCTGCTTCATAGCACTACTTGTACTACACTACCTATGCTAATACTACTTTCCCCCATTGTCAAATAAAATTGCTGAATGGTTTTTGATAACCTACTAGACTCTCCTCACAGATGCTAACAGAGTGTGTGTGTGTGTGTGGGGGGGGGGGGGGGGGGGGAGCAGAACAAACTGAAGCAGCCAGTTTAGTTCATCTACATCCAACTCTGACATCCCCAACTGCCACTCCAAATCTGTAACCTTTGGATTTTGACAGCCGGTGTACAGCATTCTGCGGGGGCATTTGGGGACGCAGCGGCAGTCTTCTATTCATGTGGTATTACTACCTGTGGACTGGTGCACCCTGGTCTCTTCCTGGCTGAGCTGTGGGCGCTCACTTTCACAGACACAGCACAGCTCTTTAATTGGAGCACTATCAGCGTGAGCTAATGCCACTTCAATTACCTGCCCATAAACCCCATGGTTAAGACAGAGCAGCACTGCGGAGCCCACAGCTGACAGAGAGAGCAAAGAGAGTGAGAATGTCTGTGTGTTTGTGGCATCATTTGGAACTGGACACCAACGTGAATATATATATTTACACCAATATTGTGTAAAGGGAAAAGCAAGGCAAGGCAACTCCCATGATGACTAACGGGGTAATGCTAGTCAGTCAGTTTTCCCATGTCATAAAAGGCTTCCTAGAGTTGAATAGGATAAGTGTGTTGTAGGGAAAAAGTGACCCTAAGCTTAGTTCAGGGAAACATCCTATTTTATGATACTAGGATACAGGATACAATTATGGCAGAGAGAGGATTTCCAGATGATCTCCCCCGCATGTCTGAGAAACACACACAGGAAAATTTGATAGAGAAAAACAGATTTGGTTTGGAATCGTTGTCTGACAAGAGTGATTCCTGTTTGTTTACTAGTAACGTGGTGGCATTTGGTGACCCCTATGGTTCGGTGCTGGACGCTGTTGGCACTGAGTGGTTCGTGTGATTTCGCCAGCGACTAAATTCGGAGTGACAATCAGATTCTGAGTCTTGCTGTATGGCATGCTCTCATTAACATGACTCTGTCTTAACTTATAAATCACAAGAGGCTCCAGCATTGAAAACCGGCAGAGAGATTTCTCCGGCTATTCCATCATATCTGATTCTGAGATGCCCACTTTTCCATTCAGACTAGAGGAAAGGGTTACAGGGGTCATCAAAAGTTAATCTGCCATCAAGGAACAGTATGACATCAAGCCCATAGTAAACTATATGATAGAAAAAACATATTTCATCATCTACAATTCAATTTCATGTCACCTATTTCCCTGGGGAAATACATTATCTGTCAAAAAATATTTCTTTTTTTTTTTTTTCATTCCAGGATTATAGACTATCTTTCAAGGAACATATCTTTTCGATTTCAACAACTGTGCATTTTCTTTAAATAAATCACCCTCGCAACTGACAGATTCAACTTTACTTTCCTGCCATATTGCAGATAGACGCAATTAAGTCGAACAAAGTACCTTAGTTCAATTAGCCAACCAAGCCAACCTCTGAGTATCCCCCAGGTGAATATCCTGTCGGAAAGGAATGATAAATGACCTGCAATGGACCACTAACCAAAACATAGCAGTTAGTATGTTCAACACATCATATGAGTCACAACACAACAAACATATCAGTGGCCATGTTTAATACAGTTACTCACAGCACAACACAACACAACACAACACAACACAAACAAAAAGTAATGGCCGGAGGGAGGGAGGCTGTTTGTTGGGCTGTTGAGCATACCTGACCCTGCAGAGTTTGGGTTCTGGTTGGTGGCTAGCAGTGTGATGAAGTCCTGGCAGGTATTGGGCTGCAACAGTGGGCTGTCGTCCAGACAGAGGTCAATGATGAGGGCTACCGCCTTCTCACAGTACATATCATGGTCCTCTCTCTCCTCCGCAGAACTCATTCTCCTCTGTGAGCCTGAGTCCCACACAGTCTTTAGCTCTCATCCAGGACCAGAGAAGTAAAGTGGGGGAAAAGCTAAGGCAGAAGAGGGATGGTGATGGTGATGGTGCTGCATGAAAAATAGATGCAACTTCCCGCTCTCCTCTTATTCTTGCTCTCTCTTTGCCTCTCAGGCTCCTGGATGTACAGCCAGTCAGTGTCAGTATGTGTGTCTTTGTGGGTGTCTGTGTGTGCGTAAAAGAGAGTGTGTGGGAGGGGTCTTAATGAAGCAGTGGGACCCCCCAGGTATTCCCAGAGCAGGAGTGTTGCATCATACCATATGCATGCTGAGAAAAGAAGAGAACGAGAGAGGGCTGACCCTCACATGTGCTCTCTCTCTCTCTTTCTCTCTCTCTCTCTCAGCATGTGGTAGGATACAGTATGAATATAAAGGAGCGATTGCTCTAGCTCTCCTCCTCTTTTTGTCTTTAGAGGTCTTTCCACAGACTGTGCCTGTATTTATCTTATGCTCATGGGTACATAAATGTGCAGTATGTAGAAGACTGTACATATTACTGTATTGTTACTGTAAATAGGGATGGGATTTACTGCATTTCATCAATTGAACTCAAATACTGTTCCCACTTTACATGTCTGCTGCATTTTTAATCATTCAGGTGTGATGTGCATGCAAATTAGTTCTCAGTTATTCCAAATAAGGTGTTCATGGTGATAAGGTGAAAAGTATTTCAGTGTGAGAAAAAATGAATATGAAAATGCCAGAAAATGCATACACATGCAATATATTAACACATGAATTAGTTTGTGCTGCTTTATTAGCTAATCCATTTATTTCAAAAACAGATAATGATATCAAATACAGCTGCTAAACCACTAATACTGCACCATGCAATTGACATGATACAATGTGAAAGCAGAGAGAGAGAGAGAGAGAGAGAAAGATAGCAAGAGAGTGTCTAGAAGGAGAAATAGAGAAAGAGAGATGAGATGCTCCAGTCACAGAGGTCAGATTTACAGTATTCCTTATCTGAGTCAGGATTACAAAAATCGGAGTCCAGGTTAGGAATATATCGATTAATCGGCAACTACCGCAAAGATGATCGCCAGCACTCAGCAAAACATGCCCTCTGACATGGTAAAGTCACTTTACATATATGTGCTTTCATTCTTCTATTCAATAGTATTGTTAACGAAATACTGTGCATAGGGAGCATCCATTGTTGAAAAATCATACAGGGAAACTGATTTCTTCAGAAGAAATTCTAAAGTTTGTTATGAGTGTCATGCCTTGTGTTTCTCGGGTTAAAGTCACATTTCCGCTTGAATCTGTCTCCAACGGTATGCACGCTGTCCATGTGCATAGATCTATAGGCAACCATAATTAATTGAAGTATCTATGTGCTGTTGTTCCTTTCTTGCCCTCATAGATACTGTTGTGCTGTTGACCTTTACTTGTTGGCCAGATTTTGCATTTCTGGCATACAAAAAATGTTCTTACATGTTTTTCTTAGCAATTCTTGACTACTACCTGCTGCAAAAACTAGTTTTCTTTCAAGAGAAAGTCGCAAACTATCTCATTTGTTAGTTTATTTGATCGTTTTCTTTGCTCATTTTAGTTATCATTAATGTTGTTCTCCTCTTTAAATCTCTCCTCCTCCATCTCCGTAGCATATTGCTGTGTTTTAATTAGCGAGAATGACTGTAGCTTAAATCTTCACAGTGGGATCTGATAGGCTATGTCAGTCCTTCCTTATCTACTCTGACTGCTATTATACAAGGCACAATTTGGAGATTATTATGCAGGGTGTCAGGGTTATCCAGGGAAGCGTTTGAATCACATTAATTGACAGGGATGCGACACTCGACAGTGATTACATTTTTACTATACTTAATGAAGTGTCAGTGATTTGTTCAAGTTCTTGATGACTTCTTTTGTCGTCAATGGTGCTAATGACACAATGAAACCAACTCCCTCTCTTCTTCACTTCATTTTGTAACTCAACCTACCTACGTCTGAAGTCATAACCTAACAACTGTAGTGTGTGTGTTTGTGTGTGCGTGTGCACGTGCACACCGGTATGTGTGTTTCCTCCATCAGAATGGTGTGGCTTACCATGGTCCTCCACGTAACTGGAGAGGCATTGGGATAGCTTTGATGGTGATCCTGATGATCATTTCACTGGTCATCCTGTCTGTCATCATGCTCACTCCTGGTAAGAGGAAAACAAGCTAGGCTCAGAGGCAGATGAGACTCCAGTCTCTGGGTCTCCCAATACCCCCAACTAGCATACTCCTCAATGCGATCAGTCCCAAGCCAAATCAGTCGGGTTTTGTCTGCTATATATTTAGCCTTACATTGAAATGCTTTACTATTTGCTTTTCAAGACAACCAGTAGAATGAAAAACTATTTGACATAAAAAGTTACATTCATGAGTTTGATTCACTTTTGCCACTACAAAAATGAGATCCACCAAACAAAAACCTGATAAAAAAAAGCTTTTTATGAGAGCAATGTAATTACAGGAAATGTTGGCTCAATGGGAAATTAATAATCAAAAAGTCGTGTTCAATTTGTGTTCAATTTGGAGTTGGTGAGAGCAACTATATGAGTCTATTACAGTGTTAAATACACAATTTCCTGGGTGAAAACGGATTAAATTGACCGGTATATCAACAAAACATCCCCCATTGTCTTATAGTCACCTCTGGGATCTGTCTGTCAGTGTTTGAAGTCTGTCTGGGAGTTGTAAGAAAGCTCAGGAAAACATCTGAAAACATCTGGAATGATCACACATATTCAATGTAGAAAAAGACCTTTGCGCAGAGCAAAGAGCAAAAACGATAAAACGTGTGTGTTAGTGAGAGTCTAAGCTTTTCCATCAATGGGGCCATAATGGTTTGTTGATCAAACTGTTCGGACTCTAAAGATGTTTTCATGAGAACAACCGATTTCGGTGTCCTCTTTGGTCTTACAAACACCGCTCTAAGTCAGCCTTCACCCATAGCACAGAATAATGTTGGGTAGCCACGGATTCAGTAAAAACCATTTCCTCCATTTGGCCCTTTCTTCCTGCTACTCATCCCTCTCTGTCTTCATCTTTGTTGCAGATGATTCTCTTCTTCTCCAGCGCTCCTGTCTTACTCTGGAGGACCTGGACAAAGACAATTTCAAAGTTCATGACGCCCATGTGACCTGGCTCAACGGTGAGGAGAGCCAGGCTTCCATGGCACAGATTTCATTTACAAAACATGCATGTCAAGCCTTAAATGATTAATATACATTTTGACAGGCTGCCCACCTTGTGTAGCATACTGTACACCCTGTGGCTTCACTGTAACTTGACAGTATTTACGGAGCATTCCGACTGCGTCCCAAATGGCACTCTATTCCCTATATAGTGTACTACTTTTGACCAGGGCCGATATTGTAGTGTGGTAAATATTGATCATATAGGCTATGTCATATATACTGTACCTCACATGCAATCCATAATAAGACTATGCAATTAGCCTATTAAAATGTTTACCTGACTCCATAATGACAATTTATCAATATGCAAGAGACTCCAGTTGAGTTACAGGAATTGGAAGGTCAAGAAAGTTCTGTGAATGGAATTCTAATCCAAGTGTATTTTATTAACATTGTAAAATAAACGGATTCACATACAAGGCATAAGCTTAAGCTTAAGCTTACAAGGCATAAGCTTAATTTACAAAGCATGAAAAAGTATTACAAGGCATTATCCTAGACATGATCAGAGAGGGAGAGAGAGAGAAAGTGTATTTTTTAAATTTAACTAGGCAAGTCAGTTAAGAACAAATTCTTATTTACAATAACGACCTACCCCGGCCAAACCCGGACAACGCTGAGCCAATTGTGCGGCACCCTATGGGACTTCCAATCACGGCCAGATGTGATACAGCCTGGATTCGAACCAGAGACTGTAGCGACGCCTCTTCTTATCAAATCAAATTGTATTTGTCACATGCGCAAATACAACATGCGTAGACCTTACAGTGAAATGCTTACTTACAAGCCCTTAACCAACAATGCAGTTTTAAGAAAATACTTTTAAAAAAGTAACAAATAAAAGTAACAAATAATTAAAGAGCAGCAGTAAAATAACAATAGCGAAGCTATATAAAGGGGGTACCGGTACAGAGTCAATGTGCGGGGGCAGCGGTTAGTCGAGGTAGTTGAGGTAATATGTACATGTAGGTAGCATTATTAAAGGGACTATCCATAGATGATAACAGAGAGTGGCAGCAGCATAGAAAGGGGGTGGGGGGGAATTGCAAATAGTCTGGGTAGCCATTTGATTAGATGTTCAGGAGTCTCATTGCTTGGGGGTAGAAGCTGTTTAGAAGCCTCTTGGACCTAGACTTGGCGCTTGCCATGCGGTAGTAGAGACAACCGTCTATGACTAGGTTGACTGGAGTCTATGACAATTTTTGAGGCATTCCTCTGACACCACCTGGTATGGAGGTCCTGGATGGCAGAAAGCTTGGCCCAGGTGATGTACTGGGCCGTACGCACTACCCTTTGTAGTGCCTTGCGGTCGGAGGCCGAGCAGTTGCCATACCAGGCAATGATGCAACTAGTCAGGATGCTCTCGATGGTGCAGCTGTAGAACCTTTTGAGGATCTGAGGACCCATATCAAATCTTTTCAGTCTCCTGAGGGGGAATAAGTTTTGTTGTGCCCTCTTCACAACTGTCTTGGTGTGCTTATACCATGATAGTTTGTTGGTGATGTGGACGCCAAGGAACTTGAAACTCTCAACCTGCTCCACTACAGCCCTGTCGATGAGATTGGGGGCATGCTCGGTCCTTCTTTTCCTGTAGTCCACAATCATCTCCTTTGTCTTGATCATGTTGAGGGAGAGGTTGGTGTCCTTGCACCACACGGTCAGGTCTCTGACCTCCTCCTTATAGGATGTCTCATCTTTATTGGTGATCAGGCCTACCACTGTTGTGTCATCTGCAAACTTAATGATGGCGTTGGTGTCATGCCTGGCCGTGCAGTCATGAGTGAACAGGAAGTACAGGAGGGGACTGAGCACGCACCTCTGAGGGGCCCCACGTGTTGAGGATCAGCATGGCGGATGTGTTGTTACCTACCCTTACCACTTGGGGGTGGCCCTTCGGGAAGTCCAGGATCCAGTTGCAAAGGGAGATGTTTAGTCCCAGGGTCCTTAGCTTAGTGAGGAGCTTTGAGGGCACAGTGGTGTTGAACACTGAGCTGTAGTCAATGAATAGCATTCTCACATACAGTTGAAGTCGGAAGTTTACATACACTCAATTAGTATTTGGTAGCATTGTCTTTAAATTGTTTAACTTGGGTTAAATGTTTTGGGAAGCCTTTCCTAAGCTTCCCACAGTAAGTTGGGTGAACATTGGCCCATTCCTCCTAACAGAGCTGGTGTACCTGAGTCAGGTTTGTAGGCCTCCTTGCTCGCACACACTTATTTAGTTCTGCCCACACATTTTCTAAAGGATTGAGGTCAGGGCTTTGTGATGACCACTCCAATACCTTGACTTCGTTGTCCTTAAGCCATTTTGCCACAACTTTGGAAATACGCTTGGGGTCATTGTCCATTTGGACCAAAATTTAACTTCCTGACTGATGACTTGAGATGTTGCTTCAATATATCCACATAATTTTCCTATCTCATGATGCCATCTATTTTGTGAAGTGCACCAGTCCCTCCTGCAGCAAAGCACCCCCACAACATGATGCTGCCACCCCCGTGCTTCACGGTTGCGATGGTGTTCTTCAGCTTGCAAGCCTCCCCTTTTCTCCTCCAAACATAACAATGGTCATTATGGCCAAACCGTTCTATTCTGTTTCATGAGACCAGAGGACATTTCTCTAAAAAGTACGATCTTTGTCCCCATGTGCAGTTGCAAACCGTAGTCTGGCTTTTTTATGGCGGTTTTGGAGCAGTAACTTCTTCCTTGCTGGGCGGCCTTTCAGGTTATGTCGATATAGGACTCGTTTTACTGTGGATATAGAAACTTTTGTACCCGTTTCCTCCAGCATCTTCACAAGGTCCTTGGCTGTTGTTCTGGGATTGATTTGCATTTTTCACACCAAAGTACGTTCACAGAACGCATCTCCTTCCTGAGTGGTATGACGACTGTGTGGTCCCATGGTGTTTATACTTGCCTACTATTGTTTGTACAGATGAATGTGGTACCTTCAGGCATTTGGAAATTGCTCCCAAGGATGAACCAGATGGCCTACCAGATTTTTTTTCTGAGATCTTGGCTGATTTCTTTAGATTTTCTCATGATGTCAGGCAAAGAGGCACTGAGTTTGAAGGTAGGCCTTGAAATACATCCACACGTACACCTCCAATTGACTCAAATGATGTAAATTAGCCTACCAGAAGCTTCTAAAGCCATGACATAATTTTCTGACATTTTCCAAGCTGTTTGAAGGCACAGTCAACTTAGTGTATGTAAACTTCTGACCCACTGGAATTGTGATACAGTGAATTATAAGTGAAATAATCTGTCTGTAAACAATTGTTGGAAAAATGACTTGTGTCATGCACTAAGTAGATGTCCTAACCAACTTGCCAAAACTACAGTTTGTTAACAAGAAATTTGTGGAGTGGTTGAAAAATGAGTTTTAATGACTCCAACCTAAGTGTATGTAAACTCCCGACTTCAACTGTAGGTGTTCCTTTTGTCCAGGTGTGAAAGGGTAGTATGGAGTGCAATAGAGATTGCATCATCTGTGGATCTGTTGGGGCGGTATGCAAATTGGAGTGGGTCTCGGGTTTCTGGGATAATGGTGTTAATGTGAGCCATGACCAGCCTTTCAAAGCACTTCATGGCTACAGACGTGAGTGCTACGGGTTGTTAGTCATTTAAGCAAGTTACCTTAGTGTTCTTGGGCAAAGGGACTATGGTGGTGTGCTTGAAACATGTTGGTATTACAGACTCAGACAGGGAGAGGTTTAAAATGTCAGCGAAGACACTTGCCAGTTGGTCATCGCATGCTCGGAGTACTCGTCCTGGTAATCCGTCTGGCCCTGAGACCTTGTGAATGTTGACCTGTTTAAAGGTCTTACTCACATCGGCTGCATAGAGCGTGATTACACGGTCATCCGGAACAGCTGATACTCTCAATAATGTTTAAGTGTTACTTGCCTCAAAGTGATCATAGAAGTAGTTTAGCTCATCTGGTATGCTTGTGTCACTGGGCAGCTCTCAGCTGTGCTTCCCTTTGCAGTCTGTAACAGTTTCCAAGCCCTGCCACGTCCGAAGAGCGTCAGAGCCGGTGTAGTACAATAAGATCTTAGTCCTGTATTGACGCTTTGACCATTTGATGGTTCATCGGAGGGCATAGCGGGATTTCTTATAAGCTCCCGGGTTAGAGTCCCGCTCCTTGAAAGCGGCAGCTCTACCCTTTAGCTCAGTGCGAATGATGCCTGTAATCCATAGCTTCTGGTTGGGGTATGTACCGACAGTCACTGCGGGGAAGATGTCACAGATGCGCTTATTGATTAAGCCAGTGACTGATGTGGTGTACTCCTCAATGCCATCGGAAGAATCCGGGAACATATTCCAGTCTGTGCTAGCAAAACAGTCCTGTAGCTTAGCATCTGCTTCACCTGACCACTTTTTTTATTGACAGAGTCACTGCTGGTTCCTGCTTTATATTTTACTCATACGCAGGAATCGGGAGGATATAATTATGGTCAGATTTGCCAAATGGAGGGCGAGGGAGAGATTTGTACGCGTCTCTGTGTGTGGAGTAATTGTGGTCTAGAGTTTTTTTTCCCTCTGGTTGAACATTTAACATGCTGATAGAAATTAAGTGAAACGGATTTAAGTTTCCCTGCATTAAATTCCCCGGTCACTAGGAGTGCCGCCTCTGGATGAGTGTTTTCCTGTTTGTTTATGCCAGCATCGGTCTGTGGTGGTATGTAGACAGCTACGAAAAATACAGATGAAAACTCTCTAGTTAGATAGGGTAGTCCACAGTTTATCATGGGATACTCTACCTCAGGCGAGCAAAACCTCAAGACTACCTTAGATGTTGTTCACCAGCTATTGTATACAAATATACATAGACCCTTGTCTTACCAGAGGCTGCTGTTCTATTCTGCCTATAGAGTGTATAACCCTCCAGCTGAATGTTATTCCTGTCGTCGTTCAGCCACGACTCTGTGAAAAATAAGATATTACAGTTTTTAATGGCCCGTTGGTAGGATATACAGTGCCTTGCGAAAGTATTCGGCCCCCTTGAACTTTGCGACCTTTTGCCACATTTCAGGCTTCAAACATAAAGATATAAAACTGTATTTTTTTTGTGAAGAATCAACAACAAGTGGGACACAATCATGAAGTGGAACGACATTTATTGGATATTTCAAACTTTTTTAACAAATCAAAAACTGAAAAATTGGGCGTGCAAAATTATTCAGCCCCTTTACTTTCAGTGCAGCAAACTCTCTCCAGAATTTCAGTGAGGATCTCTGAATGATCCAATGTTGACCTAAATGACTAATGATGATAAATACAATCCACCTGTGTGTAATCAAGTCTCCGTATAAATGCACCTGCACTGTGATAGTCTCAGAGGTCCGTTAAAAGCGCAGAGAGCATCATGAAGAACAAGGAACACACCAGGCAGGTCCGAGATACTGTTGTGAAGAAGTTTAAAGCCGGATTTGGATACAAAAAGATTTCCCAAGCTTTAAACATCCCAAGGAGCACTGTGCAAGCGATAATATTGAAATGGAAGGAGTATCAGACCACTGCAAATCTACCAAGACCTGGCCGTCCCTCTAAACTTTCAGCTCATACAAGGAGAAGACTGATCAGAGATGCAGCCAAGAGGCCCATGATCACTCTGGATGAACTGCAGAGATATACAGCTGAGGTGGGAGACTCTGTCCATAGGACAACAATCAGTCGTATATTGCACAAATCTGGCCTTTATGGAAGAGTGGCAAGAAGAAAGCCATTTCTTAAAGATATCCATAAAAAGTGTTGTTTAAAGTTTGCCACAAGCCACCTGGGAGACACACCAAACATGTGGAAGAAGGTGCTCTGGTCAGATGAAACCAAAATTTAAATTTTTGGCAACAATGCAAAACGTTATGTTTGGCGTAAAAGCAACATAGCTCATCACCCTGACCACACCATCCCCACTGTCAAACATGGTGGTGGCAGCATCATGGTTTGGGCCTGCTTTTCTTCAGCAGGGACAGGGAAGATGGTTAAAATTGATGGGAAAATGGATGGAGCCAAATACAGGACCATTCTGGAAGAAAACCTGATGGAGTCTGCAAAAGACCTGAGACTGGGACGGAGATTTGTCTTCCAACAAGACAATGATCCAAAACATAAAGCAAAATCTTCAATGGAATGGTTCAAAAATAAACATATCCAGGTGTTAGAATGGTCAAGTCAAAGTCCAGACCTGAATCCAATCGAGAATCTGTGGAAAGAACTGAAAACTTCTGTTCACAAATGCTCTCCATCCATCCAACCTCACTGAGCTCGAGCTGTTTTGCAAGGAGGAATGGGAAAAAATGTCAGTCTCTCGATGTGCAAAACTGTTAGAGACATACCCGAAGCGACTTACAGCTGTAATCGCAGCAAAAGGTGGCGCTACAAAGTATTAACTTAAGGGGGCTGAATTAATTTTGCACGCCCAATTTTTCAGTTTTTGATTTGTTAAAAAAGTTTGAAATATCCAATAAATGTCGTTCCACTTCATGATTGTGTCCCACTTGTTGTTGATTCTTCACAAAAAATACAGTTTTATATCTTTATGTTTGAAGCCTGAAATGTGGCAAAAGGTCGCAAAGTTCAAGGGGGCCGAATACTTTCGCAAGGCACTGTACGTGCTTTTAGTTTGTTCCATTTATTTTCCAGCGATAATAGTACGGATGGCAAAGGCAGATTAGCCACTCGTCACTTGATCCTCACAAGGTACCCCAATCTCCTTCCACGAAATCTATGTCTCCTTCTACTGTGAATGACGGGGATGAGGGCCTGTTCGGGTGTCTGGAGTAAATCTCTCTCTCGTCCGACTCGTTAATGAAATATTATTTGTCCAATTCAAGGTGAGTAATCGCTGTTCTGATGTCCAGAAGCTCTTTTCGGTCATAAGAGATGGTAGCAGCAACAATATGTACAAAATAAGTTACAAACAACGCGAAAAAACAAACAAAATAGCACGGTTGGTTTAGAGCCAATAAAACGGCAGCCATCCTCTCCGGTGCCATTATTCTCATCTCAATGCATCCTCTTGCACTGAGATGCAGTGCCTTAGACCGCTGTGCCACTCGGGAGCCCTTATCTCACCACCACAGGTCAGAGGACAAAGAAGAGAAAGAGACAATGAATCTAAGACCCTTTTATAAGAGTTGTATGGATTCAACATCTGAGTTATTGACTAATAGCATTGCTGTTGAGTTAACGCCCAATCAGATATCAGACATACAGGATGTAAAGGCAACTGAACCTCTGTAACTCAGAGGTGTGACAAAATGGGGGTTGGAGAGATAATGCAGCATTCCTAAGACAACACAAAGGAAATCCTTGCATACAGTGTAAAGAGTCACTTCGGGGCTGCCCTGCAATATGGCTCTGGTCAAAAGTAGTGCAGTATGTAGGGCATAGGGTACCAATTGGGACACTTCATGCTGCTGTTGACATGCAGAGCACAGCACAGCTCATCAAGTCAACACAAATCATGAAACTGTCCTCAGGTTTGCGGTAGGGGACAACGTTACAATGTGAGAGAAGCTCAGTGTAAGTTTTATGGAATGTACTCTTGTAATTAATACATGTTGATGTTGACTGCTCTGCATCGTAGCTGCACTCTAGGGAATCAAATAACTCCCCCCCAAGGGACTGACTATACTTATGCCTCAAGGACCCCCTACTACCTGTTCAATAATGACCCAAATCTGACCCTAGTTAAGCGCCCTCAAATGTAACATAATTCCCTTTTTATGCATTTTTCTCTATATGCATATTCCGAACTTGAACTTAAGCATGAGAATTGTGTGCTATTCACCTGTTATTAGTTTTGGGTAGAGATCGAATAAATGAAGGTGTGGCAGAGGTGCCTACAGATACCCGTATTCTGACCTTGACTTAATTCCTTTAGAATTTCACCACCTTTACACGCCAGGAAACCATGAATAAGGTCTAGTGAACCAACCAGTTCCAAATAGAAAAAGCATCTACTTTATTTTTTCTGAAATAACACCATTCTCTGTCATTTACAATTCTCTAAGAGTGATTGATAAGAGCTAGGTAAATGAGTAATCCATTTGGATAAGGGAATTGTAAATATAAACTACACTTGTTTTGGATATGTTTGACCTTATAATCGCTGGAGACAAATGTGAAACCAGTCATATGGCAGCAAACTGAAGCATATCAACATATCAACTTTCCCACACTAATGTTTATGAAATGCTGTGCCATTATGCAGAATTTAAATTGTACTGCCTTTTAACTTGCAGGGATGGGCACTCTCAAATATCCCAAACTATCACAACTCAGGATAAGACCCAGATGCAGACAGCTAGAGTCACATACGTTTATTGACCCAAACAGGGGGCAGGCAAGAGACAGATCAAAGGCAGGCAGAGGTGTGTAATCCAGGGCAGAGTCAATAAGGTACCAAACAGCAGGCAGGCTCAGGGTCAGGACAGACAGAGGTTCGTAAACAGGTCAGAGTCAGACAGGTACAGAATGGCAGACAGGCTCAGAGTCAAGGCAGGCAGAAGGGTCAGAACTGGGGAAACTAGGAAACAGAACTTGAGAAAGCAGGGAGGCGGGAAAACACGCTGGTAAGACCTGACAAGACAAACTGGCAACAGACAAACAGAGAACACAGGTATAAATACACTGGGGATAATGAGGAAGATGGGTGACACCTGGAGGGGGGTGGAGACAAGCACCAAGACAGGTGAAACAGATCAGGGTGTGACACAAACAGTCTTTGTCTCCTATTTCTATCATTTTGTTTACCTTCATGTGCTTCTTCTGAAAACACCGTCAAATCCATGTGGTTGTTGCTGACGATCATTAGTAACAGTTGACAATATAAACAAAAGACATGTAGCCTAATTAAATCATTTTTTATTTGTATTTCACCTTTATTTAACCAGGTAGGCCAGTTGAGAACAAGTTCTCATTTACAACTGCGACCTGGCCAAGATTAAGCAAAGCAGTGCGACAAAAACAACACAGAGTTACACATGGAATAAATAAATGTACAGTCAATAACACAATAGAAAAAGTTTATATACAGTGTGTGCAAATGGCGTGAGGAGGTAATGCAATAAATAGGCCATAGTGGTGAAGTAATTACAATTTAGCAAATAAACACGGGAGTGATAGATGTGCAGATGATGATGTGCAAGTAGAAGTACTGGTGTGCAAAAGAGCAAAAAAGTAAATAAAAACAATATGGGGATGAGGTAGGTAGATTGGGTGGGCTATTTAAAGGTGGGCTGTGTACAGCTGTAGCGATCAGTAAGCTGCTCAGATAGCTGATGCTTAAAGTTAGTGAGGGAGATATGTCTCCAACTTCAGCGATTTTTGCACACACTGTACATATACTTTTTCTATTGTGTTATTGACTGTACATTTGTTTATCCCATGTGTTGTTGTTTTTGTCGCACTGCTTTGCTTTATCTTATCTGTATGTCACATACAGTACATGTACAATACATGTATATTTGACATAAATCCAATGGCCTCTATATTACATTACACTTTGCAGTTTATTCGTTTAGCAGACACTTTCTTTACTTTAGGATAATCAGGACGGTTTCCCGGACAAACATCATTCTCAATGGGAAGTCTCAATCCAAAGTGTTTTTTTGTTGTCCACGACTAGGCTTAATCTGGGTCTGGGAAACCAGTCCTTCATGTTTCAACAACAACTCTGTCTTCAGTCTATTTGCCAGTCTCACCACTGCATGGCTTCTACTCTAACTCCCCTCTGTAGATGATGAGGTGGCCTTTCGCACCAGGGAAGGGCACATCCTGAAACACAGCCTGAGTGAGAACCTCACCATCGCTCTGCTGGGTGGCAGCATCCTAGTGAGTACAGACGGAACAAACAAAACTCTGCTCCAAGGTGGTTGATTGACAGACTGATGGATCTTCGGCATACATATCCAGACTCTCAGTCTCCCACAGGTGTCAACTTGAATTTGAGAAATAATCACTCCTCCCACTGCCGTTTTTATTTGCATTTTGATATATCTGTTTCTGTTTTACAAGAATCTGAATGACACAAAGTTTCAAGTGTCACCAGACCAGAAGTATATTCTGCTGGCGTACAACTTGCATCTGGTAGGTAATGTTTAACAGTCAGCGTATCTATTGAGGAATATTTCAAGACAAAACTGGCAACTTACTGCTGATTTGTATCCATACCTCCACCCCCGTTTAAATAGACTGGTGTAATACTGCTCTAAGCAACATCTTTCATCTTTTAACAGGATATTTTCATTAAGAACTAAGCTAAGATTATTGAGAGAAAACAAACAAATCAGAACACTGTTATGCTCCCAAAGGGCTTGTTTTATCCCATTCAGAATCTGGCACCGTTTCTCTTTTGGGATGAGCATTTATTGTCCTTAAAGACTTGGAAATGCCTCAATGCAAAGAATATAAAATATGTGGCAGCACCAGCAGCTATGTAACTGAGTTACCATTATATCCATGGTAGCTATTATTGGAAACTATTTGGACTGTGTAGTCATTTTAGGCAAGTTCTTTACTTTTCATTTGATTATTTTCCTCTTCTCTGCCCTTGATAGGTGTTCTCAAAATCATTTTCAGCTTCCTATGTAATTTACAGTGTGGGGACAGGGTAAGTATTATTGATAGCATGATAATGTATTCCTTCCTATATTGTGCAATCAATCCAAACCAACACATCCAAATGTAATATGATGCATAACAGGTCATCTGGTAATTTAACAGTTTACTTCAGCCAATACCATGAATAAAAAAAAAAACTTGTTGTGTATGCATGTATTTGTGTGTATATTCTCATGCATTTCTGTGTTTGTTTCTTGCAGGGAATTTCTTGAGCTAAACCCACACAGAGTGAAGCCATCTGCTCTTCAATATGCCGCATGGGGTCCCCATGGAAATCATTTGGTGAGGCCCTAAGGCAGGAGTGCACAACATGCGGCCCACAGCCCAAATACGTCCCGAGAGATGCTCTTTTTTGGCCCATTATGTTCACACACTGTATGTTCATTTGTGTGTGTTATATTTACACTGAGTTACATAGGCACTCTGTTATTTTGGCAGATCTACATCTTTCAGAATAACCTCTACTACCAGCCTGGTGTGTACAGTGGTCCTGTGCGTCTCAGCACTACAGGCAGTGGGTCTGTTATCAACGGGCTGTCAGACTGGACATATGAGGGTGAGAGAGACGCTGCCTTTGTGGAATAAAATCATACTTACTTACTTAGTCCTCTTCTTCCCGGGTAGGACATAAGGCTGCAACAATCTTCTGCAACTGGAGTCTGTCTTTGGCCACAGCTTGCGCCCTGTCCCATGAGAGACCCAGCTCATCCAGCTCAGCCGCCACTGATCGTCGCCATGTAGTTTTTAGCATGCCTCGTTTGTGCTTTTCTGTTAGTGTCCACCTGACAGAACAACACCATAGACATCACATATATATTTTGTCATATACTATACTTTACCTCATAAATGATAATAGATCTATAATATGCAATGTATATGAACGTAATGTACTTGAATGTGCCCATCATCACAAATTAAGTTCCCATGAAGAAACATTACATTCTTATAAAATCTATATTAAGAATTTGTGAGCTAGAGTCTGTATACTATATACAGTATATGGGCCCATTTACACCTGCTACTGCATGTTGACTGTCATGTCATGTGTTTCCAGAAGAGATCCTCCAGACGTACCCTGCCTACTGGTGGTCTGGAGACGGGGTACGGCTGGCGTACCTGTCCATCAACAACACACACACACCCTATGTGGAGATCCCTCGTTTTACTGGAGGGCCATACCCCACAGGAGCCTACTATCCATACCCTAAGGTGAAATGTACAATAACAATAATAATAATAATGTCAATAAAGACTACTTTTATACACCTTAACTTAGATAAATTCCAAGGTCATCTCCTCTGCAATAAACCCTCTTGGCAGAGGCTACAATAAGATGAATTGAGGTCAATACAGAATGTCTTTGAACAATGTTATCTCTGCAGAATGTGTTGATGTGCATCCTTCCCTTCCAGGCAGGAGATAATATCCCTGCAGTTACTCTTTACGTGGTGAACGTCTTCAGCCCTGCTCACACTCTGAGGATGACTGCTCCAGTCTCATTCAAAAACAGGTACTGTAGGTACTCATTTAAATCAGTGTATTTATTCTCTCCATATGTAAATAGTCAGACCTAAATCTCAGTGTTTCTCCCTTGTCTTTCTGTCTGCCTGCCTGTGTCCAGAGGTCATTACATCTCCATGGTGAAATGGACCAGTGGGACCAGGCTGGCTGTGCGTTGGTTGAACCGGGTCCAGAACCAGTCTGTTCTCTCTGTGTGCGAGGCCACCACTGGTATCTGCTCACAGGTGATACACTGATCAGTTGTATAGGGAGTAGATCCATAATTTCTAGCAGCTGGATGTGATCCATGTGATTCATGTGGATGCTTACTGGTTGTCAATGATATGTATGAGTGAATAAATCAGAGATTCCTTCTATATTTTGAATTAAGATGCAATGTAATGCCTTTTTCTGTTGCAACCCTCACAGAAACGCAAAATGACCATGGATGTCTGGCTAGGGCAACCACAGGTAAATTCTGCCTACTAATCACTTTAACCAAGATCAACCAAAAGGCTGAATCTATTCACAGAAAATGTATAAGAAATGGGAAAACTTGCTGTGTTTCATTACACTTTTCAAGACTGTCATTATATGTAGCGAACCTTAGTCTGTATTAAAGCATTTAGAGCTCCTCAATTTTCAACTGCTGGTTTTAGTTTTCCTGGACAAGTAAGAACCCTGAGGGGAGGAATTGCCTATTCTAATCATTAAGTGATTCGATTCAATTAAATGAATGTGGTTGCATGAAGACAAGATAAATTAAGACAAGGGGAAGACATGAATACAAGATAAATGGATTTCAGTGGGACTTGGAGGGAGAGAAATGGAATACTAAAATGAGTAGTGTTAAGTAATGGAATGAGTCGAGATGATTTGGGCCCACAGTTTCTCTTCTGACCACGTGGCCTTCGGGTCTGGTTAGATCACATTGACAGGAAAACCTCTAATAGGCCCTAGATCAAGGATGGGCAACTCACGTCCTCGGGGGCCTGATTAGTATCACACTTTTGCCTGAGCCCCAGCTAACACACCTGACTCCAATAATCAACTAATCATGATCTTCAGTTTCGAATGCAATTAGTTGAATCATCTGTGTTTGCTCAGGATGGGGAAAACGTGTGCCACCACTCTGACCCCCGAGGACTGGAGTTGTCCATCTCTGCCCTAGATACTGTATGATGACTAACAACTGTGGAAATGACACTTTCCGGCCAACAGGAGGCGCCCCTCTTCTCTAGAGACGGCTCCATGTTCTATGTCACTCTGCCTGCGGCACAAGGGGGTCATGGAGAGTATCGACACATAGCTGTCCTCCCTACTCAGGTCAGAGTTGCGTTTCAGCCTTATCTACCTTGCTTTATCTTATTTGGCCCAAGTCAGTCTATTTTGAATGGCTAGGGTTTTCTCCTCACTACCCTCTTTCACAATGACCCCTTCATCTACCTTTAACTCCCTCACTCCCTCCCTCTTACACGGTCTCTATCTCCGTGTCCTTGGCTTGTCTCTCTCTCTCTCTCTAACTCAATTTCTCTCTCCCTGCAGCCTTTGACTACCCCAATGTCTCCACGATTCCTGACATCAGGCCACTGGGATGTGATGTCACTCAGTGGCCTGGATGAAGACGCAGAGAAAATGTAAGAGGAGTAAAGAGATTTGCTTATCTCTAGCATTTGCTGGGGATTTGCTGGTGTAACTGCAGATGGCATTAATGTGACCACAGCACATCAGTCTGATATGGTTTCTGTCTGTTTGCAGATACTTCATCAGCACAGAGGCATCCAAACACAGCAGACACCTTTACAGGTAAATATGCACAAGGCCCTATAATTATACCATAATCCATAAACAGATCAATATGTTTTTCCTGACCACGTGACCTGACCAGCAAAACTCTAAGCACTAACCAAGACTTTATCCTGGTAAAGTCCCTTGGTCGGGAGTAACTCAGGTCCATAAGAAATGTTTACATTGTTCAGTCTGAATGGTTTCTATTCACTGTTCCTCTCTCTCAGTGTGAACCTCTGGGGTTTTTCTCAAAGACACTGTCTTACCTGCACACTCTCAGAGACCTGCCGCTTCTACAAGCCACAGTTCAACCCCAGCCTCACTCGCGTTATCCTCCACTGCTTGGGTGAATCTCTCTCTCTCCGTCTCTCTTTCTCTCTTTCTTTCCTTTTTTTCTGTCCTTCACCTTGATCTCTTTGTTGTAGGCCCTGGCATCCCCAGAGTGACTGTCCACAGCACCAGAGAACATTTCAGTGAGTTCTACACAAGTTGTTTTTCATGTTTTAATATGTCTACTAGGTTTCATAATTGAGCTACGGTATATACAGTATACATGCTTCCTGTATGTATGGCCCCACATTCTATCTTTACTCATTTTTTCTAAACAAATGGGATGGGAAAGGCTAAGGGGAGTATTTGTGTTGGTGGCCATTTTCGAGCTGATTACATTGAACTTCAATTAGCTATTTGACAATATATTGTCTGAGCAGAGGTTGATATTGAGCACAATCGAATATGTGTAGATGTCTTACAATGTCTGCAGCTGTAGCCCTAAAACACTTGAATGATTGTTATTTCAGCCAGATGTTTTATGTTCAGTATTCAGTCACTGGTGAGGATGCTTCCCAAACAGCACACTATCCCCTACATAGTGCATTGCACTCCTTTTGACCAAAGTCCTATGGGCCCTGGTCAAAGGTAGTGCACTGTAAGGGGGATAGGGTGCCATTTGGGACACAAACTGAGTGTTGTTTTCTTAGGGTACAAGGTTCTGGAAGACAACAAGCCTCTGTCTGAGGCCCTGAAGGGCAAACGGCTCCCCATCACACACTACAGCACCATTACAGCTGACCACTATGGTACAGTAAACACTGAGGAAACCACTCTTTTTCTTAGAGAACTTATTATGACTTACCATGAATTGAGAACAACTGTGGTATCCATGTTGCAGATATGCATCTAAAGCTGGGTCTACCACAGGGGTATGAAGAAGGCCTACATCCTCTCCTCATCATCGTGTAAGATCTGCAAAAAGAAGCAAGCATGAAAATGTGAAACACAAATGCAAACTTTAACGGTTTTGCACTGAGATAAGAAACAAAGACCTTGCAAGCTAACATTTCATAACGATAAGATCAATATTTTTGACACAGGTGTCCTCCAAATATGAATATTTATTAACACAAAAGCTCCATAACCTCCTACATGTTTTATTTAACCTTTATTTAACTAGGCAAGTCAGTTAAGAACAAATTGTTATTTATAATGGCGGCCTACCCCGGCCAAACCCGGACGACGCTGGGCAAATTGTGCGCCGCCCTATGGGACTCCCAATCACCGGTTGTGATACAGCCTGGAATCGAACCAGGGTCTGTAGTGATGCCTCTAGCATTGAGATGCAGTGACTTAGACCGCTGTGCACTCAGTGTACTCACTTCTCCTCCACCTAACTTTGTTGACTTCCTGAACCCATTTCCTTTCTTCTCATCTCTGTCTGTGTTTCTCAGGGATGGAGCCCCTGACACTCAGGCAGTCACAGACCGTTTCTCTCTGGGCTGGCCCCAGGTCCTCTCCAGTATCCACAGTGTAGCTCTGGCCTGGGTGGACGGCAAAAGTGGGGCGGCACACGGCCTGAGGTCACCTAACCTTGACCCCAGGAAACTCAGCTCCCAGAGAGTCAAAGACCTGCTGAGCGTAGTAGAGTGAGTAATCAATGATGACTACAGCGTAGATTTCAGCAGCATCTAAATAATTTCTTAGTCATACTGTATTTAAGCAATGAGTCATTCCATGTCATCCAAAACTGTTTCAAAGCAAATTTTCTGCAATTCTACACATTTTACCATTGGGGCTGAGAGAAAAAATTGCAGTTATTAAAAAAGGTTTTCTACACATTTTGCCATGGGATTGAGTGAAAATATGCAGTTTAAAATCTAATTTCCTGCAATTCTACAAATTTTTCCATGGCTAATGCCGTGTTATTATGCTAACTGAGTGATTCAAACATTATAACAAAATTAATGGGGGCATGACATTTTTTTACTTTAGATTCTCCCTGACTGTCTAGTTTTTATTTTGGTGATTGTTGGTTTTCAAAAACGATCTTATGAAAAAATATATAGCTCATTATCTTTTCTACATACTTTATATCTGGTTTTAGTCATTTAAGTTTACACTGAAGACGTTTTACTATCCTGAAATGATTATACTTTTTTTTTTTTTAATATAGGGGATTCTTTCAAAAGAATAATATTTTAGGAATGCTGATCATATCTGTCACTAACTACAAAAACAATTTCAGAACAATCTGAGATTGTGGTTGTCGAAATCCTCTTTCTTGTGCTTTTTGAGGTGGAAAGACCCCAATGTATTCTTTGCTACAGGTGGTTGTTGGAGTTGCCGTACATTGATAACAGAAGAATTGCACTGTATGGAAAGGTATAGGGTCTATTTCCAACTATATTGCTGCACTGATTCTAGCAGACCCAGCCAAAGTGAAGAAAACAGCTTAAAACATCCATGTTAGATCAAACAGTATTCTGTATGTAGTCACCTCTGGATGTGAGTACCCCACCATTTATCTTTTCAACAGGCATTTGGTGGACTTCTGACACTGAAGATGATGGCAGCAGCCAACATATTTAAATGTGCTGCAGTGATGGCTCCAATCACAGACTTCAAAATCTACAGTACGTCCACCAACATTTAGGAGTAATCTGTGTTGCTTTTCATCTTTGTTCTTGTGATTAGACGTACTGTGTCTGACAGTTTGTTACACTATTATTCAACACTATACCTACCCCAGTTCTTACTTGGTTTATCTTTTAGAGTTTGTTATCAATTTATAAACATTAATGACTTCCATAATAGATGCTGCTTTCTCTGAGAGACACTTGGGTCTTCCAACCACTCAGGAGAGCTTCTACAAGGTAAGTCAAGATCTTGCTCTTCAAATTGATTGTAAAGTATAAGATGGTGTAACATCGTCTCTCTCACATGCACTCAACATGCACTCTCACATGCACTTGTTCCTTTAGTCTTCCTTTGAACAAAAAACAGGTTGTGACTAGACGGAGTACATCTAAGACCAGAAGTGACATTTCGTAGCAGGTTAGGAGAGCATTTTTGCTAACCCTTTCCTAACTTTAATCTAATTCTCCTAACCTGCTACGCTAATTCTCCTAACCTGCTGTGTAAAGTCCCCTAACATGCTACGAAAAAGTAACTTCTGGTCGTAGCTGTATTCCACCTAGTCAGCATTCCAAAAACCTGGGTCTTAGTTCAACATTTCTCCTCAGGATGCCTCTTTGCTGGATGATGTGGTCAATCTGAGGGACAAGAACTTCCTCCTTTTACATGGAACCGCAGATGGTGAGAACCTTTATGATCTATTCAACTATTCAACTAATATTTAGGGGAACACTTTCAGAAGTGCCACAAAAATAAAGACATACCCCACATGAGAAATTGAATGGATCTACTTGCACATATTTGTGAAGTAACACTTCCATCTTGAACTTCTATCTCGTCTGTTTTCTGTTTACTTTTTTCTTGTAGCACATGTCCACTTCCAGCACACTGCCGAGCTCATAGACCGTCTGGTGTCAGCAAAGGCCAACTACTCTCTGCAGATTTACCCTGACGAGGGCCACGTTTTGAGACGGAGCCACAGTGATCAGCACTTCCGGCGCACCCTAACAAACTTTCTCCAGGACTGTCTGGCTCCTATGCCCCCTCAAAAGTCTGATGGACAGGAGGATGACTGAGAGCTACCCTCCCAAACATTTACATCCAACAACAAAACACCAGAACACCATACTTCCATCCTTTTGACCTTGAGGACCTTGAGGATTTTGCATGAGGGAAATGTGAAAAGGCATGTAGTGTGAAGGGAAAGCATGCTCTCAAATGTCTCATGTTGAGTAGAGTTTGCATTTTTGTATTTAAATGGCTGACTAAACTCAACTCCATGGTGAAGGAAGTTAAACTTCCTTGGAGTTTAGTCATCTAGTATTTAGCATGACCCATATTGCAGAACCTGATTATTGCAAAGATCCTTAAGAATTTGTTCTTGTTTCCTAAGTGCATTTGAGATGGTAATAAATCATTTGATGTTATCTGGTGGTGATAGTTTGTTTAAATCAAATCGAATAAAATTTTATTTGTCACATGCTTCGTAAACAACAGGTGTAGACTAACAGTGAAATGCTTACTTATGGGCCCTTCCAGATAGCATGGTGGGTAGGAGCGTTGGGCCAGTAACCGGAAGGTTGCTGGATGGAAACCCTGAGCTGACAAGGTAAAAGATCTGTTGTTCTACCCCTGAGCAAGGCAGTTAACCAACAGTTCCCTGGGCGCCAATGACGTGGATGTCAATTAAGACTGCCTCCCACACCTCTCTGATTCAGAGGGGTTGGGTTAAATGCATAAGACACATTTCAGTTGTACAACTGTTAGATTGTGATCACTGCATCCAATGGGTACGGATAAAGCTCAAGAACAAAGTTCTACAGCATTAGTAAAAATGTGATCGATACATGTGGATGATCTTGTTCCTGTAATGTTTGTAAACCTGAACCAGATTACAGGCTCTGGTTACAGTAAGATGCTTCTTCTTGAGCGGACAGCTAGATGAAAACCAGTCAATATTCAGGTCCCCAAGAAAGTAGACCTCTCTGTTGACATCATACACACTATCAAGAATTTCACACATATTATTTAGATACTGACTGTTAGCACTTGGTGGCCTATAGCAACACCCCAAAAGAAAAGGCTTTAGATGTGCCAAGTGAACCTATGGAGAGAGAATGTTTTTTTAATCTATGTAGGCAAAAACCTCTGGAGAACCTTTTTAGCATGTTTTGGTGTTAAAATAATGGATTGTGTATGTCAAATAAAATTGTATTGGTCACATACACATGGTTAGCAGATGTTATTGCAAGTGTAGCAAAATGCTTGTGCTTCTAGTTCCGACAGTGCAGCAATATCTAACATGTAATCTAACAATTCCTCAACAACTACCTAATACACAAATCTAAGTAAAGGAATGGAATGAGAATATATACATATAAATATATGGATGAGCAATGACAGAGCGGCATAGGCAAGATGCAATAGATGGTATAAGATGGTATGTGTGCCATTCAGAGGGTGAATGGGTAAGATAAAATATTTAAGTGCCTTTGAATGGGGTATGGTAGTAGGTGCCAGGCGCACCCGTTCGTGCCATGAACATCAACACTGCTGGGTTTTTCATGCTCAACCGTTTCCCGTGTGTATCAAGAATGGTCCACAATCCAAAGAACATCCAGCCAACTTGACACAACTGTGGGAAGTATTGGAATCAGCATTTGACACCTTTGAGTCCATGTCCGACAAATTGAGGCTGTTCTGAGGGCAAGGGGGGGGGGGGGGGGGGGGGGGGGGGTGCAACTCAATATTAGGAAGGTGTTCCTAATGTTTGGTATACTCAGTGTCATGACTGTCCTGTGAAGATCAGAATGGGTCAGATCAGACTGGCGGAGGATGACAGTAACAGTAACCAGGCCTCTCTCTCGCCCACAGGGAGTGGGGAAGGAGGGGGAGCTACTGGATGGTCAACAGTTTACACCCTGTTGTAAATTAACGGAGAAGGAGACTTTCTTCCAGTATTTACCCAAGGAATGTTCTTTGTTAACAGACTTTGACCCGACGAAACTCTAACACATTAAAAAAAAGTGAATACTGGAACAATATTTCTAACATAAGAACATGGGGAAAGGTCAGTGGGGTGCTACAGAAAACTAATGTAATTTTGGTTATTATTTTGTGATGTCATTAAAAATGATATGGATGAAATACTGGAACAAGAAAAGTGTAAAGTGTAACCCCTTTATCTGTCAAGTTTCCATCCAATACGTTGTGCATATAATATAAACAATTATGAAAGTATTGTTGTTAAGATAGGAATGTGATTTTAGAAGTCATAAGAGATAACTTGCAATCATATACCTTTGCACAGTAAGTAGCCACGCCCCGAGTGAGGTCAGAGAGCATATCAGCCTGATGGAGCCTTCCTTTTCAACCAGAGTGCATAAAAGGACTAGCTAAGAATTACAATTTCAGACCAGAACATTGCCACGTTGCAGCTGTGCGTGTAAAGTGGTCTGAATCCTGAACCCTGAATGATCAACACAAGGTGTAGGCGAGAAGCTCATCTCCCAGACAATCACTGGTACGGCTGATTAGCTGTTCTAAGTCAGATATCAAGAGAAGTGAATCTAAGAGGGACCATCCTACGACTCTTCAAACTGTCCCATCCTACTACGAGTCTCAAATCACCGTATTCTCCTACCATAATCACCAATGGGAACCATCGACACGACTGGCTATCTTCCAATTTGAACAACAGCAGAAGAGACAGGTCCGTACCCTTTCGGACAAGCAGAGCCTTACATGCGCGGTTCGTGTGCAAAGTATATTATTAACGTGAGAATAGTTCTAAAATGTATCCACGATAAGTGTCCCTTTTTTTCTCTCTCTCTGTTTTTGCAGATGCATGAGGTTCCGACTGTTCAGAATGATGATATGATAAGAGGTTATAATTAATATATTGACTGTTTTATGCATGTTATAGGTAAAGACCTTATAGAGCTTAATTCGGGAGATGGTTACTTTTACTGACCGTCGTGGCTGCTTTGCGTAATGTATTGTTGTCTCTATATTCTTGCCCTTTGTGCTATTGTGCGCCCAATAATGTTTGTATCATGTTTTGTGCTGCTACCATGTTGTGTTGCTACTATGTTGTTGTCATGTTGTGTTGCTACCATGCTGTGTTGTCATGTGTTGCTGCCTTGCTATGTAAAGATGGCGCCGAAGAACATGGCTGACGTTTTAAATTCTCTCAACCAATTGTGCTATTTTGGTCCTTTTTTGTTGTTGTTTTGTGTAACTTATTTTGTAACTTATTGTGTACATAATGTTGCTGCTACTGTCTCCTATGACTGAAAATAACTTCTGGACATCAGAAAAGCAATTACTCACCGCGGACTTTAACGAGTCTGATGAGAATGATATCCTGCTTTCACCGGAACAGTCCCAGATCCACGCCTTTTGCGTGAAGAAAAGACATCGGAAAAGGGGACGCAGATCGGGGTACCTTCTGAGAATCCGGAGGCGAGCGAGTAACTCCCAATGCCTTCCATTCTTCTTGCTAACGTGCAATCATTGGAAAGGAAAATTGATAACCTACTATTAAGATTATCCTACCAACGGGACATTAGATACTGTAATATCTTATGTTTCACGAGACGTGGCTGGATGAAGATACGGACAATATAGAGCTAGAGGGATTTTCCATGCACCGGCAGAACAGAGACGCTTCCTCTGGTAACACGAGGGGTGGGTGTGTGTGTCTTTTTGTAAATAACAGAGGGTGCAGCATGTCTAATATTAAAGAAGTCTCGAGGTATTGCTCGCTTAAGGTAGAGCACCTTATGATAAGCTGCAGACCACACTATCTACCAAGAGAGTTCTCATCTGTATTATTCGTAGCTGTATATTTACCAGGCCATAAGCAAAGAAGAAAATGCTCACCCAGATTTAATGCAGGCAAACTTAGATCAGTTTTACCAAATTTGTACCAGCATGTCACATGTGCAACCAGGGGGAATAAATCCTAGACCACCTTCACTCCACGCACAGAGATGCATACAAAGCTCTCCCCCTCTATCCATTTGGCAAATCTGACCATAATTCTATACTGCTGATTCCTGCTTACAAGCAAAAACTAAAGCAGGAAGTACCAGTGACTTACTCAATACGGAAGTGGTCAGATGATGTGGATGCTACACTACAGGAATGTTTTGCTGGCACAAACTGGAATATGTTCTGGGATTCATCTAATGGCATTGAAGAATACACTACCTCAGTCATCAGCTTCATCAATAAGTGCATCGATGATGTCGTCCCCACAGTGACTGTACGTACATATCCCAACCAGAAGCCATGGACTACAGGCAAAATCCACATCGAGCTAAAGGCTAGAGCTGCTGTTTTCAAGGAGCGGGAGACTAATCCGGACGTTTATAAGGAATCCCGCTATGCCCTCAGACGAACCATCAAACAAGCAAAGCGTCAATACAGGATTAAGATTGAGTCCTACTACACTGGCTCTGATGCTCGTCGGATGTGGCAGTGTTTGAAAACTATTACGGACTACAAAGGGATACCCAGACGCGAGCTGCCCAGTGACACGAGCCTGCCAGACAAGCTAAATGCCTTTTATGCTCACTTTGAGGCAAGCAACACTGAAGCATAGCCAATGTGAACAAAACCTTTAAACAGGTCAACATTCACAAAGCCACTGGACCAAACGGATTATCAGGACGTGTACTCAAAGCATGCGCTGGTCATCTGTCAAGTGTCTTCACTGACATTTTCAACCTCTCCCTGATCAAGTCTGTAATACCTACATGTTTCAAGCAGACCACCATAGTCCCTGTGCCCAAGGAAGCGAATCGACCCGCTCTCGACCCGCTAACCTGCCTAAATGATTACCGCCCCGTGGCACTCACGTCGGTAGCCATAAAGTGCTTTGAAAGGCTGGTCATGGCTCACATCAACAGCATCCCCCCAGACACTCTAGACCCACTCCAATTCACATACCGCCCCAACCGATCCACAGATGACGCAATTTCTGTTTTTTTGTGTTTTTTTTTTGAATTTTTACCCCTTTTTCTCCCCAATTTCGTGGTATCCAATTGTTGTAGTAGCTACTATCTTGTCTCATCGCTACAAGTCCCGTACGGGCTCGGGAGAGACGAAGGTTGAAAGTCATGCGTCCTCCGATACACAACCCGGAAGCCAGCCGCACCAATGTGTCGGAGGCTACACCGTGCACCTGGCAACCTTGGTTAGCGCGCACTGCGCCCGGCCCGCCACAGGAGTCGCTGGTGCGCGATGAGACAAGGACATCCCTACCGACCAAGCCCTCCCTAACCCGGACGACGCTAGGCCAATTGTGCGTCGCCACACGGACCTCCCGGTCGCGGCCGGTTACGACAGAGCCTGGGCGCGAACCCAAGGACTCTGATGGCACAGCTGGCGCTGCAGTACAGCGCCCTTAACCACTGCGCCACCCGGGAGGCCAGATGACGCAATTTCAATCGCACTCTACACTGCCCTTTCTCAACTGGACAAAAGGAACACCTATGAGAGAATGCTGTTCATTGACTACAGCGCAGCGTTCAACACCTCCCTCTGCAACTGGATCTTGGACTTCCTGTCGGGCCACCCTGAGGTGGTAAGAGTAGGCAACAACACGTCTGTCACGCTGATCCTTAACACTGGAAACCCTCAGGGGTGTGTACTTAGTCCCCTCCTGTATTCCCTGTTCACCCACGACTGTGTGGCCAAACACGACTCCAACAACATCATTAAGTTTGCTGACGACACAACAGTGGTAGGACTGATCACCGACAATGATGAGACAACCTATAGGGAGGAGGTCAGAGAACTGGCAGTGTGGTGCTAGGACAACAACCTCTCCCTCAATGTGAGAAAGACAAAGGAGCTGATCATGGACTACAGGAAAAGGCAAGCTGAACAGGCCCCCATTAACATCGACAGGGCTGTAGTGGAGCGGGTCGAGAGTTTCAAGTTCCTTGGTGTCCACATCACCAATTAACTATCATGGTCCAAACATACCAAGACAGTTGTGAAGAGGGCACGACAAAACCTTTTCCCCCTCAGGAGACTGAAAAGATTTGGCATGGGTCCCCAGATCCTCAAACGGTTCTACAGCTGCACCATCGAGAGCATCCTGACCGGTTGCATCACTGCCTGGTATGGCAACTGCTCGGAATCTGACCATAAGGCGCAACAGAGGGTAGTGCAAATGGTCCAGTACATTGGGGCCAAGCTTCTTGCCATCCAAGACCTATTTAATAGGCAGTGTCAGAGAAAAGCTCATAAAAAAGCCTAAGTTATAGACTTTTCTCTGCTACCGCATGGCAAGCGGTACCGGAGCACCAAGTCTAGAACCAAAAGGCTTCCACCCCCAAGCCATTGGACTGCTGAACAATTCATAAAAATCGCCACCGGACAATTTACATTGACCCCCCTCCCTTTTGTACACTGCTGCCACTCGCTGTTTGTTTGTTACCTATTAATCGTCACTTCACCCCCACCTACATGTACAGATTACTTCAACTATCCTGTACCCCTGCACACTGACTCAGTACCGGTGCCCCCTGTATATAGCCTCGTTATTGTTATTCTTATTGTGTTACTTTTAATTTTATCCTACTTGGTAAATATTTTATTCTTCTTGAACTGCACTGTTGGTTAATAAGGGCTTATAAGTAAGCATTTCACGGTAGAGTCTACATTTGTTGTATTCGGCGCATGTGGCAAATAAAGTTTGATTTGTTGTCTTATGTCTCTCTCTTTACGTGGTGTTGTGTTGTCTCTCTTGTGTGTTTTGACTTACATTTATAATATTTTTATTTTTAAGCCACCGTCCCCGCAGTAGGCCTTTTGCCTTTTGGTTGGCTGTCATTGTAAATAAGAATTTGTTCTTAACTGACTTGCCTAGTTAAATAAAGGTTAAATCAATCAAATAAAAATGTAAAATGGTAAAACCAACTTCTTCCATGGTGCCCCAAATTCCTAATGAGTTAAACGCTACATGATTAATAAGGTAACAAACATAGTTGATTAAATAAATAACAGTCATCAGATTAATGAAAGTAAAGTCATGACGTATATTGCTAAGAATGTGAGAGTAGGGTGACTGACTCCCCTAGAAGGTCACAAACGCAGGCCACTAGCTCAAATAACAAATGACCCAGATAGTAGAGAGAATGATTTATTTCAGATTTAATTTATTTCACCACATTCTCAGTGGGTCAGAAGGTTACATACACTAAATTAGTACTCCCCTTTAAATTGTTTAACTTGGGTCAAGCGTTTCGGGAAGCCTTCCACTCCGCCTGACAGAGATGGTGTAACTGAGACAGGTTTGTAGGCCCCCTTACACACGCTTTTTCAGTTCTGACCACAGATTTTCTATAGGATTGAGGTCAGGGCTTTGTGATGGCCACTCCAATACCTTGACTTCGTTGTCCTTAAGGCATTTTGCCACAGCTTTGGAAGTATGCTTGGGGTCATTGTCCATTTGGAAGACCCATTTGCGACCAAGCTTTAACTTGACTGATGTCTTGAGATGTTGCTTCAATATATCCTCATACTTTTCCTTTCTCATGATGCCATCTATTTTGTGAAGTGCACCAGTCCCTCCTGCAGCAAAGCACCCCCACAACATGGTGCTGCCACCCCCGTGCTTCACGGTTGGTATGGTGTTCTTCAGCTCCCCCTTTTTCCTCCAAACATAACGATGGTCATTACGGCCAAACAGTTCTATTTTTGTTTCATCAGACCAGAGGACATTTCTCCAAAAAGATCGTAGTCTGGCTTTTTTATTGCGGTTTTGGAGCAGTGGCTTCTTCCTTGCTGAGCGGCCTTTCAGGTTATGTCGATATAGGACAAATTTTACTGTGGATATAGACACTTTTGTACCGGTTTCTTCCAGCATCTTCACAAAGTCCTTGGCTGTTGTTCTGGGATTGATTTGCACTTTTCGCAACAAAGTACGTTCATGTCTAGGAGACAGAACGCATTTCCTTCCTGAGTGGTATGACGGCTTTGTGGTCCCATGATGTTTATACTTGCATACTATTGTTTGTACAGATGGACGTGGTACCTTCAGCCATTTGGAATTTGCTCCCAAGGATGAACCCGACTTGTGGAGGTTTTTTCTGAGGTCTTGGCTGATTTCTTTTGATTTTCCCATGATGTTGGCACTGAGTTTGAAAATAGGCCTTGAAATACATCCACAAGTACACCTCAAATTGACTAAATGATGTCATAATTGACATCATTTAGTCAATTTGAAGCTTATCAGAAGCTTCTACAGCCACAACATTTCTGGAATTGTCCAAGCTGTTTAAAGGCACAGTCAACTCAGTGTGTGTAAACTTCCGACCCACTGGAATTGTGATTTGGTGAATTGACTGTGAAATAATCTGTCTGTAAACAATTGTTGGAAATGACTTGTGTCATGCACAAAGTAGATTTGTATTTTACCTTTAACTTATTTAACTAGGCAAGACAGTCATGAACAAATTCTTATTTTCAATGACAGCTTAGGAACAGTGGGTTTATAACTGCCTGTTCAGGGGCAGAACGACATATTTGTACCTTGTCAGCTCAGGGATTTAAACTTGCAACCTTTCGGTTACAAGTCCACCGCTCTAACCACTAGGCTACCCTGCCTAGTGATTTGCCAAAACTATAGTTTGGTAACAAGAAATTTGTGGAGTGGTTGAAAAATGAGTTTTAATGACTCCAACCTAAGTGTATGTAAACTTCCGACTTCAACTGTAGGTTGAAAGCACTGTGTGTGAGTATCCTTGCCAGCAGACAAAGATCTATGAATGGATCAGTGGTTTGCCAATGATTGGCTTGGCAACAGTAACAAGAGTGATGTGTAAATAATTTTTCTTTGGACACAAATATTCTTGCAATGTTTCCATGAAACTTGTCTACAACATTAATGTTCTGAGAACATAGTAAACATATTCTGTGTATATTTTGTGGGATATTGATGGAATATTCTCCTAAACCACAGAAAAAAAATTGGACACAATGTTTTTGCCACGTTCCCATGAAACGTGTCTAGAACATTAATATCTTGTGTTTTGAGAACATGGCAACCATGTTCTGTGTATGTTCTGTGGGACATTGATGGAATATTCTCCTAACCCACAGAAAACTGGACGATTGAATGTTCTTACAATGTTCCCATGAAACGTGTCAAGAACATTCCTATCTTAAATTCTGGTATTCCCTAATCTGGGTAAATTGTATTTGACATCAAGGGAATGATCTCTTGGAAACATTCCTTGCACATCACAGGAACATTCTTATGAAAATGTTAGTTAATTGGGCGGCAGGTAGCCTAGTGGTCACAGCGTTGGGCCAGTAACCGAAAGGATCGAATCCCCGAGCTGAAAAGGTACAAATCTGTCGTTCTGCCCCTTAGCAATGCAGTTAACCCACTGTCCCCGGGCCCAGAAGACGTGGATGTCGATTAAGTCAGCCCCCTTCCCTTCTCTGTTTCAGAGGGTTTGGGTTACATGCGGAAGACACATTTCAGTTGAAAGCATTCAGTTGTACAACTGACTAGGTATCACCCCTTTCCCTAATGAGACTCTTAAGGGAATGTTTTCTAAAGTTGTGGGAGCGTTTGTTGTCAACTGGGAGGCAACATAATAGCATGCACTGAGCGTACAAAATTTTGCTCTTTCCATGACATTGACTGACCAGGTAGATCCAGGTGAAAGCTATGATCCCTTATTGATGTCACTTGTTAAATCACTGTATATGAAGGGGAGGAGACAGGTTAAGGAAGGATTTTTAAGCCTTGACACAATTGAGAAATGGATTATGTATGTTTGCCATTAAGAGGGTGAATGGGCAAGACAAAAGATTTAAGTGCCTTTGAACGGGGAATGATAGTAGGTGCCAGGTGTACCAGTTTGAGTGTGTCAAGAACTATAACGCTGCTTGGTTTTTCGTGCTCAACAGTTTCCCGTGTGTATGAAGAATGGTCCACCACCCAAAGGACATCCAGCAAACTTGACACAACTGTGGGAAGCATTGGAATTACTGCAAAGAGGTTCAATGCAGATTGTCCAGGTTTTGCAGTCGGATGCCAAGCAGTTGCCATACCAGGCGGTGATGAAGCAGTTGCCATACCAGGCGGTGATGCAGCCAGTCAAGATGCTCTCAATGGTGTAGCTGTATAACTTTTCTCAGATCTGAGGGGCCATGACACATATTTTCAGCCTCCTGAGGGGGAAGAGGTGTTGTTGTACCTTCTTCACAGCTGTATTGGTGTGTGTGGACCATGTTAATTCCTTAGTGATGTGGACAACAAAGAACTTGAAGCTCCTGACCCGCTCCACATCAGCCCCGTCGATGGCCTTCCGTTTCCTGTTGTCCACGATCAGCTCCTTTGTATTGCTGACATTGAAGGAGAGTTTGTTGTCCTGGCAGTCACTGACTTCCTCTCAATAGGCGGTCTCATCGTTGTGATCAGGTCTACCACCGTTGTGTCATCAGCAAACTTAACGATGGTGTTGGAATCATGCACGGAAATGCAGTCATGGGAGAACAGGGAGTACAAGAGGTTGCCTACCCTTGCCACCCTCCCAGTTGCAGAGAGAGGTGTTCAGTCCCAGGGTCCTGAGCTTAGTGATGAGCTTGAAGGGCACTATGTTGTTGAATACTAAGCAGTTCAACATCATGCTGTTGATGACATAGCAGTGAGCACTCACCCAAATGCACCTTCAGCAGTGTCTACTCAGATTTGATTTTGGACAGAGAGGAAGAGGCAAAGCAGACCAATAAGCAGATTAATAAAATAGCCAATAAGCAACTAGGCAACTGGCAGTTCCAGCCTTTGAGACAATGGCCCCATTGATAGGGCAGAGACAAGACCATCTTGTCATATACATTATCTTTGGTTTGACGGACCAAATGCAAACAGGCAAAACGAAAGACAGCCATAGATCATTGCACATCAGCGATTTGAATGCAATCCACTTAATAGTCTAAATGAATCCTTTGTTTCACTAAATGTGATGCATATGACTTTTTACATTGAAGACCGTGGATATTTGCCATGACATCAAGAATCGAAGGTTCTTCGCTCTCTGATGACATTTGGTTTGGGTCCTAATTGTCTCTGGCATAAATTCAGACAACTACCGGTAGCATCCCGTTGGCTACGTCACCAGTTTTTACCGAATGCGATGGAACAGCGTGGAATGAAAATCTTAAAATCTTTCTAGCGGTGGCTGAAATTCACAAACAACAGGTCATTACTAATCATTGAATGTTGAATTGCATTTTTGTTACACGTTAGAAACCGTTCAGCGCAGTAGCATGCATGCATGTTCAGTGTGATTTACCATTCATTTCTTTTGATTACGTTACTTAACTGGCACAGAGTTTCTAGGCACAGAGTTTCTAAACCCAGAGGCGCAACATCGCGAGACTTCCGGGAACAGCCAAGTCAATGGGAGAAGTGTAATTTGTTCCCGTGGTTGTACCTTTTAGATTTCGAGACAAGGTACAATCTAGATTCGAGCCAAAGTCTTAAGTGGTTGAATTTGTAATTACTGGTACCTCGGGGAAAGTGATTAACAAAGTTTTAAAATGTTCGTCAGCACCTGAATATAGAAGTAGTGCCTTTGAGTTACTCCGTGCACATGCGCAGTTTGTCGCCCGATGTTTCTCTACGCATGAGCAAAGATGGTCATCGTCGTCTACAAGTGTGATCGGGGATTTCTATTTATAGAAGCAGTTTGACGATCTTCATACTGTACTGTCTTTGGTTATAGTCCCTGAACATGGGGGAAAATAGCTGTTCACTGAATGTTATGCAAGTCCTTCTCAATGGGTTGTCATGTTTACGTGATTTTATTTCAGTATAATTGATATTTTCTGTGGTTTTCTTCCTCCCCAATTTTGCTTAGATGATGTCTTATCACTTGCAATCACTTGCTCGATGTGTGTTACTTGTTCTCCTTGTAAGTCACTGCCAAGAAGCCAGGCAGGGACAGGATCTCAAATGTGGAGGTAAGTATTTGGACTAAATACCAATTTACTACACTAGATCCCATTTATTCTTATAATTTGATCCCAACACCCTGATTTTCTACATTGTGCATCCATTTTTGGTCCACATGCCTTCATTGAACAACTTAACATTTGGTTATTCTCCGTCAGCATGTAGGGCCATGGTGGATGAGATGGAGTGGGCGATATCCCAGGTGGATCCTAAGAAAATGATCCAGACAGGGTCTTTCAGAATCAACCCGGATGGTAGCCAGTCTATTCGAGAGGTAAGGGTACCTGATGGCTACTGGGTCCTACATTGGCCTTATTTTACACATTCAATGTTATTTATTTGTAGGATTCTACAGTTGATTAGTGTTTAATGTTATCTGGTTATAATTGTTCTCTTTTTAAACTCGCCAACATTATGTCCCCCCTAGGTTCCCTTCGCCCGCTCGGAAGGTAACCTCCTAGAGCTGATGGATGAGGTGTGTGAGCGGCTGAAGGATTACGGGGAACGTGTGGACCCCACCACCAGCAGGAAGACCTACGAAAGGGTCACGTCTCGGAACGGCAAATCCATGGACCTCTCAGAGGCTAAACTGGATTCCAGAGTCACATCCAGCCTGAAATATGCTGTGGGTAGCTTTTTCAATTTCACATGTTGGGGGTAGGGACTAGGGATGATGACATGCTACAGCACATCAGTGTGACTTTCTAGAACCTCTGATAATATAATGAAGGATAATAGCAACAATGACTGCAGTTGATTGCAACTTTCACCCAAACATAACAATGCAGTAAAGGGGAAACGTTCCATATGTTTTTTATTGTGGCTTGCAAGCCAATGGCTCCAAGCTCCTGCAACTCAGGGAAATGTGTCCCACTACATCTTATGAAACCATCTTCTCCACCTTACCCCCAGTGTGAGACCATCGTTGAACAACATGAAGATGAGGTCATCGAATTCTTTGCACATGAAACGGACAACGTCAAAGACAAACTCTGCAGCAAGAGAACAGGTATGCCACTTTATTACTTGATCCAGTACATGATATTGACCACCAGAGATTACGGCACAATCCCAATACCCCCCTTAGCGCTCCCCCTCGGTGGGGGAGTGGCACTCAAACGGAGCAACTAGTGGTAGGGAGAGTTGAATGCGGCTAAGGTGCGGCTAAGGGAGCGCATTGGGATTGAGCCTTCGGACTACATGACCTACTACTGGGGACGCAGCACTTACCAAATTCTGTTTGCTGTAACGAGTTAATACAATATGTAAAAAGCAATACCAAAATGATGTAACTCAATGTTTTTTCTTCTCTGCAGACCTTTGCGACCATGCTCTGCAAATCCCTCATGATGAGCTATAATTCCGTCGTGCACTGGACGCAGCTCAGCGATACGCACAGCTACCTTCTACCGCGTTACAATGGGGACGAGGACTATCCGGAGTTGCTCCAGCACCAGGTGCTTAGGGTTGAGGGGAGGTGAGGATTGTAGACCGATGGAACAATCTTGTAATGTGTATTACTGCAATGAAGTGCTGTTTGTCTTACACAGACCTGTAGTAACAACAAATCACGCTGGATGATTTCATGAGTTTAAACACTCACGCTTACTCTTGAAGCAGAATGGTGAATAAAATTCTCTAACAATAGTTAGATACTGTAACTGTCCAACGTAGTTGCTGATTTTGTTATGCTTGTTGCTTTGATTCATTGTATTCTGTGAATGGAAAGGTTCGATTACACTTAAGCAACTCCAATTCGTTTTCTATTTTGTGTAATCTTGTCACTGTCATCTGTTTTACATACTTTGATGGAAATATATATATTTCTACAACAATCTGGAGTCATTGTTTTCAAATAAAATGTTATTTCTCACATGTGCTGAATACAACACCTTACAATGAAATTAACTAAATTAAAGAGCAGCAGTAAAATGACAATAGCGTGTGTGTGTATATATCTCTATGGGGTACCGGTAGAGTCAATGTGCAGGGGCACGGCTTAGTTGAGGTAATATATACATATAGGTAGTGTTATTAGTGACTATGCATAGATAACAGTAGCAGCAGTGTCAAATAGAGGTGGGGGGGCAATGCAAATAGTCTGGGTAGCCATTTGATTAGACTTTCAGGAGTCTTATTGCTTGGGGTAGAAGCCTCTTGGACCTTGACTTGGTGCGCCGGTACCGCTTGCCGTGCGGCAGCGTAGAACCATCTATGTGATGTACTGGGCCGTTCGCACTACCCTCTGTAGTGACTTGTGGTCAGAGGCCCAGCAGTTGCCATACCAGGCAGTGATGTAATCAGCTCTTCATGGTGCAGCTGTAGAATGTTTTGAGGATCTAAGGACCCATGCCAAATCTTGTCTCCTGAGGGAGAAGAGTTGTGCCCTCTTCACGACTGTCTTGGTGTGCTTAGACCATGTTGGTGATGTGGACACCAAGGAGCTTTAAGCTCTCAACCTGGTCCACTACAGCCCTGTTGATGAGAATGGGGGCATGTTTGGTCCTCCTTTTCCTGTAGTCCACAATAATCTCCTTTGTCTTGATCACGTTGAGGGAGAGGTTGTTGTCCTTGCACCACACGGTCTGGTCTCTGACCTTCCTATAGGCTGTCTTGTTGGTGATCAGGCCTACCACTTGTCATTGGAAAACTTAACGATGTTGGAGTTGTGCCTGGCCGTGCAGTCATGAGTGAACAAAGTACAGGAGGAGACTGAGCACACACCGGAGGGGCCGCTGTGTTGAGGATCAGCGTGGCGGATGTGTTACTTACCTTTTCCACCTGGGGGCAGCCCATTAAAGTCCAGGATCCAGTTGCAGAGGGAGGTGTTTAACCCCAGGGTCCTTAGCTTAGTGGTGAGCTTTGAGGGCACTATGGTGTTAAAAGCTTAGGTGTTGTCAATGAACAGCTTTCTCCTAGGTGTTCCTTTTGTTCAGGTGTGGAAAGGACAATGTGGAGTGCAACAGAGATTGCATCATCTGTGGCTCTGTTGGGGCGGTATGCAAATTGGAGTGGGTCTAGGGTTTCTGGGATAATGGTGTTGTGAGCCATGACCAGCCTTACAAAGCACTTCATGGCTACAGATGTGAGCGCTACGGGTCGGGAGTCATTTAGGCAGGTTACCTTGGTGTTCTTGGGCACAGGGACTACAGTGGTCTGCTTGAAACATGTTGGTATTAGACTAGACAGGGAGAGGTTAAATGTCAGTGAAAACAATTGCCAGTTGGTCAGCGCATGCTCGGAGTACACGTCCTGGTAATCTGTCTGCCTGCGGCCTTGTGAATGTTGACCTGTTTAAAGGTCTTACATCAGCTGCCAAAAGCGTGATCACACAGTCGTCTGGAACAGCTGATGCTCTCATGCATGTTTCAGTGTTACTTGCCTCGAAGCGAGCGTAGAAGTAATTTAGCTCATCTGGTATGCTTGTGTCACTGTACCGTTCTCGGCTGTTTTTCACTTTTGTAGTCTAATAGTTTGCAAGCCCTGCCACTACCGACGAGCGTTTAAGCCGGTGTAGTACGATTTGATCTTCGGGAGTTCTTATAGGGTTACAGCACCGCTCCTTGAAAGTGGCAGCTCTACCGTTTAGCTCAGTGCGGATGTTGTCTGTAACTTCTGGTTGGTATGTTGATAGTCACTGTGTGGACGATGTCATTGATGAAGCCAGTGACTGAAGTGGTGTACTCCTCAATGCCATCAGAAGAATCCCGCAAAACATTCTTGTAGCTTAGCATCTGCGTCATCTGACCACTTTTATTCACTGGTGCTTCCTGCTTGAATTTTTGCTTGTAAGCAGGAATCGTGAGGATAGAATTATGGTCAGATTTTCCAAATGGAGGGAGAGGTTTGTACGTGTCTCTGTGTGGAGTAAAGGTGGTCTATAGTTTTTTTCCCTCCTCTGGTTGCACATTTAACATGCTTGTAGAAATGAGGTAAAATGGATTTGTTTCCCTGCATTAAAGTCCCTGGCCACTAGGAGCGCTGCCTCTGGATGAGCATTTTCCTGTTTGCTTATGGCCATATGCAGCTCATTGAGTGCAGTTTTAGTGCCAGCCTCAGTTTGGTGGTATGTAGACACTACAAAAAATACAGAAACTCTAGGTAGATAGTGTGGTCTACAATTTATCATGAGATGCTCTACCTCAGGCGAGCAAAACCTCAAGACTTCCTTAGATATTGTGCACCAGCTGGTGTTTACAAATATACATAGACCGTATCTTACCAGAGGCTGCTGTTCTGTCTTGCCGATACAGTCTATAACCTGCCAGCTGTATGTTATTCATGTCATCGTTCAGCCACGACTCTGTGAAACATAAGATATTAGTTTTAATGTCCCGTTGGTAGAATATACGTGCTTTTAGTTCTCCATTTTATTATCCGTCCTCCTTTTCCTGTAGTACCGATGGCAAAGGCAGATTAGCCACTCGTCGCCAGATTTTCAAGGCAGCCCTATCTCCTTCCGAGAAACATGAGTCTCTTTCTCCTGCAATTGATGAGGATGAGGGCCTGTTCTGGTGTCTGGAGTAAATCCCTCTTCGGAATCATTAAAGAAACATTATTTGCCCAGCTCAAGGTGAGAAATTGATGATCTGATGTCCAAAAGCTTTTTTCGGTCATAAGAGATGGTAGCAGCAACATTATGTACAAAATAAGTTTAAACATTGTAAAAAAAATAATAATAATTGCACTGTTGGTTAAGAGCCCATAAAACGGCAGCCTTCCCCTCCAGTGCCATCCCAAACTGTGCAAAGGTGATATTTTAGTGTTGCATTACACACGTTTGAAGAGCAGACTACTGTACTATTAGATAATGCTCACGCAGTTAAGCCATTTTTTATTTGCATGTTACACAAAAAAAATTGCATAAAGACCAGACTATTTTGTAAACCTAATTTAAACTCTTTGATGTTTGATTGACACACCTACCAACATGGGTAGATTATGGCCAAAAACGGTACAGTGTGAAGATAGGCTAAACCTGCTTCTCCAATAAAAATCCCCGATCACACTTGTAGGCGATGGAATGGCGACGTTGCTAAACTAGAAACACGTCATCGGGTCCGGTCGTCTCGCGCCGAACTGCGCATGTGCTTGTCGTTAAATCAAAGGCAAACCTTCGGAATAAAGTTTTTGTTGAAAATGAAAACGTGTCAGTTTGTCACTTTCACGAGGTTGGAATAGTAACATGTTCCACTAAAGAAATTGGCTCGAATCTAGGTTGCGCCTTTAGATTGAGAGATATAACAAGTCAAAAATAATTGTTCGCTTATCAAACACTTTCGCAAGCATTGCAGGAAGTCATGCGATGTTACGCCTCTGGGTTTAGAATTCCAGCCAATCCCCTTTGTAGGCCTGTTCATCTCTCAACCTTCACCAATCAAACTCAGTAGGGGCACGGTCAATGAGGTATGAGATTTTTAGCAGTACAGTAGGATAATATTTATATACCAAGACAAACCCCTCACATCCACCATGTCCCTACTGTCCGCTTACAGGTGTTCCCCGAAGCTCTTGCATTCAACAAAGGTAAAGCCGTTATTTAAAGGAGATTCTATATAAAATATACACAATATACACAATTTATTTATTATTAACAATAAATCAATACATAAAGCACATGAGGGAACATAAGCATACATAGATTACAAACAATGAACAATCGAGCTAGAGGGTACAATATCACATTACAATTACACAAGGACATACATATACTTACAATTATAACAGCTTTTTTGTTAGTAGAGCATTTAACCGTCTTAAAATAAGGTTACATTTATTTTTTGTAGGGTACGAAAATGTGGTTTTCTGTTTGTAAATTTACATTTGTGTATATGAAATTTGGCCAAAAGAATAATGAAATTAATCACAAAAATGTTTCAGTTTATTTCTATTGTATGTAAAGAGTCCAAACAGTACATCTCTCCACAATAGTGTAAACTCTTCATAAATGTGTTCAATTATAAACCCACTGATGTCTTGCCACAGTTTTCTTACATACATACAATGCCAAAAAAATATGCAACTTGGAGATGCTATCTACTTGAGGGCGCTGCATTGTCCCCATGTTATAGATGGTATGCTAAAAGGTTGGCTAGCCACATCGGCTTTCTAGCCACTTGCCAATCAGAACCAAACGTGAAGCTAACATTTAGGTAGCACGTTAGCTAAATAATTTAGGCCTTGGCTAACCTTGACGTCTGCTGTATTTAGTTAACGTTAGGCAGCTACACATTTTTTTAATCCGGTAGATTTGTCCTTGAGTTGAAGCACAAGTCTACAAACACAAGTAAGTTATCGAAATATAACATTTTCTCTGTAGCCTTACCTCACTAGAACAAGTTTAGCATTCAGATAACAATCCGAGGTTGGATTTGGCTATTAGCTAGCTGGTTTCGCCAATTAAACAGGGTCGTTTACTCAATGGCTAACTATTGGTAATTGTAACATGTTATTTTCTTTGTCATTTACATTGTAAACGAGTAACGGCTAGCTAATAAAGTTAACCAGCTAAACTATGTAACCAGCTATGCTAACGTTACTATTAAATATTGGTTGTGTCTGTACTAGTACCTAGCTATTATTCTGCCAGCTGTGTAGCTAGCTAGTTACCGACTTTCTCCATTTGAGTTTGTAATGAGATTTGTCCCAGTTTGTCAAATAACATCTAGTTAATACTGTATCGACCTCAAGTGGACCTTCACTCGGAGTCGATCAGAGACCGGCTAGCTGACTTTAGTTGCTGTAGGCTACTGCATGTTTCAGGCAAAGACAACGTTCATCTCTTGCAACGCATTTTCCATTACAACAATGTTAATCTCAAAGCTGGAGGCAAATCACACTGTCTTTGGCTGTAACTCCACTTGAAAAGGTATCCATTGCTTGCAAAGCAAAAGAGGACCAGCCATGATTGAGCTGTTGTGTTCCAACTAATCAATCATTTGAGTGATGCCACCTACTTTTTCCAATGAGCTTATGTCTTGATAATGTGAAGGCTTCTTTTTTCCAGTTAGGCAAAGATCTACCCTAAACAAAAATAAACGCAACAATTTAATATATATATATATATATATATATATATATATATTAATTGAATCTGTTATGATGCCAAACTGCATTCAGGTCAAGACCCTGATGAGGGCGACGAGCATGCAGATGAGCTTCCCTGAGACGTTTTCTGACAGTTTGTGCAGAAATAATTTGGTTGTGCAAACCCAGTTTCATCAGCTGTCCGGGTGGCAGGTCTCAGACGATACCGCAGGTGAAGAAGCCAGATGTGGAGGTCCTGGGCTGGCGTGGTTACACGTTGTCTGCGGTTGGTAGGCAGGATGGATGTACTGCCAAATTCTCTAAAACATTGGTGGTGGTTTATTGTAGAGAAATTAACATTAAATTATCAGGCAACAGCTCTGGTGGACATTCCTGCAGTCAGAATACCAATTGCACACTCCCTCAACTTGAAACATGTGTGGCTTTGTATTGTGGGACACAGAAGCTCATTGCACAAGGTGCACCTGTGTAATTATCATACTGTTTAATCAGCTTCTTGATATGCCACACCTGTCAGGTGGTTCATGGCATTGGAGAAATGCTCGCTAACAGGGATATAAACAAATTGTGCACAATTTGTGAGAAATATTTTGTGCGTATGGAACATTTCAGGGATCTTTTATTTCAGGTTATGAGACATGGGACCACAACTTTAAATGTTGTGTGTTATGTTTTTGTTCAGTGTATTTTTATCTGTCAAGGTCAGATCTGTGGATTCTGACTTGAGTTTCAAAATATTCATTTTCAAGGTTTTAGTCTACAGTAGGCTGTGTCCTTATGCCCTTCAACATGGATGATCTTCACTCAGTGCTGTGAGCAAGGAGTCAATTAAAACATTGTTCAATAAGTCATGTTAGAATACCTGTAAATGTATTTGCAACTGCACAAATGTCTATCATTCACAATTGTCTGTTTATTATCCTTTATCGTGGAACTCAAGCTTCAGTCTCTCTTGCAGTGATGAGGTAGGCTAGGTCATCGTAAGGGGATACTTTGCAGCACATTGTGGCTTGCTGATGTTTTAAAGTGAGGACTAAAGCCCCTCTGAATAGTTGAAACTTGATGCCTTTCTATGCTGACTTTCTGTCCATGTAACGTGTCAGACACTCAACCTTGTTTGACTGATTGCCTCTCTCCTGACACAGTCCTCCTTGTGCCTTTCAGAATGTAGCATGTCTCATCGTGTCTTCCAGAAACGCCACTACATCAACAATAAGAACTCTGCACACAGTAAGAACTCTGGCTGGACCTCCTTCATTTTTCAATTTGATTTAGGCTACACGTATGATTTTTACCTCGCAATGCTGTGATGGGGTCATTTTGAACTAATAATAATATCTATTTTATACCACTTTTCAGTCGCTTTAAAAACAAAATAAATAAAACAATTTAACATCAAATGTAGGGATCTGGCGGTTCTTGGGCAATGGTCCTAGATGATAGGTGATGATAGGCAGTTCAGAAAGATAGTATCTTGAGGAGGGAGCGTAAATGGTACAGCCAGGCAGGGCGGTAGAAACATCTGACACAGGCTACGGAGCTACACAGGCTACGGAGCTCTTCATTGGGCACTTTGTCCTCTTCGATAGTACTGAAATGCTGCACCCACCTGGGTGATGCTCCGGTGACTGTAAAAGCGCCAGTAAGAGCACCACACCACAGCATTGGTCCAGAAAAAGCCCCCTACAAAGTGAGCCTCTGCATCCCCTCCCACTGCAATCCACTTCCCTTCTAGGAACTGAGGCAGGGGGCCAACAATCTGATGCTGTTGATCTGGTGTTGCTGCATCATTCAAATCATTTTAGCTAGCTAGCTAGGCAAGCCAAATATTAATTAACTAGCCATAATTAGTCCTGCAAACTGGGTGGCCCTAATTAAAGAGAGCTGTTGTTTTACATTTTTTTTTGTAGAACCTGAGAGATGTGCTCTCGAATCTCGTTCCTAAAGAACAGAGTAGGATTAAGAACTTCAAAACGCAGTATGGCAAGACCAACATCGGCTCGATCTCTGTGGATATGGTAATTTCAGCTCATCTGTCATTTGTAAATGTTCTAGTACCCTTTTCAGTGCCAGTTGTAGTGTGAAATATGGCACCGCTGTGGATATTAAGAATGCCTAAGCAGAATTGTGTGTGTGTGCGCCATTGTCTTTACAGATATACGGTGGGATAAGAGGTATGAAGGGCCTGGTGTATGAAACCTCAGTGCTGGATGCAGATGAGGTGAGTTGGTCTATGACGGGCAAGAGGATTGAATGCAAAGTATCAGGTAGGGGGATAGATTGGGTGTTTTTTTGTCTCTTTACTATTGCTTGTTGGTATCTTAGATGGCTTAATTTTGCCTAGATAATAGATGAGATTGTTTAAACAGTCTAGACAATAAAAAAAAGAGCGGCATGCCCTCTTATTTTTTAAAGAGAAGTCCCATATCTGAGGCTGTGCTGAAGAGAATAGCTTTGAAACAGATTGATTTCCATGCTTGCTCAGCACTCCCCTGAGAGAGATGGCAGTATGCAAATGTTGTGGATAGTACTGAATGAAATGGAACTAAATCAAAACCTTCCTGTGTCTGATGCTTGAAGCTAGACAACTACCTACTTAAATAGTGAATTGAGATTCTAAATTGTTTTCTTTGGGGAGCTTTGTTTTTCAAGTCCCACCATATTCATCAGCTTATATTAGCTGAGAATAAGAAGGGTGTAATTTTTCAGCCAGTTCAGCATCACTTATGGAGATTGGCTTAACTCATAACACTCATGTGACATGGAGCCTATGTAATATCAATATGGGGAGTGGGATCAAAGGTATTTCATTCAGACTTATGGTAGAATTATGTAGATACCTAGTTATGGCAACTATTACTACTAAATAGCTTTTATGGGTCTCTTAAAAAAATAAAAGGGAATTTGTTTCTGTGGCTACAGCATTCCGGAGTACCAGCAACTGTTGCCCAAGGCTCCAGGACGTGCCGAGCCCCTGCCCGAAGGTCTGTTCTGGCTGCTGGTGACAGGCCAGGTGCCCACAGACGAACAGGTGAGTGTTAGCTTGGTAACGCATTATGGAGAGAGAGTATGGCACAGCAGCTTAGCAGTAGGTCTAGGTAGCATCTTAATTTATGATACAACAATAATGGTACAGATAACATGATGTACATATTCAATGAAAAGGGTTGACCCATAAACCACAACATAAAGCTTTACAACAGACGATAACTTTTTGAAATGATTGAATATTAAAACATACAATATACCTGCAGTAAAGCCGCTCAACATTTACATTACATTCAGTCACCTAGCAGACTCCCATCCAGAGCGACCCACAGGAGCAACCAGGGTCAAGCGCCCGGCCCATGGGCATGTGGACAGATCTCCCACCAAGTCAAATCGGGGACCAGATGATAGCTTTTGATCCTGTTTATCTGTGGGAGCAGGTTTGCTTCTATGTTTGTTTAATGACATCAGATGATAATTTGCATAGAAAACTATATTCAGTGGCCCTCTTTGTGATTGTAAGGCCTTAAACCATTACGTTTGGTGTGAATAGTTTGACCAATTACCCTATTGCTGATTCTGTGTATTGTATTTGTCCCCAGGTGAACTGGCTGTCCAAGGAGTGGGCCAAGCGTGCAGCTCTTCCCTCCCATGTGGTCACCATGCTGGATAACTTCCCCACCAACCTCCACCCCATGTCTCAGTTCAGCGCCGCCATCACAGCTCTGAACAGCGAGAGCAGCTTCGCCCAGGCCTACTCTGAGGGAGTCAACAAAGCCAAGTACTGGTGGGAGGTGAGCTCAGGAAACATACATTGAAGAATGTTGAATGGCTCATGCCATTGTGGGAAATCATGTTGCTCAGTAGGATGAAATTAAGTAAAAGTTTTAATCAACTGAACGCGTCCCAGTTGTAATACGATCTATTGAAAGAGTGATTTTTTCCGAATAGAAAATTGTTTCTTCTCTCAGTTTGTCTATGAAGACTCCATGGATCTTATCGCTAAGCTGCCTTGCGTGGCGGCCAAGATTTACCGCAACCTTTACCGCGAGGGAAGCAGCATCGGTGCCATTGACTCCAGTCTGGACTGGTCCCACAACTTTACCAACATGTTGGGCTACAGGGACGCCACGTTCACCGAGCTCATGCGCCTGTACCTCACCATTCACAGGTCAGTTTTATAGAGAATTCTATTTCATTCATAATGATGTAGTTTATCGTCCATTAGTCTGCACCTTGTTAACGTTTGGGTGTGCATATTCAGCTCCTGCTCCGTCATTGCATCAGTGCAGTTATGTGGTTGCATTACTCATTCATTCACACACTTCCCTTTCTCCTTTGCTACAGTGACCATGAGGGTGGTAACATGAGTGCCCACACCAGCCACTTGGTGGGCAGTGCCCTGTCTGACCCCTACCGCTCCTTCAGCGCAGCTATGAAAGGTCTGGCTGGACCCCTTCATTGATTGGCTAACCAGGTGTGTACGGGTGCTAATGTCACTGCAGAAGGAGATGGGAGGAGAAGTGTCTGACGAGGCCATGAGAGACTACATCTGGAACACCCTCAAGTCTGGAAGGGTGAGTGGACTGGTCAGGAGGGCGGGCCAAGTTGGGTCAATGAGGGGGATGAGTCAACGACAGGAAACCCAAGGGATACTTTTCCATCTCTACGTAAAAGTGAAGTGAACAGGTGCACAAAAGAAGACACATTTACATTTGAGGAATAAGCTGCAAGGGGAATGATATGTAACCTTAGAAAGAGATTCAACCTACCTTTTTGGCCTTCTGTTTGTGTTCGCAGGTGGTTCCAGGCTACGGCCACGCTGTCCTGAGGAAGACAGACCCCAGGTACACCTGCCAGCAGGAGTTTGCCTTCAAGCACTTGCCCGACGACCCCATGTTCAAGCTGGTGCACCAACTCTACAAGATCGTGCCCAATGTGCTGCTGGAGCAGGGCAAGGCCAAGAACCCCTGGCCCAACGTGGACGCCCACAGTGGAGTGCTTCTGCAGGTGTGCAGGAGGATAGGACAAACCTATTGGAGTACACTTCCAACTGATTGGGAGGGACACAGGGTGACGGTTACAAGAAAGGCCTCCACCCTCTCTTGAAGGGGTGAAGAAAAACATACAATGTCAAATTTCAGCTTATTTTCTTAGTTTGTTCCAGCCTAGTGAACTGTCAAAGCCATAAAAAAATATATACAGTGGGGCGAAAAAGTATTTAGTCAGCCACCAATTGTGCAAGTTCTCCTACTTAAAAAGATGAGAGGCCTGTAATTTATCATAAGTACACTTCAACTATGACAGACAAAATTAGATTTTTTTTAAATGAATTTATTTGCAAATGATGGTGGAAAATAAGTATTTGGTCAATAACAAAAGTTTATCTCAATACTTTGTTATATACCCTTTGTTGGCAATGACAGAGGTCAAACAAGTCTTCACAAGGTTTTCACACACTGTTGCTGGTATTTTGGCCCATTCCTCCATGCAGATCTCCTCTAGAGCAGTGATGTTTTGGGGCTGTTGCTGGGCAACACAGACTTTCAACTCCCTCCAAAGATTTTCTATGGGGTTGAGATCTGGAGACTGGCTAGGCCACTCCAGGACCTTGAAATGCTTCTTACGAAGCCACTCCTTCGTTGCCCTGGCGGTGTGTTTGGGATCATTGTCATGCTGAAAGACCCAGCCACGTTTCATCTTCAATGCCCTTGCTGATGGAAGGAGGTTTTCACTCAAAATCTCACGATACATGGCCCCATTCATTCTTTCCTTTACACGGATCAGTCGTCCTGGTCCCTTTGCAGAAAAACAGCCCCAAAGCATGATGTTTCCACCCCCATGCTTCACAGTAGGTATGGTGTTCTTTGGATGCAACTCAGCATTCTTTGTCCTCCAAACACGACGAGTTGAGTGTTTACCAAAAAGTTATATTTTGGTTTCATCTGACCATATGACATTCTCCCAATCTTCTTCTGGATCATCCAAATGCTCTCTAGCAAACTTCATACGGGCCTGGACATGTACTGGCTTAAGCAGGGGGACACGTCTGGCACTGCAGAATTTGAGTCCCTGGCGGTGTAGTGTGTTACTGATGGTAGGCTTTGTTACTTTGGTCCCAGCTTTCTGCAGGTCATTCACTAGGTCCCCTCGTGTGGTTCTGGGATTCTTGCTCACCGTTCTTGTGATCATTTTGACCCCACGGGTGAGATCTTGCGGGGAGCCCCAGATCGAGGGAGATTATCAGTGGTCTTGTATGTCTTCCATTTCCTAATAATTGCTCCCACAGTTGATTTATTCAAACCAAGCTGCTTACCTATTGCAGATTCAGTCTTGCCAGCCTGGTGCAGGTCTACAATTTTGTTTCTGGTGTCCTTTGACAGCTCTTTGGTCTTGGCCATAGTGGAGTTTGGAGTGTGACTGTTTGAGGTTGTGGACAGGTGTCTTTTATACTGATAACAAGTTCAAACAGGTGTCATTAATACAGGTAACGAGTGGAGGACAGAGGAGCCTCTTAAAGAAGAAGTTACAGGTCTGTGAGAGACAGAAATCTTGCTTGTTTGTAGGTGACCAAATACTTATTTTCCACCATAATTTGCAAATGAATTCATTAAAAATCCTACAATGTGATTTTCTGGATTTTTTTTTTCCTCTCACTTGCACAATTGGTGGCTGACTAAATACTTTTTTGCCCCACTGTGTGTGTGTGTATATATATATATACATACACAGTGCCTTGTGAAAGTATTCGGCCCCCTTGAACTTTGCTACCTTTTGCCACATTTCAGTCTTCAAACATAAAGATATAAAACTGTATTTTTTTGTTTAGAATCAACAACAAGTGGGACACAATCATGAAGTGGAACGACATTTATTTGATATTTCAAACTTTTTTAACAAATCAAAAACTGAAAAATTGGGCGTGCAAAATTATTCAGCCCCCTTAAGTTAATACTTTGTAGCGCCACCTTTTGCTGCGATTACAGCTGTAAGTCGCTTGGGGTATGTCTCTATCAGTTTTGCACATCGAGAGACTGACATTTTTTCCCATTCCTCCTTGCAAAACAGCTCGAGCTCAGTGAGGTTGGATGGAGAGCATTTGTGAACAGCAGTTTTCAGTTCTTTCCACAGATTCTCGATTGGATTCAGGTCTGGACTGATTCAGGTCTGACTTGGCCATTCTAACACCTGGATATGTTTATTTTTGAACCATTCCATTATAGATTTTGCTTTATGTTTTGGATCATTGTCTTGTTGGAAGACAAATCTCCGTCCCAGTATCAGGTCTTTTGCAGACTCCATCAGGTTTTCTTCCAGAATGGTCCTGTATTTGGCTCCATCCATCTTCCCATCAATTTTAACCATCTTCCCTGTCCCTGCTGAAGAAAAGCAGGCCCAAACCATGATGCTGCCACCACCATGTTTGACAGTGGGGATGGCGTGTTCAGCTGTGTTGCTTTTACGCCAAACATAACGTTTTGCATTGTTGCCAAAAAGTTCAATTTTGGTTTCATTTGACCAGAGCACCTTCTTCCACATGTTTGGTGTGTCTCCCAGGTGGCTTGTGGCAAACTTTAAACAACACTTTTTATGGATATCTTTAAGAAATGGCTTTCTTCTTGCCACTCTTCCATAAAGGCCAGATTTGTGCAATATACGACTGATTGTTGTCCTATGGACAGAGTCTCCCACCTCAGCTGTAGATCTCTGCAGTTCATCCAGAGTGATCATGGGCCTCTTGGCTGCATCTCTGATCAGTCTTCTCCTTGTATGAGCTGAAAGTTTAGAGGGACGGCCAGGTCTTGGTAGATTTGCAGTGGTCTGATACTCCTTCCATTTCAATATTATCGCTTGCACAGTGCTCCTTGGGATGTTTAAAGCTTGGGAAATCTTTTTGTATCCAAATCTGGCTTTAAACTTCTTCACAACAGTATATCGGACCTGCCTGGTGTGTTCCTTGTTCTTCATGATGCTCTCTGCGCTTTTAACGGACCTCTGAGACTATCACAGTGCAGGTGCGTTTATACGGAGACTTGATTACACACAGGTGGATTGTATTTATCATCATTAGTCATTTAGGTCAACATTGGATCATTCAGAGATCCTCACTGAACTTCTGGAGAGAGTTTGCTGCACTGAAAGTAAAGGGGCTGAATAATTTTGCACGCCCAATTTTTCAGTTTTTGATTTGTTAAAAAAGTTTGAAATATCCAATAAATGTCGTTCCACTTCATGATTGTGTCCCACTTGTTGTTGATTCTTCACAAAAAAATAGTTTTATATCTTTGTTTGAAGCCTGAAATGTGGCAAAAGGTCGCAAAGTTCAAGGGGGCCGAATACTTTCGCAAGGCACTGTGTGTGTGTGTGTGTGTGTATATATATAGCATCTAGCCTCTCTCCTACTTTACTTTAGCTGTCCCTTACCTTCCCGCAAAGCCCTTGTAGATATCACATACAATTGGGTGTACTATAATTAAGCCTTCCTCTGTGCTGTGAAATGAACTCCATCTCATCTCTCTCCTGTCCTAACAGTACTACGGCATGACAGAGATGAACTACTACACGGTGCTGTTCGGCGTGTCCCGAGCACTGGGGGTGCTGGCCCAGCTGATTTGGAGCCGAGCCCTGGGCTTCCCCCTGGAACGCCCCAAGTCCATGAGCACAAACGGACTCATGACCCTGGTGGGAGCCAACAATTCCGGGAAAGATGAAGTATCAAAGGAAGAGGGGGGGGAAGGCAAAGAAGAACAAAAAGGGGAGGTAGAGGGTAGGGGGATGCATAAGATGCAGTACACTTATGAAAAGAAGGGCCTTTGCTGGATTTAGTCGGTTCATGTCAGTGACACTAATGTCGGGCGTACACCACACGACTTTAAAATATTGCTGAGCCTCTCACATTAATACCACTGTCTTTCCTGTAGTTTTCTGTCTTGCCAACGTAGTGATACAACACTAAATGATGTCACACACTACAAGATTCTTCATTTGGTCGTAAGTATTCTCGATGCCTCGCTGTCTCGCAAGAAGAATGTGATGTGATTGTGCAGCTAGAACGAGCTGTGGGCCAAAGACATGTGGGCCTCAAAACATTTTGTTAGACATTCACGCTTGCCATAGAGTTGAAATATTTAACCAATACATTTTGAATTAAATAACATTGAACTTCAGAGCTGTACTGATTTGACACTAGCTTTGGGAAGTACAAACGTAGGCTAGTAGTCATCACTCCTGTTCGAGAGTCAGTACACACATTCTGATGCGATACAACGTCATCATCTCACTGGCTTCTCTGGTGAGCTGTTGGCTGTTGTTGATCACAGTTCTCAAAATGTTTCGTTGCACATCTCACACTACAGGAGCATAGCAGAGTTTGTGCTGATAAAATCAAACGTTTGAAAACATCAGGATGACTCAGACAGGATCGGTAGCCCTCAGGATCGGTCAGTAACGGCCGTGCGCCCCAACTATGCAACGACTTGGGAATTTTGTCTCCGATCTCAAACTTGTCTGGGACAGGTAAATCGGGCCAAAATCATGTAGTGTACTTACGGTTTATGGTAATCTTTTTTTTATTTTGTGAGACTGAGCCATGCTAGTTGAGTCTTATATATTTAAGCTGACCTGGTTTTGTAAAGAAATATCATGTCAATTCTTCAGTTGGAGAATCTGGGGCACTTGCATTGTCAGACGGAATTTTCCAAAATAACGAAACAAAAGACAACACTCCATGGCAGGCAAGGTCCTTCTGTAATATAACCACAGAAGAATATGTACAGTCTGCAAATGACCAGGGTCTGTAGGTTCGTAAAAGTATACTGCTGCCCCTTTCATCAATGATTGATGTCACACCACTATAAATCAAGGCCAAGTTCATTTATTACACCATTTTTTTGCCAGTGTTCACCAAACCCATTGCACTTCTGGTAAACGGAATACTATGCAGGTTGCTTTGTACAGTGCTTCACAAATAGCTCTGTTCTATTGGGAAGGGAGGTTGTTTTGAAAAGTGATCAGGGTAAGAAGACAGCACTGTTTTCCATTTGATTTTAAATCTACCTGAGATGAAAGGGTTGATATATAAAAAATAAAAAAAAGGTTTTATTATATTGTGTTATCACACTTGGGGGTAATCTTTCTTGTAGAGTTTTTCTTCAAGACCCGAGGGCAACTTAAAAACATCAATGGAACATTTCCTTCTAGTCAGAAAAATGAATGTAATTCGAGAGCTGGCAAGCATTGACTAAATAGTACGCGTGTCTCAATCGACGTACTATTAGAATGTTTTGTAAATGTTTGTTTTAGAAAGTCTGCTGGTTTTACTATGTCCAACTGTAATGTCTCATCTCATCTGTAATGTGTACTTGCGTCATGATGAGAAATCTGAAACACCATACCAACTAATCATTAAATAAGAATTTGTTGAAATGACTTGCCTAGTTAAAGGTTAAATTTTAAAAAAAAACAGAAATTGTGTTCAACTGGATTGTTATTAAGGTACAGATTTGCTTGGTTTAGTTTTAAGGTTACTCTCAGGTCTAGTGGGTGGGGAGAGGGCTTGTTTGTAATGGTCTGTTTCAATGCAGACCATATCCAATACACTCTAATTGGGCACACCGACAGTACCCCTTGGCTATTCATTTAATTTGTTTTCAAACAGCCCCCCCTCACACTGTCCTACCCCCTGTAGTGTATTTCCCAAATAGTACATATGTATTTTAGACGTATTTTAGTTTGTCCTGTTCCTGTATTTGATCCTGTTCTAACCAAACATTTTGTTATTCTGGTATAAAGATAAATATGTCTTATGTGAGATCATTGTGAAGTGGAGAAATCTGAACTTTATTATCTAGCAGAGCTGGATGTGGGAGAGAAAGTGGAAAACAATTTTAAATAAAAGGCAAGTGTTAACAATTACTGTTCTCTCGAATTCTTTTTTTTTTTTTATTGCTGTCTGTTTATGGAGATGTGGTTGTTGCACATTCTTTACCTGAATGCATTTACATTACCACAGAACAGTCATGTTATTCTGTGCCGGCTGTGTATGATACGTATGTGTTGGCAGGAGTTTTCTGAGGACATCGCAGTTATTAATAGTGTACCAGACAGGTCTCCACAGCACTCAGGTTTCTGCTTCCCTTTGGCCTGGTCAAGATGTCATATGGTACGGAGACTGGATTCCAAATAAACAACATCAGAGTGCTTTGGCCAGAAAATACAAAATTGCTATGTGTTGCAACTGATTTGAACTGTGGCTTCAAATGATCAATTGGCTGACAATCGATACGCTTTCTCCTAATTTGCCAAGCTCTCCTGTGACAACCTGAAATGTCCTGATATTGACAAATGCGACAAAAGAGTTGTACTTTAGTTTATTGGCTTTTGTTTTAAAGTCTAAAATACATACATAAACGGGGTGGTAATGGCTGGAAGGACCTTAAGAGCCCTGATTCCCAACAACAGAATCACCCCTTTTCAACATCTCCAGCACCACCCCAACCTATGTGAAAATGGGAGTGTTTATGTTTTGAGGTAAATGATGTCTTCCTCTTAAGTGTTTCCAATTAGTAGGCAATGCCTACTTATAATTGGTTAAAATCACAATGCACACTGATGTCATTGTAAACTTTTTCAAAACATAAACCTGCTGTTTTCACATTTGTTGGGGTGGTGCTGGAGATTAATATGACGTTAAAATATAAAATGTCTCTTTACCCCAAAATAAACATTAAGGCAAATCAGGGGAATGTTACAGGAAAGCGATATAAATCTCCCTTTCAATGGTGGTGGGGTTATGATATGGGCAGGCAAAAGCTACGGACAAGAAACACAATTGCAGTTTATTGATGGAAATTTGAATGCACAGAGATAGTGTGACGAGATCCTGAGCCCTATTGTGAGGTCAATTTTTTTAAGCTATCTGACCAACAGATGCATATCTGTAATCCCAGTCGTGAAATCTATAGATTAGGGCATAGTGAATTTATTTAAATGAACTGATTTCCTTATATACACACACTCAGTTAAATTGTTGTGTTTATATTTGTACATAGATTTAATGTGTGGACATGATTCAAACCAGTTAAAACATCTTATGAAAATCAAATGGGTGTGACATGGTAATTCTGACCACCCAAAATATATTATGTTCAGTTCTCTTATGAGTCCCCAGTTAACTAGCGGAAGTATTTACTGGATTGGTAAAAAGAATCTTGAAAGCCTGACAATTCATTACACTTTACAAAATATGGAATTTGCTTCAGTAAATATCAGGCTCTGCAGCAAATTGGCAATAAATAGGAGAATGGCCTAAGAATCCAGTACATACGGAGGACGGTCCCAGTCTGAAATGATGCTCTTCTCACATGCAAGTGGTGGCTGTGTTGTTCAAGCAGTCAAGCTGGAGATCCATTCCCCACTTCAACCGTGTCCAACAACAGTCATCTATCTAATGGTCGTCCACAAAATGCAATGGGTTGAAAGTGGGGAAAACGTGTGAATTTCCCAGATATGTACAAGCACATGGAGGCTCACGTTTGGTTCACCTCATGGAACATGAGTTCTCTGGGTATTTTAGTCTCTGGGCCGAACTTGATGCAAGCTCGGCCCTCGAAGGCAACAACCATTTGCTTCACGACCTCATCAAAGAAGACCGTCGCTAACTGCGAGTGTAGCAAAGAGCGAAACTCAAAAGATATCTGCAAGACAATAAGCATAGGCGGAAAATTGTTGAGGTTCTGTTCATAATCATGTTTCCCCAATAGATGATTAGGTCATTAAACCTGCAATTATAATGTCTGTTTAATCAGAAGTTCACACCACTATAATATTCAAAGTATTAAATAGTTTGTTGCATATAGGGCTGTGGCGGTCACAAAATTTAGTCAGCCGGTGATTGTCAAAGCAAATAACTGTCGGCCTCACAGTAATTGAATGTTAATTAACACATTTAGCATCTCCTGGATTCCACATAGCCTACAAGCCACTGATGTAGACATTTGAAACATCTACATTTTAAAAAGTCTAATAAATCCATGTAATATAGCCTACACCTTCACAATAAATCCATGATTTATTTTAGACAGGTCTAAAGAAGCATGATATGAAGAAAATGTAGTTTATTTCAGAAGAAAATAATAGCATACTCTGAGTTGCCCTTATGTTAGGGCCTGATCTGGCTGTGGGCTACACTAATTCATTTAGCAGACCAGATTTGCTTATAATTCTGTGGCTTTATTTTATAGTATGAAGAATAGAATTGAACATAAATATTTTCTCAAAACAATGGAGTGCGCACATTATTCTGTGTTGAGCGGTTAACAAAGAAATAGGTATTGCTACATGCTTAATTTAGAGTTATTAATGTAACTTAAGTTCTACAAACATTGGGCTGTATGTTTTGATTTTTAATACATAGTAAGGCTGCATGAGAATGATGATTTGAAAAAAAGTCACTTGAAAGGCATGTGCTCTGCGTTGTTTTTTTTTGCGCAGGCTGTACACACTTCAACATCCTCTCATTCACAATTTGACAAGCACTTGATAATGACTCAAATTTCACGGTCCCCTTTGTGGCCATAATGCACCCTCAAAAAATCCATGCCTTTTCCAGGCCGGAATGATGCGTTGTGCCCTTCTCCCTGAGTGTGCTGTGCAATCCGAAGCGCGTCTCACTCAGGTGATCGGGTCTTTCTCACAGGCTACAAGTGAAGACAGACACGTCGGGGACACAACTGCGCACATCCTTATCCAATTCCGAGGTGCATATTTGTTCACATTTACTTTTCGTCAGCCAACAAGATGAGTAGGCCTAATGAACAGCAAAAAACATGTCAATCTACTATCCCCCATAGTACAAAAGTTGACCTATTCTATGTGAGAAATAAATATTCCAAACATAGTCTGGGACAGTTGTGGGATGCGATAGATCCCAAATTAATATAGCCACTAGAATATTTTTTTTTTATGCAATGTGGCTGACGCAACAGATCAGAACGTTTAGCTTAAAATGGTAAACTATTAGGCTATTTTTTTAAAATTATAAAGCACAGCAATGTACACATGGTAATAGGATAAGCGTGAATGTTCCATTAGCAGGAAAACACCATTATCAAAAGTGACTGCAAATGCAATAATGCATGTAATGCTTTTATAATAAAGGTGCATTTCTATGGTGAAAATTATCTTCCCCAAACTTGAAACTCACGCGCTGCTTTTATATGCCAGTTAGGCTCCACAACCCTTGTAAAGCGGATTAATGTGCTTAATTTTAAGTTATTTGGCCACTTTCGTTCTGATTACAAACCTTCAGGTAGCCTAATTGTTAGAGTGTTGGGCCAGTAACCGAAAGGTTGCTGGATCGAATCCCAAGCTGACAAAAATCTGTCGTTCTGCCCCTGAGCAAGGCAGTTAACCTACTGTTCCCTGGGCACCGAAAATGTGGATGCAGATTATGGCAGCCCCCCGCACCTCTCCGATTCAGAGGAGTTGGGTTAAATGTGGAAGACACGTTTCAGTTGAATGCATTCAGTTGTACAACTGGCTAGGTATCCCCCTTTCTAAAACAAATAGGCCTATGGGCTAGGCTACATGAGGTGTGCGACTAGGATTAGAAAAAGTCGCAAAAAAAGGCATAATTTCTTATGCTGAGCATCATTCACAAGTGATAGGCTAATATTGTCACCCATCAGACTATTCTGGATTCAATCTTGTCTTTACATATACTAAATAATGTGTGACATTTTTGTTTTGATTTAGAAGGGACCATTATCATGCACCTGTATCAAAACAGGAGCAAGTGGAAAAATACATGTCACCTATGCACTTAAATAGTGAATGGAGGATGCTTTTCCCCGTGGTTTATTTGCATGCCAGCCAGGTAGGCTGTACTCCTGTTGTAAATATAAGCAATCTGCTTAATATTAGGAAAGTTGAGAAATAAATATAGTAGGCCTAGCCTATAGAAAGCTGATGGGATCCCCTTTTTATTAGCGGCCATCACTCTTGTGTTCTCCCGCAATTGCATAGCCTATTGAAATGTTGAGCAACATGAGCTCATGGGCTCTCATGAAGTGTTTGATTAGATTTTTGAACACATTTGCATGGATGTCAGAGTGATTAAAGGGACAATAGAGAGCTGAGTACCAGGCAGTAAGCAAGTTTGGTAGACTACTAATGACCAGCAGAAACAGCAGAGCTTGAAGAAGCCTAATTACCATGACTAAACAGTCATGTGGAATTTGACTACCTCCATGGCTCAGGACCGCCAGTGTGGCGGTAATACGGTCACCGCAACAGCCCTAGCTGCATAGCAATAGTATTGCATGGTGCGACAAGGAAACACTTACAGAGAAATCAACAGTACAGGTTCTGGGATAACCAGGTATTCCAGGGCTGAAACGCCATATTGTCTCCAAGTGGTTGAACAGTTTACCATCTGTGCATACAGCCTACGGGAAAGGGGAAGTGCCAGTAAAATGAGATGCAGTGCATGTTATTATTGGTGAATAAATGTTAAAGAATAACTTTAAAGCACTGCAAAACAATAGACTTATAAGATCATGGAGTTGATTGAGCTTACGAACCTTGACTAGATGAGGGCGCACATTGGTGATCATGGAGGTGTATCTCTCGACTATAGGGGGGAAACCCACTTCTAGTTTGGCTTTAGCATGGCTGGCTCTCTGCATGATGAACTGAGATTTCTTACACCACGGAACAAAGTGCTTATAATCGTCCACGTTGGCCACCACATCATACATCTCCTGCATCGAGTAACTACAGAGAAAAAAAAGGGGGAAATAGTATTCTTAGCATATTTGCATGAGACCATACTTTGCTGATATGACGATACAGCTAGTCTTCACACTGAATAATGATGCAATGTGCTTGATTTGATGTTAGTATATTTGTCATTTACATGAATCTGTTGTTCAGGGACAGTAGTAGGCTCTTATCAAAGTTCGCAGATAGAAAACGCTAAGTATGTGGCCCTTGCCATGTGTTTTCTCAATATTGTTATGGGATACAGTACATTTCATAGAACTAGAGCACAAGGGGATGCTTTGATTAAAGGCCTAGTGCAGTCAAAAACGTGATTTCCTGTGTTTTACATTTCCACATTGAGGTTGGAATAAAACTGAAAATTATAATAATACCATTTTAGTCTAAGAGCTGTTTGAAAAGACAACCTGAAATGTCAGTTCGTTTTGGTGCGATGGAGTTTTGGCCTGCCTGGTGACATCACGAAAATGGTTGCAATGGCCCTTTAAATGAATCAGCATTTAGCCATGTCCACTGAAGCAGAAGCACAGATGTAATGTCTACATTACCCAATGATTCTTCGTTCTGAATACTGTTTCCTCTTGTTGGCCAGACTAAGGAAGGTTCTGCTGGGGGGAATGATAGTTGTCCTCCTGTCCAAATGGATAAAAATCCTGGGGGTTCTGGTCATAAGGATGCCACAAGATGTCATATATCTGTTGGTCCAAGAATGATCAGTCAAAGACTTGCAAAACACCACTTTAAAACACGGGTTCATTGCATTCTAATAAACCCCATCCATAAGACCCTTGTTATACAATGTTACCAGTTGAAACCCAACGGACACCCAAATGACCGTAAAACGTTAATTAAATGCTTGTCTCAAATAGCCTCCTGTCCCTTTTAATAGCCGGGCAACTTAACACATTTCTGCAAAAAAACACTGGTTTTAAATAAATGCCGTGTCTAAATGAATAGTTAACGAGGTAACCATGAATTGTTTCATGTTTGATTTTCTTCATTGAATAATTCAGTAATGACTCGAAAGAATGATGGCAAGCATCTATTAATATCACCAGTAAAAAACTACTAGCCATTTTGGGCGGAAGGTAGCCTAGTGGTTAGAGCGTTGGGCCGGTAACCGAAAGGTTGGTGGATCGAATCCCCGAGCAGGTAAAGTCAAAATCTGTCATTTTGGCAGTTAACCCTGGGCCGTATTTGTAAATAAGAATTTGTTCTTAACCGACATGCCTAGTTAAATAAAGGTTAAATAAAGGTTAAATCATTAAAAAAAAAAATAGGCTTCTAACAGAAAAATAGGCTTCTAACAGCTGAGAACTGCTAGCTAACTGGCAAGCACAAAAACAAACTACTTCGTGATTACAGACCCCTAGAAAACCTACGATCATCTTCTAGTGGCGAAAGTAAGTACTGCCCAAAATGCACAAAGGATAATATTTTTTTTATTTTTTATATAGACAAACGTGGCACCGTGTGTACACGATAACACTGGGCAGGAAATTAATAAATGTATTCAAATGCTGGAAGTGAATGCTGGAATTAAACGTTTAACTATGCAAATTAATAAAAGCTGTACGCATTAAAGAAATATAAGCCTGTCTAATAAGCGCCTGTTGTGTTCAGTGATTTAATCAACTAAAGCCCAGGCTATTCATTTTAGTTTCTTGGTGTGTACTTTTTAACCGCACCATCATCACCCCTACCCCACTCTCTTACCTGATTGGCTGTTTAATCCGTATTCTTGGCCCCAACACTGTATTCAACCGGTTTTTGCCAAATGCAGAGACATCTCGCAACTCACTGAATGTCCGTATGCCTATAGGCAATCGAAGGGTGGTCACAGTCGCCAACCCAGCCATTTGTTATTTTATAAGACAGTGACTGGCAACAACAATCTAACCTAGCAAATTACCTAACCTAGCTAGCTCACGCTACACAGCCAAGCTATGAGATGGTCGCTACTAGAACGCTAACTGGCTGATGCTATACACATTTACGTATAATTAGTAACGTTAATTCAGAATGTAAAATGTCTAACTAATTAAATAAGTAGTTTGTAACAGGACAATGTTAGCTAGCTAGCTAGCTAGCGGTAACTAGCCAGGTAGTCAGTCACAAGTTAACGTTAGCTACCTAACTAACATTTCAGAAATGTCATTTATCGCTTTCTAGCCTCAATCGAATAAACTGCCATAACTGTTTAGCAAGCTAGCTACATAACGTTTCGTCTGCCATCTTCTTCCTTTATTATTACTTTATCCGGACAGGTCAACTGGTGGCAAGTAGGATCTATTATATTGAAAAGATAGTCGATTGACCCCTCTAACAATGGAAATACATGTCCGCAAAGGCGGAAGGAAGGTGGGAACATTACGCGCTTGAACAAGAAACACAACTCTCATATAACATTGTCGGAATGCCATGCGCGTCCACTTTTATATCGGTACGTTCGTAAAAACCTAAACATTACGAAACTTATGTTCGATCAAATAAGCTTCACGTCGTAAATTCGCAATTAAATTTTTTGTTAACCAAGTTCGAGACTCATAGACCTCCATACCAAAAATCCCCACTTGGTCTGCTTATCAATGTATTCTCGCGCTGACATATTTTGGGCGCGGAGTTGATCCTCTCGCTTCGGCTTTTCCTCTTTGCTGATAGTAACGTAATGTTATTCTGCGTTCATAACCAGGTGTGAAGGTGGGACTACATGACTGGGAAAAATATTCTTGAACTCTCCTCCAGTTGGTAATAGAGATAAATAGCAAGGGGGTCTTTTTGTAAGAACCAGCAATTGTTCGTTGGAGAAAGCCTATGAGGAAAGTTAATGGCTTTTTGTAGAGTTTTTGGATAATCCCCGAAAATAAGGTTAGTAGTAAACACAGGTTTAGGAGATCTTATATGTTTATGTGCTTTATTACAGATGACAATTTTAGGACTCATCACTGCATTCTCTACCAGAAAGTTTTTTTGGCGGTCTTTGATGTCACTTAGGTTGATACATTGCTATGTTTTCATATATAAAGCACTTTTACATCATTACTAAACTGTAGACATTCAAGTTACCACACCGGTCTTGGGGATGGCTAAATCTACAAATGAATTTGGTCTCTACTGAGTTAGGTAAATCAGCTTTTAGTTTCATTGCACTTTATTTGTGGAACAACCTTCAAAATGTTCTTAAATGTTATGTTCTGTGCCTCTAGGGCAATACAGGAAGCTGATTGAGGACCTTATTACTGATTGTGTTTGTTTTTTATGACCATGTTTTTCTTTCTGCTTGCATTTTGTATTTATATTTTGCTGTGTCTCTATTTTCTCAAATTTATGTAATTTGGGGCTCATCTGTGAAAGAGACCTTGGTCTTAGTATGACTCCCTAACAAGGTAAAACAAAAAAAAGTTTTGTTCTATGAGATTGTCTTCATCACTTAACATTTTTTTGTGAATTTTGAAGAATTTATGTATGAATAAAAAACACATTTATAGAGGTTGTGTAAACCTCAGACCTTATTTTCTGTGTTTATTCCAAAGCCTATTTTCCCCATGTGGATGGCTTAATGAACCAAAGGTGACTTATTTCAGGGTTTTAGGACTACAAGTTGGCGAGCTCTATTACTAGTAGGGAACTTGTCTATCATTCCTGAGATCTGACTTCTCCCACATGCTGACCTCTGACGTCACCTACTAAGGAAATTACATTGACTTCTACATCAGATGGTGTCAGAGGAATGCCCAAAAAATTGCCAAAGACTCCAGCCACCCAAGCCATAGACTGTTCACTTTGCTACTGTACTGCAAACGCTACCGGAGCATTGGCTCTCGGACCAACAGGCTCCGAGACAGCTTCTGCTCCAAGTCATAAGACTGCTAAATAGTCTATTGATGGTACCCAAGCTATCGACACGGACTCTATCTTGCGCTGACCTTACGCACACTCACTATACTTTATATACACACTCACTCACACACACTATGCTGTCACTCCTACACAAATCCCTCACACATTCAAACACTACACACACACACAAGCATACCGACACACACACACAAGCATACACAATTTTACATTAATCATTTGCTGCTGCAACTCTGTTCTTTATTTTACTCTTATCATTATCTATCTGGATGCCTGGTCACTATACCCTGCCTGGTCACCTCGTACCTTTGCACATTGATGTGGTACTCCATTTATATAGCTCCATTCTTGTGTATTTTATTTATGTCATTCCTCTTGTGTTAGTTACTATTTTATTTATTATTATTTTTTAAACTCTGCATCTTTGGGAAAGTTCGTAGGCAAGCATTTAATAGTAAAGTCTACACCAATTGTATTCAGCTCATGTAATAAATACATTTCTATTTGATTGATAACAGCATTTTCTACAGTTAAATGCAACGAATAAAAAAAAAAAATGAAAAGCAATCAATGAATGTGTTTTGAACACTGTAATTTGTTTAAAAGCATAATATCTGTACTTTCATTTTTATGGTTCACGCAGCTTGTTGGACATTAGCCAATCAGCGTTTCTCAACGCGTTCAAAGCACCTGAATGTATCCAACTGGTATTTACGACTTCGCAACTTTACCACTTGGTTATGAATGCAGCATTCGATTCTTCTGAAATGTCATCGTGACTAGATTAGGCCACTCCCACTTAAATTAGGTAAATAGCTGCTAATCACGTGACTTATTAGTAATTTATTTTGGCAATGATTGTACTTATCACAATAATCAGGCTTCCATCCAACCCTTTTATGCTGATAAAGTACATGTCGGATAAAACATGTAATGACAGGCCTCATGGAAACAGACCATTCTCTGGTAAACTTTCCAAATGTCGACAAAACAAAGTGCGCTAGACAAGGTGGGATCGTTTTGTGTAAGGTAAAAATAATTATGCGAGAAATGTTGGTGGAAACGCTTTTATGCACAAATGTTGATATAATAACCATCATATAGGTGCGATGACATGTTGTCCGTCCCACTACAACTCGTCGGGAAAGCATGCAGTTTATTAGGCTACAGATTAAATACATTAGATATGATTAACTTCACAGGGTTGAATGTGCAAGGTGATGCTCTTGATGCACCATTCCAGTAAATATCGAGGGTTTTATTCTGGTAACATGATCTTCGACACTTAGCTGCTGTTTGACAAATACAAATTATCTCGCTCTTTTGTCCATACTAATCTCATCATGTAGGCTATATGTGAGCTCTAGCAAACAGCACGCACATACACTTTTGTATTTGCTGTTGGCAAGAGAGCACGTGTCAATAGCAGTATGGACACACTCAGTAGAGTTGAAAATGCGATTGAAACCGCAAACGTTTTTTTTTATGTGCGCTATGCACAGCCTTTTATCGACAAGTCAATTTGACGCAAACATCTCTGGTGGGAAAATGTGCGTATTGTTTGTATGCATATTTTAGAATATTTTCATGAAAATCTGTCGCAAATTAGATGGAAAGATGGCAAGGTTGACAACTACAAAAGATTGTAAAAAAAAAACATGCATGTTCTCAACAACAAAAATTAGATACAGCTACCCAACACACAACTAGTCCAGGTAGTTTTCTTGGAGAAGACCGATATAGAAGGGTATAACATTTATTGCAGACATATTTTTGTGACATAGTTACGATATTACTATACTAAAGGAATAATCTGGTGAATCATTACATTTATGGATGGATGTTGGTACACTATTCAAAGTGACCACTGTATGTCGCTGCTGCACTAGCTAGCTTTACCAACTGCAGCCGTTCAGAAACGCACACTTGTGTCTATCAGAGCAATAACAACTGCGAGCAAACACGCCACAGAACAAACCCTTCCCCGAATAATTGCCCCTATAACACATATCGCAGTTACATCTCCACCCGATCCTAATGAAGAAGCTTCGGCCTGACTGACTGGGAGATGGGAGTACAAAACATAACAGACCAGGTGGGTAATGCACATTAACGTTAGCTAGCTAAAACATTCCTTTTTGAAACCGTTGCTTCCTTTATCACTATTTCCTCATGAGGGCGGGTTTGATAGCTAGCTCACGCTAGCTGCGGTGCTTGGCCTGAAAAGTAGTTTATGGCTATTTAAACGATGCAGTCTGATCACATTCTACATGCTCCAATAAAGTATTCTAATGTGAGACTGTTTACTAAAATGATGTCACCAATGACTTGTTCGCTTGCTAATGCCAACTAGTTACATTTGGCAATAGGATTTTACACGCGAACGTTAGACCAGTTTGCCTAACCAGTCTAATCTACTTAACTAAATGATTTATGATGGAGTTGAGCGGCGACTGAAACGCGAACGTCACATACAGTAAAAAAAAGTAGTAAAAAAAAATAATCTAACTACTGATTTCAGCACCCAACGAATAGCCCCCAATTACACATACCAATGTCGTGTTTAATTTCGGGCTATTCGTTGGGTGCTAAAATCAGTAGGTTTCAATAGAAACGTCATTTTATGTGAGGTCGGAGCTCCAGTCCGTCCACACTAGTTGCCGCTCAACTCCATTATAAATAGCGGAGTTGAGTTTAATCGGCTAGCTAGGCTTCCATTCCATGCGGTAGCTAGTTAGCTAGCATTGGCGATGAGTCATATTCAGATTTGTAGCCAGCCACTGTCTAAGCATTTGGGATTTTATCATTTTCGGCATGCACACCTTGTTCAGACAACAACCAACCAATGTATTAAATGCTTAGCTAGCTAACGGTAGATGGCTGGCAGCGAGGGTACGGACTTAGCTACTGTAGCTCGCTACAATCAGCTAGCTAGGGACTGGGCTGTCACTAACATTTATTGGTAAGGTCTCTTGCTAGTTGCACATAAATGCTAGCTAGCTGCACATTGTGTATTTAGCTAGTTAACGAGACACTACGTTAATCAATAATAAGCTAACTTCACTTCCATCAGCTGTTACGATTGAATCACACTGCGTGATGAGGCGTTTTCCAAGTACGTTGTGTTGGGTGCATGCAGCTAGCTAGTGAGCAAATCTGACTAGTGTCTGTCTGCTAGTAATTCCCAATCAAGTTCAAATGGCTTGCTAATGACAATCATCCACCCTGTGTTATCAGGGAAGCATCACACCAATATCATGCTGACATGTAGTCTGACTATGACATAGTTTTATGTGATTCAGGCGAACATTTCAAACAACTTTGCAAGAAATATTCACAGGAGGATCGGTATGTCATTAGGGTGGCTTGGGGATAAACGTCATTAGGCTAGAATGTATGCGTTCACTGCTGCCCGCGCGCGTCTCTGTGTCGACCACTCATCTCTGCCTTGGCAAACATCTGTTTTCTCGAACCACATTGCATTTAGTCTCCCAGGGCAATGAATGCAAGTCAATGATATTAGTAGTAAATATTAGTATTTCCCTAATCATGTCCAAATTAAGCAATACGGCCAGAGGTGTGTTATATGGCCAATATACCACGGCTAAGGGCTGTTCTTAGCAGGATTCAATGCACAGTGCCTGGATACAGCCATTGGGTGCCTTATTGCTATTATAAACTGGCTACTAACGTAATTAGAACAGATTTCTTTTCGTCGTACCTCTTGTTATATGACCCTTGGTGCATTGTCTGATATACCACGGGTTTCAGCCAATCAACATTCAGGGCTCAAACCACCCAGTTTATAATAATTTCGAAGTAATTTTGAGTTACACAAATTTGAGATACTTTAGGATGATTTGGACAGGAAGGGCGAAAATTAAAAAAAATACATTAAAACCTCAACCCCATCTAAATAAAATAAAAATAATATAAATCATAGTGAGGATATTAATAGTGAGATGTGCAATGTCATTTTGTTCCTATATTTGATTTATTGAATTAAAATAAGATCATTTGACTTCTGTTTTTAAGAGTCAATTACTCAAACGCCAAAATAAATTGTATGAAAATGTGTTAAATTCAATCTTCAGGGAGCATTTTGTCCCATAGAGGGGGGTGTTTTTCCCCAATGATTTTCCCCGATATCCCCGATAGCTGGGCAACCCCCCCCCACCCCCTTGTTTTTTGACTCTTAAAAACATGGTATTTATTTGAACTCAGAATTTTTCTTGTGTTTATATTCTCTTCCAGACTCCACTGGTCCAGGCTATATTTAGCCGAAATGCAGAAGAAGTGAAGTTTTTGTTGCACAAGAATGAAGAAGTCAATGCACTGGTAAGATGGCTCGCTACATATGAACATGACCCCGTGTGAATCAATTTCCTCCACATCTCGCTTAACGGGCCAGCCAGTTAAGCAGGAAGGGATTACCTGTCAAATCCTCTACATGCTTTGACCTTCCTGTCAACTTTGAATCAGATATAGTTAATATCACACAGAGTCAATCAATCATCCTTTGGACCAGTAATGTTATACCCACAATATTTTGCACTTCACATTCTTGGTTTCAGCTTCCAACAGTAGCTATGCATGTTGTTCTCTTAAAGAGCCATCTTGTGAGTGTAAGCTGTGTTTTGTGTGTGTGTATGTGCACTGAACGTAAATGCACGTGGCCCATGTATTTGAGGACAAGGAGCAGATTAGCTTATGGCTAAGGGATTGATGGGAGGAAAAGCTTAGCAGTAAGGGAGTTTGGGCATCTTCCATCCAAGTAAGTAGCTGGTCAGTTCAGGTTCCTCCTCTCTGGTAATCTGACCAGTTGGCTGTCAAGATTAAAGGACCCCCCCCCCCCCCCCCCCCCCAGAGGAAGTTGCAGCCACTATTTCAATGTAATTTCCTGTCCTAAAGAAGAAATGCACATTTAGGTTCCACCTCCAAATAATGAAGGCTACTTATGCATATAAAAAAATTGGGTGTGGGAATTTCCACGTGGAGTTAATAACCATCAACAAATAGGGCAATGACAGCTGTCGGTGTAGCTAGCTAGCATGATAATATTATCTAGCTAGCTAATGTTATCTGTTGTTGCTGTTTTTTGTTGTTGACTACACCATATTCAAAAGATTAGCCAGCTTGTGCTATAGCAGGTTCTGGAGCTGGATTCGTCATAATCATTGCTGTAGGGAAAACATCGCTAGAGATGGAAACCACTGGCCTATCTTTGACTTCGCCATCTATTATTATCTCAAGTTTTGGCATCTTCCTTAAATTGCATCCGCAAATCCGCCATAGAAAGTTAGAAAGAGAAATATGAAGCTCCGGTAATATGGACAACTATTGAAAGATAGTTGATGTGTTTTTCTATATTGTAATGGACACGGTGCAACCTTTGGTAGGTAGGCTGTTTCGGCTGCAGTACGAATCCTATCATATCACACAATTTATAACATTTCTAAAATGGTCAGGTGTGTATGAATGTGTATTATATATATGTATGTATGTATGTATGTATGTATGTATGTATGTGTGTATGTGTATTTTAAATGTTTTATTATACAGACTAGATGAAAAAATAAGTGAAAATGGGCAATTTTCAGTTTAAAATAAAATAAAACGGAGGTGCAAAAACATGTTTAATTTGCTCCATGGCTGAGGCGGTCAAGTGGACACAAGGCTGTTTGGCTCATCTCAGTCATGAAGAGGAAGAACTTTGCAGCTGTTTCTGATTTAATAAACACATGCCATGCTAGTCGTTGGTAACATTAAAATAAAACCCAGCTCTAAAAATAAATGTAGGTTGAAATTAATTTTTGTCATATCATAGGAAAAGACAATGCATTCACATGGATTTGCACAAAGTGGGCATTTCGGATTTGTCACAACAAGGCCAAATATACATTGAGCCCCGAAGTATTGGGGCAGTGACACATTTGGTTCTTTTGGCTCTGTACTCCAGCACTTTGGATTTGAAACAATACAAGGTTAAAGTGCAGACTGACAGCTTTAATTTGAGGGTATTTTCATACATATCGGGTGAACCGTTTAGAAATTACAGCACTTTCTGTACATAGTCCCCCTATTTTAGGGGACCAAAAGTATTGTGACAAATTCACTTATGTCTATTAAATTAGTAGAAAGTAAGTGTTTTGGTCCTATATTCATAGCATGCAATTACTACATCAAGCTTGTGAATCTACACATTTCTTGGATGCATTAGGTGTTTGTTTTGGTTGTTTAAAATGTTTTTGTGCCTAATAGAAATTAATGGTAAATGTATTGTCATGTTGGAGTCACTGTTATTGTAAATATCAATTGAATATGTTTCTAAACACTTCTACATTAATGTGGATGCTTCCATGATTAAGGATATTCCTGAATGAATCATGAATGATGATGATGATTTAGAGGCATAAGTATCATACCCCCCCCCCCCCCAAAAAAAATATGCTAACATCCCCTGTCATTGTAAGGGTGAGCGGTTAGCATGTCTTGAGGGTATGATATTTGTGCATCTGTAACTTTCTCATTCATCATAGTCATTGTATTGTTTCAAATCCAAAGTGCTGGAATACAGAGCCAAAACAACGTGTCACTGTATAATACCATCGTCTTTCAGCTTGAAAAAGTGGATTTCGACTTATGTGGGCTATTAAAGAACCCTGACACAATGCTCTAGGTCCACTTTACAAACACACACAAACAGGCAGCCTCGCAGGAGCTAAAACAGGGAGAGGCTAGAAACTTCTACAGTGAGAGGAAGGGGTGTTAAATTGAGTGCATGTTTTCAATCAGCACTGGTTCAAATATGGCTTGGTGCCAGCATGTAAATTCAGTAGCTGCAATTTGTCAAATGTCACAACAAAAACTTAAATCAGTAAGTCAGTTTGTATTATATGTTAATATACTTTGCATTTGTCATGGAGTCAATATTTGGCAGAGGTCAAATATTATACCACTGTAAATACTCAGTTGTGGCCACTAGACCTGGGGCTGTATTCAATCACTACTTAAAGTCAAAGAATCTGTTCAAGCACAGCAAAAAAAAAACGGTTTTAATTAATATGCTGTTGAGCTTCCTGTACTTCACTTTCACATAGTTAACAGAGTTTTGTTGCCTTAATGCATCCAAACATGAATTATTGCAATGCAAGACAGATTACATATTTAACTTGTACGACCAAAACCCAGTCAGTCAGTCCGTCAGTCAGTCAGTGATTGAATGATGCGTATGGAGAATAAGACTGTGATTTCCTTACTAGGGCTGCAATGAGTGAGGCCTGAGCCATGAGTCATTCACTTGTGGGTTTACACTGACTGCACACATTCCAGTACGGAGGACAGGGTCATCTAAGAGGCTAGAGATGCCTGAGCAATTTTACTCACCAAGGTGGATTTCAAGCCCCACTTTTGTTGCCTGGCTACTCGGACTCCTTGCGCTGCCAAACGCTAACGTTAGTTTCTTCTCTGCAACGAGTCTGGATCTGAGTACCTCCCAATGATTTCTAGAATGTAATCATATTCGGACCATTCGGATTGGTCACAAAAAAAACGATTGGTTAGTCCAGAGCTAAAATGCACGTGGGTATGCTGCGTTTTGAAAGTTAGAGTTTAGTTAGAGATGATCCAATCGCTGATAACTTTATGTACAGCGGCACTCATTTTGACGTCAACACAAACTTCTTCAACGATGGCAGTCTCAGACTGAAGTATGTAGCAAACATCGAGAGCAGTGGAATAATTCAGTTTGAGTCGCCAGGGAACTTTCAGTTTGCAGAATAAAAAAATCCGGTCTACCTCCTTGCAAAATAAAGCAGACCTAACCCCGACTGATTATTTTGTGAGTTAAAAGTTCCACTGTGCATTCATATTGAATATTCTTTTAACTTGAATTTTTTGCAGGATGATGGCAATTTTTATTCATGTATTTTTAATGTCCTGTGATTGAAAGCTATTTTCCATAGTTGGTGTGAAGTTCAAGCCTGTCATGTTAGATGTAGCATGTCTTATATTCTTTGGCTTTGGGGTTTATCGTTCAACTCACTGTTTGTTTTTATTACACTGCCTTAGGATGATATCAGAACCAACAGTGGGCTTAAATCTGGGATCTTGCTTACTGTTGTTTCTCTGTCTGCTGTCTCTCCTCAGGACCAAGAACGCCGTACCCCCTTACATGCTGCTGCGTGTTTGGGCGACGTTCACATTATGGACCTTCTCATTAATTCAGGTAACGTTCTCCAGCACGAGACAGACCGTTTTCAGAGGGATTCGCATTGTTCACTCAATTATCCCTATCCTATTTTATTTATTTTTTTAAAGGTTGAGCTGAGCTACAGAATAGTTGACTGAGTTCGTCCTTCATCTCTCACTCTCTCTCTCTTGCCTGCTTGCTCCTCTCTCTCTCAGGTGCTAGTATTAACGCTAAGGACCAAGGCTGGCGGACTCCCCTGCATCGGGCAGCTGCCTCACAGAACGAAGTAAGACTATCTTTGCAGGACAGTGCTGTGTGAAGGCCATTTCAAATACAATATGTAAAACCTGCTACAGTCATTTACCTGGAATTCCTCATCAGTCTTAATAGCACTTCTTAGGGCTCATTTTCTTAGGTAACCAATATGGCAGATAAATTCATTTTCTCTCCTTCCTTGAATGAGTAGCTAGCTATATGAATGTCGGGTGATAAAGTTTCACTCCTCATACTTTTTTATTTATTCTCCTACCGTCTTTCCCAGAAGGCCGTGGGGCTGCTGCTGAGACAGGATGCGGAGGTCAATGCCCGGGATAAATTCTGGCAGACGCCGTTGCACGTGGCTGCGGCCAACCGGGCAACACGCTGCGCTGAGGCTCTCATCCCCAAGCTGAGCAGCCTGAACGTGGCGGACCGCTCCGGCAGGACTGCTCTGCACCACGCTGCACACAGCGGCCACGTGGAGGTCGGGTCACAGCGGGATTTTACGGTCATAGGGTGGAGGGTTTTGAGTAATACTGAAATGGCACCCAATCCCCTATAAAGTTCACTATTTTTGACCAGGATCCGCATAGTATCTGCTATACAGGGAACTGGTGCCATTTCAGACACATCCTCTTTGCTGAACTGGTCTTCCTCTCCTCAGAAAGGTGTCTTACTGTACCCATTTTAACTAATCTCCTGTCTGTATCCAGATGGTGAATTTGCTCCTCAACAAAGGGGCCAACCTGAGTGCCAGCGATAAGAAGGAGAGGCAGCCAATCCACTGGGCCGCATACCTCGGTGGGTGGGACCTTAGAATGGACACTTCCTTAAATTGACACACTTTCCTCTCCTTGTTCAAGAGGCTTGGCCTGAGCAAAGGCACTGATCTGGAAATCAACTTGCAGACTTCCTGTCAAGGGATTAGGGTTGTCACGATACCAGTATCCCAATCCAGATTTTCCATGCCAAAAAAGAAAACACAAATTGGACTAAACTCTATTGTCCTATTAAAAATCGACTATGTAAAATTGTGGGTGCTATAGCTTGTAAAATAAACAAATTTGACTAGGTGACAAATTAATGCTGTTTGGTTGTAACTTTGGTTTGGTTTTCCTCAAGAAATGAAATCCTCCATGTTTTGTTTCCTTGCCACGATACGTCCGAGTATTGTGATGCTGGTAGCGTGACAACCCTACAAAGGATCCTTGTCTACAAAGAAAAGCAAACCTGTGCCAAATTGCATATCCTCACACACAAACAGAAAATTGCCAAGGCTTTCGTTAACCTGTCTGTGTGTCTGTAGTGTCTGTATGTACCATGAATGTACGGTTGTCTCCTCTTCCCTCAGGGCATCTGCAGATCGTGAAGCTTCTTGTGGCGCGGAGCGCGGACGCCATGTGCAGGGACAAGCGCGGATATACCCCGCTCCACGCTGCAGCTGCCAGCGGCCAGATTGAGGTGGTCAAGTACCTGCTGCGGCTGGGTTCAGAGGTGAGGTGCCAGGGGGTGTGGCTTCCTATTGTTGAATTCTTTGCTTGTGTGTTTTTTTACATTTTTATTTATTATTATTATTATTATTATTTTTTTTTTACAAAAGTGCATTCCTAGTATAATTTAGGTTAGGGCCTATCAGGGATGTCTTCAGGCCCTATAACCATCTCACCATATAATTTCTGCCTTTTCTTTGTCTCCACGTCAGATTGATGAGCCTAACGCCTTTGGGAACACAGCGCTCCACATGGCGTGCTACACGGGCCAGGAGGCGGTGGCCAACGAGCTGGTGAACCGTGGCGCCAACGTCAACCAACCCAACCACCACGGTGGCACGCCGCTGCACCTGGCCGCTGTCTCAACCAACGGGGCGCTCTGCCTCGAGCTGCTAGTCAACAACGGTGCTGACGTCAACATGCAGGTCGGTCTGAGGACTCCCGGGAAATGAGGAAATGAGGGAATAAGGGATTGGTTGCACCCGAAATGGCACCCTATTCCTTATATAGTGCACTATGGGCCCTGGTCAAATGTAGTGCACTATATAAGGAATAGGTTGCCATTTGGGAGTCTTAGTCAACAGATGGCAGAAGTGGCATTTATAAACAAGGATATTTTGAATAACATCCCAAGTTGTTTTGTGTATGTTTGAGGTAAATCGATTATTTTCATAACAAGAAATGTTTTTGTTTCTCTCTTTCTCTCACAGAGTAAAGAAGGGAAGAGCCCTTTGCACATGGCCGCTATTCACGGGCGCTTCACCCGCTCCCAGATCCTTATCCAAAACGGTAACCACACACACATCATAAAACACAATATTATCACACACTACACTTCAAATACAAGGATAGTGTGTTTGTCCCTGAAATACTGCAGGCACTTTTCACAAACTTCAGTTGAAGCGCACCAGCCAAACATACACAACACTCATCCTCCAGCCCATAGCAACCACCACAACTCCAACAGCCGGATGGCATCTCATAACTGTGTGAAAAACAATATGGTGCAAATCTCCTCTGCCCCTAACCCCCCCCCCCCCCCCCTCTCTCTCTCTCGTATGTGCAGGTGGGGATATAGACTGTGTAGATAAATATGGCAATACTCCTCTTCACGTTGCTGCTAAGCACGGCCACGAGCTGCTGATCAGCACCCTGATGACTAACGGTGCTGACACAGCCAGGTGAGAGACTGTTTTCCATAAGCGCGGCTACTTTCCACAGAGGATCAGTTTTGAGTTTGAAATTGATGTGGAGTCATTTTGATCTGATCGGTATGGGATAGACTTTTTCACGAGAGACCATGCCATGCAACCGCCTCAGAGATTATGCGACACCTTCGGCAGGTGTACACGGAACAAGGCCCGTGAAAACGATGTGGAGTGCAATCGATTTTGTTTGAGTCTTGCTCACACAAAGCCCCAAAGCTGTGTGCTGACTGTGGACCCAAAGCATAAAGAGAAGATGAGATTGGTTCATGCATAATGGCACGCGTATAAGGGAACAATAGTGTCCACTACAATCAACAAATGTATATCTTGTAAACTTTTTATATCTTGTCATGAATTCGGAAAGTATTCAGACCCCTTCACTTTTTCCACATTTTGTTTCATTATAGCCTTATTCAAACATTTCCCTCATCAAGCTACACACCATAACCCATAATGAGAAAGTGAAAACTTTTTTTTTTCAAAATTTTTGCAAATGTATTAACAATAAACAGATACCTTATTTATATAAGTATTCATCAGACCCTTCGCTATGAGACTCGAAATTGAGCTCAGGTGCATCCTGTTTCCATTGGTCATGCTTGAGATGGTTCTACAACTTGATTGGAGTCCACCTGTGGTAAATTCAATTGATTGGACATGATTTGGAAAGGCACACACCTGTCTATATAAGGTCCCACAGTTGACAGTGCATGTCAGAGCAAAAACGAAGCCTAAGGTCAAAGGAATTGTATGTAGAGCTCCAAGACAGGATTGTGTCGATGCACAGATCTGGGAAAGAGTACCAAAATAAATTGCAGCGTTGAAGGTCCCCAAGAACACAGTGGCTTCCATCATTCTTAAATGGAAGAAGTTTGGAACAACCAAGACTCTTCCTAGAGCTGGCCGCTCGGACAAACTGAGCAATCATGGGACAAGGGCCTTGGTCGGGGAGGTGACCAAGAACCCGATGGTCACTCTGACAGAGCTCCAGAGTTCCTCTGTGGAGATGGGATAACCTTCCAGAAGGACAACTATCTCTGCAGCACTCCGCCAATCAGGCCTTTATGGTAGTGGCCAGAAGGAAGCCACTCCTCAGTAAAAGGCATGTGACAGCCCGCTTGGAGTTTGCTAAAAGGCACCTAAAGGACTCTCAGACCATGAGAAACAAGATTCTCTGGTCTGATGAAACCAAGATTGAACCATTTGGCCAGAATGCCAAGTGTCACATCTGCAGGAAACCTGGCACCATCCCTACGGTGATGCATGATGGTGGCAGCATCATGCTGTGGGGTTGTTTTTCAGCTGCAGGGACTGGGAGACTAGTCAGGATTGAGGGAAAGATGAATGGAGCAAAGTACAGAGAGATCCTTGATGAAAACCTGCTTCAGGGAGCTCAGACCTCAGACTGGGGCGAACAACCATATGCAAACATCCAAGACAACGCAGGAGTGGCTTTGGGGCAAGTCTCAGTGTCCTTGAGTGACCCAGCCAGAGCCCAGACTTGAACCCGATCGAACCTCTCTGGATAGACCTCTCTGGATAGACCTCTCTGGATAGACCTCTCTGGATAGACCTCTCTGGATAGACCTGTACAGCGACGCTCACCATCCAACCTGACAGAGCTGGAGAGGATCTGCAGAGAAGAATAGGAGAAACTCCCCAAATACAGGTGTGCCAAGCTTGTAGCGTCATACCCAATAAGACCCGAGGCTGCCAAAGGTGCTTCAACAAAGTACTGAGTAAAGGGTCTCAAAACTTACGTAAATTTCATTATTATATATATATATATGTACATATACAGTGCCTTGCGAAAGTATTCGGCCCCCTTGAACTTTGCGACCTTTTGCCACATTTCAGGCTTCAAACATAAAGATATAAAACAATTTTTTTGTGAAGAATCAACAACAAGTGGGACACAATCATGAAGTGGAACAACATTTATTGGATATTTCAAACTTTTTTAACAAATCAAAAACTGAAAAATTGGGCGTGCAAAATTATTCGGCCCCTTTACTTTCAGTGCAGCAAACTCTCTCCAGAAGTTCAGTGAGCATCTCTGAATGATCCAATGTTGACCTAAATGGCTAATGATGATAAATACAATCCACCTGTGTGTAATCAAGTCTCCGTTTAAATGCACCTGCACTGTGATAGTCTCAGAGGTCCGTTAAAAGCGCAGAGAGCATCATGAAGAACAAGGAACACACCAGGCAGGTCCGAGATACTGTTGTGAAGAAGTTTAAAGCCGGATTTGGATACAAAAAGATTTCCCAAGCTTTAAACATCCCAAGGAGCACTGTGCAAGCGATAATATTGAAATGGAAGGAGTATCAGACCACTGCAAATCTACCAAGATCTGGCCCTCCCTCTAAACTTTCAGCTCATACAAGGAGAAGACTGATCAGAGATGCAGCCAAGAGGCCCATGATCACTCTGGATGAACTGCAGAGATCTACAGCTGAGGTGGGAGACTCTGTCCATAGGACAACAATCAGTCGTATATTGCACAAATCTGGCCTTTATGGAAGAGTGGCAAGAAGAAAGCCATTTCTTAAAGATATCCATAAAAAGTGTTGTTTAAAGTTTGCCACAAGCCACCTGGGAGACACACCAAACATGTGGAAGAAGGTGCTCTGGTCAGATGAAACCAAAATTGAACTTTTTGGCAACAATGCAAAACGTTATGTTTGGCGTAAAAGCAACACAGCTGAACACACCATCCCCACTGTCAAACATGGTGGTGGCAGCATCATGGTTTGGGCCTGCTTTTCTTCAGCAGGGACAGGGAAGATGGTTAAAATTGATGGGAAGATGGATGGAGCCAAATACAGGACCATTCTGGAAGAAGACCTGAGACTGGGACGGAGATTTGTCTTCCAACAAGACAATGATCCAAAACATAAAGCAAAATCTACAATGGAATGGTTCAAAACTAAACATATCCAGGTGTTAGAATGGCCAAGTCAAAGTCCAGACCTGAATCCAATCGAGAATCTGTGGAAAGAACTGAAAAATGCTGTTCACAAATGCTCTCCATCCAACCTCACTGAGCTTGAGCTGTTTTGCAAGGAGGAATGGGGAAAATGTCAGTCTCTCGATGTGCAAAACTGATAGAGACATACCCCAAGCGACTTACAGCTGTAATCGCAGCAAAAGATGGCGCTACAAAGTATTAACTTAAGGGGGCTGAATAATTTTGCACGCCCAATTTTTCAGTTTTTGATTTGTTAAAAAGTTTGAAATATCCAATAAATGTCGTTCCACTTCATGATTGTGTCCCACTTGTTGTTGATTCTTCACAAAAAAATAGTTTTATATCTTTATGTTTGAAGCCTGAAATGTGGCAAAAGGTCGCAAAGTTCAAGGGGGCCGAATACTTTCGCAAGGCACTGTGTGTGTGTGTATATGTGTGTGTATATATGTATATATATATATATATATATATATATATATATATATATATATATATATATATATATACAAACATTTCTAAAAAACGGTTTTTGCTTTGTCAGTATGGAGTATTGTGTATAGTTTAATGAAGTAAAAAAAAAACCAGATTGAATCCATTTTAGAATAAGGCTGTAACATAACACAATGTGGTGAAAGTCGAGGGGTCTGAATACCTTTTGAATGCAGTGTATTGCCACATATTTATTATTGCAATTCGTCCTTTACAATTCTTCATGCACTGGTGCTTTTGTTTACAATTACAGCAAATAATTTCACCTGTGCACCTGGCTGATTATATTATGTTTTTTGTTTTGTCAAAAGAAGCTGTAACTGGACTTTTCTAATTACTTTAACTCTATTACTAATTGAATCTACAAATCAAAAGTTGATCAAGTGGATTACACTGCAATGTTTTTATTGTAAGGGAAACTAAAATAGGCTATAGGCCTATGTTTTTTGTTGGACTTTAGAATTATACAAATCATATCCTTGACTATCTAAACAAATAACTATTGGTATTTAAAAATATATATTTCGTCATGCCGTTACTCCTTTCTAATAGTTGATGCACCATTTATCAATCGTTGGTGCTTATGTTTGCTGCATCTTGTGGGTTGATATGCATCTGATGATCATATGCTAAAGGAGATGCCTGGCAACGTTCTCTAGCGGGTACTTATAGGCTGAAAGGCCTTAAGATGCTTTTGGGAAACAGGGCCCTGGTTTGTTAGTCTGCAGTCTGTCTCCCCTCTCAGTACCTGTGATATTTTTGTGCGCTGTGGTTGGCTTCAGTCAAATTAGCAAATATCTAATTGGGGGGGGGGGGGGGGGGGGGGCATGCTATCCTATATTTATTTATGGAAAACGCTGCTCACACACACACACACACACACACGCGGTTTGTTCTTCTATCCTTGTGGGGACCTAAAATAGATTTCCATTCAAAATCCTATTTTCTTAACCTAACCCCCTACCCTAACCGTAAACCTAACGCCTAAGCTTAAAATAGCCTTTGTCATCATGGGGACATAGGAAATGTCCCCACAATGGATCGTTTTGCTATCCTTGTGGGGACTTTCGGGGATTTTTGGTCCCCTCAAGGATAGAATAACCGACACACATATACACAGTCAGGTTACAGAAAATACACACAATTCAGGTGTAGAACAACTGTATTTATGGCAGAACAAGACATCTCTCCTGAGAGAATGTTGTCAGAAGATCAGCTCTTCCACTGCTTATGCAACATAATGGTCCTCTCAACAGAACTAGCAGCAAAGCTCGCATTTCTCTTCTAGTTAACATTGTATGTTACATATTTGAGACGATACAGTGTCTGATCTCCTTGCCCGTCTTATATCTTCCCTTATCCATCTGTCATTGTTTCTCACTCTTTCTCTGTAGGCAAGGGATTCATGGGATGTTTTCGTTGCATTTGGCTGTGCTCTACGGGTTTTCAGACTGTTGTCGCAAGTTACTCTCCTCAGGTAAGTCTTTAGACTGAAATTGTTGTTTGTATAATGGAAACGGATCATGTTCCATGGATGTGTACATTCAAATTGACCTAAGTAGTTGTTTATCAGATAGAATGTGAGAGGGCTCGTACATACAACACATTCTTTAACTACTAGCTTTTCCTCATTTAGTGTTATGTTCAGAAACAGAGATTTGAATAGATGTCCTTCTCACTACACACAAAGGCCATTGTTCTTTCCAGACCTCCTGATGTGGTCACCCTGTATGACCACACTTCCTGTTTTGTGCTGTCGCGCTTCCTGCAGGTCAGCTGTACAGCATTGTATCATCTCTAAGCAACGAGTATGTGCTGTCAGCCGGGTTTGACATAAACACCCCAGACAGCCTGGGGAGGACCTGCCTGCACGCCGCTGCCTCTGGAGGGTGAGCACGTGTACCCGCGCACACACCATTTTGTTAATGAAGAGAGAGCTTTGTTAATGGTTGTGTAATCGTCTCATTTGTATTTCTGTTCTCTCTTTGACTGCAGAAACGTTGAATGTCTTAACTTGCTGTTGAGCAGTGGTGCCGACTTGAGCAAAAAGGACAAACTGGGAAAGTGAGTGGTCTCATTCTGGAATTCAACTTGTTTTTCCTCATAGGATTCACTCTGACACAAATGCTATTTTATTCTCGTCCCTTCTCCCGTGAGTGTGACTCATCACCTCTCTCCTCTTCCCTCCCTCTCTTGGCAGAGCTCCTTTACACTACGCTGCTGCGAATGGGAGCTACCAGTGCACGGTTGCCCTGGTGAGTGCTGGTGCCGAGGTGAATGATCTGGACCAGAAAGGCTGCAGCCCCCTGCACTATGCTGCCGCATCGCAGACCTTCTGCCGGTGAGACACACACAACACACAGACAGAGGGGCAAAAAATATACCAGACTCCAAAATTTAACTGACTTTTTTTTTTTTTTTCCCCCCCAGAGTGGACAGACATTACTCAGTCGGACACCAGAGTGAGGAGAGGGCAAAGGAGGACTTTTTGTAAGTCTCTCACCATGATGTCATCTCAGTTTTATCCAGCTTAAACCATATAAACCTACCAACTGACCAAGCTCAAAAATGTTGGTTTTTCAGAAGATAGGAACTGTTTAGAAATGTACACTTTCCTGCAATGGTTTAAGTTCAAGTTAACCCGCCCATGTATACTGAACAAAAATATAAACGCGACATGCAACAATTTAAGATTCTACTGCGTCAGTCAATTTAAATACATTCATTAGGCCCTAATCTATGGATTTCACATTACTGGAAATACAGATATGCATCTGTTGGTTACAGATACCTTTAAAAATAAGGTAGGGGCGTGGGACCACCATTTGCCTCATGCAGCGCAACACATCTCCTTAGCATTGAGTTGATCAAGCTGTTGATTGTGGAATGTTGTCCCACTCCTCTTCAATGGCTACGCGAAGTTGCTGGATGTTGGCGGGAACTGGAACATGCCATTGTACATGTTGATCCAGAGCATCCTAAACATGCTCAATAGGTGTCATGTCTGGTGAGTGTGCAGGCCATGGAAGAACTGTGACATTTTCAGCTTCCAGCAATTGTGTACAGATCCTTGTGACATGGGGCCTTGCATTATCATGTTGAAACATGATGATAGTGGCAGAAGAATGGCATGACAAAGAGCCTCAGGATTTAGTCACGGTATCTCTGTGCATTCAAATTGCCATAAATAAAATGCAATTGTGTTCGTTGTCTAACTTATGCCTGCCCATACCATAGCCATACCATTGACATCAGCAAATGGCTCGCCCACATGACGCCATACACGTGGTCTGTGGGTGTGAGGATGGTTGGACATACTGCCAACTTCTATAAAACGAAGTTGAAGGTGGCTTATGGTAGAGAAATGAACATTAAATACTCTGGCAACAGCTCTGGTGGACATTCCTGCACTCAGCATGCCAGTTGCACGCTCCCTCAGCTTGAGACACCTTGACGTGTTGTGACTGAACTGCACATTTTAGTGGCCCAGTACAAGATGAACCTGTGTAATGACGTGCTGTGTAATCAGCTTCTTGATATGCCCCACCTGTCAGGTGGATGGATTATCTTGGCAAAGGAGAAACGCTCACTAACAAGGATGTAACTAAATTTGTGTACAAGATTTGAGAGAAATAAGCTGTTTGTGCGTATGGAACATTTCTGGGATCTTTTATTTCAGCTCATGAAACATGGGACCAACACTTCACATGTTGTGTTTATATGTTTGTTCATTGTATTTGACGGCTTGTTGTTTGATCACAATTTTTTTTCCTCTCTCTGTGGTGACATAGTTGTGTATCCAGAAGCTTGTTGGTTGACCTAACATGACGGTCTCCCCTGTATGTGTAGTTGTTTGGAGTATCTGCTGGATAACGGGGCTGACCCGGCTCTGAGGAACACCAAGGGTTACAGCGCAGTCCACTACGCAGCAGCCCACGGAAACAAGCAGAACCTGGAGCTGGTGAGTCAGTGGGAGGAGGGACTGAAGGTGTATGTGTGTGTGTGTGTGTGTGTGCATGCTACAGACAGACAGGCAAAGATGAGGCGTATGACGGATGCATTTCAACAGTGGCTTACCCTCCTCGTCTTCTGCACTATGAAAGAACAGGACAAGTGGCGGTGAAGTCCTAGTAGACATCCAACCATGTTGCTTTCACTAGTCCGTTGTTTTCAGATCAGTGCCGATGAAGACGAGGAAACTTTAGAGCATCGAGATGTGTTCAAATTTGCGCTTGGTTTGAAACTGGTCATAGCCTTTGTAAGAAAGTGGTATTTTCATCCACACCTTTAAGCGCTGGGAGTGGGTGTCGGTAAATCATTTACTTTCACTTCCTCGTCACAGGGCTAAGCTCAGGTGACTGAGTCGTGTACCGCTTCCTTTGGGAAGTGCAGTAATCTCTGAATGTGGTGCAGTATGTACAGGTTGTAAACTCCTGTCTTTGTCCCTCTGTTCCCCAGCTCTTGGAGATGTCGTTCAACTGTCTGGGAGACGTGGAGAGCAGTGTTCCAGTTAGCCCTTTGCACTTAGCCGTGAGTACGGTACACCCGCTGAGCTTCGTTTCCGCTGGCCTGAAGGTCTACTTGGCTGCACTGTATGCGCTTTCTATAGATTGTTTCAACTTCAAATGAACACATTGCACTAGTTTAATTACGGTCCCTCTTAGTTCTACAGTGCAAGTTCAAAGTTGGAGTGAACTATTAAACACACTTACCCAATGAATTGACACGTTTACACACTTCAGTTTGACTGTTGTGTGGTTCTAGTTCTGAAGTTGGAGTGTGATGTCCCTCGAACACAGTGACTCATCGCCATTCTCACACTCGTGTTTTTCTCCCTCCACCCAGGCGTATAACGGTCACTGTGAGGCGTTGGGGGTGCTGTCTGAAACGCTGGTGAGTCTGGACGTTCGGGATGCGGGGGGGCGCACTGCCCTATACTTGGCAGCCCAGAAGGGACACGCTCAGTGCTTGGAGGTCCTGCTGTCCCATGGGGTCTCCTGCCACCTCAGGGAGCGCCGCAACAAGTGGACCCCACTCCATGTCGCAGGTGTGTGTGTGCGTTTTCCACTTTCCGTGTTTTTTGTGATTGTTAGATTCTAATCCACAATGGTGTTTGGATGTGTGTATGAGCTTTTTTCAGTATTTTCAGTCTTCTCTGTTACCTGCTCTTCATTGTGTGTGTGAGCTTGTCTCAATATTTGACCTCCGTCACCACCTCCTCCAGCTTCCAACGGCCAAACAGACTGTCTGCTCATGCTGGTCAACCGAGGGGAGAAGGCTGACATCATTGACATTGCCGACGTACAGGGACAGTGAGTGACTGTCATTCATTTCTTGAACATGTTTGTTGAATAATGTGTTTGTTGAAAAATGTGTGTTTGTTGAATATGTGTGCACCCACTAGAATAGGAAAGATGATTTTTGCTGTTTTTTTAAACACAATTCTCAGGTAGTGGGATCCCTTTTTTTTAACCTACTGGTTATTTGTGTGTAAAAAACCCTGGGATTGTGTGTGTGTGTGTGTGTGTGTAGGACGGCTCTGATGCTGGCAGCTCTGGGCAGCCACACTGACTGTGTCCACATCCTGCTGGAGAAGGGAGCCGGGGTCGACGCCGCCGACAAGCGAGGCCGCACTGCCCTACATAGAGCTGTGAGTGTCCCCACCATGTGTATGTGCTTGGTCTAACCATAACATCTGCTAAATCTCAAAATATATTGCCAATGGGGGTCCCCTGCAGTCACATTCATCGAATCTGGGTAGATGGGACACTTAGAGAAACTGCTGATGAACTACACTATATATACAAAACTATGTGGACATCCCTTCAAATTAGTGGATTCTGCTATTTCAGCCACACGCATTGCTGACAGGTGTATAAAATTGAGCACACAGCCACGCAATCTCCATAGACAAACATTGACAGTATTTTTTCAATTTTATTTAACCTTTATTTAACTAGGCAAGTCAGTTAAGAACAAATTATTAATTCCAAAGACTGCCTACCCCGGGCCAAACCCTCCCCTAACCCGGACGACGCTGGGCCAATTGTGCACCGCCCTACGGGACTCCTTATCACGGCCGGTTATGATACAGTCTGGGATCAAACCAGGGTCTGTAGTGATGCAGTGCCTTAGACCGCTGCGCCACTCGAGAGCCTTACTGAAGAGCTCCGTGACTTTCAAAGTGGCACCGTCATAGGATTGTTTGTAAAATTTCTGCGCTTCTAGAGCTGCCCCGGTCAACTCTTTAAGTGCTGTTATTGTGATGTGGAAAGGTCTAGGAGCAACAATGGCTCAGCCGCGAAGGGGTAGGCGCCACAAGCTCACAGAATGGGACCGCCAAGTGCTGAAGCGGGTAAAAATCACCAGTCGTCTGGTGCAACACTCCCTGGAGACCAACTCTGTATTAATGCCCATGATTTTGGAATGAGATGTTGGGCGAGCAGGTGTTCACACAGTTTTGGTCATGTAGTGTATATTGACCTGCAGTGATGGTCCAAGAAAGTTATTCCTTTCAACTGTTCTTCTCGATCTCTCTGTCCTCTTTCTCTTGTCAGTGAAGGGTTCTGTCTCTTTAACTCTTTCTCTGTCTCCTCCTGCAGGCGGTGATGGGCAGTGAGGACTGTGTGTCGGCCCTGCTGGAGCATGGTGCTTCGGCTCTGTGCAGGGATTTCCGGGGGCGCACCCCCCTGCACCTGGCCGCCTCCTGCGGCCACATGGAGCTCCTGCGCAGCCTGCTGCAGGGTGCCACACGCACCGACCCCCTTGACTCAATGCTGGACTACAGCGGATACACTCCCACCCACTGGGCCGCTTACCACGGTGAGTCACACACACTACCTTCCCTGAGAGTCTACAAATAACCTCAGTGAGTAACACACAGTGTGGGATTGGGCCAAATAGCATTGAGAGAACTTCTAAACTGTGTCTTGACTCCATCTCTCGTCTCTTTCAGGGCACGAAGACTGTTTGGACGTTTTACTTGAACACAAACATTTTAGTATCCAGGAAGGAAACCCCTTCACCCCATTGCACTGTGCTCTGTGAGTACCGCCGCTGGTTCCCCCTGCTCTTTAGGGTTCTGGATTCCGCTATTATTATCAGAGCTTCTGTTTTGAAAAACGTAAATCTGTCGGAATGATGAGACCTGGTGTTGAATTCATCAGAATGTTGACCTGGCTACTGCTGTCCTTTTTGTATGACGGAGAGATGGAGGATGTTTTCTCACAGTTTGTCTGGTTCCTTTCCAGAATAAATGGCCATGATGGTGCTGCTGAACTACTGGTAGAGACGGTCGGACCTCAGATGGTGAACATCAGAGACGCCAAAGGAAGGTGTGTGTCTGTCGTGACTTTCTGCATATGCCTTTGTGTGTACGGAGCTCTGTCAAGTCTGATGTATTGCAGCTTGCCACTCGCTTACCTGTCTCGGTCTTGTCTGTCTGGTGGTGGCTGTCCTGGGCTGTGCCTGAAGGACCCCGTTGCATGCAGCTGCCTATTCGGAGAGTGTTGGCGGGCTGCAGCTGGCCCTGGTCCAGGGGGCAGAGGTCAATGCCGTGGACACCACAGGACGCTCCGCCCTGATGGTTGCCGCCGACAACGGACGGACCGCAGCCGTCGGTGAGTGGCCAGAAAATAGACAATGTGATTATTGCACCCAGTAAATATGAGAACTGAACGTTTAGTGGGCTTATTAGTTTGGTATACATTTATGTTTTTATTTTATATGTATTTATTAAAAGTATTTATGAACTGTGTAATTGTGGACGCCACATCAAATGGCAACCCTTGCTAGTGACCATAGCAAGTGGAGGAAGCTTGTTGTCGACTGTTCTGCAGCCGAATGATGATGATGTGTAATTGTGAGAGATGTGTGAACCCAACAGAGATCCTGCTGCACCAGGCCAAGGCAGACCTGACCCTGTTGGATGTCAATGACAACACCGCCCTTCACCTGGCCTGCAGCAAGGCAAGACACTCCTTCATACGCCTAGCTGACACACGGTCTACTGTTATTTAGAATTATGACTCACTGTAGCCAAATTCACAACCTAAGTTATTTTAAAAACTCTGGCATCTATCAACTATACAGAAAACAAGCATGACAGATCCACATATCATTGGATAACTGCTTTACATCTTCAGATTGCTCATGTTTATTACTGTTGATACCAAAGCATTATTAGGTGGCAGGGAAATGGCATGTGTGTACTGTACTAATGGTTCAATCCCAGTGTACTAAACCTGACCTTTATGTGTTTCCCTGCAATAGGGGGTATATTTGTACATCAAGCTGCCTTGCGCTACAGAAACAGGAGATCTTGACTTTATAGGCTGTTCTCGGACAAGGCTCGCTTGCTTACTTAATGTGTTTTCTCCCACAGGCTCATGAGATGTGTGCCCTGTTAATCCTGGGAGAGATCAGCGACCCCTCCCTCATCAATGCAACGAACAGTGCACTGCAAATGTGAGCCATCATCATCGCAGAGACTCAACCTTTCATGAAAGACACTGTTCAACACTGTATAAAACCCAAGCTTCATCTCTCACTCAGCCCCTTTAAACTCCCAGTCTGTATGACTCCTAACTCCGGGAGTTAAGATGAATGAGAGCTGAAGCTGGGGGACCTATACAAAACCGTGAAGACCTTGCGTTTTGTTTACCCAGGTGGTCTATTGACTGTTTATCCCATTTCCCTCTTCCCCAGGCCCCTTCATATCGCAGCGAGGAACGGTCTGGCTACAGTGGTCCAGGTGCTCCTCAGCCAGGGGGCAGCTGTGATGGCTATAGATGAGGAGGGTGAGTCACCACAGTGTCGGTTAGTGTTGGCCATTTTCTTCTGTCGCTTCGGATAGGGTGTCTGATATGCATGTTCACCTCTTGACTAAGCAGGTTGTTATTGGAAACCATAAAAGAGAATTTGTTATTCTTAAATGTGAAATATACATTTTAATCAATGTGCGTGTTTCTGTCTCCTATCGTCAGGCCACACCCCGGCCCTGGCCTGTGCCCCTAACAAGGATGTGGCGGACTGCCTGGCCCTGATCCTCTCCACCATGAAGCCTTTCCCTCCCAAAGACGCCAGCGCCGCCGCCTCCTTTGGCCTCAACCTGCTGAAGCACTGTGGCATCGCCACCACCTGCGGGCCCCTGCCCAACGGCACCCTGCACCACGCCTACGCCAAGGACCGCCACGGCACCGCCGGCCTGGACGGCTGCTTCACCGAGTGAAGCGAACCCCCAACCTGTTCCCCTCAGACCTCCCTTCCCTGTCCCCTTATATCTTTAACTAGCCAGATCTGCCCTCTGTAATCCACTATGATCCGGGGGACCCCCCCCCCCCCCCCCTTCTAACACACACAACAAGAGCAGGAATATACTTTGAATTACATGTGTGTAAGTGAGCGTGTGCGTTTGGATGTGTGTGTTTGGATGTGTGTGTCGGTATATGTGCGTGTGCGTTTGTCTGTGTGTTTAAAGAAAAACTAAATCCCTTATGGGTGCAGTCAAACATATATGCAATTATTTGCCTCTCCTCTGTGGCATATCGTCTCTGTCGTCGCTAGCCTGGCCTTAGGTCAGGCACCCTCTGTCCAGTGTCCAGGACAGAGCACGTCACTGAGTCCCTCTGAATCGTACCGGCAGAGTTTCTGTATCATCATGAAGTTATCACGGTTTTGTTGAATTAACAGATTCACAAGCATGTGTTATAAGCTACGGTCTAAATTAATTCTAAATTCAATTTAAATTATTGTGAATTTTTGACATTGCACTTCAACAACGAATGAACTTACCTCGCAAATCCCAGTGAAAGCGATGACCTAGTAGAAGGAGAACGGTGCCTCGCCAACTTCTACTCTGACTGAAACTGGTGCAATATGCAGCATGTGTGGGTATTTCCAGTGCTGAGCCTCTCTCCGAAGACTAGAATAAAACTGAAGTAATAGAGCGAGGGAAAGAACGGGAGAGAGTGCTAGACCGTCGCTGGGTTTGACTGTACAGTTAAGAGTCTGGGTGAGTTGAGAGCTCTGCAGAGAAGCCCATGGATTTGAAAACAAGCGGTGACAAGCTGGTGTTGACTCACCTAGAAGTCCGACAACAAGCACCTCCCACTTGCTAAGGCTGTCTGAGTGACCTCATCCACCAGGTCCAGTAGATGCCTGACTTTTGTTGTCTGGGTTTTTCTGCATTAGCCCCCTCTCACTGAGTCCATACTGAAGGGAGTCGTTGTGGGTCTTGCCTGAACCCCACTCCCGTTCGTCACTGTCGTAGAATACGTTTGGTACCTTAAGGCGGTTCTAAGACGTTTCTGGATATTTAACAATGTTGTGCCTATGGAATACTGAGAGACAACCACAACCCCTTAACCTCACCTAGTTTATACCCTCTGATCTCCCACCTGATTCCTGATTATTTAAGATTTTAAAAGAGAACAATGCTAGTGGGACATTTTTAAAGGATGAAATGTAGATTTGAAGAGAAATGGGTTTAGCACACATACTGAACAGCATAAGCTATGTTTGTTGCTGTCGTATAAACACTTGTTTACATAATGTAAATGGTTGTCGTATTTACTTGTGAATCGACAGTCTAATATGTTTGCACAATAAGGCCATGCCTCCAGTAGGAAAATAAAGAGCGAAGACGTGTTTTCAATATAGCTGCTAAAATATTGCTGCCTTTTCCATGGATTCTATTCACGGTTTCTGTCAATGCGGGTCTACATTTGGTGTGTAATTTTTTTTTTTTTCATTATTGGGAAGCAATATTCAAACAGACTTCAAATTCTTTAGCATTTTTTTTCTTTTCATGCAGTTTGCTGTGTGGAAAGGTTCATGTTTTTACCTCAACATTGGGGATGACTTCAAGTTTTCAAGAAAACAATTTGCACTACCTCCAAAGTTAGTATTATTTTTCAAATGGAATAGGTAGAATGTTTTTTTAAATTGTTTTTCTATTCTTTCCAAACAGCCATACTTGAAAAAAAGTCAGTAATCCCAATCAAACGGCATGCGCTGTAATCCTCACTTGTCACGTTGATAGGCATAGCATTGGGAGTTGTCAAAAGTACAGCCAAAAACACAAATGCATTCCTTTTTAAATTTGAATTAGGCACGTCTTGTACTTACCTCAAAGATTTTAACAACGCAACTCATTGACTCCTGTTTGGGCCACACTATAGATCCATTCATTTTTGTTGATCGCTTCTCTGCCGCCTTTTGCACAGTAGTTGAATCAGTGTAGTTTCAAGGGTAATCAGTTGATTACGCTATTTATGAAGATTGTTAGTTACGTTCATCTGAAAAGAATTCAAAATGATGTTCACTCCGTTTGTAATTGTTTTCTTGAGATTGTAAAGATCCCCCCCACATTTTTTTTTAAAAATGACAAAATCAATCTTTATCGGCATTTGACCCTAGTCAAACATTCATAAAGTAATTTGAATATTTAAAAGGAGAAAGTATTTTTTAAATCCATGGTGTACTGTAACATTCTGCATTAGCCTGCCTTGTATCTGTATTTTACATATTACATAAATGTAGTTAGATGGCAAAATTGCACAAGTAGTGTTACTGTACCGATGCATATCTTTTCTCTTAACAGTACACCATATTGACAAAGTATGGCTGACACAAAAACACACATGCTTATATTATGTTGGTACGGTTATGTATGGACAGCTACTTTTTTTTTTTTTTTTTGAGATGACAATCAGCATCACAAGGGCTTTTTATTTATAAGTTAAATGCTTTTCGGAAGTTGTTTTGAAGAAGTGTCTTTCGGGATTTTGTTTATTTGAGTCATTGAGGATTTCTTTACACCCGTTTTGAAGTATGTGTGCTCCCATTTCTCTTTTGCGGCAACAAGAACACCATGTTGACATGTCTGGTACAAATACCTCCATTGTGTTATACACTGACAACCTTAACCCTCTTCCTCCGTTACATTGTTGTTTCTCTCTGGATATGCCTCATTCCTATTATCAGTTGTCACCTCGAATTGTTCTCTTTTGAATGGAATATCAAAATCATTTTGCACATCTCCTTAGATGTACGTGCTATTCATTATATTAAGAACAAAAAACATTTGATGCATCAATTTCTGAATCATATTTCAGCCTGAGATTCATTGTCAGCTCCTGGTGCATTCAATCATAGGGCTGGGAAGGAACTGTGTTTTAAAAAAAGGAAAAGCTTATCTTGCACCTATTCAGATGCCAGTAATGTTATTCCACAAGGTTTTTAATGTCAAAGCCTTTTAAGAAAAAAATAAGATGACAAAGTCAATATCCTTTACATGATGTAGGAATAGCAAATTCCAAAACCAGTGTCGTTGTTCCTCATATTTATACTAATATGCTGAAAAAAATGATTGTATTAAGCTACCTGAAATTTTTGTGGCATTTTACATAAGCCTTTTTATATGATGTCAGAGAAGGTTTAGGCCCAGTTCGATGAGGTGAGATCACATCGAATAGTAAGCCATTTAATAATGTTCTAGGGTGAATTGCTATGTTAATTATAATTGTTGCGTTGATTTAAATGAGAATAGGAACTTACTAGATCCCTTCCCCCCCCCCCCCCCCTATATTGTGTAACGGTGTGACATTTCATTGACTGTGGATTTGGTGTAGCCTACGGTTTTGTTGTCGTTAGGCTGGTTAGACATGACATTGAAAACCCCAATCTCCCTTTTGGAATAAGTTTTAATGTGAAACTGAATCCCTTACTGATCAATCGGATGCCTAAAGACATACAAGTAAAGAGTTAAAGGACTAAATTCATGAAGCCCCTTTCCTTCCCCTTTTTAAAAAAAAGTTTTTATTTCCTCCCTCCCTTTAACTATTCTGTTTACACTGTGGACATAGATGAACCTAGTATTGTGATCTTTGGGGCCATAGACTGTCGGAAAGCATTTTAGATTTTCAGTGACGCAACAAAAACAACAATTTTCACTCAGTCCTGACCCAAAGCACTTATTTCAAGAATAAGCACTTTTGTATATTTAATATCTCTATATGTGTATTTATGTATACCGGTACATACAGTATGTTACCTATGTAGATATAAACTTCTATTTAGGGAGAACAATACCTTCAGTGGAGAGATGAGAGTACATGAACTGGTGACTGATCTTCACAATCATGTGTGATGTGCTTGTGGGAGAGACACACTGTTTAATTGGAGGGGCATGTTTCTCTTTGGGGTTAGCATTAAGAGAGCAGTGAAAAGTCTATGGTCACACCTTGGTGTGCACACGTGTGCAGCAACAACAAAACACATTTCAAATGGAAAATTATACTTGCGCTGCCTTTCATTGAGTTGCCAAAAAGCAGGGGATGAAACTGAAAAACACTTGACTTTACCGAAATTTGAGATATTACATACATTTGCAGACATCTTAACTAAGCCATATTAGTCAATTGCTGACAAAAAACGTGAATGTATGGTCTAAATTATGGCAGGGGTTTTGATTTTCAAGTAACTGGTGACTTTTGACGCACTGTTTAAGTTAAGTTCTAGAAATTATGGGAAAAGACTGAAAAATGAACTAAAGCAAAATGATCTTTTACCTCTGCTTCCTCATGCATAGATGTGGTAGGATTGTGTTTCATCTTTTGATATGAAGGGATGGCTAACTAGTTTGTGCCATTGAAGGGTATTATTGCATTCTGCGGATGGGTTAGCCTAAAAACGTGGTACATCCAGCATATATATGCCTTACATTTAGCGGTACAAGCCTCACTCCAATATAATCGTTTTGACTCTTATAAATCATTTGGTGAATGATTACTTTTAGTTCCTCTCTAGCTTTTGTTATTCAACAATGGGCACTAGCGCTAATAGCCGAGCTATCCCTCCTGTTAACCATGGACTCACCATGGACTGCCTTTACAATACCTCTTAGAAATGATGTATAGTTGTTTTGCTACTCTATGTTTTGTTTGTAGTGCGTAGACGATTTTTACATTTGGGAATGTGTCCGTTTTTGTCTATCAAAACAGTCGACCTTAATAACTCAGTATGATATGGAAAAGCATCTGTGTAGAATTTTTTTGTCGTAAAGCACAATAATACCTTACAATGGCTCAAATGGCAAAGATGGACAACTTTCTCAAAATGCTTCAGTTTGTAGGAATGAGAGACATGGGCGCTTTGGCCAGTGGATGGAGTGAAATAGATAGCGTTAGATAATTGTGAATGTGCATGGTGGAAGACTGATCAAGTCCAAATTGTATTTTGAAAAAGCAGTATGGGTAGTAGGGTAGAAGATGGTAAAATTGCACATAAGTAATTGAGTCCGAGTACTGTAAACTGAGTTACAGGAGAAGTTATAACTATTAAAAACTTTGGAAGGAAGCAGATTCAACACATCTTCATTTCTTTCCTTTTTTATTTTGTTTGTATAGATTAAGAGTATTTATGGATTTTGGGCAACTGACAAAATGTTGCCATCAGATATGTGAGTGGAAAGAGAGACTAAAGTAGGGTCGCGTTAAAATTGGAGAATAGGAAGAACATACACTATTGGTATAGTGGCCTAATGTAGCTGCCTTTATCTTGATGAGACACTATGGTCCTTCTAGTGAGAAAGCATTCATATGGTATCGAACACTTATGTCATGCTGATTCAATAACCTCTAAATTAGGTGTGGAAGGGATAGAAGTTTGAAACCAAGAGCATGTTTGGTTTCTTTTAGTTATGCCAGTGATCACCATGGTGATGCTGTCCGGAACATAGTCCTCTGGGATATCTCCCACTTACCTCTAGGACATCGATGTCCTTCATTACTTGAAAAGTCATTGGATTAAGGCAATAGCTAGGCAGTTACCTTTTTTTGTTGTTTTTTTAATTCCCATTTGAAAGGATTTTTTCAAATCAAGAGGACACCGGGAACATTTCCTCTTCTCCAAGCATAATATAAATGGCAGAATTAGAGCTTTCTTTGTTATTAGAATTTGTTGAAAATAAATGGCTACAATTTTCTCAAAAAAGTAAGCATGTAAAATGCTGAACATCATATTAAATGGATTAAACAAGATTCATTCATCTCATGACGTTTCTAGTCATAAATGACATTTGATCACCAAAACAAACACCTCTTGAAATTGACAGAATTATGTCATCTTCAATGTCCAGATTCATGCGTGAAGCACACTATTAAGTTCTTCCATGATTCCAACTTCTGCATGTCTGTCCTATCTCTATGTAGACCAAATGTTTCTTAGAGAAGATAGCATGTCTGATCATGTTAAGATTCTTGATTTTTATAGCTTGTAGGCTATGTTCATGCCTTCATTATTCATTTGTTTATGTTGTACAACTACTACGTGGACAAGATTTACATGCTTAGTCAGTCGTAACATCCAAATTCTTGTTAAAATTGAACCAAACTGTCGGTCCCACTTCTGCTATTCGACCCTCCGGTTGTGTGGCCCATGTTGTACTGTCTGAAGTTTGTCTGGTCCTAACTTGTTTGATTACGTTTGTCACTCTTGTGCCTCTGAAGTTAGTTAAGGCTTAGTAACACTTGTTCAAAACAAAGCAAACTGATGTATGGGTTGACTTTATTCTCTAACAGTATTTGGCTTCTTTGAAATACTTCAGAGAGGATGTAGACCCACCAATAGCTTTATTTTGTCTGTCTTCTCTTCCTCTTCAAGGACAGTTACTGAGTTGACCCTCCAAATAGACTATAGAGGGATGCACTGGTGTTGTCTCCTTAGTGGAGAATAATGTCCACACTATTTTATTGTATGCCTTCATGTATTACTTGATTAGCCGTTATCAGACATTGAACAGCTTACCTCAAGATGTTATGTCTTGCAATGATTTTTACCCAAACCAGTGCATTTTATTGATGTATTGGACCTCATTGGAGAGTAAATGTGATACATATTATGCAACTATTTTTGTCACTTTTTTTTTCTTTGATTTGATGGTGGTTTCATGACTCGACTGCTTCTTGACAGCCACCCATAGGATGGGGCAATGCAAGTAGGAATCCTGGGTGGCGCAGTGGTCTAAGGCACTGCATTGCAGGGCTAGAGGCATCACTACAGACCTGGGTTCGATCCTGGGTCTGTATCACAAACTGCCATGATTGGGAGTCCCATAAGGCGGCGCACAATTGGCCCAGCTTTGTCCGGGTTAGGGGAGGGTTTGGCCGGGTTAGGCCGTCATTATAAAATAAGAATTTGTTCTTAGCTGACTTGCTTGGGTAAATTTAAAGGTTAAATAAAAACAGTTAAATTAGGATATTGAATCATGATGTTTCCATTAAATAAATGCTTCGATAGGCAACCAAAGGAGAGAAATGTCTTGGACCGGAAGTTGTTTTAGATCCACATCATAAAGTAACTTATTTATGAGACTTCTGTGCATTTCTATATATACTGTATGTCACATGGCTGGTCAATTTTTATAGTTAAAGAATGTTACCTTGTAAACTGCGAAACCCAGCTCCTCTATGACCACCAAATACAATCCTGACTGACACTTTGTCGTGATACAGACGGGCATAATAAACTGTGTCCTTACAAAACCATTGAGTGAATAGTTAAGTCCTTGGGGGAAAAAATTATTTTACACATCAGCAAAATGGTCTTCCGTTCATGCCAATTGAAAGCCTTATTGTTGATAAAAGTGGAGGTCACACCTCCCAGGAACACAACTGCTCACAATTACAGACCTGGTGAAGCCAGTTAGCCATTGTTGTTCATTCAAAACACAACATGATTCTAGTGCTTCCCAGTCTTATCATCCATCCATGTCGTGCACTGTGGCTTCAACTCCTCAAGCAATTGTTAATTGGTTGGAGAAATATACAAAGAAACACTCATGCTGTTGTCATAAATCCAAACACCCTCTGGATGTACAACTTGACTGTAGTTTATTTTGCTCTCGTTTGATTCTTGCCTTTGGCTTGCTTGCCATATTTGTCAAGGGACCTGAAAAAACACATTGAAATAGTGTTGAATCCCAGTAGTGATAATACTGGAGTTATAGTGTGAATTCATAATAAAAGCAATATTGGCAAGTGCACTTTGTTGGGTGTTCTAAGCACAACATCACTAAAAATGCACTTCAGACAGAGTAGTGTGTAGAGATTGTTGTTGATTTACTTAACTAAATGGTATTGAAATTAACATGGTAAATTATTATAAAGCAAGACTTCTATTTGTGACATTTGTAGTACCGTTTTAGCAGTATGTTGATTTGATCAGGATGTAGTTTTAGTTGGTGTCTGTACAACCCCTGCCCCCCCCCCCCTCCCCTTATACAAAATGAACCGACTTAAGATAATCACGAATAAGCGTTGTGGCTTAGGCATTATTAGGCTAGTTTTTATGCAACCCCTTTAATTGTGTGTGTATAGATTGTTCTCTGTACTGCAACATGTTCTAAGAATAGGTGGTGGAAGAAGATTGTATTTTGTGGACAAGGAAGTCAATGGATTGCTATGCCACAGAACTTCATGTTTTGATTACTTTTACAGTACAGTGAGTAGGCATAGAGTTCTGTTTTAAGTGTGTTCGAGTGTGACTATTTGGGCAGTTAGCTGTCATGTCTTCATTAGTGAGTATGAGGTCAAGAGTGTGCGATGGTAATATGAACCGCTATCAGCAAAAGGGCAAAGAAAAAGTGTGTATTCATTCCTGTCTATTGTATTTCTTTACCCACTTCCTGGTTTATAAATACCGTAAAGAATATTGTTTTTTTCCTTCTAATTATTAACGTGAAATACATTTCCTTTGAAACACAAGTGATGTATGTAAGATTCTGGTGCAATGGCCTGTAATAGTTTTTGGTTGACTCATTTTAAATGTTATTGTTAATTTGAGCATATTTGAAAATAAATGAGTACAGTATCCTACGTGCTATGTGGGGTAGACCTAATATGCATTAACAGACCTTTTGAATGAAATGTAAAGCACTGGTGTAATTGAAAGCTTGAGGTTGGTAGTCCTTTGCTTTAACAGCCCTTATTTTTACTTTGGTTCTGGATATATTAACGTCTTATTCAGGAGGGCGTCTCGGTTTGACTCAGTCATTGAACATTGCTTTGTATTATGCTAGGATTTGTTTACTCCAATAGACCAGCCAAGCAAAATGTAACACAAGCCCGGTCTACGGGCTACAACCTTGAATTATTATGTGCTTTGACTGTCCGTATTGCCTCTGCTAGAATTTCATTGGCTTCTTGTTTCGCTGCAATTGTTTTCACCATATTGGAAGTTTTGGGTTAAAGTTAGTAATTGGTCATAAAGTTGAACGTTAGGCAGGTATTTTAACCACTAATAGTCCCTATCTGGTTGTAGTCCATAGAAGGGATAGAATATGCCAAGCCGATGTTGACTTCCCATGTGACTTCAGCATGAACTGTAGGTGATCAGGAAAGTGTTATTGTGCTTCATTTAGGCCAAACTATAAATTAGGAGGTGCAAAATGATCAAGTGGAAATGCATGAAATGCTTTCTCTTTGGCACCTTTCTGTTTTGAAGTACTGCTGCCTGGTGAAGAGCTTGAGCATGCCTGCATTCAGTATTTTCTAGAGCATTCAGTAAACATTTATTTTATAAGTTTTATTAGCATGAGATTGTGTGATTATTTTTTTTTTTGAATCCATATTACCTCAAATTATATCAGTTACAATTAATACATTTAAGTTAAAACAAATGGTCTCACCTCAAATGTCCATGCTATTTTGAAAGTTACTTTTACTGCTAATGTAATATGATCATGTTTTATTTTGCCTACCTCCTTGATGCACAGCTACTCTTTGTCTCCTTAGCTCATAACCACCTACAGTGAGCTACAAAAGTAGTGTGACAGTGACACATTTGGGAGGGACTATGTACAGAAAGTGCTGTAATATTGAAACGGTTCACCCGATATGGATGAAAATACCCTAAAGGTAAAGCTGACAGTCTGAACTTTAACCTCATAGTCATTGTATCAAATCCAAAGTGCTGGAGTACAGAGCCAAAACGGTTTTCACTGTCCCAATACTTTTGTAGCTCACTGTATACTAGTGTCTGTAAAATATGAAAGCATATTAATCACTTTTGCTCAAAAAAAAAAAAAAAAGTGAGCTTGATTTTGTGTGTGTGTGTGTGTGTTTGTACGTGCGCTTGAACATGGAAAGAAAAATGATATCCCAACAACCACTGGAATGTGAAGCCAAACTGTATTTTGATCAAATGAAATCTCTTTTAAGGTCTAACTGTTGTAGCATACATGTGAACCTCGTCTCTGGTACATGTTTTCTATCCTTCAGATACTTGTTGCAACAAGGTACTTTATGATTGTTTTTTTTAAAACCCCGTCCTGAAAGTATCCACCAGGTATCATCCTGTTTTTCATAGTATGGTGGGTTTTTACTGTGTGTAAGTTGAGCCATACGTCTAAAAGTCTAGTTTACAGCTGCAACTGTGTCTACAACTACCAGAGATTAGGAGAACGTGTGTGCATCTTAATTACAAAAGCAACATAACTAAAGCTGTTATTGAAGTCAAATTATGGATATATGTCGCATGTGGTGTTTGTGTGATGGGAAATCGTATTGCATCCAGCCTTAAGCCTTCAAACGAAAAACAAATCTAGACCTTAATTTGTGATCATGCTACCACCACAACTCCCATCACCTCTCCCAACCAACTGACCTTTGACTTTTTGACTGAAGCATAGGTATGTGAGATACAGTAATAGGGGTTAGAGATCTATTCCGTAAAAGACACAAACACACACACACATAAATACCCTTCCAACCCTGAACAAATCTCCAACGTGTTCATTATTTTGACATTGCAATCCTTGAAAGCACTTTGCCTTGTTATATAATTGTGTGCTACTGAATGGTTATTTCTTACAAAATGTTCCGAAAATGTATAAAATACATGATTTAATGATTTTAGTGAAACAGTAATCTGCATTGACCTTTCTGACATTACAGGAGAAACTTAACAAACCAAGGCATTGAAACCTGATCGATTTTATACAATGTATGCTACAGCATTTGAGTCTTGTCATTCAGTGTTGTGGTTTAGGATTGGTTATGTTTAAATAAATTGCTATTGCTTAATATCTATATACTTTGTGTTTTCTTTAATTTACATTTTCAAGCCAGAATCCTTAATTGAAACTTTTTTTTTTTTCTCTCTATCTGGGGCTGGAGAAGTGTAACCACTTTCAAATTAATAAACAGATCTATGGATGCAAGGACTGACCATCCATGATACCAAATATGTAGTTTCAACCATGTTACGAGGCTATACAGTTTGTTTACAAACATTGGAGTAAAAATTGTCATGTAAGCTCACTATTCCAGACCAGTTTGAACGGTCGTACAACATGTAAAGTGTGGCTGCTGTCGCAAGGTTCTGAATCTGATGAGGTATGACAGTTGACCTAAGCTCATGAGGCATTTATAAGTTAAATTCATCAATCTATATTTATTTATACATCCAAAAATGGATGTAGCAACTAAGGATTTCTGAATCCAACTTCACATCAATCTGTCAGGTTTGGGCTACGTTTTGCACAGAGCCTACACAGCACATTAGTTAAAAGAGTAATTTTATATTTTAGATATCTCATTGGAAAACTACCTGACTTTGAAAAACACGTTATGGCTTCCCATTTGGCAGCTTAATTGTAAAAAATGAAAATAATTATTTTTCTCACAAATACTTTTTCTTGATGGTTACATAACCTTTAGTGAACTCTGTTCTGTGTAAACAAACCTAATTCAAATCAAATGTCTTAACGTTTTCCACATACGACTGGAAAAATACATTTGAACAGCCCTCCAGCTGGTAATTACTAGTGAAAAACTTGACTATCATCCCTCGTGATGCTTCCTTACCCATAGGAAGTCCCACCCATTTGACTACTTTAAAATGGTGAAGCCCTCAATAGCAAGGTTCATGCCAAAATGGGTTTTATCCATTTAGAGTCCTAACTCTATGGTGGTAAATTTCCACTTCGAACGCAGCATTAGTCTCATCATTTGACATTTCTGGAGAGGGATGGACTTTGCTTCCTTCTGCTCCAATCATCTTTTTGCTGAACGTCTAGTCTCCTTTCCATTGCTGACAGCTGTCCCTCCTGCTCCTGGATTGGCTGCTCTGCTGCCAACATCACTGCCAGCCCGCCCTCCCTGTTGAGGATTAGTCGAGCTCCCGGAACCTTGAGAGTTTACACCGTTCCCATTGGTAGTTTCATTACCTAGAATAAGAAATTCGCATGCTTAATTTAGAAATCTTCATAAATAGTGATAGAAGGGAGAGGTACAGTGTTCACAATTAACCAATTTCCAAAAAGAAATGCACTGCTGTTTGTATACACTGAAGGTGGCTGAACCGGCCACTTACAAGGAAAAAGAAGCAACTTTACAGCTTAAAGCAGTGATCAAAAATTATATTGTTATTTCATGGAATTGTATTCCTTTAGTTTACTGATACAGACATGGCATTGACGTTTAGGTAGACTTCCAGGTGGAAATGTTGCATGAATCACCTAATAGCAGCAGAGGAAAATGAAATAACACTAACGAAGGCCGTTGCCGAAACGCTTTCATTTGACGTCATAACTCTTAATTTTTTGTTGGTCTTTGATAGTGGTCTTACCAGCTGAGCTGTTATTGTTGTTGTTCAGTATGTTTCCTTGGTCACCGACTACCTGGGAAATAAATAATCTGTTCACACACAGTACAAGAAAAAGATACTTGAAACATTGAACTAAATTCGTAGGTGAACATTACTTAAAATAATATTTTTTCCCCTATCATTCTGTAATAAGACGCTTACACACTGATATCCCTAAGTTCAAAACACCCCTTACAGTCTTGTTCTTCATCTGGTCCATGTTAGAGTACTCTGGGTTAGGCTCACTGAAGTTTGGCACCTCTGAATACACCATGCAGAACCTGAACAAAACGATAAGTGAGCATTAGTTTAGACCAGTAAATTATGACAATAGATGCATCTCTCAGCAACATTTACATTGTTGCTCCTCCTTTTCGTAAATATGTAGCATGAAATATTATTAAGCACAGAGCATCTATAGAACTTACTCTCCAATCTTCGACAGCTCTCCACCTCTACCTGTGTACAGAGTCAGGCAACCTTTGAACACAGACGCATATCTGGAGAAAATAAAGTGCACAAATTTCAAGACAAAATACATTTCCCCCCCAGGATTTAAAGTTGATCCAAGATTAAAGGACTAATAACCTATGGTATGTATTCATCCAAATGTAAGTTCATGCTGGTAGGTAGAAATTATGGCTGGGTGGTCCTTTTTGATTTCTACAGTGCATTGCGAAAGTATTCGGCCCCCTTGAACTTTGACCTTTTGCCACATTTCAGGCTTCAAACAAAGATATAAAACTGTATTTTTTTGTGAAGAATCAATAACAAGTGGGACACAATCATGAAGTGGAACGACATTTATTGGATATTTCAAACTTTTTTAACAAATCAAAAACTGAAAAATTGGGCGTGCAAAATTATTCAGCCCCCTTAAGTTAATACTTTGTAGCGCCACCTTTTGCTTTATTTTTGAACCATTCCATTGTAGATTTTGCTTTATGTTTTGGATCATTGTCTTGTTGGAAGACAAATCTCCGTCCCAGTCTCAGGTCTTTTGCAGACTCCATCAGGTTTTGTTCCAGAATGGTCCTGTATTTGGCTCCATCCATCTTCCCATCAATTTTAACCATCTTCCCTGTCCCTGCTGAAGAAAAGCAGGCCCAAACCATGATGCTGCCACCACCATGTTTGACAGTGGGGATGGTGTGTTCAGGGTGATGAGCTGTGTTGCTTTTACGCCAAACATAACGTCTTGCATTGTTGCCAAAAAGTTCAATTTTGGTTTCATCTGACCAGAGCACCTTCTTCCACATGTTTGGTGTGTCTCCCAGGTGGCTTGTGGCAAACTTTAAACAACACTTTTTATGGATATCTTTAAGAAATGGCTTTCTTCTTGCCACTCTTCCATAAAGGCCAGATTTGTGCAATATACGACTGATTGTTGTCCTATGGACAGAGTCTCCCACCTCAGCTGTAGATCTCTGCAGTTCATCCAGAGTGATCATGGGCTTATTGGCTGCATCTCTGATCAGTCTTCTCCTTGTATGAGCTGAAAGTTTAGAGGGACGGCCAGGTCTTGGTAGATTTGCAGTGGTCTGATACTCCTTCCATTTCAATATTATCGCTTGCACAGTGCTCCTTTGGGATGTTTAAAGCTTGGGAAATCCTTTTGTATCCAAATCCGGCTTTAAACTTCTTCACAACAGTATCTCAGACCTGCCTGGTGTGTTCCTTGTTCTTCATGATGCTCTCTGCGCTTTTAACGGACCTCTGAGACTATCACAGTGCAGGTGCATTTATACGGAGACTTGATTACACACAGGTGGATTGTATTTATCATCATTAGTCATTTAGGTCAACATTGGATCATTCAGAGATCCTCACTGAACTTCTGGAGAGAGTTTGCTGCACTTAAAGTAAAGGGTCTGAATAATTTTGCACGCCCAATCTTTCAGTTTTTGATTTGTTAAAAAAGTTTGAAATATCCAATAAATGTCGTTCCACTTCATGATTGTGTCCCACTTGTTGTTGATTCTTCACAAAAAAATACAGTTTTATATCTTTATGTTTGAAGCCTGAAATGTGGCAAAAGGTCGCAAAGTTCAAGGGGGCCGAATACTTTCACAATGCACTGTATGTTGATTTTATACTCGGCTGTAGGTTTGGAGCCCTGTCCATAAAGTGTGGCATTAACTTGACTGTGCTGTGACTCAATAAATGACTCACCCCTTAGTGAGTCTGATGATGTCACCGGTTTGGATCAGTCCCCCTACCTCATCCCAAACTGAGATGCTAATGCTGCCGGTCTTGTCGGCCACCTTACAGGTCCGCACCTCATACCCATCCTTTGTCTTTGTCACTCGTCCTATGTGAGAGTGGGTAAGAGGGACAAGTAATCAGTGGCCTTTGATTGGTGTACAAAGACAAGAACAAGCTAGGTGTACAAGGATAGTGTCAAATATCTCATTATTATACTTTTTGTCATTTAGCAGATGCTCTTATCCAGAGTGACTTACAATTATTGCATTCAGCTTAAGATAGCTAGGTGAGACAACCACATATCACAGTCGTATTAAGTCCACTTGTCCTCAATAAAGAAGTTATCAGCAAAGTTAGTGCTGGTAGGCGGCCAAACGGAGTGCTTGGGTTGGGATGTAGGGTTTAAGCATAGCCTGAAGGTAAGGAGGGGCAGTTCCCCTTGATATTCGGTAGGCAAGTACCATGGTCTTGTAGTGGATGCGAGCTTCGCCTGGAAGCCAGTGGAGTGTACGGAGGAGCAAGGTGACATGGCAGAACTTGGGAAAGTTGAACTTCAGGAGGGCTGCGGCGTTCTGGATAAGTTGCAGGAGTTTGATGGCACAAGCGGGATCCCAGGTAACAGAGAATTGAAGTGGTCCAGACGGGAGATGACAAGTGCCTAAATTAGGACCTCCGCCACTTCCTGTGTGAGGAAAGGTCGTACTCTACGGATGTTGTAGAGCATGAATTTGCAGGAGTGAGTTACTGCTTTGATGTTTGCAGAGAATGACAGGGTGTTGTCCAGGGTCACGCCAAGGTTCTTTGCACTCTGGGAGGGGGACACAGTGGAGTTGTCGAATGTGATGGAGAGGTCTTGGAGCGGACAGGCCTTCCCTGTCGAGGTTGAGCTTGAAGTGGTGGGCCAACATCCAAGCTGAGATATCTGCTAGACATGCAGAGATGTGTGTTGCCAGCTGGGTGTCAGAAGGGGGGGAATGAGAAAAGTAGTTGAGTGTCATCTGCAATGATAGGAGAGAACATGTGAGGATATGACAGAGCAAAGTGACCTAGTGTAAGGAGAAAAGAGGAGAGGGCCTAGAGCCGAACACCAGTAGTGAGAGCACATGGTGCAGACACATATCCTCTCCACGCCACCTGGTAGAAGCAGCCGCCAGGAAGGATGCTCCCAAGTGACACAGCGGTTTAAAGGCACTGCACCTCAGTGCAAGAGGTTTCACTACAGTACCTGGTTTGAATCCAGGCTGAGTCCCATAAGGCGGCGCACAATTGGGCCGGGGTAGGCTGTCATTGTATATAAGAATTTGTTCTTAACTGACTTGCCTAGTTAAAAAAAGGTTAAATAAAAATACACATAAATGCAATCCAAGAGTGCGCAGAGCCTGACATGGAACGCAAACTGGGCTGCGCGTGTGCGCCATCGTGCATAAATTTATTTTGTCCCCCCACACCAAACGGGATCACGACACACAGGTTAAAATATCAAAACAAACTCTGAACCAATTATATTCATTTGGGGACAGGTCGAAAAGCATTAAACATGTATGGCAATTTAGATAGCTAGCTTGCACTTGCTAGCTAATTTGTCCTGGGATATAAACATTGAGTTGTGCATTTCAGGTAAAATAACAAGGTCCTCTACTCCACCAATTAATCCACACATAAAACGGTCGACTGAATTGTTTCTAGTCATCTCTCATCCTTTCAGGCTTTTTTTTCTCTGGACTTTATATTGCAATTGGCAACTTTCATAAATTAGGTGCATTACCGCCACTGACCTCGTTCGTCTTCAGTCACCCACGCGGGTATAACCAATGAGGAGATGGCACGTGGGTACTTTCTTCTATAAACCAATGAGGAGATGGGAGAGGCAGGACTTGCAGCGCGATCTGCGGCAGAAATATAACTGACCTCTATTTTAGCCCTTGGCAACGCAGATGCTCATTGGCGCACGCGAGCAGTGTGGGTGCAATAATTGAATAATATAGATTACACCGCTCGTAGTCAGCCTGTGAGACGCCCAGCCCTGAGAGGGTCAAGAAGATCATTCTGAGAGAGATAATGTGAAAGTTGGAGAGTAAACATCGATTATGAGGAGAGTATATATCCATTTGTGGGAAAGAGAAAAGGGAAAGTTCAACACAGATACGTTTTTTGATAGCTGGCATGATTCAAATAAACCAACATGAATTGTTATCATTAGTCTACATGGTGACGTATAAGGATGTTTCTCTGACTGTCAAGCCTCTGTGTTGTGCCATTATATTGTGTGTAAGATTTTACATACATTTTGTTCCACGCGAGTGGATTACAAGATAATTATATACATTCTGTTTCTGTTCATCATTAATTGATTATTTAAAACATTACTGTTAGTAAGGAGTTAGCACCTGTTTCAAGTACGATGAAGATGACACTGAGATTCTTGAGTCCTGGCTTGATGTCCTTGACGTGGGTCTCGGTCGTCATCTTTCAGATCCTCGTCATGCATCCAAAAGTGTAAGTCAACTCTGGACCAAAGCAGCCCTGAAATATGTACAAGAATGTGTGTGTGACAGAGGTAAAATTTGTTTTAAATTGGATGTTCGGTTTTCTCCCGTCAATAACCATTGAACCAAACATGCCATGACTATGAACATTGATTATTCTGAATCAGGGGTGGATGGAGAACAATGGAAAAAAATGTATATATGTTTTTTATAACTATGATTTCGGATTTCAATCTTTCATTCCTCTTAAACAAAGCGTGTCATGAATATGAAAATTATATATTCTGGGGGCTATGAACAAAAATCCAATCCAGAAGAAAAAAATGAAAGAAGAAGAAACAACAATAACAAAAAAGGTGTGGATTATTCTCCCTACTCCCTTGATTCAGAATATATAATTTCCAGACTTTGTTTAAGAGCAACAGAAGACTGAAATACGGAAGAAAAAAAATCTTACATTTGTTTTAAAGGTGCACATTTTTCTCCATCCTCCCCTGATTTAGAATATAGAATTTTCATTGTCATTGCATGCTTTGTTGAAGAGCTATTAAAGATTGAAATCCGTAAGGAAAAATATCATTATTCACGATTCATTCAGGACTATCCATAATCATGATTAGAATCCACATAAATGTAGAAATGTTAAGAAACATATTTTATTCTTATTTACAATAAAAGTGACTCCAAAATGACACAATGCATTATTTATCATTAATTTCTATTGGGTACAAAATAATCTGAAACACAACTAAAACAAACAGCAAATGCATCCAACAAGTTAGTAAAGTAACACGTTTTGGGTAATCATTGTGTGCTAGGAATTTGGGACCAAATGCTAAATTTATGACTACTTTAATACACATATTAGTGATTATGTCCCAATACTTTTGGTCCCCTAAAAATACCCTCAAATTAAAGCAGACTGTCTGCACTTTAACCACATCGTCATTGTATCATTTTAAATCCAAAGAGATGGAGTACAGAGCCAAAACAAGAAAAAATGTGTCACTGTCCCAATAACTACGGACGACACTGTATTTCTAGATTTCTAAATAAAAAAGGCATGGATTTTTTTCCATCCTCTCCTGATTCCAATATATAATTTTAATAGTCACGACATGCTTCATTTAAAAGATATGAAGATTGAAATCACCCCCAAAATAATTACATTCAAAAATAAAATGAAAAAGGTGTGGATTTTCCTCAATCCTCCCGATTCAGAATATATCATTTGCATAGTCATAGCAGGCTTTATTTATGCGCTATTGAAGATTGAAATTTCAAATTAAAAAAAGGTCTGGATGTTTCTCCATCTTCCCATGATTCAGACGGCAGGTAGCCTAGTGTTGGACTAGTAACCGAAAGGTTGCAAGATCGAATCCCTCAGCTGACGAGGTAAAAAATCTGTCTTTCTGCCCCTGAACAAGGCATTGTTCCTAGGCTGTCATTGAAAATAAGATATCATATATCATAGCCATGGCATGTTTTTTTCAATAGATATTGACTAGAGAAAACCGAATATCCAACATAAAACGACACTGAACAAAAATACAAACATGCAACAATTTCATGGATCAAAAAACCAGTCAGTATCTGCTGTCTACCATTTACCTCTTGCAGTGTGACACATCTCATTCATATAAAATTGATCAGGCCTGTGGAATGTTGTCCCACTCCTCTTCAATAGGAGTTGCCGGACATTGGCCGGAACTGGTACACGTCGATCCAAACATGCCCAAACATGTTCAATGGGTGAGATCTGGTGAGTATGCAGGCCATGGAAGAACTGGAACATTTTCAGCTTCCAGGAACTGTGTACAGACCCTTGCAACATGGGGCCGTGCATGATCATGTTGAAACATGAGATTATAGCGGCAGATTAATGGCACAACAAAGGGCCTCAGGATCTTGTCACGGTATCTCTGTGCATTAAAATTGCCATCAATAAAATGCAATTGTGTTTGTTGTCCATAGCTTATGCCTGCCCATACCATAACCCCACCATGTGGCACTCTGTTCACAACGTTGACGTCAACAAACCGCTTGCTCACATGACACCATTCACGCTGTCTGCCATCTGCACAGTACAGTTGAAACCGGGATTCATCCGTGAAGAGCACATTTCTCCAGCATGCCAGTGGCCATCGAAGGTGAGCATTTGCCCACTGAAGTAGGTTACAAAGCCGAACTGCAGTCAGGTCTAGTGAGGATAACGACCACGCAGATGAGCTTCCATGAGACGGTTTCTGACTGTTTGAGCAGAAATTATTTGGTTTTGCAAACCCACAGTTTCATCAGTTTGCCGGTTGGCTGGTCTCAGACGATCCCACAGGTGAAAAAGCCGAATGTGGAGGTCCTGGGCTGGCGTGGTTACACGTGGTCTGCCGTTGTGAGGCCGGTTGAACGTACTCCCAAATTCTCTAAAACGACGTTGGAGGCAACTTATGGTAGAAAAATTAACATTAACTATTTGGCAACAGCTCTGGTTGACATTCCTGCTGTCAAAATCAAATCATATTTTATTGGTCACACACATATTTAGCAGATGCTATTGCAGGTGTAGCGAAATTCTTATCAGCATACCAACTGAGCGCTCCCTCAAAACGTGTGACATTGTGTTGTGTGACAAAACTGCACAATTTAGTGGCCTTTTAGGGGCTCCCGAGTGGTGCAGGGGTCTAAGGCACTGCATCTCAGACCCTGGTTCAATTCCAGGCTGTATCACAACCGGCTGTGATTGGGAGTCCCATAGGGACGTGCACAATTGGCCCAGCGTCATCTGGGGCAGGCCATCATTGTAAATAAGAATTTGTTCTTAACAGACTTGCCTAGTAAAAAAATATACATAAATTGTTCCCAGCACAAGGTGCACCTGCATAATGATCATGCTGTTTAATCCGATTCTTGATATGCCATACCTGTCAGGTGGATGGATTATTTTAGCAAAGGATAAATGCTCATTACATAACAAATATGTAAACACATTTGTGCACAACATTTAAGAGAAATAAGATTTTTGTGCATATTGAACATTTCTGAGATCTTTTATTTCAGTTCATGAAACCAACACTTTGTGTTGTTCAGTGTAATTTGACCTCGGTGTGCGACTGAGCAAATTTACAGGAATACATGGCCTTAATGATACATACAGTAATAATTTAAACAGCAATGCAAGATCAGATCAATGCAAGTGTGTAACCCAGGTCGACTAAGTACTTATAAAGTAACTAGCAAGACCAGTCTAGCAACTAGGGTGTAATCATTAGTCTAAACAGTTATAAAACGGAACGGTTTGCAAATAAAACTAGAGTTTCTATTGGTCAAATTCAAGTAGGTCATATATACAGTCATTGGTAGGTCCCTCCCCGTTTCGTTCGCTTTCGTTTAAGAAACATTTTGCAACAGAATTGGCTCAATGAATACGCCCCTGCTGTAGTTTAGCAAACTGCAGTAACGTTACTATGCTAGCTAACGTTAGCTATAGTTAACTGGGTGCCAGGTCGTAAGCTACACATTTCATTACCTCAACAGTGTGTAGTCGTCCACAGCTGATTTGTCCGGTATAATGGATTTTAAGCCATGGAACAAGTGAGTTAAAAAAAAAAGTATTGTTTTCCTGTTTGTAAAAGAGCTAGCTAGCTACTGTTAAAAAATAAAATAAAAACCTAGCTACTGTTCATTTTTTTGTGACCGTCAGTACAGTAGTGGCGGGCATTCTGTTGGTCAAATTTAGTTTCAATCAAAATTGTGTCCAATGACCATGGATTATATGGGACGCGCATGAGATAATCATGTGATAGGTCCTTTATCTGAGAAGGAAAACTGCTCGTACCGAAGATAGGTTGAGTCAACTGTCTATCAACGATTTTACAATTTGGTTGCTTAGCGGCGTAGGCTGGACGTGGAAACGTGGTGACAGGAATCAAGAAAAAATTGAAATCATGCTGGAATGCTAACCCAAACGTAATTTAAAAGGCAATTTAACCATTGATTGTCATATCAACAGGTAACGTTACCCAGTTCGACAACATATCACTAGAGTTGCTCTCTATCTGCTTGTTTTCCTGTGTGATTCCAGCTTGTGCCAGCTATCTACCTGTAGTAACTAGCTAACGTTAGCGCACGTACGTAGTCAGCTGTGGCAAGCTTGATTAGTTGCACATTAGCAAGCTGTCTCGTCAAGACTTTCTGATCGGTATCCATCACTAATCTTTTCCCTGTTCGCAACTGACTACTGTTTGATAGTTAGCTAGCCAGCCACATACCTACGGCCGGGATTCCATTTTGAAACGGCAAGGATGATTTCCGTGTTTGCGTAGCTAACTAACGTTAACGTTGCAACAGTACAGTGGCGGTCGGTGCCGTTTAGGTGAGGGATGACGATTAAAGAAAAAAAATATATACGTAAACATGGCCTTATTTCTATTACAGCATATTGGAAGACTGCTATTTATATTCCATTGACACAGTTCAGTGTAACGTCAATAGGTTTAGGCTACAGCTTAGGGGCACAGGTCAAGATGATTTTTAGTAATCAAGGTGACATTAAATACCGACTTACACACTCTTGTGTGCATCTAGCTGATCTAGGGTGTAATTAGTTCAACAGTTGCAAATTAGAGTTTCTATTGGACTAATTTGGGTATATTCGTTAGCTTCTGTTTTAAGATTTTTTTTTCAACCGAATCAGCAGAATGAATACACCCCTGATCACAGGCAAACAGAGTTGGCTTTCATAGCAGCCACATACAAACAGCATGATCACTTTGCTCCTTGTAATTCCTTTTCGCATCTACGTGCTCTCCTCCTGTTGCATGTGGACTTCAGTGCATAACACATCAGCTGTCTGACCAGGCAAAAAAAACTTTTCCAAGCCTTCATATCATAACTGTTACGCACAGCCTACATCGTCGCTACCATATTATCTAACGTCATAGTCAACATAGTTACTAGAACTAACGCATTAGTAAACCCGCTACAATCATGCAGCACAGTCAGCAAACAGTTTAGCAGTTACTCTGGCAGGCCCCGGTGGCAACAAATTAATAAAACCAAAAGCTTACCTTGACTTGGAAGAGTTCCAGTGTTGGATAGCCAGCTAGCTAACATAGTATCCCTCTCATTTTGAGCTGGCTGTTTGAGTTAGCTAAACTAGCTGTGAAAGTGAAGAAAAATAATACTAAATATAGCTAGCTCTCCCTCTTCTTCATTTTTGAAGAAATGTGTATTTATATATCTTTGAGTCAACTGCTCACCACTGCAATGCAGTGCTAGCTAGCTGTAGCTTATGCTTTCAGTACTAGATTCATTCTCTGATCCTTTGACAAAATGTCCGTTCATGCTGCAAGAGCAATTATAGGGTGGAGGACGTCCTCGTGGAAGTTGTCATAACTACTGTGTAAGTCTATGGAAAGGGATGGGGACCATGAGCCTCCTATGTTTTGTATTGAAGTCAATGTACCCAGAGGAGGACGTAAACTAGCTGGTCCTACCCCACAGAGTGCTGTTGAGGCTACTGTAGACCTTCATTGCAAAACATTGTTTTAATATTTTTTCCGGGTGACATTAATATATTTAGTATAGTTTTATCAAAACAATTATAGCTTCTTTTTTTTTCACTATTTCTATGAAATTCACTGAGGAGGATGGTCCTCCCCTTCCTCATCTGAGGAGCCTCTGCTGATTGCTAATCATATCGTAGACTGTCTATTAAGTAAATTAAAGGAAAAGTAACAACATTGCATAACGTTACTGTTACTCCCAGATGCATTTTCTGAGGACGTCATTACCCTGGACCCAGGTTGCTCCTCTCACCTTCCCAAAACTCTGCCCCTGCGGTCTGTGGTCCACATTTTTAATGAAGAGGAGGGCTGAGGATTCTGGCCCAAGGAAGGAAAGACACCGGTGAGTGGACAATAAGGTCAAATTGCTGTTTGTACACCGGATAATGTTATATAACCAAATATGTTTTGTGTCCATTACTGGACGTTAGAGGAAAGCCCCATTCAAGTCTACACCATTGATTCTTCAACGAACCTGGTATTGGCGATACTCTCTTCGTTCTTGATCCTGGAAAACCGTTATCTTATAAATGTCTGTGTAAAGTTTCAGGTGGTTCTACAAACACCAGAGACAACTCGGAAAGAGATATAACCTCCAAATGTATAAGATAACTGTTTTCCCTAATCGAGACCCAAGAGAGTATCACCACTGTACTTCTGTTTATGTGTAACTCTGTTGTTGTTTTTGTCACACTGCTTTGCTTTATTTTGGCCAGGTCGCAGTTGTAAATGAGAACTTGTTCTCAACTGGCCTACCTGGTTAAATAAAGGTGAAAAAAAATAATATACCAGGTTACATAGACAACATGTGGGTTTCAAGTTTGGGTAAGCTATTTTTCACCATAAAAATTCACCTTTTATAATAAAGCATTCCAATCATCCTCGCATTTATAGACTTATTTAAGATGTGGTGATTATATTTTCTAGTCATAATTTAGGCTTATAATATGACTGTTCAATGCAGCGCGTAGTGACAGAGTAGACCTAGGCTACATTAGATTTCTTCTTTCTTTGCACAGGAAAGTGTTGTTCTTTTGTAAACACATTTAGTGCAATTTTACTACACTTTATATGGCTGGGGACCATTAGCAGAATCTTCTTTAATACAACAAAAACTACAGGGTAGCCTACTCTGCTGACACTTACAAACAGATCAATAAAAACGACGTTGTCTGGTCCATATAATAGGCCTACGAAAAGGGGAGACAAATACAATATTTGTATTTATTTTACCCTTATTTAACCATGCAAGTCATTTAAGACCAAATTCTTATTTTCAATGATGGCCTCGGAACAGTGTGTTAACTGCCTTGTTCAGGGGCAGAATGACATATTTTTACCTTGTGAGCTCGGGGATTCGGTCTTGCAACCTTTCGGTTACTAGTCCAACGCTTTAACCACTAGGCTTCCTACCGCCCCGCTCTAACCACTAGGGTATATGACGACCATCTAACTGGAGGAGGAAATTTATTGTCTAAAAACAAGCAAAAGTAGCACTGACCCAATGATAAAGGTAATGAATATGCAGACTCACCCGGGACATAGCCAATGTGCTCCTCTGGTACCAATAGAATAGGCTACTGTTCACTCAATTAAGTTTAGAATTTTGATAACTAAAGGACAGTGGATTATTTTCATTGTCTTCTCTTTACAGCAATAGCAATTTGCTTTCCAAACTGTTTTTTGGCAACTGTACTTTTAAATATTGCGATATGCCTGGCTGGGTCTCTGCTTTTCACTGACCGTTGCAACTCAACAATCATCTATTTGATGTGTGTTCGCTGCCCAAATTACGGGCCCTTCTGACTGTAGGCTATGTGATTTAAAACAATCCACAGCTTTTTTCTTTTAAAGAAGCTAATGATCATGTGTGGCCAAATCATGCTCTCTGGTGTAGTAGCCTATTTTGATTTAGATTATTTTCAATGATTTGACTTTCTTTAAGTAAGCAAATTACGCTATATAATTTGTACAATTACTTTAGGGACGCTTAGGTTCCCCTAGCCTTATGGAGGCACTGCCTATGCCAGGTTAGTTGAAGAATCTATGTAATGTCTAGTAATGGACACCAAAAATCTTTAGGTTATATCACACTGGCAAGAGAACAGACATGCACACATGGAGAGACACAGATCTGGTACTATTTCAGATAATTGATTTCTATAAAGTCAGTGATTCAGTTCATGTTTAACATGTTGGGCTTTATACATCTCTGCAAATCTTGCCATAAGATACCGACCCTACCGTAACGCTTGTTTACACTGAGCTGTACTGGCGTTGTAACGCCACCACGGTTACATTAAGACACCGTGGAGCTTTAGAAAGTATTCATACCCCTTGACTTATTCCACATGTTGTTACAGCCCGAATTCAAAATGCATTAAATATATATTTTCTCACCCATCCACACACAATACCCCTTAATGACAAAGTGAAAACATGTTTGCAAATTTATTAAATATAGAAATATCTCATTTACATAAGTATTCACACCCCTGAGTCAATACCTTGTAGGACTACCTTTGGCAGCGACTACAACTGAGTCTTTCTGGGTAAGTCTCTTAGTGCTTTCCACAACTGGATTGTGCAACATTTGCCTATTTTATTATTTTAAAAATTCTTTAAGCTCTGTCAAATTGGTTGTTGATTATTGCAAGACAACCGTTTTCAGGTCTTACCATAGATTTTCAAGTAGATTTAAGTCAGAGCTTTAACTCGGCCCCTCAAACATTCACTGTGTAGCTTTAGCCTTGTGTTTTTAGGTTATTGTCCTGCTGAAAGGTAAATTCATCTCTCAGTGTATGGTGGAAAGCAGACTGAACCAGTCTGCCTGTGCTTAGATCTATTCCGTTTATTTTTTTATCCTGAACTCCCCAGGCCTAATGATTAAAAGCATACCCATAAAATGATGCAGCCACCACTTTCCTTGGAAATACAGTGCATTCGGAAAGTATGTAGACCCCTTCACTTTTTCCAGTTAGTTTTATTTATTAATTTCACCTTTATTTAACCAGGTAGGCCAGTTGAGAACAAGTTCTCATTTACAACTGCGACCTGGCCAAGAATAAAGCAAAGCAGTTCGACACATACAACAACACAGAGTTACACATGGAATAAACAAACATACAGTAGAGAGAAAGTCTATATACAGTATGTGCAAATTAGATAAGGGAGGTAAGGCAATAAATAGGCCATGGTGGCAAATTAATTAAACACTGGAGGGATTGATGTGCAGAAGATGAATGTGCAAGTAGAGATACTGGGGTGCAAAGGAGCAAGATAAATAAATACAGTATGGGGATGAGGGAGTTGGATGGGCTATTTACAGATGGGCTATGTACAGGTGCAGTGAGCTGCGCTGACAGCTGGTGCTTAAAGCTAGTGAGGGAGATATGAGTCTCCAGCTTCAGTGATTTTTGCAGTTTGTTCCAGTCATTGGCAGCAGAGAACTAGAAGGAAAGGTGGCCAAAGTAGGAATTGGCTTTAGGAGTGACTAGTGAGATATACCTGCTGGAGCGCGTGCTACGGGTGGGTGCTGCTATGGTGGCCAATGAGCTGAGATAAGGCGTGGCTTTACCTAGCAGGGACTTGTAGATGACCTGGAGCCAGTGGGTTTGGCGACGAGTAATGAAGCAAGGGCTAGCCAACGAGAGCGTACAGGTCGCAATGGTGGGTAGTATATGGGGCTTTGGTGACAAATCGGATGGCACTGTGATAGAATGCGTCCAATTTGTTGAGTAGAGTGTTGGAGGCTATTTTGTAAATGACATCGCTGAAGTCGAGGATCGGTAGGATGGTCAGTATTATGAGGGTATGTTTGGCAGCATGAGTGAAGGATGCTTTGTTGCGAAGTAGGAAGCCGATTCTAGATTTAATTTTGGATTGGAGATGGCTTAATGTGAGTCTGGAAGGAGAGTTTACAGTCCAACCAGACACCTAGGTATTTGTAGTTGTCCATATATTCTAAGTCAGAAACGCCCAGAGTAGTGATGCTGGACGGGTGGGCAGGTGCGGGCAGCGATCGGTTGAAGAGCATGCATTTAGTTTCACTTGCATTTAAGAGCAGTTGGAGGCAACGGAAGGAGAGTTGTATGGCATTGAGCTCGTCTGGAGGTTAGTTAACTAACAGTGTCCAAAGAAGGGCCAGAGGTATGCAGAATGGTGTCGGTGGTTACATTACAGCCTTATTTGTACATTTATTAAGTAGTTTTTTTCCCCCTCAATCTCCACACAATACCCCATACTGAAAAGGCAAAAATGGGTTATTTGACATTTTTGCAGATTTATTTAAAAAAATTAAAACTGAAATATCACAAGTATTCAGACCCTTTACTCAGTACTTTGTTGAATCACCTTTGGCAGCGATTATAGCCTCAAGTCTAATTGGGTATGACATTACAAGTTTGGCACATATGTATTTGGTGGACTTTCTCCCATTCTTCTCTGTAGATCCTCTCAAGCTCTGTCAGGTTGGATGGGGAGCGTCGCTGCACAGCTATTTTCAGGTGTCTCCAGAGATTTTCAAATCGGGTTCAAGTCTGGGCTCTGGCTGGGCCACTTAAGAACATTCAGAGACTTGTCCCGAAGCCACTCCTGCTTTATCTTGGCTGTGTGCTTAGGGTCGTTGTCCTGTTGGAAGATGAATCTTTGCCCCAGTCTGAGGCCCTGAGCGCTCTGGAGCCGGTTTTCATCAAGGATCTCTTTTACTTTGCACTGTTCATCTTTCCCTCAATCTTGACTAGTCTCCCAGTCCCTGCCATTGAAAAACATCCCCACAGCATGATGCTGCCACCACCATGCTTCACCAAATGGATGGTGCCAGGTTTCCTCCAGATGTGATGCTTGGCATTCAGGCCAAAGAGTTCAATCTTGGTTTCATCAGACCAGAGAATCATGTTTCTCATGGTCAGAGTCCTTTAGGTACCTTTTGGCAAACTCCAAGCAGGCTATCATGTGCCTTTTACTGAAGAGTGGCTTCCGTCTGTCCACTCTACCATGAAGGCCTGATTGGTGGAGTGCTGCAGAGATGGTTGTGCTTCTGGAAAGTTCTCTCATCTCCACAGAGGAGCTCTGTCAGAGTGACCATCAGGTTCTTGGTCACCTCCCAACCAAGGCCCTTCTCCCCCGATTGCTCAGTTTGGCCCGGGTGGCCAGCTCTGGGTGGTTCCAAACTTCTTCCATTTTTAAGAATGATGAAGGCCACTGTGTTCTTGGGGACCTTCAATGCTGCAGACACTTTTTGGTACCCTTCTCCAGATCTGTGCCTCGACACAATCCTGTCTCGGAGCTCTAGGGACAATTCCGTTAGACTTCCTAGCTTTGCTCTGACATGCACTGTCAACTGTGGGATCTTTTTATATAGACAGGTGTGTGCCAATCAATTGAATTTACCACAGGTGGACTCCAATGAAGTTGTAGAAACATCTCAAGGATGATCAATGGAAACGGGATGCACCTGAGCTCAATTTCAAGTCTCATAGCAAAGGTTCTGAATACTTATGTAAATATGTTTTTTCTGTTTTTGCTTGCTTTGTCATTATGGGGTCGTGTGTAGATTGATGAGCATTTTTATTTATTTAATCCATTTTAGAATAAGGCTGTAACATAACAAAATATGGATAAAGATAAGTGGTCTGAATACTTTCTGCATACACTGTATGGAGAGTGGACTCAGTAATGTGATGTATTGGATTTGCCTCAAACATGACACTTTGTATTCCGCACAAGAATTTAATTGCTTTGCACATTTTTTTAATGATGCAGTATTACTTTAGTATTGCAATCAGGATACATGTTCTGGAGTGCTTTTATTCTGTACAGGCTTCCTTCTTTTCAATCTGTGAATTCGGTTAGTATTTTGGAGCAACTATAATGTTGTTGAGCCATTCTCAGTTTTCTCCTATCACAACCATTAAACTCTAACTTTTTTTTTGTTCACCACTGGTCTTGTGGTGAAATCCCTGAGCGGTTTCCTTCCTCTCCGGCAACTGAGTTGGGAAGGACGCCTGTATCTTTGTAGTGACTGGCTGTATTGATACACCATCCAGAGTGTAATAACTTCACCAGGCTCAAAAGAATTTTCAAGATCTGCTTTTATTTTTATTTTACCCATTAGAAGTAGGTGCCCTTCTGTCCGAGGCATTGGAAAACGTCCCTGGTCTTTGTGGTTGAATCAGTGTTTGCAATTCACTGCTTGCCTGAGGGACCTTACAGATAAGTTCATGTGTGATGATATTTTTTTAAGGACTAGCCTCATCTCATGTCAAATAGACTCACTGTGTGCAATAATACTATGTAACTTATGTGACTTGTTAAGCACATTTTTACTCCTGCACTTATTTAAGCTTGCATATCAAAGGGGTTGAATACATACATTTCAGCATTTTCATTTTTTATTAATTTGTGACAATAATTGAAAAAACATTCACCTTTGACATTATGAGTTATTGTGTGCAGACCAGTGACAATATTTTTCACTTTTAATACATTTTGAATTCAGGCTGTAGCACAACAAAATGTGGGAAAAGTCAAGGGGTGTGAGTACTTTCTGAAGACACTTAATACCACTGTACTCCAAATTGTATCTTAATCCACACTGCTCCTTCGAGAACATTGAAATACTGTTAGTTTTCACGGAAAACTGGCTTTTCGTCATCTGCTAGCTAGCAGTAGCCACCTCGGCCATTATGAAATTGTTAGTACTATCTGGAATCCTTGATGTCCCTACCCTAAGCACTACCCTAACCATTTTAAATGTCAACTTCAAAGGGGTAGGGACATCCCAAGGATTTCTGATAGCAAGGACCATTAGCTGATGCTGCCATTGCAAAATGGCTGCATTGCCCACTGCTAGCTGGCATGGGAACAAAAAGGGCAAAAACAAAAACAAGCAGTATTTCAATCTTCTCGATGAAGCAGTGTGGATAAAGTTAACATTTAGAGTACAGTGGCATATCCCATCCCTGCATTGAGGTATGTTTTCCGATCCATTTCTCGCGCGGGCTCCACGGTGTCTTAATGTAACCATGATTGAGTTCCGACTGCAGTGCATCTGTGTAAACGTGCATTGAGCATAACGGTATCTTCTGGCAAATGCAGTCTATCCTCCAACTCAATGAAGTAGCATTTGACCAATCCAGGTAGTTATTTCAAAGTGCACTGATGCCTAAGAAGTATCCACACCGTAAATATTAACTGACTGACTCAAATCGGTCTTATGTAGCAACATTTTTATTTTTATTTTTACATTGGATAAAAGTAGACTCAGAGCTACAAAATGGTATATCATACACTGCATTTGAGGAATAATAGGAAAGTAATTATGCTTTGAAAGTTGACAAACTTGTAAACTCACTTTTGAGAATGTTCTTTCAATGTTTTTGTACCTACTGGAGAGCTCTCCTTTGTCGACACCCATTCAGCATTGTTCACACCCGCTTAAGCCAGCCCCACCCATCTCTTAAGGATTCACATGTGAGGTCATGTGCTAAAACGTGAGTAGTGTAGTAAAGATTAAGACAAAGTAGTATCCTACGATAAGGAACATTTCCAGGTAAACAATAAATTAGATCATGCTTACCCAGACACACTTGTCTAAATTGATGGGTCATGTGAAAGAAATGCTATAATCCCCAGCCACATATTGCCAAGTGGATGGGTCTCTAAAGAGGGTATAAACGGTACAGCCAAATGGTTACTTGCATAGTAGCAATATCAATATAGATGTGATGTCCATAGCCTTTTCGTCACAAAACTCCCTGATCTTCTCAAAAACATAAGTTTGTCGAGCTGTATCCAGTCCAGGTGGTGCTTGTACAGGCAGACCATCTATGGGAGGAAGGATGTCAGCATTGCGCAACAGCTGAAACCTGGTCCCGACTGAGTCCGAACGCTCCTTTGCGAAAACACCAGGCTCCAGAGCATCGAAGCTGTAAAACAAGAAATAACAAAAAAAAATGAAGACATTACAAACTTGCACAACATCAATTCACCTCCCAAGTTTAGATAAGAAGAATAATCTCATGCAATGAAAATGATATTCACCCGAAGCGCTGATACTGCTTGATCTGTGGCAGTGGCCTGAAGTATGTAGTCAGGTGTTGTTGCCAGCCATAGCTTTCCACCAGCACCGTACCATCCTCCAGTCCAACCAGCTGTGGGATGTTGACCCCTGTCACAGTGCTGTCCTTCACAACACCAGCAATCTCAGACAGTGTTCACTCTGGTCTTTCTGAAGAGCTGCTTGATGAGGCCAAAGCACCAGTCGGGGTCAAACTTGGTGTGGTCTGTGATCAGTAAGTGAAGGTCCAGACTGTGGTGGAGTTGTGCATGGTCCGCCAGGCACAATACCAGAGCACAAACTTGTTCTTGTTTTGGCCACTGCAGTTATCACAATTCAGGTCAACACGTGTTTTTCTCCAACTAGTTGGTGAAGAAATGGCGCATATAGTTGACTGCGCTGCTGCCTTTGCTGGATGACATGCCTTCATCAATCAAGTAGTTGACTTGTTGTGGTATTCCTTCACAGCAGACACCAAACAAGCCAGATTTGCGAGTTAAAAAGTAAATGGGACCTGGCATAGGGTCAGAAGGATAGTGCACCTGCAAACAACAAAATAACATTTTAAGATAAGTTAATGAAAATAAAATGTAACGTAAAACGTAACTTATTTTTTATGCATCATTATCAGGTAAGTTTCACATACCTACAAATGTGCAGAGCAGCAGCACTGCATACAGAAAGAACATCATCTTGGAAACTGGACGTACGACTACACGTACCTCTGGAAAATACAGAAATAATGTGAGCTCAATAGAAGTAGTGCCAATCATTTTGGAGGTCAATTAAATAATCCAAACTTGTTGTTTATGCTTTACATACTAAGTGTTGTCATCGATTCCTTGTAGAGACGACACACTGCTGCTTTTGTCACGTGGGATGGCAGCAGATTTCCACCAAAGTGTTTGTGTCCTGGGTGGCGTCCTGGTAACACGATTGCATTATCCTCTGCGTAGTTGTTGAAGTTCACCACTTGCAAGTCCTCATGATTCAGGTGTAACCTGTGCTTGCTTGGGCCAGCTCTCTTTTTGATGGGAGGCATTAGACCATTCTCCTTGTATGACTGGTGGAGGAGAGTCAGCCGTGTTCTACTGATGCTGAAAGACAAATTCCAGATTTTGGCATTATTATACAATAGATAGCCGTAATTACCGTCAGACACACCTAGCTAACTTGATGGGTCACGTAATCATCTGGTGAAGTGGAGTCTTTTGTTTAGACAAACCGATTTATCACAGCTAGCTAAAGTTAACCAAATAGGTTCAATGTTAGCTAGCTAACATTAGGCTATAACTAAAAATACGAAATGTCATTCTGAGAACATTACTACACAGATCATAAACATAATGTGAGCCAGCCATCTAACGTCAGCTAGCTAACAGTCAGCTTCAACTTGGTATTTTGTTTATACAGTGGTTCTTCCTGTAAAAGTTGCGTCATACTGCAGCACACCTTGCGGGCTGCCTCAGAATTCTGTGGCACGTTATTTGTCAGCCATTGTTGCCATTAGTGCTAGTTTGACCACCAGAGGGCGTCTTTGAGAAGCTTTTGACAGTCTTCAATATTGACTGTACTAGGGAATTTTAAACCTTTTTTTATGTAAGAACATAGTATATGGGATTGCTTTTAATGTAGCTTAATTCTTTTGATTATTGTTTCTATTCCAAGAAAAATGAAAAACAAAACCCTTAGGGTTTCCGTTAGAAAAATATTGATCTGTACAACTTGACAAGTCGGGAGTAGGCTACAGTACTAAGAGCGTAACATTTCCACACCCTAATGGTAAGATTTAGTGAAAATAAAAAATCTAATTGATTTAGCAAGACCAGTCCCCATGCTTGTCTCAGAGCAGTGCTGTCTTTTCCCCCTTCCACTTGTCTCTTCCATTAATTTCGAAAGAGAGCACTGATTATGCTTACTGGAAAATACTAACTCCCCCTTGCGCTGGTCTGGTGCAGTGACGCAGGGTACCATACTAAACCACAAATTACCTCATACGTCCCACAGAATAATCTCAACTTTTAGTTGAGCAACCACTGTACATGGAGCTAGCTAGCTAGCTAGCTAGCTAGCTAGCTAGCTAGCTATTAAATAAGACGTCCTGTCGTTTCCGTTCTTTGACCCGTTATTGTGTCAAGTCACTCTAGTTCATACTGACTGTGTACAATGCCATAATAATCATCTTTAGCCCTCACCCAAACTCTGACCATTTCACTCGCTCTAGCAGAGGTGGTTAGGCTGTTTTCATGTTATCCTGAGCGTTGGTGACGAACTGTGCTCCTGGCAACAATTTTAATTACGCTTTTTTTGCCAACGTTTACTGACACCAGCCATATTAAGCCTGTGTTGAGCGTTTGTAAATTCATCAGTTATTCTGCGCTCTTGCACACTCAGACGAGAGTGCTCTGAAACCGTTGTTGCAGTGCATTTCTATTGAAATGGATACTTGCATAGTCAGGTCTTTTTTGTAAGTTTTAATACGCGATTCATAAATAAACAAAAATTCAAAAGCTGCGTTAGATAGGATTACCTACTGACCAGCTCAAATAGACAAAAGCCTTCTATATGGTAGACCAATCCAAACTCATCTCTCGGCATGTCCAGCCCACTCATTATCTCAGCCAATCATAGTGGGAAGGTTGCTGGCTTTTCCTGTGGCTTAACCAACTAGGCTCGTAATTTTTAACAAAATTATTTGTATTTACACATGGTTTCAAGTTTGTTATTAAGGCACATGAAAGTTCAAGAAGGCATTTCTGCCCCCCAAAAAACATTTTGATCAACAACAAAAACGTTTACGTTCCAACGGCTCTCCTGTGAAGTAGTGACCCGCGACATACGCCTAGTTTCCTGAAACGGGTCACAAGTGTTCATACTACAACTAGTCTTGGTCAAAAATAAAACCCACTTGCACTGTCGTGGGTAAGTGTCTTTTTTACAACCCGTCTTGACACAATGAAATCACCTCAGAGAGGGTGTGCAGTAGATTCTGTTAATTTATGACAAGCCCTTTGCTTGTATTTCTGAAAGACGTCTCATCTAAGTGGGCTGATTTTTATATTGAAGTCATCACTCTGGTGTAAACTGTTAAAAAGGTCATCAATGCCATTACAGTACATGCCTGCTTTTGTAACGTGGTGTAGAATGCTCATTCTAGTACTTTCCCCACTGTGCTGAATAGGCAGTGTATTCGCTTATTCTGAACTTACTTCAGTGCGTAGAGCACACAGTGTTCAAAAAGGTCACCAGCAGCAAACACTCATGTTACCATGTTTTATAGCTGAGGATTGGCGCACTTCCCTTTTTGAGGAAAGGAAAAGGCACACAAAGGCAATAGAATTCCTTTCTGTGTATCAGGTGTCCAATATTGAGCCTCTTTTTTTTAGCAACGAACAAAAGATAATACACCAAATCTAGGCTAACTAATTAATTCAAGACTGGTTGAAGAGCTTTTTACTGTAAGTAACACAGCCATTCATTGTAGTGCCATCTCCTCTAAGTGCTTTCCAATGTGCTGCCACATATAGGTTGTTTATTTTAAACGTGGTTGAGTAATTAAACTTTTTTTCTGTGAGTATGTTCCATGTCGACTATGATCCTGTTCATGCATGATATGTTTCCCTACCTGTGCTGCAGGTTGTAGTTGGTTCCGGTGATGTGCCATGGGCTACGACGTCACCCGGTTCCAGGGGGAAGTGGATGAGGACCTGCTGTGCCCCATCTGCAGTGGAGTCCTAGAGGAGCCCGTTCAGGTCAGTGACGTACACATCTCCGCACCATTTTAGCCGTTGGATTGCATTTCAGTGCTCTGAGAAATCACGGAAAATTAAGGAATTGTGTTGTAAATTCAGTTCCATTTCAGTGAAATAGGATCCAGTACTTGTCAGCTCGTTGATCACACACCTGCTGTGCCATTTCAGTCTAAGTTTTTGCTAATTTCTCAATTTTCAGTCCTATAGGCTGTGCGCAGGCCATTTTATTTTGTAGTGCTACAAAGGTGATTATAAACCAGGTCGTTCGAGTCCTGGATGCTGATTGGCTGAAAGCTGTGGTATACAGTGCATTCGGGAAGTATTCAGACCACTTGTTTTTTATATAACTTTCTATTGGTTGCTAGGAATTTTGTATAATAATTTACTTTGAAAAACAACGTTTTGAATCCAGGGTAATTTTGTGTATCAGTTCATAAACCATGTGCCATGGAATCGGTACATCAACTTAACAACAATATAAACTAAACATGCAACAATTTGAAAGATTTTACTGAATTACAGTTAATTTAAGGAAATCCGTCAATTGAAATAAATAAATTCTGCCCTAATCTATGGATTTCACATGACTGAGTAAGGGAAAATGTGTTCTGATTGGCAGGGGCATTAGTATAGACACAAATACTCAGTTTCGTCAGCTGTCCTGATCCTGCAGGTGAAAAATACGTATGTGGAGGTCCTGGGCTGGCGTGGTTACACGTGGTCTGCGGTTGTGAGGACTGTTGGACGTACTGCTAAATTCTTTAAAACGACAGAGGTGGTTTATGGTAGAGAAATTAACATTCAATTCTCTGGCAACAGCTCTGGTGGACCCAATTGCACACTCCCTCAACTTGAGACATCTGTTGCATTGTGTTGTGTGACAACTGCACATTTTAGTGGCCTTTTATTGTCCCCAGCACAAGGTGCACCTGTGTAATGATAATGCTGTTTAATCAGCTTCTTGATATGCCACACCTGTCAGGTGGCTGGATCATCTTGGCAAATGAGAAATGCTCACTAACAGGGATGTAAACAAATTTGAGAGAAATAAGCTTTTTATGCATATGGAACATTTCTGGGATCTATATTTAATCTCATGAAACATGGGACCAACACTTTACATGTTGTGTTTTTATATTTTTGTAATGTATATTTTGCAATCGATATAGAACAGCTATCAATTTTTTGGTCCTTAAATGAAGCTGGTATACTTTTTAAAAATGTATCACCATTTTTTAAAACCAATTTTGGTCTTTAATGCTGGGCTGAATGACAAGTTCCTTACTTTCGCCCTCTTCCACTTGCCTCTTCCATTTTTGCCGTAATGCTGTAATTAGTCCAACAGTCCTTAGCCTTAGTATATTGGTCATATACCACACCCCCTCTGGCTTTATAGCTTAACTATATTTTCTGCAGTGCTCTTGCTGCTATGCTGTTTTTGCATTTCTGTATACAGTATATCACTGGACTTGTAATTTGATTCTCTGTGATGAAGCTCCAGTGATGACTATTCATTGCTAGTGAAAGGTGAAAGCGATTAGACATATGAGAATAGCCCCATCTTGGCCAGGAAAGAGATGGGCAGAGAGAAAGGACAGGGAGGAGAGCTTAAAGGGCAGTCTGCTTTCAGTGGGATGCTGTGTCAGCAAGGGGAGAGAGGAGTGGACAAGAGGAAGAGTGGAGAGGACAGGACAGCGAGAGAGCGACCGAGGACAGGAGGGAGGGAAGAAGGCAATTTGGAGAGATGAGCTCTGCATGGAGATCTGTTCGTTCTTTTTAAAGATGAATCAATGTGCCCAATGTTTGTAGTGATGCATAAAGATGGGGCAGAGGTGAAAGGACTAGGGATAGAAGAAGTGAGTGGAGATGCCTTGTCCTGTTAATGTAAATAAAGCATAAGGATACTAGTATAACAAACACAGCTCCCAAACTGAAACCAACCATGAGGTGAGTGGCTTTAAATAGACACTATTGATTCTACCTACCTGCAGAGGATAGCATTGTTTTGCTACATGTTTGCCCTTGGAGTAAATAGTTGCTGGTTTGTGCTTTTTATAGTACATAACACTTTGTCCAGCCTAGGCATTTCTTAGTGTGTGTGTGTGTGTGTTGGTCAATTTCCTGTGGTAGTAAGTATTCTTTGTTTTGGAGTGTTTTTGTGAGTGGAATGGCACCGTTCTGTGGGCACGTGTGTTCATGCGTTGGTAGGTTAATTCGGCAAGAAGGTAGTGTGGTAGTACAACGTCACTTCCAGTCAATGTTGCCTATGCATTCTGAGCTGTCGTAGGACTTTGCACAGCGTGCTGGCAGCAGTAAAGGAATGTGGACATAACTGCCGTAGGGCTTTCAGTGGAGACGCATACAGTATACTGAGAGAGAGAGGGAATGATTGGAATTGTTTGCTTGCATCTACTCGGCTGTGTCTGCTGCTTACTCTGGCATCCCCTGCATGGGCCTGGACAGATAGTATGTACACTAATACAGTGCCTTCACATTTTGGTGTTACAGCCTGAATTTTAATGACATACACACAATACCCCATAATGTCAGTGGAATTATGTTTTTAGAAATGTTTACAAATAATAATAAAAAATGGAAAGTTGATGTCTTGAGTGAATAAATTATTCAACCCCTTTTTATGGCAAACCTAAATAAGTTCAGGAGTACACAATTGCTTAGCAAGTCACATCAATTACATGGACTCACTCTGTGTGCAATAATAGTGTTTTAATATGATTTTTGAATGACTGCCTCATCGCTGTACCCCACACGTACAATTATCTGTAAGTCCGCCAGTCGATCAATGCATGTTAAACACCGATTCAACCACAAAGACCAGGGAAGATTTCCAATGGCAAGCAAAGAATGCCATCTATTGGTAGATGGACTGGTGAATTTATAAATTACACTTTGGATAGTGTATCAATACACCCAGTCACTACGAAGATACAGGTGTGTGTAGACCACTGACACACAATCTCTATTTAATCATTTTAAAATCCAGCTGTAATACAAGAAAATGTGGAACAAGTCGAGGGGTGTGAATACTTTCTGAAGGCGCTGTACATCAGAGACCTGAGTGAAAGAAGTGTAATTCCCATGCCCTGTGAGAGCATTGACATCTTCCAGACTGAAAGAATGGGAGGGAGAGAGGGAGTGGAATAAACAGAGGTTAGGTGTGCACAGAGCCATGGATTTAGAGATTTGGGCCATTGAGGTTTCTTTATGATGATGCGTTTACATGACATTTGCAACATTCTTTATGGCAGCCATGTTAGTGAAACAACATTTTTGGTGTATCTGAATAAATCACCATGGGAGCATACCAGAGTTGTGACATTTCTTTTTTTTTCTTTAGCCATGTTAGCGCCCCATTTGACATTATTTATATTATTATTCCTAGCTAACTGTCTAGAATTGGAACATTATTCAAAGTTATAGAAGTTCTCAATGCTCTAAATACAAGAGATACAAGGGTGTGTATCTGAGGGTGTGTTAGTCCCAGTCAGTGTGCTGTGCTGCACTCACTGACCTTGCTGGAGTCCGTGCTGCTGTGTGGACTGTCCCAGGGCTGGGCTGGGTGGTTATAATTTATACTCCCTCTGGGGCCCCAGTATGAATCAGCAGCACTGCAGCATAGAACTCTACTGTAGTGGGAGGAATTAGGACCAGGACTGTCTGAAATGGTACCAGGGCCCTGGTCAAAAGTACTGGACTATATAGGAAATTAGGGTGCCATTTCAGACTCACCCAGGGACTGCATGGGGAACGGGGTAAGAAGGTTTCTGGGGAATCCATTGCTACCCAGTAGCGGCTGTAGCTTCGAGCTTTCTTCCTGACTCACCCAGGGACTGTAGTGGGAATGGCTATTGTAGCCAACAGAAGCTAGCCAGCCCGTCGCTAGCTTAGCATCACGCAGTGATCTCATCACTGCCATCTACTGATTTCATCAGTATCGTCACCCCTGCATTGAGATCTTCACACACAGCAGAACTGCTATCCCCAAATGTAACCATACTTGCTGAACTCCTCCTTCACTGCTAATGCCTTTAGCTTTTTTATCATGCCCTCTTCCTCTTGTCATTTTAAGAATTTAATCTTTGAATTAAAATGTCTCTTTCTGCCAACATGTTTTTAACAGCAAAATGGTCATATATTATAGATTTTATATTGACAGAAAATATATTTTAAATAGAAACATGCATTTTTGTCGGAGCAGGTCAATTAGCATTTGCTCTCCATTTCTTCCTCCGTGTCCCTCCTTCTCCCTCCCTTAGGCCCCTCACTGTGAGCACGCCTTCTGCAATGCCTGCATCACCCAGTGGTTCTCGCAGCAGCAGATATGCCCCGTGG